>NC_137790.1:54881965-55515898 GCF_963383645.1 Muscardinus avellanarius
AAAATATTTATTATCTACTGCACATTCTGGTGTATGACAGAGGATTCTTTCAGATTTGCTTTATTTTGCTTGAATTTTGAGGTCATGATGGAGTGGGAGGAAGGAAGATGAGTTATTCGAGTTACAAGTTTTCAAAGGCAGGAATGTCCCTGCCCCTAGGACGAAGTTCAAAGGCCAGAAAATGGGGAATGTAAAATTAAAAAGAAAAAATATAGTGCATCACTTGGCAATCTTTAAAGGACTGTGGCATTACTGACCTTTTATCTCCAACCTGCCCTGGGGAAGTGTTAGTAGAGAGCACAAGGTGTCCCACCTCTACTCACTAATCACTGTCTACTTATGCTAATAACCCCTTTTTTAAAAGCAAGACTGGTGGACATTTAATCATTTCACACTTCTACATAAATTACCTCTATCAGATAACCAAACAAATTGCTTTTCTTTTTATACTATCTTAGATCTTCTGCCCCAGGATTTTTTTTTTTTTTTCAGGCAGTGAAGGACAGGTGTGAGTTTCTTAGGGAGTCCTGGCCTTTTGGGTTTATTGAGGTGATTTGGAAGACAGAAGGAGGCAGGGAAAGAAAAGAAAAAGGTGAAGGCTGAAAAGTAAAACCGCAGAGAGAAGAGACTCCCCTGAGTTTGAGGGCCTTTCTAGGAAAGTTAGAAAACCTTTTCAAGAACATTTGCTGTAAGTTGCTGATGTATAAACTAATGTTAAAAAAAAAAAAAAAACAGCCAATTGATCTGGCTTTTCTTGTTCGCACAGCTTATTTAACTGTAGTCATAGGATGGTCTCCATGGTGTTGCTGCCATCGTGGCTGAAGTTCCTGGTTCAGCATCTGTGGCAGTGCATTGAACTGGTTTTCTGTTCTCCTTTGTGAAACAGGGAAGATTGACTAGACTAGAACATTGCCACCTTATTCATTATGTATAGCTCATTAGTTCCCTTGTCAACTTTCCTTTGCTTTTAATCAATTGAGAGGAAAAGGCTTCACAGACTTTTCAGTAGGAAACATACGGAGCTGTAGCTCATCAGTAATGGGTGAACTTAGATTTAAAGGTGCAGCTGACCTTGACCATGCATCCTTCCCAAGTTACCTCCTGTAAATCCTGTGATCGATACATGAAATAGTATTCCATCCTTTTCACAATTCACCTTCATGTGCCTATTCCCCCTCAACATCATCAGAGCTTCTGTAATTTTTTTTCCCTCTGTAACAAGCTCGTTTTCCCTATAAGTCACATAAAAGGGACTTAGGATTTCACCTCATTAATGAAGTTTGGTTGTAAAATAATGAATTAACAAGATTGATGTTTTAAGAAATTGTTGGTCATAGTGGGGGACACCTACAATTCCAATACTTGGGAGGCTGAGACAGGACAATTGTAGGTTTGAGGCCAACCTCAGGAACTTAGTGAGACCCTCTTCAACTTAGTGAGACCCTATTCAAAATTAAAAAAATAAATGGGGCTGGGAATGTAGTAGGAGAATGTCTCTGGGTTCAATTCCCAGTAACACACGCACAAGCACACACACTCCAACTTTCTTAAATATCTCTAAGAATACCACATGCTTCCAAAGAGGGAAACTGAGTGACTGTATATTTTGGCGATATTGCCTTTCCACATAAGGTTACTCCTGTTGTTCCTATAAGATAGCCGTTAAAACCTGTTTTTAAAATTTAAAAAATAAATTATTATCAGCTTCAAGATAGTCCAGGGTATTTAATATATGTCAGTATATTTTTTAATCTTCTGTATGAATCTCTGAAATTATTGGGAAGAATAAAAGAATAAAAATGGCTTGATATTGGATTTGAGATTGGATGAGATCTCACTTTATTAATTGCATTAAATGTGACAAGAACCTGTTTATCTTGGTACCAATACCTGTTTTTGTCTCTCAGCTTTGAGGCACCACTGAACAAAGTCTTCTGCCTCTTAAAGATAATACATAGACCTATAATAATAATGCATAGACCTATATACTTCCATTTTAAACAGACAAATGTAGAACAAAATTTATTTGCTATTTAAAAAGCATAGAGAAATTTCAAATGGTTCCGCAAATACACCTGCTGAAAAGCATAATTTCAAATCAGGCCAGTTATAGCTTTCGTTCTTTGAACTAAATTCAAAATTCTCTTACTTTCAAAGTATTAGAGCAATAAATCAAATGTTTCTTTAATGCCTACTTTAATTCAATCCACACTCAATTTTTGAGGACTGCTGTCACAATGCCAAAAACATAGACTGAATTTTGAATAATATTTCTGATATGATAAAGAAAATCTGGGGTAATTTTATAGCACATTCTAAGTGCTGAATTCATACAATACCTTTCAAATAAAACTAAGCTACTTTTAGTTTCTTAAAGGGCCCTTAAAAGAACTGACTGCTTGAATGGCATAATATATCTATCATAGAGCAAGAAATGCCGCTTTTTATAAAGCAATTAACATACAGGTGAATGTTTCATTTTATTATGCATTCAATTTATTTATTGCAATTTATTATAGTTTCTTTGCTATTAGTAAGCAAGAATACTAAATATAACATATCAGATTAATCTAAAAAGGCCTCAAAAAACCCTAAAACTTTTCCACAAATGAAAAATTAACTTGAAATGCCATGACTCTAAATTCTTTATTAAATGATTATCTTCCCAATTGTAAACAAAATGCTTAATAATATTATTTTGTTTTACACATGTCTTTGAAAAGTATGTGTGCTCTTTTATTCCTAATTCTTTGATAATTTTAAAGATAAGTCAAACATTTCAATCATGGATGCTGCTTTGTTTCATAATAAATCATGACAGTAACCTGGACTCTCTTAGTGTGAAAACTTACTTTTCATCTGAGAGTATTAAAAGCATCCCAAGAAAGCATCTGCATTCCATGTACAGCCAGGAGACCATCAATTGGTGGTTTAGTTGATTTATAATATGTAAGACAAGTTATTTAAGTGGACTTCATTTATCTTAGTCTATAAACAAAAACAGTATTTATGTTTTCTTAAAGAGCAATAACAAAAGAACTGGATAAGTTAATACTGAAATCATCAAAGGAATCAAGTTACTCTACCATAAAATTTAAAATTATTCGGATACAGCAAATGTTGATTTACTAATATATGAACAGGCCATTTTATCTTTAAAATTTGAGAGGATTATCTATCAGGGTAATATTTTGAAAAGTAGTACTTTTAGTGCAGGAGTGGATTTCAGAACCCTAAGGTTCTATATTTTTAAAGGCAAATTACGACCTGTCCTATTCAAAATGAGATTTTTATGTTTATAGTTATTAAATTATAATTTTGAACTGTGGTACAGTTCTAAAATGCACTTTTCTTTTGTTATTAAATCATGATGGTATTTGACATTGGAATGAGGTTCAATCTTCTTTCATGGAATAAAATAAATAAAATAAAATAAAATAAAATAAACATGAAACAAGAATGAAAGGCTATACTTATTTTTCTCTTTTGAATATTCTTTGGAATAGTTTGAACATCTGAGAAGGAATATGTTAGGTGTTTGGTATTTCTAATTATACATTATCTCCATTTATATTTCATATGTCTCTATATATTTTGATATGATTGTTGTATTTCTGCAAGTGGATTTGCTTAACTAAAACCTTTAATACATAAACACCACCAATATCAAGGAAAAAATACTTAGGACTGTGGAATTCTAATGGTGTAAAGACCTTATTTTAAAACTTTTATATTTTCATAGAGAAGTTAATTATCTAAAGTTTCTCTAAATCTGAAATAATTATTTCATAAAAGCCTAAGATCATTTCAGTTCTGATTTGGAGCTCCATTTTCTCGGGTCAATTTTATTTCTACATGTCAGAGTTTACCACATTTCTACTTTTCATAAAACCCTGAATATTAAAGTATTCCTAATATACTTTTATTAGGACATTATAATTATACATCGTAATGAAGTTCAGAGTGAAACATGTATGTTCAGAAACATACATGCACACAGCACTTGGTGAGTTTCCCTAAAGTATTTTTTAAAACAAAAGAAAGTCGCTTATAAAATATTATGGCGTATACTATCATTGGTCAGTTAGTGACTAATCAGGAATTTCTTTAAGTAACAATTCCTTTAAACTAAAAGAAAAATTAATTTCCTGTAAATTAAAAGAAAACAATCTGATTGCATTTTTTAGCTTCCATATTTTTAATACACTAATCTTCTGTTTTAGGCCACATCTCTGTTGTCAAGCCTTCCTTTGCACGTGGCTCCACCTTGTAAGCCGATTATGACTTCAAGTGATGGGGAACCGTATCCCCATCTGATTTTCCACATAACATCTGTGGCCACAAAGGCAGTAATGGGCGTTACTCCTGGAGAGCTCCTCACAGGTGGAACTTAGCTCTCCAGGCTTAGAGCTTAGCTACTTAGAAGCAGAGCTTGCATTTCTGTCAGATAGTTACTGACACAGAACTCCAGTCAGAACTTCCCCTTCAGAGGAGAGCTGCCAGGGCTCTGATGTTGACAAGGCAATGTTTCTTATCTCTGGGATTCCTGGCCCTTCCCCCATGAGACTATGCCCCTCCAGGCTGGCAGGGAAGTCCTCTCTGGACAAGAGGGTGACAGACCCCCTTTGATGATGAGCATCCACAGGCACAGAAAGCAGACACTTGCTATTCATTGAGCTGCACAGCTGTGGCCAGTGGATCCTGCCCTGGTGTCAAAAATGGGGGAAGGGCTTTAGTTTAGAAAAAAGAGAAAACAATCCCAGTGCAGATTAACAGTTTTAGGCTGTTTGAATATCTCTTCTTCCAGACACCTTGACATTTTAGACATGCCCTTTGTTTTGCTGAAATTTCACAGTACTAAAATGGCCATCTTTACTGTAGGCTCACATGAAAAAATAATTATTATTATTTTTCTATTTTCCATGTTTCTACACCAAAAAGGTATATTTGCATATATGAATACCTTGATGGATCTCTGGTATTAATGGTTTTACAGTGATATTTTTTTTCTCTCTCTCTTATTAAATCCTGAGTTCAGCATAAAATACTTTCTCGATTTATCTTCAGTGATATTGCATTCTGTGCTTGACTGCAGGTCGTATAGAGTGACAATTCATTGATTCGGTGAATTTTTTTTCACTGTTTGAGGCCAGAAAATTTGCATACGTAATGAATAACCTCTTCAAACCTTGAAAGAATATAGGCATGTTCTCCAGACATTTTTAGAATAACACAAAAGAGAATCTATAGCAGGTGGTATTTCTTGCCAGGCAAAACTATAAGAGCACATAAAGAGTTAATCCAACTGTATAAATGAATATGCTAATCGGTGCATATTTTATCTCTGAAGAAACATATTTATTGTGTCCGCTATTTGATTAGATGGCTTCAATGTTCAATTAATCAGTTGCCTTTCAATATAGTTCCTGAGAGCTGCTTAATTAATCTGTTGAGCTGCAAGCCTATTCATTCTATTTTCAATCCCTCACCCCATTTCAAATGACAAAACCCACGAACTCTGCCACATAAAGACTTTATGTCAATGTCCAGTGAAGGTTGATAAGTAGCTGGCTTTTTTTTTAAACCTGGTTAATCAAACCAATCAGCCTTATAGTATTTACATTTGTCAAAAACTTTTAATGGTCTGAAACTAATGAGGAATAGAGAAGCTGAACCAGCAAGAGAATGGTGGCATGCTTATACCTCAACACAGTGTACTACTTTTACTAAGCAGGTCATTTTCTCCTCCTCCAATGAGAAATTTAAAACATCCTGCTATTTGAACCCAGACTAGTTGATTATGTTGCAGCACCACATCCCTCATTAACAAATAAAGCATGATGCCTACCTGAATCTTTAAAGTAAAAATGTATATATAGAGCCAGGCGTGGTGGCACATGCTTGTAATCTCAGCATTTGGGAGACTGAGACAGGAGGATTGTGATTCTCTGAAAGCCTCAGCTACTTAGTGGTCCCTTTGCAACTCAGTGAGACCCTGTTTCAAAATAAAGACTAAAAAAATAAGGCTCGGGTGTAGCTCAGAGGTGGAATGCCCCTGGGTTCCATCCCCAGTACCACAAACAAATTTAAAAGAAAATAAATTAAAAAGAACAGCAAACTAGAATATTTCTTTTTACTATGAATACAGTGGGGCTCATAGGTAGAATTTTAGTTACATTATATTAAACTAAAGTTATTTTTAATGATATGAGAACATGTCAGCTTGTTATAGCCTTCAGTAAAATAATTCAACTTAGGCAAGTTATTTCTTTATCTGAAGACTTATAAACTGGCTCACAATGATGTATAAAATTAAACATTTTAAATGATCTGACTGTTCTAAGAAATATTCTCCTGCGGATTTATAAAGTTTCAGCATTTCTTAATGGCTTAAGAGTCATGATGAATGTTAATTAGAGACTGATGCTCTCAGGAGCTCTTCCAAGCATAGGGTCATTTTCCTTTGTTCTACGTGATGTTACTATGATTTTACTCACTCTCTAATAGATTTATTTATCCATAACCTGTGTATGTTAATGGACCTAACATTTCTTCAAAATACACATTAGATATCTTAAAAAATGATATTAAGGACATCAGGACAGAGGTGAATTAAGTAAAATCAGTAATGTGTGTTATGACATGCTGTCCATTTGCTGAAGGAAAGCACACAGGATCAACAGCCCAGCAAGCAGGGAGTTATCATATGTGCTACAGATTTACGTATTCAAAGTTATACAAAAAACAAAACTATTTGTGGCAAACTTCTTTCAGTGTCTTCACAACTTCCTTAAAATGCTTTCCATTCTTCCTGTAATGTCCTAACACTCCTTACTACTCAGAAATTCCTTGTGAATTATCTTTATTTTATTTTATTATTGGAGGGGGTACTGGGGGTTGAAACCAGAGGCATTCTACTTCCAAAGTACATGCCTTTCCCTTTGTATTTTGTTTTTTACTTTGAAACAGGGTCTTTCTAGGAGGTTAAGGGTATTGCTAAGTTGTGGAGACTGACCTCAAACCTGTGATCTTCCTGTTTTGGTCTCCCAAGTACTGGGAATACAGTTGTGCATCACCATGTCCGGTTCCTCAAGTATTCTCTGAATAGGACTATCAGATGCATTTCTTCTGTCTTACTATCAAGTTGTATCACTATCTTTGCACTAACTACACTGTACTACAATTATTTGTTTAGTTATAATTGAAAGCTTCTTAATAGCAGTGGCTATGTGCTATTCATCTTTGTATCTCCCAATTCCAAAAGCACTTTTGGAAAAGTATTGATAAGCAATAAATATAACTTGGATGAATGGAATGGTACTGGTAATGGGCTTAAAAATACATGCTTTTTTTTTTTTTCCTTTGGTGGTACTGGGGTTCCTGGAAACCCTTATACCTCCGGGCTACACTCCTAGACCTTTTTTTATACTTTTTTATTTGGAAACAGGGTCTTTTAAGCCAGTTCAGCTGGCTTCAGACCTGCGCGATCCTCCTGTCTCTGCCTCCCAAGCGCGGGGATTACAAGCATGCGCCACCACACCCAGCGAAATACATGAATTTTAAACATAAAAAACTATTACCTTAGAGATAATTGACATAAACATAGAAAAATTAGTATTTTACAGCTATACTTCATAACCTTCTGTTCCAGTCAACGTTCTCACTGCTATAATCCAAAATGACCAACCACACAACTTAGAGAAAGAAAGATTTATTTGCTCACAGTTTTCTGGAGATTCTGGGCACAGCCCATTTGAGGCCAGGGTCTGCAGCTCAGAGCATGGCATCAGGAAGCAGAAAAAGGGAGAGCTTCTAAACTGCTGTCATGTAATGGAGGTGGGAAGCAGAGAGATGGAGCAGGGAGAGAAGGAAGGATGTATAGTCTCCAAGGTCAAACCCTGAGGGACCCCTTCTTAGCAACCAAGTCTGGCTTCCAACATTGCTACCTTGGTTCCATGATAGATAGGGGTACATTCTAAATCCAAGCCATTATTCCTTCCTTTTTGTAGAGTCAGTTTAGAAAAAGGAAATTTTATAGTTGCACCAACACAGTGCAGCCCAACATCAGCAACTAGAGAACTCCATGAATTTAGAGATAAATTTTGGAGGATTGGTTAGTTTGCAAATAATTATATAACTTGAAGAAGTTATTTCAACCTGATACTTGATATACATGTTAAGTCATACTGAGTTTAACATTACCTTAAAGTCCTATGAATGCCACAATTCCATGTTATTCCTTTAACTGAGGAACCATATCCTTCGCCATCAAGGACACTGTTGGACCACTGACATTGACAACTGTAGGGAATCCAGACATGTACCTTCATGTGAACTGCTGTGCTGGAAGATCCTGTGCTACCATGTAGAAAAATACTTTCATTAAGCATGACAGAAATAAGGACTGTTTTAAATTGTCTTTATTTTTTCTTTAGTTGTCTATTTTTTCTTTTATTTGATTAAACTAGTGGCAGTCATTACTCTTCTCTGAATGCCTACCTACTCAAAAATTTTACTTTCAAAATTTAGTGTAAATTGGGTTGATTAAATATCTATTCAAGCATATCTTAAAATTGTCTAAATGAAAATAAGATGTACTTTGCATCACTATCTGAGGACATTCAAATGAGCATGTGCTAGTTCAAGTGGATACTAAACCTGCTCTTTATCCTACTTTCCCTGTCAAAATGAAGGTTACCACTAACTACTCAGTTATTCAAACTACAAACCTAAAAATACCTTTAATTTTTATCTTTTTCTCACCTATCCATATCCAGTTATTCAATGAGCTGAGTAATTTTACTTCTGAAATGCTTCTGCTCCAGTTTTCAACTATCCCTTTATGGGGGGGGTAAATATCATTTTCTATGCCATATTACAGAAAAACCCTGTCTGATTTCTTTACTATTCATCTCAAATCTTCTATTCTAAACAATTTTTACACTCTCTCTTTAAAGAGATTGTTTTCTAAATGCAAATCCTTTTATAAATATCTAACACCCTTTCAATAAAAGCCCTATTCCTTATTGACTCACTTGTTCCCACAACTATTATGCTTGACACCTGTTACGTATCAGGTACTGTGCTAAATGCTTAGCATAAAAATGTCTTCCAGGACTGTGGCTCTCCCCTGCTTCATCTCCTAGCCTTCCTGTCATAACCTGAGTACTCACTCCATCTAGAGCTGTAAACTTTTCCAAAACATAGTATTCTCTCATACTTCCTAACCTCTGCATGTCCTAGGTACTTTGGCATGAAGTGCTTTCCTCTCCTCACCCCTCAAGACTAATCTTCATCTCTGTGAGACTTATGGCCAGATATATACACGAACTTTTCCTTTGGTGCTCATATAGCCATGTTTCTATGCTTACATAAAAACTTCAATCATGGTGTTTGTGTTTGTGTCCTTTTACAACTTAACTAATAGACCTGGAAGACATGGGCCCCATCTCACTCATTTTGTGTCAGTGATGAATGGTGGATGTTCAGTTAATATCTACTGAAGAAATTATTAAATGACAATTGGCATCCTTTATGAGCAATAAACTGACGACCCCAATCCAAACCCTATTATATGTCATGGTAATTTTAAAAATTCCCTTTTACGTTTACTTCCAACTAGATCATAAATCCATAATGGATACCGAGTTATCTCCCCTATAGTTCCTAGTAAAAGGTTTGGCACATATAAAGGTCCCAATCCATAATTGTTGAATTTCAAAAACACTCCAGGAATTTTCCTATAGTGTGTTTGAACTTCCAAAATGATAACTTCATCACTGTAAGATCATTAAATCATTGTAAAAAAGGGATTTGAGAACTTCTTAGGGAAATTATTTCTCCTCTTAGATCCTGTTCTCCTCACTCTAATTAGCTAATCTTTAGGCATGGATAAAGATAGGAGAGTAAGCTATGGGAGAGAGAACTGTACTATACAGAAGAAGCTCCATAGACATAAAACATAGATTGGATTTTTTGATGTCAGGGAAGAAGAGAAGAAAACTGTTGTAAATGCTAATTCAAATAGCTTTTAGATCCTGGGAGAGAGGAGGCAGAATCAGAGCAGCAAGGGGGGAAGGGAGCAGAGTGGGGTAGATTTGACAGTCTGTGGTGGATACTCTCTCTCTCTCTCTCTCTCTCTCTCTCTCTCTCTCTCTCTCTCTGGTATGTCTAATTGAGAATTGATTGAGCATGTAGAAAGGTTATGTTTTATTAAGGGAAACCTTTTTTTCCCTTTTGTCGTTACGAAATCCGCCCTTCTGCAGATGCTATTCCCTTCCCATAGTAAACCCTCATTAATTTATAATTCACCACATTGCTTTAAAAGTGCTGCACAGATTTCCTCTTCCTCTCACAGGCAGTGCTTCTAATAGAGAAAGTCAAGTAGGATATAGGTTGAAATGCTTCTTGTCTTGAGGGCCCCGTGCCAGACTTGCTGGTGCCAACACTTTTCACCCGTCATCTCTTAGATCATTGTAAATGTTTCAAAGTGCCATTCCACAGGCTCCATGAAGGTGAGTTTGGGCTCTACAACAGCTCTTTCACTATTGACTGTAAATTGACTCTGGTGGTTGGAATGTGGAGTCAAAGCGAAATGGCCTCCTAGCAGAGTAGTGTTAACTTTAAGGAAAGGACTCTCACAGAAAGAGCGACACAATTTCTGTCAAAAGCAGAGTCCCAGGATAGAGATGGAGAGAAGAAAATGCACACTCCTTGCTCACAACCCAGCTCATCTCTGCCCATAAACATGGTAACTTGGGAAATCTTTTAAATGCAGAAGGTATGGGAAAAGGAATGCCCAACATGACACTAGCGAAGATAGGAGTTAAAAAGGAAGTAGTTTTAACATCTGTTTCCTCTGAATTCTCCTTTACTGATATGTAGTGGAAAAATGATAAATTGACAATTTAAATACTTTAATAAAAATGTATACATATGCATTAATATATAGGAAATGTCTAAGAGGTACATAATATCAGGCCTCAGGCCTTCTTAAAGACTTCAAATAAATTTGGAGTTTATATACTTGTGTGTTTAGGTGGGCATATTAGTATGGAATATCATGCAGAAGATAAATATATCATATATACCACAGGTTCTAGAAAGAAAGTATAAATAAATAGAGCAAATCGGGCACAGACAGACTCAAATATATGCCTTAAATATAGATTTAAGGATTCTTAAATCTAGTAGTAGCTATTCAGACTTGGTTGATTTTTGCCAAATAAGAATACAGGCCCACTGTGACCAAGTCTTGTATTTTTCCAGGAAAAAACAGATAAATGTCATTTTTTTCTTTAAATTTTACATGAATATCTACAACTAATTAATATTTGAAATTGTATAATGGTCAAAATATACATATGAGACAGATTTGTTCTTTTAGTCTACTGATTTAATATCTCTGAATTTAAGTTTTATTAGCAGAAAATAGACTTATAAGATGTTAAGCAATTCAGAAGTAGAAGATATTGCATAATTAGATGCCAAATTAAATAAAATGAAATGTCAATGGACAAACTTGTAAGTGTTCTGGAACAAGAAGATCAATGTTGGTTGAGGTTTAACCAGAAATATGCGAAGTGGTCCTTTATGTGAAACTTGAAGGATGGGTTGCTCTCAGTGGAAATAAGCAAGGGAGAAATATGGTGATGATAATTTAAGCAGACAGTAAGTGGCTTATGTAGTAAGTGGGAAATCAGAAAGGACTGGAACTATTTCTTCCAACTCTTAGTCCACCATTTATCTTTCATGATCCTTATACCTCTTATTTGACCTAGGATAAAATTAGGATACACACACACACACACACACACACACACACACACACACACATATACATACATACTAATCAAGCAAATATTTATTGAACTCCTACTATGTACCAAACACTACTTCACACTCTGGGGTGTAGTGATGGTTAATGCTACATACGTGTTCTTTCACACATAAAGACACAGGTCAAATCCAACCTCATTACAAATTAATTACATGAACAGTCACTCTAGATACATAATTATTCTAGAAAGAAATTACTTGAGAATATCATAATCCTGGGAAAATACAGTCAAAAAATAAAATTTTAGCCTGGTAAGGTGGCACACAAGGAAGATCTAAAGTTTGAATCAGCTTCAGCAACTTCAGAGACCCTATTTCAAAATAAGAAATACAACAAGGGCTAGGATTGTAGTGTAGATATAGAAACCCCAGAGTTAATCCTTAGCATCACAAAAAATAAACGTTTTAAATGAGCATTCTATACTCTTTTAAAGTATTCTAGAAGCATGTAAAACAATATTATTTCTTTTAAAATTTTATAAAAATTAGAAGTGGGCAACTGTAATAGTAATTTGGTCAGTTAATGAATATCTCATTCAGTAACCATCTAATAAATACTTATCAACAGAACATATTAAAACCAGTCAAAGCAATAGTTTGCCATTTGCTTCCATAGCCCTTATGTCCTCTGATAGGATAGCACAAAGATTTGTGGAAAAGTAGGTAGAAATAATAAAAGAAAAAGAACAAATATTGTATATAAAGAAACCCCGTATGTTCACAAGACATTCTTAAATATATACCTACCATTTCATTTTATAAAAAATATACATGTCTAAGTATGAAAATAGCCTTCTAGCATTAGCAAATGAATGTATAGACTTTTTAATGTATGAGAGCCTGCTTCAAGTTGAAATGTATATCTAAGGGCCCATAGTTCATGTGTACAAAATAGTGTATTTTAAAAATAATCACAGTGAGGCAGTGAATATGAGTTAGTATTGGAAGAAGAAAAAACTTTATTTAAGCGTTCATTACCTATAGAAAAGTAATTTGCAGGATATAAAGCTAACAACATGTCTGTATTGATGTTTAAAACTTGCCTTACTTTTAAAACACAATCAGAGTAGAAAGCTGTGCCAAAAGCAGTCAGGTCTTGGTAGCTTCATATAAAATATGTACTTACAAAGCTCACATTGCATAGCGACCTTCAGTTCTGAAAATACTATGTTGCTGGCCTAACCTTTCCATCCGTTTCTTAGTCTTATCTAGGCATGTTTCCAAGACATACAGAATATTAGCTGTGCACTCTCTAAATTTAACTTGAAAACTGAGAGAGATCAGATCCATATGCACAGGAAAAATAAAATGTCAGCATGACCATCTTAAACCTGTATCTTGGATATTATTTTTATAAGCTACTTCTTCATAAACTGACATACAACATAAAAATACAAGGCAATTTAATTTTATTTTCTTGCATACCTTGTGCAGAGCCATATTTTAATCATGAAAGGGGATAAAATAAATATCCATTTAATACTTTTGATTAAAAACTGTATACCCCAAAGGAATATCCCAGCATGTGAATTTCAGTAATATTTCACCTCAGTCTGTCCTAGTTCTACTGTGTCAGCACAACATTATCTCAGGCCGCAGCCATTACGGCGGTTTTCTCTCTAATGCTGGCTCTCTGGCATACATTTTACTGCCTGCTCTGATGGAATTTTTATCTTCACAAATGTGTTCTCTAATTTGCGTCTTTCGTTGTCCAGTAAACTTTGGTCTGTTATGCTAAGAAGTTAAAGTTACAGCCACCCTTAGGTTATGTGACTTTACAAACAGATTTCTCCTCAGTGAACAACTTGACATACTTCTTAAGACATTTTCATAAAAAATAAAGCTTTCATGTGAAGTGTTTTAGTTTATAATTGATAAGTGTTGGCAATCTGGAGAGTGAGGAAAAAAAACAGGATTGTTCAATGGGCATAACAAGGCCAGCATAATTCTCTTGAAAAGTTAAAATTTTTGTTTATGTTTTAAATCTTGTGTTGGCATTAGTAGATAACATAGATATCTATTGTTTTGCTGTTGTTGTTATTGTTGTTTTTTGCAGTAAATGTGTTAAAATATTTAACAGTGGAATGACTGAGGCCATAGATTCAATATAATAAAGCCAACTGGAAATTTTGTTTAGTTACCAAAGTATTTTCCCTGAAGTCATTTAGTCAATGGAAGACATACAGTTTCTCAGGGTCTGAAAATTTCTTTCTCTGGATGATTGACAAATTATAAAATTTTTATCATTCTTGAGGAAGGCTTTTGTAAACCATGGATTTTTTTCACTACAAGCAAAAATAAAATAAGATTACAAAATGTGCAGCTTATTTTTCCCAATTAGGGTCTGTAAAATTATCTGCTACTGCCAATGCAATTATTCCTCAACTGCCATAACAGGGCTAAGTAATGCATGGAACAGGGGCCAGTCATCACTTAAATGGTCAAATACATTTTTCCAACTATATTATTAAAAATTATTGATAAAATTTCTATTTCTTCAACAGAATTTTCGCCAAAAGCTTCTAGGTCAAGGTATGTTTGATTCTATGAAATGGAATATAATGTATCAATAACTGAAGACAAGTTTTTATTTTCAAACAGTGTATAATGTTACTCTGGCCTTTCCCTCCCTATATATATATTCATGAGGTTGGCAATGATACCTTCATGTATAGATACATTATTTGAATTGTTCCCTTTATCAAGCCTCATTTTTTCCCTCCTATCTCCTTCTCCTAATCCTCTTTCACTATTCCACTGTCCTCTCTCCTCTTTTGACTGAAGTTCCTCTTGTTTCCTGATTCTGTTCTATCTTCCAAAAATGAGAGGGAATATAAGGCCCTGACTTCCTGAAGCTGGCTGACTTCACTTAGCATAATCCAAGCAAATAAAATTTCTGTATATGAAGGTTTTAGTTACTGAAAAGATCAAGGTTACAATTTTAAAAAGGAATGTTTTCTATTTAGAAAATATATGCAAGTGAACTTTAATTTTCAAGTAAAGAAAATCTGAATCTATGAAGAGAATGTACATGCCTTTGTGCAAAGAGCCTCAGTTTTCTATTATATTTTCTCCTTCATAACTGAAAGCACTCTAGGACTATGAATAACTTTTTATTAAATTGGATGCCCTTGGAATAATTTGACATATTCTCAACTTTGTAGTAAACCGTATTTTATTATCAAAGGAAAGAAAAGAAAAATACTATAAAGGTGCATTCCTTCCCAGAAGAGGTGGCATCATTTGTTGATTAGTAGGATTATTTATTTATTTATTTATTTATTTATTTATTTATTTTGGTGGTACTGGGGTTCCTGGAAACCCTTCTACTTCCAAGCTACACTCCCAGACCTATTTTATATTTTTATTTGGAAACAGGGTCTCTTAAGCCAGTGCGGCTGGCTTCGAACCTGCACAATCCTCCTGTCTCCGCCTTCCAAGCATCGGGATTACAAGTGTGCGCCACCACGCCAGGCCAATTGGTAGGATTTAATATGAATACTCTAGTTGTCTTTGCAAATGTAGCAACAAATATTATGATGTAAATATTGACAAGAATGGAAAGTAAAAGAGAGTAATCGGGTAGAGGAAATATCAGAATACACATTACCCCTTTAGAATATTTTTGAGATATAATTTGCACTTAGATATTAATTGTAGAGTTCAACAAATCTTCACAGATGCATTCAGCAGTGTAACTACCCACCTAGTAAACAGATAGAGTATCTCCATCACGTGGCAAGTTGTGTTCCTTTCCAATCAACTCCCCTCCTCTCTGTCCATGGACAGCAAGTGTGTTGGTTTCTATGGTTATGTATTTCTTTTGTATGTCCTTTAACTCCAGATAAGTGAAACAATATGGCATATAATTAGAAACATTAATAATGAAAAAATGAGTAAAACAGTTGAAAGAGGGAAAGAAAGTTTGTCAAGATAAAAGAGACATTATACTATTTTGAGCTCATGAGAAAAGAATCTGTGGAAATAGATACCTAGAAAATTCAAAATAGGCAATGATATGATTTTGAAGAAATAGAAACATATCTTTGCTGAGTGGTCAGTAACAAGATAGTTCAATAGACATTCATAGTGATGTCAGTCAACAGTGTTACATGACCTTTTTCCAGAAAATTGTGAGCAATTAAGGAGTAGGGGAATCAGAAGACATGATATAGTTCAGATTAGTGATGGGCAAGATTCATTCAGCAGATAACCAAATGGTTAATAATTATTACAGCATGATAAGAAATATGTAGAGAGGATCATTGGCCATCAAAAGAATGGCAGACAGTAGGTGTCAAAAAATCAGACACACTGGTTATTTGTGTAATGACAAGCAAGTTACCAGCTTTAGAATAATATCTGAACGGAGCATTTTATACTTAATACTTCAGCGTTCACTTCCGTTTTAAGGAGGTAATTTGTTCATCTGAACACAGCATGGTTGGTAATCCTCAACACATTTAGGAAATGTTTCATTTTAGTTTCTACACCTACTCTTATAGGTAAACATGTAAATGACCTTGTTAATGAAATCCTTTAAAATATAGGAACATTTTTTCATCCTTTTCATCCTTTTCTTAAACATGTATGTCTCATGTATGTGTTAAACATGTATGTGTTTAATCTATAGTCTGACATTCTGAAGGAATGATTTATAACTATACCAAACTTTTACTCTACAAACATTTCCATTCTCAACAGGATGGAAGAAAAAGATACTAATATTTAGTTTTCACATAGTGTATTCCAAAAAGGTTCTTATGCACTTTGCATGCATAGCCTATGGTAATTCTCATCAAAGTACTGAACAAGTACTATACTCATTTAACAAATGGGAAAATTAAATTCAGGGAGATTAAATTACTTTTTCAAAGTTACACAGTTATGAGACAGTAAAGTTGAGAATTAAACTCCATTCTACATAGTTCCAAAGTCCATTTTGCTTTCACATTGATTAAAGGCCATTTTGTTTTATAAATCGGTTTCTGATGAGCTTGCTTAGTGTAAATCACTTTCAGGGAGACAATTCACCTTATGTGGGACTGATCAAATCAAAGTCTCACTTATTCAAGCTGTTGAGACTAGATACTGGGCCTTCTGATGGAAAAATTTAAAAGCCACAGTTCTACCATCTAAGGATAGAAGTCAAATATCTGCTTACTCATCTGACCTGGATCTAGACAGAATCAATTCGGGTCATTTGTCACTAATTAATATGTGCTGAAACAATGTTCTAAACATTCAGGGTTCACAACCTTTTTATTCTGCCTGTCTCAGGGATACCAGAGAACAGTCACCTCTTGATTAATCTGGATGGACAAGTTAACCTTTGAACTACATCTTGCCATATGAAAAAGGATGGCTTTGATAACTAATGGAGCTGGGAAGAGGAGGGATTATTTTTAATCCAAAATGAACAAGTGGATATAAGAAAAGCACTTAAACACATTTTATACAAGGATCAGAATGTTCAGAACATATGTGCCCCTAATAAATGAGTGACCATTAAATAAAAAATGTGAAGAGGGTACAGTGATAAAGAATGCTATTGCCTGACCTCTAGCCCCTGATTGCTGAAATGGCCACTATTTGCACTTAAGAGCATAGTCAGCCTGACCTATTCATTCATGCTTTTTTGGAGAACATTCAAGATGACCAGGAAGCACTTATTAGATGGAGAAAGGCTTGAACATTAGGAGCATTTTGACCTTCATATGTGAGAGTTTCCCATATATTGAGCAGCTAAGAAAGCAACAGAATGGTACAGCCAGTACAGAAAGGCAGCTGTCACCACATCCTTTGAGCTAAAACTTCAGCTTGTGAAAAAATAGTGAAAGAAAAAAATGAATATTAAAGATTGTTATAAGGACTGCTTTGTATAAAGTAAAAATGCAAAATTAGTGCTTTATGGAATGCATGATAACTTAGCAACTGGGGTTACTTAGGTCGTTAGTGAAGCCAGTGCAGAGCTGAGTTTCCAAGAATATCAGCTTTTTTCTTGCTGTATGTTCCAATTGTTCAAACTCAGAAACTATTTGCCTCTGGTAATATACAGTGGTCTAGATCCTGTAAACATACAGGATTATAAAAAGGGTGATTTTTCATCAAATGCAAGCTTATAAATTGATCTTTATAACCTAGGAATAGTTCAGAGTAAATAACTATTATTGAACATTAGCCTTAAATAGCATCTCTGTGGAGAATGTGAAACAGTAAATTATTTACCATATAGATCTCTTTTTTTCTATATTCCTATCATATTATGATGTTGCTTAAAATATGAAGTTGTCAATTAATTTGACTCCTAATATTTTGTGACAGAGTTTTAGTTAGGAAAATATTTAAGGATCTTCAAAGAAGTTTGTAGATACTTTAAATTTATCAGGAAGCAATAAAGGTATCATCTCTATAGTTTTATGTTACTGAACTGAGGAAACTTATTTGGTGACCAGAGCATAAAGAGTTAAAATTATACTTGTAAACAATTGAAATGAAGTATCTCATTTTTTTAAAATAGAATTGTTGCTTCTATAATCATACATCTCTGACCACCACTGATTAGATATTGTGTGAAATTTTTTTCCTCTAGCTGGACATGATGGTGCATGCATGTTATCCCAGTAATTGGGAAGCTGAAACAGGAGGATTGCAAGTTCAAGGCCAACTTCAACAACTTAGTGAGTCCCTCCACAATTTAGTGAGACCCTGCTTCAAAAAAAATTTTTTTTTAAGACAAAGAGAGAGTAGCTTAGTGGTAGAACACCCCTGGGTTCAATCTCCATTTGTCCTCTCCCAATTTTGCTCATTTTTAATCTTTCACTTTCAATATATATTTTTTTTTTTTTTGGTGGTACTAGGTGTGGAACTCAGAGGTTTTCTACCTCCAGGCTATACTCCCAGACTTATTTTCTATTTTATTTGGAAACAGGGTCTCACTAAGTTGCTGAGAGCCTCACTAAGTAGCTGAGGCTGGCTTTGAACCAATACGATCCTCCTGTCTCAGCGTCCCAAGTGTGGGGATTACAAGCATGCACCACCACGCGCAGCTTCAATATTTCAATTTAGTAGTGGTCTGCAAGTAGGAATCAACTTTAGGAGATCTCTCCCATGTGTAGTTGCCCCATGAAGAAGTAGTGGTAATGTATGCCAACCCTCAAGATGTTAAGTTTGGTATAAGATGCAGGCAGTAAAATAATAATTATAATAGAATGTGGTAATTCCATCAATAAGCTATATGTATGGCGTGGTAGGAAAAAAATTGAGGGTTTAAGAGAAGAGGAAGGCAGGTATGGTTGGGAGGCTGAAACAGTAGGATTGCAGGTTCAAGGACAGCCTCAGCAAGTAGTGAAACTCTCATC
Organism: Muscardinus avellanarius; assembly: GCF_963383645.1. Taxonomy (NCBI): domain Eukaryota; kingdom Metazoa; phylum Chordata; class Mammalia; order Rodentia; family Gliridae; genus Muscardinus; species Muscardinus avellanarius. Next base: position 54,901,165 of record NC_137790.1, read on the forward strand.
AAACAGGAGACCCCTTTTAAAAAATTTAAAATTAAAAAAATATGTCTAGGGGTATGGCCTGGAAGTAGAATTCCCTGAAGTTCAATCTCTAGTACCACAAAGAGAGGGAGGGAGGGAGGGAGGGAGGGAGAGAGAGAGAGAGAGAGAGAGAGAGAGAGAGAGAGAGAGAGAGAGAGAGAGAGAGAGAGAGAGAGAGAGAGGAGAGAATGGATAAGTATGAATCTGATTTAGACTGAACGTATACCTAAAGTTTAGGCCAGAAATAATGAAATGAAAACTTGACTTTTCTGCCCTTTGTTTTTTAATAATACTATAGACAAGGGTCAATAATTGTAATAAACCTGCCTTTTATAATTAGTTTTATAGATATAATTATACATAATAGTGAGATTAATTATGACATAATCATACACACACATGATATAATTTGGTAAATTTCATTTCAAACACATCCACTTTCCCATACCTCCTCCCTTTCTGATCCCCTTCTTTTACTTTCCACTTAAAAAAGATAAATTAGTAAGACATTCAGTTAATCAATCAGTTACTAAAGTGCTGCTGCATTGGTTGGTAAGAGGTAGTGCTGAGATCCAATGGCACAGCCCTAACTCCTCCATCTGATTCCCATGTCATATAGTAACCTTTCCCATTCACTTATGTTAATTTGTCATAAAAGAATTTTAAAAATGCACCATTTTTATAGCCTGACCACATTACAGGAAAATCAACCCGTGAGGATATATGTCTTAAAATTACTATGAGTCCATGACCCTGGTGGGCAGGGAACATGAGAAGTGGCTGGCATAATTTACTTGCATTCTCTGTTCCTTTTTTGAAAACTAATTCCTTAGCAGTAGGCTGAAAGGATCATAAGGACCAAGAGTACTGTATATAAAAGTAATGTTCAGTTTAGTTTGGCAGTACCTTTGTACCTAAGTGAAGCCTTGTGGCTAAGTGCATTTATGTCATTTGAACAAATGCTATATTCCACTAAATCCTTTTAAACTTTCAGATAATTATGTTTCAATACTACTCTTTATTTTTTCCTTTTTATTTCTTTGATGTAATTGCCTATTTGGTTATTGCTCATGTACATAAATGTTTGTGTCTTTAAATATAATTATAAATGCTGCTTTAAAGTCCTTGTCTGCTAATTCAACCATCTAGGTCTCAGAAGGGCAAATTTCTTTTTGTAGACTTTTCACTACCTATGAATAGCATTATCCCATGTTTTTCTTATGAATAGTCATTGGGAATTGGACATTGGACATTGTGAATTACTGGGAAGACTCTAGATTCCTTCATGTTCCCCCAAAGAGTTCTTGTGTCTTTGGTCTACATAGAAATTAATTCAAAATTTCTCTCCACTGTTATGGGAAGCAACTAAAATTTCTGTTCCTTTCAGCTTAGCTGTTTCTTTCTAATAGTATATACTGCATAGGTCATTGTTCTGCTGGTTGTTATGCAGAATTTATACATAGCAGTTGTCCTGCTTTTCCCCTCAGCTGTGTATTTTATAGAATTCAACCCTTCACTTTGCAGATGCTATGGTTGTCCCAAACACAGTTTTTTTAATCTAATAAGACGATGGACATTACTGTAATTTATATAACTTGAAGGTACTGGAAAGAAACCAAAGCAAATCAAGAGAAATGAATTTACAGGGAAAACTTAAAAAAGATAACTGTGCTGGGTGAGTAAGGGTGATTTTCCTGTTTTTACAGGAATTTCTTAGAGGGAGGAAAGAAGGAAAAAAGGAGAAAGTAGAAGAAATGAAAAATATACTCTATCTGTATATTCATTCCACAATCTATAAATTTTTATATGTAGGAAAGTTGATCTGTTCAGAATTCTGGTAGCACATTGTACTCTAAACCTTTAAACTGCTATCATAGCTCTCTGGAATGTTTTATTTGAATATACTTCAAGTTCATTTCATATTCTCCTTATTTATCAAATGTTTATGACCCAATTATAAACCTGAAGGAATTCTTTCTTTCCCATTCTAGCCAATAGTATCATCTTCAGCTCATATTGTAACTGAGATTCTTTACCATATTTAGCATCCCTGAGCCTTCATTTTAATACCTATAAATATAGGAATAATAATAATTTTACCTCAGGGACATTATGAGCATTAGTAATACTATATATGATACAAACATACATATACGCATATAATGCACATATGTATGCACATATTATTTTAATGTGGTTGATACTCAGCAAATTATTGGTTTATTCTCTGTCTACAATTTTTACTTAAATTGAAAATTATATATTTTAGCTGTTATATAAAGTATTAAAAGGCTGGAATCAAATATCAAGATCAAGTATTTTATAAATAGTAGATGTTTTAATGTCACTTAATAAATAAATAAACTGAAAATAATTTTGAAGCTTTCCTGTCCTCTCCTTAGGAATTTCAACATCTCTATAGTCTAGATTAAGAAAATACATAATCTCTTTTCCTGAAATTATTCTAAAAGTCCTTCATACCTTCATTTGTGTATTAGTATACTTTTCATCATTCTGATGAAATACTTTAAACAGACTGTATAAGGAAAAAAATTTTATTTATCTCACAGTAAGTTCAATGGAATGGTGCTGGTAGCTCAGCTGTGATGAGGACCTAATGGTTCCATAATTGTGTTAGCACATACAGGAATAGTGATCACACCACAAGTAGAAAAAAAAAAGAGTTCAGGGATTCAGGGATCACGCTCTGGATTTCAAAAGAGCCAACTTTCTGAAGACTAACTCAAGATACCACACAACTACCTTAATTCAGTCCAATGGCATACCTCCAAAGACCTAAAGACCTCCCAATAGGCTACACTTTTTAAAGGTCCAACCACCTCACCAAAACCACGCTGAAGACCAAGGTCCAACACATAAAATCTTGGAAAACAAGCCACATCCAAACTATGGCAATCAGACAAGAAAGAACTTTTGCAATGAATTGATAACTCAAATGAATGCTGACAGTAAATGGTTCTTCAGTGCTACCATAAACAATGAATGTATTTGTGTTAAGAAATGGTTGAATAGGATAAGCAACTATATTGATGGAAGTTAGCAAAGAAGTAACAACTGCTTAGGGGTTAAATTATAATCAAGATAATTTATCTCTTCATAATTGAAAAAAATATTGGTACCTATAAAATTGGTTTAGAGTTAGTGTAAGTAGGATAACCATAGTTCTCAGCTGAACAGAATTTTAAAATGCTTGGACTTGAAGCAAAGAGAAAAGTGAGGGGGAGAAAAGCAAATGATAAATAGGATTTATTCAGAAAAGAACTTTTTATAATATTACTTGAAGATTGGATATAATCAGTTCAAACTCCTACACTATCCCATAAATGAACAATAAGAATTGTTATTCATAATGATTATTCTGAATCATACAATTTAACTCATCAAATATGTCCATTCTCCTCTATAGATTATATTTAATAAGCCAAGAAGAGGATTAAATTATTTTCAAAAGACTTTTAAAAATACTAAAATATAAAGAATGTTTTTTGCTCCTTAGTATATTTTAAGTTCATGAGAAATTAATCAGAAAATTCTACCTTCCAAGCACTGTAGTATTTATTATTGTGTAGAGTTTTTGAAACCTTCACAGTACTCTGTGAAAGGTTACATTTAATTTTATGCTAATATCCTGTACAGATATTAAACTTTTAGCTGTCATAAACAAGTGAGACTCGGAAAAGAAGAAGGAAGAGAAAAGAAGAGTTGATTATTCTTATTATATAGGCCAATTTATTGGACTATCTTTATTTAATTTGAATATTGTTGGGAAGACATTTTTAATGTGGAACAGACAAAATTGTAGAGAATAAGATTCCTTATTGTTCAATTATTAAATTGTTATTTTTTTGGAAGGTAGAATTCAAATCTGATCTTGACAAAACTATTGAGAAAAGAAAAAATATCAGGAGAAAGAAACTTACAGGAAGGAACAATATCATTTTATAAGAACTTCTTGGCTGTAAAAAGCTTGATTATTATCCTATAAAAAGGTCAGCAAATGGAAAAGAGGTCTAAAGAAAAGAAGTCAGCTTTAGAAAGACAAATCTGGTGGTGCAAAGAACTTCTACATACATATTACTTAATTTTAGACAAATTATCTTTTGGGAAAAGTGTTTTAGGGGAAGATATCTCACAAAATTGGCACTGGCATTGATCAGACAAAAGTTAAAGCACAGTACTTCTATTTAATTAATAAGAAAGGTTTCATTTTGTGATTTTTTTTAGCAATATTATTAGATTAATAAAGGGAAACAGCTTCTGTGAGGCCAAAAAAGTCTTCTTTTACTGTTCTTCTTCCTTTTAAAGGAAATTACTAAGTGAGAAACAGAATAGATTTATCTACAGAGGTAAAAAATAAATTTTTATAAGAAAGCATGGCTATTTCTAAATACATAGGACATACAATGTGAATATTACCCAAAACGTTCTGCGATCATGCTTTGAGTGAAAAAACATATTTTTATTTTACCCTTTGGCTTACATTTATTTTAATGATCACATATTTTAGGATTAGATTCTGTATTTTATGATAAGGATGCATAGCTATTTTTTGCATTTTCTGCACTTTACTGTAGGAAAGTTGATTTGTGTCTCACTTACCATCTGACAAAGTTATAACACCATAATCAGTGTTACATTCCCTAGATAGGGCAATTAATTATGAGAATTAAGGGTAACAGACAAATTTATGTAGCAAATCTCACTCATACTTCAAGTTTATCAGTGGCCACCAGATCACCCTCATGTAGCTTAGTTTTATCTCCAGGCAATGTCATTGAGGCTCATTAGGAATTAGTTTCTTTATGATAACTTCTCTGATTGAAAAAGGTGATATACCTCTGAATAACTAACATTCAAACAAGTAATTCCCCAAATAGTTTTTCCTCATGAAAAATGGCAGACCAAGAGATTTTTGAATACTAAAGTTTAAATCGGTCACAACCTGACTTAATTATTGCATCCTTTGGGGATTATTATTATTTTTTTTTTTGGTGATATTGAGGGTGGGGTGGAACACAGGGGCTGTTTTTTGTTTGTTTGTTTGTTTGTTTGTTTTTGTTTTGTTTTTTGTTTTTTTACCTCTGGGCTATACTCCCAGACCTATTTTATAATTTATTTAAAAACAGGGTCTTACTAAGTTGCTGAGAACCTCACTAAGTAGCTGAGGCTGGCTTTGAACTTCTGTGATCCTCCTGTCTCAGCCTCCCAAGCATTGGGATTACAAGTGTGCACCCCCACGTCCAACCTTTTTTAGGAATTAAAGGAAGAGAATTTTCCATGAAGTCTATCATTTCTGAGGTGAAGTAGGACATCAGCTAGCACCCTCTTTCTTGCATGTACCCTGTAGTCACATGGAACTCATTTCCTTTTATTCTGCCTAGAATGTAGAAAAACAATGTGGCAATAACCTGTTTTAGGTATCTAGAAATTGGAAAGCAAGGACACCAAACATTGAGAAATCATTTTCAGCCCTTTGTTTCAGAAAAAGAACATCTCTGTTTTACCGATTGATATGACTAAAAATTCAAAGCACCAGAGATTATATACTTCAAGCAGTAAGATCCAGTACTTAAGATACAGGATTTCAAGAACTGTGATAGGTGTTGCACCACGGACCATCTGATCTTCCCAAGATTCCTCAAATTTCTTGTCTGTAGTGGGAATGATAATATTTGACTCATTATGTTTTTAAGACACTAAAGAGAATAATTATGAAAATTAATAAAATATAAATTATTGTATGAATATAAAATTAATACTAATAAGGTGAGCCAGGCTTGGTGGTGCATGCCAGTAATTTCAGTACTCAATTCAGTGAGGCCATCCACAACTTAGACTCTGTTTTAGAATAAAAGAATAAAATAGGGCTGGGGGTGTAGCTCAGAGGTAGAATTCCCTGATAATATCCTCAGTAACACAGAAACTCACACACACAAGCACACATACACACACACACACACACACACACACACACTCAACTCATACACTACTAATAAGGTAGGCTCCTAGTATGTTTTAATAATTATTTTATTTTTATAACAAAATATATTTAAAAATAGAGCCAGTAATGAAGATAAAGCAAGATTCCATTGAATTAACCAAATAATAATTTCCATGTAGGGTTCAGTATTGTCTCACACATCTCATATTCTGACCATAACAACTTATACTTCTAGCTTAATTTTTTTCCACATTATAATCATACATCTTGATGAAGTTTAGAGTGATAAAGACATACATGCACACAGTACTTACTCTGTAAGCCCTCCCCCAGCTCCCACTCCACTCTGTCAGCCTCCCCAGGTATGACATTGTGATTGGCATAGACAAATTTGTGTATGTCCATCATGTCCATTGAGGTGTTTTCCTCTTCAAGTCTCCCTCCTCCTTTCCTCCTCTCTCAGTTAGGTTCTCTCTCCCTTCCCTACCGTTTCCTTATTTGTCTAGAGTTCCTCCTATGGCCCTTTTTCTTCCTAGCTTCTGCATATTAAGGAGAACATGCAGGGTTTTTTTTGTTTTTTTTTTTTTACTTTTTGTGACTGACTAATCTCACTTAGCAGGATATTCTCCAGTTCCATCCATTTCCCTGCAAATGACATAATTTGTTCCTCTTTACAACTGGGTAGAATTTCATTGTGTATATATCCCACAATTTAACCATATATTCATTTAACCATATATCCCAATTTAGCCATATATTCCATATAAACCATTCATATTTTGATGGACACATACTTTGGTTCCATAGTTTGGCAATTATGAATTGTGCTGATATAAACATGAAATGCATTTTTTACTAAAGTAGTGTAGTTTTAATTCTTTCGGGTAGTTGTCCAGAAGTGATATAGCTGGGTCATATGGTAGGTTTATTCCCACTTTTCTGAGGACCCTCCACACTGTTTTCCAAAGTGGTTACACTAATTTGCAATCCCACCAAAAATGTATCATGGTTTCTACTTCTCTACATCCTCCTCAGAATTTATTATTATCCTTGCTTCTGATTGCCATTGTAATTGGGTGGGGCTAGATAAAATCTCACATTAGTTTTGATTTGCCTACCTTTTTCCATTACCTTACTCCAAAACATCTTGACAAAAAATGGATGTTTCTCTGTAACATCCATGAACCATCGTTCATCTCTTCTACCTTCTTCTTTCCAGTCTCTATCTCATAGTCTTTTATTGTAGTTAAATCATTACAAACTATCTCACTTTTATTCCCATCATCTTCTATCTATCCTATTTAGCAAGTCCCAAACTCTATCAATCCTGCTACCTACCTACTGTACACTTGCACATATACTAGTGAACATAGCTGGAGAAAAATAACACAACTATTATGCCTAGTCTCACACAAAGTACATGAGCACAGATATCAGACAACCATTCATTGCTACACAAAAATCCTACAGCCTGGCCCTAGGAAATTCCTTTTTCATGTGCTGTATTTTCTCGCCTAAATACATTATGACTAAGGAGTGTGTGTATAGGACTCCTGTCCCCAGGATTTCATGGGATAGCAGTCTCCTACATGTTTCCCCCAAATGGAAGTCCTGGAAATTCATTTAGGTTAATTAAGCCACTAGCCAATGTAGGCTGTTGATAATAAGGAGAACAAGGCAATTTTTTTCTTCAAAAAGTTAAGTTGACCATCTTAAAGTCTCGAATACATTCAGTTATTCAAAAGGTTACAGTCAAGGTTGAAACCATGCTTTTAAGGGTCAATGACTGCGTAATTACTAACTCCATGATTATGGAGATGTACCTGCGGTACCTGTGGTTCCATCAGTCCCTGCAGGTCTATCATTTTCACAGGTAGTGGTGAGGGTTGGGAGCATTTGGTTTCACTCTCAGTAATTGGGAAAGTATCCTTTGAGGTTTTCTCAATTACCTGCAGCATATGCTGTTTTTTCAACAACATAAAATAGATTATGTAGACATTGTTACAAGAATCTTGATGGTCTTCTCTTTCTTGCCCTCCCATAATTTTGAATTAAAGCTGTAATTAGACACCGAACAGAACTGTTGGCATGGAATCTGCGCACCAACTCCTCTCTGTGGTATGCATGAAGCAAATTCATGTGTTTATGTATGTGTTCTAGCTTGTTGCATAAAGCAATCCGTCAGACTAAGCTGAGGTATTATGTGGAAAGTTTTATGAGGATGTATTTTCTTTGGTTACATGAGAGGATGTTCAGTATGATTAAATTATTCCCAAAACATGAGTTTAGTACCTAAGAGATTTATAGCAACAGTATATAACTTCATAATTGAGCTAATTTGCTAAGAAGCTCTGTTTTCAATGACAAATTAAAATATTCATACAGGTTGTTTCTTGTAAAAATAAAAAAGGAGGAAAAGAAGATCGATTTCGCATTTCAAATTAGTCTCATATTTGGGAATACATGATATACTACTATTTTGATAATGAAGAAATTTGAGACCATTCACAATGAACATACTATTCATTTAAATTAAAATATTTAAATATTTCAGCGATCATGGCTTATTTATAAGGATTACTGGGGGTTTTTTTGTGTGTGGTACTTGGAATAAAACCCAGAAGCATTCTACTTCTCAGCCCCATGTTTTATTCTTTATTTTGAAACAGAGCTTCACAGAGTTGCAAAGGGCTTTACTCAGTAGTTGAGGCTGTTCAAGAACCATGATCCCCTTGTCTCAGCCTCCCAAATGATGGGGTTTTGTATTTTGTATTTCTTTTAATGGTGCTAGACCTCAAACTCAGAGCCTTGAACATGCTAGCTTTTCATTTTTGTAACATAAAATACTTGACGTGTTATAGTTGCTATTTTTATTCAACTTAACAGCTAAAGAACATCTCCATAGCAGATTAGTTAAAGCAAAGAACACCTGACTGTCTAACAATAGTAGAGATGAATTATGGTTGGGAGGTTCATCTCATCGTGCAGTTAGAGTACCACCTTATTCTTGTAAATATAGCCAGAGTCATACATAGTTCTCATCTGTGGCTGAAAACCTGGCAAGGCATTTTTAACCTACTCTTTCCCTTAATAATGTTTCTTTACATTTTCTGTAGGTCAGTGGGGGTTATTTTGGAGCATGCATTTTAATTTAAACCATCAAGCAAAGTCTATTAATGTAAAAGGTTTTAAGTTTATATTTCTTCAATGAATACATTTTACAATGGTACAGATAAATCTATATAGTATTGCTCATGTGAATTTAGTTTATATGCTAGCAAAACTTAAATGAGATTTAAAAAAAACACTCTGGTTGCTCAGAGGAAAAATCACTCAGGTAAATCTAGAGAAATAAAACAGTAAATTGCAATATGTGTTTTGCTCATCTGTTTCAGTTCTGTACTTGCTTGGAACTAATTTGCTGGCTAAGTTGGCATTTCTCTTTAAAATGGTCTTTTCTGAGTAGATAAAATACATCCATAACTTTTCATTAACCAAAGCATAGGTTTTTAAATAGAGAAGACTTAATCAAATACACACACAATTTGGTAGTAAAGAATTTTAGCATCAAATACAACCACTTTCTAAATTTCATGCTCAGCAAAACATTTGATTATTTGAGTATGTTTAAGAAAATAACATCTTCTAAAATGTTGTCCCTGATTATTGGACTAACTCTTATAACTGAACTAACTCATATCTGTCATAGCTACTCCTTATTTCTCAGGAACTTTACCCTCTCTTTGCTATATGCTCTCCTTCTGAACTGGATCCAACTTCCTTTGCTATGTTCATAATTCTTCCATTAAAATAGAAGATGGATTTCAATTTCCAGTGTCCAACTTTACCCCACTCTTCTAACTTCTGCTCCATAAGCCAGCTTTACTCTTCTAATTACCATACTTTTTCTCCTTCAAACTCTTTGTCAGTAGCTATCTACAATCATTTTCTATATACTCATTTTCAATACCTACCTTTTTTAAGGTGGTCTTTAGTTAGTTAGTTAGTTAGTTAGTTAGTTTGTTAGTTTGTTTGTTTGTTTTTGCAATACTAGGGATGGAACCCAGAAGCATTCTACCTCCAAGCTATAACTCCAGCCCTATTTTTTATTCTTTATTTTGAAACAGAGTCTCACTGAGTTGCAGAGTCTCACTAAGTAGCTGCGGCTGTCTGTGAACCTTGATCCTCCTGTCTTACTTATTCAATGTTTTTTGTTTTTTTTTTTTTTCGGGTCTGGGGGTAGAACCCAGGGGCATTCGACCTCCAAGCTACACCTCCTGCCCTATTTTTTACTCTTTATTTTGAAACCGGGTCTCACTGAGTTGCAGAGGGCCTCACTAAGTAGCTGAGGCTGTCTGTGAACCGTGATCCTCAGGTCTCAGCCTCCCAGTGCTGGGATTACAAGTATGCGCCACCACGCCCGGCTCTCAATGGGTTTTTTGTTCTATCATTTCAGATGACTTCTCATGTAGATTTCAAACTATTGGTGATCTCTTCCATATAACACTGATTCTTGCCCTCCAAAACACTGCACAACCTGGCTTCCTTCCTGCCCCTGGATTTCCTTTTCTGCTTTCTTTCATCTACCTAACATTCAAATGCTGGAATTCCTGGGCCTCCGGTGGCATGTTTCTATAGGATTCCTCTTTTTTCTTTAGATACTTTCATTCATAACCATAATACCCACTGTATCTGTTCTAATGTTGCTCAAATTTATACTTTTAGATGGGAATATTTCTCTGATGTCCAGACCAAATGCTTCCCCTGAATGTCTCATAGCTTCTGCACTAAAATTCAACACATCCTGGTTAGTACTCGTTTTCCAAAGACATCCACCCTTCCATCTTTCCCATCTCAGTGCTTGTCATCAGCATTCATTGTTTGCCCAACCTAGAAAACTGAAGCCATTTGTTTACTCTTAGTCTCTGAATCTACTATTCATTTCAGTATTATGTCTTCTGTTTAAATCCTTCAAATACGTTTATAGAAATTGAAAAGAAAGATTATCTTCTATATTTATCTACATATCTACCTTTTGAAAAAAGAGTATTGTAAGATCCATTGCTATCAATAACCTCAAATTAAGAACAAACATTAGCAATTCATTCTATAAAATATAGTTTCATTCTGCAGAAAATGATTTTTCTTTCAATATTTTAAAGATGTTGGTTTACTGTCCTATTTTTTTGTTTCTAATTAGAAGACAGAAGAAATTTCAATTATTATTCTCCTCTATGTTATGGATCAATTTTACTTCGCTGATTTCATGATTTTCTCTTTGTTTTTCATAGGTTTGGCTATTATGTCTTTGATTTTAACTGTTTGATTTTCTAAATGTATTAAATCTATAAATGTATGTCCTTTTCCCAGTTGTGGAAAATCTGGTCATTGTTTCTTCTTCCATATTCTTTCTCTTACTTCTGAAGTCTAAGTCATTTACATTAGAACTTTTTATATATTAAAATGGTTTTAATGTGGTACAAGATGGTAGAGGCATACATGTACACATCACTTATTTAGCCCTTCTCCAATTCTCATGCCATATCCTCTTCCTCCTCCTTCTCATGTTTGCCTTAGTGATTAACTTTGATATATTTATGAATGAACATCATGTGCATTAGGAAATTTCCATCTTTCCCCCTCTTAGGTGATCACCTTATTTGCTCATCTGTGGTTTCTCCTTATTTGTCTAGAGTTTCTCCTATGACCCTTTTCCTCCCTAAAAATTAAAAAAAAATACTGAAATTAAAAAAAAATGGTTCTTAAAGTAGTTAATAACCTTTCAATATTTTTCTCTATTTTTAGATATTATAATTTGAGATATGACAATGTGTATGCATGTGTGCATGTACACAGTGAGGTTTGAAATAGATCCTAAAAGACGGTTTGAGAAAAGAGCAAATTCTGAGCTCTTGACCTAACAGAAAATCTCAGAGCTCAGATCCAAATCCCTGCAAAGCCTGGTTTAGCATGGGACTCATCTGAGCCTACTGAGGGCCATCATAGGGCTAATATGAAGCAAAAATGATTGTGTTGGGATGAGAACTCTTTTTTCTCCATACAAAACAGAAAGTATGAATTTGACTTTAGTTTGTTTTAAACTTTTATGTGCTATTATTTTGAGACCTTTTGTTTATGAAATAAAATTTCACATAAAATGAATTTTTCTGGGAACAATACATCCATGTTGGAAAGTGCTTACTAGAGAGACAAGCATAGCCATTTGTTTCCTGGGTCTTACAAACTAATGCAACAGAATTGGTTTTGGGGGATTCTTTCCTTTGTTTCTACTCTAGTGGAAAGAAGGCACCAGAGAGTGAAATCCTACTGTCTGATTGATGCGATTTTGTTCAGACTGTGACAGTCCATAACTCCTCTAATTGTCTTCTCTCTTGACCCTCCAGAGAGGCTGAACATATCACAACCTTAGGACATAGGACATTTTTATTTTTTTAACACTTTATAAGAATAGGAATGATCAGTAGCCATGAGGATGAAAAGTAGAAAACATCTTTTAGCCAAAAAGTTAAAAAATTTTTGCTGAACTCAGGTTTTAAATGGGATTTAAATAGCCATTGCTATTGGTCTTGACATTTATATAAGACAAATAAAAATTGTATCTTATTATACCCAAAACTGAGTTCATTATTATAGCTGAAAAGATACTTTGGCTATAATAATGGACTTATTATACTTTAATTGGAAACGAGGTCTCACTAAGTTGCTGATAGGTTCACTAAGTAGCTGAGGCTGGCTTCGAAACTGTGTGATCCTCCTGTCTCAGTCTCCCAAGCGTTGGGATTACAAATGTGTGCCACCATGCTGGCTATAATAGTGGACTTATTATAAGGGAAACCAGGGCACACTTAAATAATTTGTAGCTTAATTCTGTTCATTTTCTTATACTGAGAAAAAGCTATGGTTTCATTTGTTACTTATGTAAGTAATGGCTTTACCTTCTTTTCTGAAGCATGGAACATTTACAGCACTGGTTATATATAAATCACAGTTAAAGATGTAATGAGAGGCAGTAAAATGATTTAAAATAAGTGACTAAGATAAAGTTAATATGTTTAATTCTGAATTAGTAGGTTTTCCTTATCTTTTTCAAGAAGATTAGTTATATAAGCTCAAACTGTATACAGATTCTAAGAAATGCCTTTGCAAAAAAGTCCAGAGAGAAGAAATTTTGTTTATTGAATGTTTGTATATATTACATAAAGGATATTAGTAAGTTTGCATGTAGTTAGGGATGAAAGTTATCTTTTAAAATTTTTTGTTTGTTTATTGTTTGTTTCTTTGGGGGAGGGTTGCATTGCTGGGGAATCAAAATCAGAATCTCATACATGCTAAGCCAGCACTTTACTCCAAGCTGCATCACCAGCCCTAAAAGGTTTCTTAATAAAAATTAATGAAGTGGAAAAATATAAAGCTATGTTTTTTCTGTTTTGTTAAGTATCATTTGGTCTTTTCATTATAAAATTATAAAGAGGTACTATTTGAGCTACTTGGCCAATACATTAGCAATAAATATTTTGTACATATAACTTCAAAATGAGACCTAAATCTGTTGGTTTCTTCACTATTTACTGAGTTATATCTGAGACAATGTTTTTATTTATTATTTAACAAGTTCTATGTCCTTAAACAAGTATCTTCATATCTCCATCATTTTTCTCTTATTTGTGAAAATGAAGAGATTTGACAAAATTATCTGAGAGTTCCCACCTAGATCTAGTATTTTTCATGCAGGATTAGAAATAGGAAGGAAAGCATTCTTGGCCAGAGCAGTTTCTCAAAATAAAAGTAGACCAACAGAACTGTCATATGTCAAATTCACAATTCATATAAGAAAATCAACAATTAAGAAAATATTGCAATAGTATAAATGTAAAATTAAATAGTAACTACTGCTGTTTTGCTCAACTGTATAAATCATTTTCATTTTATTAAAAATTGGGAAACCAATTGTTATTAGAATACTGATAATATTTTTCACCATATTTATCTAAATGGAATATTTTATAGTTGGCACACCCAGGCCTTAAAATAAAATGCTAAATCTGAATGAGTCCAGATGACCTGAAAGGTCAAAATTTTCTATTATTACTAGTTCATATTTATATATACATGCATATATTTTCATGAGACAAAGTGATTTATTTTTTAATTTGTTCATAGTTAATTGAGAAATACTTGCCAAAATTTAAGCTTTCTTAACCAAAACCAAGATGGATGGATTTCATGGTGTTATTAGCACCACAAAAATCCAACAATATTAGAAGCTAGTAATACCAGGGTCAAGACAAATGAGAGGGCATAATAGGAATCATTAAAAACTGAAGGCATCTGTGCCTGAGAATAATTATCCCCAGGTGTTCAGGCTAATATGCCTTCAATATAAACATGTGGAATAAACAGCTGTCCTGGATATATTCCCCTACCATGAAAGCTTTGCATAGCCAAAGAAACAACTAGGAATTTAGTGAACCAGGACATGCTCACAGCTTATAAAAGCAAATACTTTTCATTGAATTTATAAACAAACTTAAAATCAGAAAGGATATTTTTAATAGTAGACATCTAGCTGGGTATGATGGAACATGCCTGTAATCCTAGCACTTGGGAGGCTGAGACAGAAAAATCACAGGTTCAATGATAGCCTCAGCAAGTAGTGAGACTCTCATCAGCCTAGTGAGACCCTGTTCCAAAATAAAATTAAAATAGTACTGGGGACATAGCTCAGAGGTAGAATGCCCTGGGGCTCAATCCGCAGTACCATAAGTAAGAAAGTAAGTAAGTAAATATAAGTAAGTAAATAAATAAATAAACAAATAAATAGTAGAAATCTTAGGCTTAGTGTCACACATCTGTAATCCCAGTACTTGGGAGGATGACAGGAGGATTGCAAGTTTGAGGCCAACCTCAGCAACTTCGCAAGACCCTGTTTCAAAATAAAAAATAAAAAGGCCTAGGAGTGTAGATTGAAGGTACAATGCTCCTGTAGCCAATCCCTAGTACCAAAAAATTTAAATTAAATAGTAGAAATCTTAAAACATTCTAAAGTATTAACAGGGGGGTTCTTAAATTTTTGTTTTAAAATAAAAATATAACTATATTATTTTTGTCCAATTATAACCTATCAAATCTTGAGTTATTAAAGTAAACTATACTGTGCTTGACATACGGGGCTAGAACTAAAATGTAGAACATTCTGAAGTTCCAAATACTGCATCTCTATTGCAGCACTGAAAAGAGTCCTTTGGATGGTTCCTCCGAACTGCTAGCATAGCACTTAGATGCAGACTGCTTTTGGTGAAAAAGGTTCCTTATATTTTGCCTTGAGGACAGCATTGATGTATTTTTAAAATGAAATCTTATGATTAAGCCAGGCATGGTAAAGAATGCCTATAATCCCAGTACTTGAGAGGATGAGATGGAGGATCTCAAGTTCACAGGTAGCCTCAACAAGTTACTAGGACTCTATTTCAAAATTAAAAAAAAAAAAGGGCTGGGGATGTAGCTCAGGAGTAGAACCCTACTGGTTTCAATCACCAGTGTCACAAGGAAATAAAAGAAAAAAAATCTCATTATTACATCCCTATGAAAGAAAAAATCCTAGTAATCTATCATTACTGAGACTACAGAGGTCTACAGTGTGTGTGTGTGTGTGTGTGTGTGTGTGTGTGTGTGTGTGTGTGTGTATGTGTGTGTGTGTATAAGACAAGAAGTAACATCAATGCATATGACAACCAAAAAATGTGGATTTGCTTCTTAGATACATGTGTATGTGCGCACACACACACACACAAAATACACCAAATTAATACGGTTGAACACAGAAATGTTAGACTTAAGCAAGATTGGAGGGTAAAATAGATCACTTATCCACTATTATTCATATATTCAATAAATAGGTAGCATTGGCTGAATAGCCATACTATTGAGTGAGAGAATATTAATGAAACCATATACTTGCAATCTTGGCTTTAGGTTAGATAATATAAAATTACTTGTAAGTGATCATTTTTACATCAAAAAGGGATACTTTATATTTTTAAACATAGTATTTAATTTATCACTGAGTACTCTAATGATACATGTTAATTCAACAGCTTGTAAAGACAGTTTTTCAAAAGTGTAAATTTATAATGAATCAAAAATAATGTCATGCAAATTTAAGCTTTTACTCTGCTATACAAATTATCACAAATTATATCAATTTACCAAAAAGAATAGCTCTTAAAATTCAGAGTCAAGCAATTACTGGTGGTTTACCAACTACAAAATTAACAAGGTCAGATTTCTCATTACAAAACCATCGCCTATGAAACTTCTGGGATTAAACAGTTCTCTCAATAACTTTAACTAAAAGGGTTAATCTATTTTTAGAGACTTTAAGCCTCTCTAAATTTAATGTTTTTAAGTGAAAGCATGGATCCTCCCATGCTTCATAAAACCACATCCTGCTGGGCTATCATTATCATGATAGTCCTACTGGGAGACACCAGTTCAATTTATTGAATGGTGATCTTAACACAGTGATAGGTATTTCTAAAGCCCAGCTTGATTTTTTTTAATGCTTTCATGCATAGGAGATGCTTACTGTACTCATCTATTTTAGGTGTTGTAGCACTTAACTGAATTTTCACATAAATTTCTTATTTCTGAATAAGACTGTTGTGCCTGTTTATAGTCTCCTACCTGTGGTTAATATATTTTCTACCTTCTAAATGGGCATTGAACAAGATTTAACTGTATCTTCATATCATAAGTGGCCATAAGTTAATAATTCTCCCTAAAGAAAAAGAGGGTAGAAGTGAAAATTGCATGATAAATTCTATATAAAAGAGATTAGCATTTGCTTTTAATAGGAGTAGAATGTATTCCGCATTATTTTAAATTCTCATGTAACTTAGGAAGTGTGCATCTATTATAATTGTAGGATTTTTTTTTTACTATGTAATTACAGAACAGGATGCATATACATACAGTTAAATCAATTTACTAGATAGGGGACATTTAGGAAGGTCACTTTCTGACAGTTAACCAATCCAAAGGCTTTTCTAAAAATACAGATGGAAATCTTGCTGCAAAGAAGAGCTTCCATTTATTTTTAATATTAGTTTTCAAATTGGTTAGCATAAGGTCTAACTTTAAAAGTATGAATTATATTTCAAAAAACACGTATTAAAATTAGGTCATTCTTAACAGTGAATTATTCTTATACTATCTCTCTAAATTAAGCATAAGACATTTATTTATTTATTTGTTCAGTTGTTCTTCTAGGCTAATATTCAAAATAGGTTATCAGTTAAGAAAGTGGATTTTTTTACCTGGGCTTGGTGACGCATGCTTGTAATCCCAGCATTTGGGAGGCTGAGACCAGAGGATCGAGGTTCGCGGACAGCCTCAGCTACTTAGTGAGGCCCTCTGCAACTCAATGAGACCTGATTTCAAAATAAAGAATAAAATATAGGGCAGGGGGCATAGCTTGGAGGTCAAATGCCCTTGGGTTCCATCCCCACACCTGCAAAAAAAGTGGATTTTTTGCCTGATTTTGCAAGAGTTTTATCTATAAGACTCCCTAAAAAGGCAAACTTTCATTTGAGAAACTAGCTAAGATTTGAGTCATGAATTTTGTGGATAGAATAACCAGTTAAGAAAAAAATCCAGCCATTGAAAATTTAATGATATTCATTGTTATTTTGAATAAAAAGGATTTCTCCCAGCTTATTATTTCATCTGTATCTACCTTCCATGTGCTTACAGGGAGCTATTCCCAAGCTAGATTACAGGTAAACTAATACTTTTAATTATTTTTAATTTAAATACTTTTAAGTTATTTAACCTTAAATCCTTATGTACTATCTGTTCTTGGCTAGCTGCACTGGACTTCCAGCTCATAAACTGTACAGCATATGAGACCCAGGCTAAAAATCAAATTTATGAAGCTAACTTTATGTTTTCTTCCTCCTAGTTTTTGTCACGGGTATGTAAGAAGGAAATGTCGTATTCCTGACACCATGCTCTTTCCTCAGCTAGACACAAGGAAATGAGAAAAGCAATGCAAAGAGAAAAGTAATCTAAGAGCTATAAGAATTCCCAAGAAACGAGAACTGAAAATAGAAGAGTTCTCAAGTATTTGTTTCTTTCGACAGAAGTTATAACCTTCCACCAATCATGTTTGTGCCATAACTAACATCAATACTTCTTCTCATGAATAAGTATGGAGATAGAGATTGCAGAGAATGGAGCTGAGTTTTTAATCTTAACTTCAGAGATGAGATTATAAAAACTTATAGTCAAAAATCAAAACCATCTCGGGAGCTCATGATGTACTGGGGTAAGAACAAGTTGTTAAGAAGAGTTTCTAGATTGAACCAGTGACGACTGTGAGGCTTAAATAGAGTGCCACAAACCAGAATGTAAAGGTCAGTCCAGGCAGAAATAGACTAAAAGAGCTCTAAGGAAAGACAAACTTTATTTTAAACACAAGTCCAGTACCAAATATAGAACCAAATGTGAGATAAAAATATATAGGAGTCTTACTACAACTTTTGAAAAAGACACAGAGAAATTTAAGTGAGAATAAATCCTTTATACAGTGGTTAATTATGGGAGAAAAAGTGTGTGTATATAAGTTTAAACAAGTAACAGTGGAGTGAAAGCAATTGAGTGACTGTAAACTCACATGCAGGCCTGTTCTTAGGGATCATACAATATGTTAATACATGACTAATAGGGTAAACAAGTCACCTCTTCAGGCTTCAGTTTTCTCTTCTGCAAAATGTGGGAATTAGATTTCAATTGGATGATATAAAATGGTACATTTAAAAATAAATAATATAAAAACTTATGATTCAAGACACTAAATCAAGTTGAATAATAGATCTATTTATCTATATAAAAATTGTTCAAATCATGACATTTTATCACAAAGGCTATTTATTTTTTTATTTTTGCTAAGAGTATAGTATACAACAAAAATATTTCATGAAAGCAAACTATAGACTTAAAGGGAAAAAGTGAGATCCGAGAACACAAAACCCTGATTTCTCAAGTAATGAAAAGTCATCTTTAGAGAGTCCTCTGTTTGGGAGTATAATTTTCTCAAACAGTTATTCTCAAACTTAATGTGCATACAAATCATCTGTGGATATTGTAAATGCTCTGATTCAAGTCTTGGAGTAGGGAGTGCTAAGCTTTTCATTTCTTACAAGCTCCCATTGATGTCAATAAGTACCACTTTGTTTTCACATCCAAATATATATTATGTTTTGATGGATTAAAGTGCAAAAAAGCAAATCCATTTATACTGTGTTTATTCATGTAAATTTTTTGGCGATGTTAACATTGATATTCAGCCAGCACTAACTGTATTAGGGGATCCATTGTCATAAACATAGGATGATAGTTATGACCCCGTAGTCCCCCAAAATAAGACTATATTAAACATATTATCAAGTTTTATAAATAAATCAGTGGAGTGTTCAATACCTATTAGAAAAATTACTATCTAAAGTGTCAAAGTGTGTTTGCTTAATAGAATTCTGTAATCAAATGAGTATATTTTAGGTATTTTGAAAACTTTTATCATCCAAAACATTGTACCACCCAGAGAAAATTATATAAAAGAGGTGTCAGTATAAACACATTTTTTCTGCCTGTAAGCACAGTTCAATTTATTTTATTATATCAAATGTGCACTACATTCTCTGAACACTATGCTGGCACAGAGGAAAAAACATTACTGTTAAAAAAATAAAACTTCTCTGGGTATTTTTCCCCATATGTCACTTGAACTCACTCAGCTGGGTCACCATTTAGTGGGGATTTTTTTCCCCTCTGTTATTTTTTTACATTCCAGTCATGCTAATAACACTTTAAAAAGTAGATTTAGCACTGCTGCTATCAGTTCCTACCACTCACATCTGACTCCAAGGTACATTTTTAAAATATTTTGTTTACCTAGAAAAGTACTGAGGAGTTTGGAGAAGTGAGGCTTAAAATATATTATGTCCGAGGCAGCAAGTGACTTCTCTCAGAAGTTTTCTCTATTAGAAGTTTCTAGGTTGCAAGCGCCTTCCTTATTTGGGCATTGGAGTAGAGTTCTTATCTCGCATTTTCTAAATGCCAATACATTGAGCCTCTTCTGTCACTACCCTTTCCTGCACCTTTGTTTAATGCTTTGCATTACAACAGTGATGTCAAGTGACTATGCCATATCAGATTGTCTTAACTAAAGATATGCTAAAGGTATCTCTTCAGGTGTGCTTTGTGACACAGAATGTTCATATCCCATAGTATCTTTGAAAATAGAGGTATTGTTCTTTCTCAAGCACATAGTTGTCTCCTGTGATAATCTCCTGCATATTTTTGTTGGTATTTTAAATATAACTCTGTGTGGGCTGTGCGTGTGTGTGTGTGTGTGTGTGTGTGTGTGTGTGTGTATGTGTTTGTGCGCACACACACACGCACTTGGGTGTGCATGCACACACTATTTGGGAGAAATGATTGATGAGAAAAGATGATGTACATAAAGATTTAGGACTATGGTTTCTAAATTTTCTCTCTATGTAAAATTTTTTTAAATGCTACTATAGGATTGTTTGCTTCTTCATAATTTATTTGAACTGGACTAAATAGGCTTTAGATGTTCTTGGCACTCGCCTTTCTTTTAAAAATCTCAGCTAAGTAGCCATTACTATGACCCTGTGTGACCTCCCACAAATAAAAAGTTGAATTTTCAATAGCTCTAGTATCTACCTAATAATTACTTGTAATTTTAATACAAATTAATAGAGAAAATTCTCCAATGAAAAGGTGACTTAAAATAATACTTAAAGCATCACAGATGTCTACTGATATTTGAGTTGTTTTTATATATTGAGAGATATAACACTGCCAAAAGAAGGTATCATGAACTTGGCTAGATTCTTGTAGGAAAATATACTTGTCATTTGTCAGTTATATTTAGTTATATTTAAGTCAGAAATACCATCATCTAGCCGGGCGTGGTGGTGCACGCTTGTAATCCCCGCACTTGGGAGGCAGAGACAGGAGGATCGCGCAGGTTCGAAGCCAGCCGCGCTGGCTTAGGAGACCCTGTTTCCAAAAATAAAATAGGTATGGGAGTGTAGCCCGGAGATAGACCGGCTTCCAGGAACCCCAGTACTACAAAAAAAAAAAAAAGAAAGAAAGAAAGAAATACCATCATTTATGCAAATCTTAAATAGCTAAATTTTTTGCTAAACTGGTTTAGTCAGATAGTACCAATTCTCCTCTTGATAAAGTAGTATCTTCCCCTAAAATCCAAAAGAGGAGGGAAAAAAATGACACACAACTTATAAAATGTAATAAGATTAGGAGTGATTTATTTGACTATGAATAGAACATTTTTGTCAGTGTTTCTCAGTGTTTAAGTGAGTATAAATTGCTATGTTTATGGTGTCTAGAAATTCAAAAAGTTTTCCTGGAAATAACAACTAAAGTATAGATATAGTCACAAGTTTATTTAGGGAATAAGATATAATTGTTATCAAACTCCTTATTGTGATTTTTATTTTAGTGTATCAAGAGAATATGTTTGCCTAGATTTTTCTAAAGTGTTTATCTTAACAAATGGAACTACTGAGTCACATTAAATTAGATTTATAAGATGTCACTATTCTGAGCATATTTCTATCTAGCAGCATTCATAGGTAGACATTTTGAAATTGTAATTCAACGTTGGACTTTGAGATAGTGAGATTAGAATGAATTATCTAGGTCAGCTGAGCCTAATCACAAGTCCTTAACAAAGAAATATTTCAGCTGCAGTGAGATGTGATGTGCCTGGCTTTTAAGATGAAGGAAGGGATTTTTTTAAATGAAAACTAAAGCCGACAGACATGATTCCCGACATAGTGATTTGGGGGTCTCTCTGTTTTTAATGCTGTTTGTTTACCACTTGAAGAATACTCGTTTATTTGCCATGTGGATGTTCTCCATTCTAAATTTAATTGATCATATCCTTATGGCACCATTTTTTGTGTGTAGGTCTAAGGAGGGAACCCAGGGGTATTCGTCCTCTGAGCTACACCTTCTGCCCTATCTTTTATTCTTTATTTTGAAACGGTCTCACTGAGTTGCGAAGGGCCTCTCTAAGTAGTTGAAGCTGTCCATGAACTGCGATCCTCAGGTCTCAGCCTCCCGAATGCTGGGATTACAAGCGTGCACCACCAAGCCTGGCTTCTTATGGCACCATTGAATAGATTCACATAAGTGTCACATTTCCTGACAACTATCAGTGCAATTTGGAAACTTGATTATATTTATTATCTTTTTCCCCAAGAGAAATTCATAGATCTTATGTATATCCGAATGAATCATATCGCAAATAACTAAAGTCTAGCTGCCCAACTGATTAGAGTTTTAAAATGTTGCTATTCTGAACTATACATTATGAAATTATGATATAAGTATAATATAAATTAAAATCTAAAATTATAAAATATTTTATCACAAAATCATAATGTTTTCTATCAACTCTGAACATAGTGGTTTTGCTATTACTAATGGTCATTGCTTAGATACATTATCGAATTAAGAATTACAAAGATATGGTTTTCTAATGTTATTTTATTTCTAAATTTATGTGTTGTTATTCCTTTGCAAAACAAAACAATTTTTCTTGCAAACTGGGGGATTTCCCCAAAATAAGTAGAATGTATAAAGGCTAGGTATATGCTTGATTTTTTAGCTTTTATCAAGCTTTTTTCAGAAATACTGACTGGATTCTATCAAATTTAAAATGATCCCATACTCTTTTGGAATCTCATTAGCCAAAAACATAGATTTATACATCTGATGTATTTTTATTTTTTTATTTTATTTATTTATTTATTTATTTATTTATTTATTTATTTATTTATTTTGGTGGTACTGGGGTTCCTGGAAGCCCTTCTACCTCTGGCTACACTCCCAGACCTATTTTTATACTTTTTTATGTGGAAACAGGGTCTCTTAAGCCAGCGCGGCTGGCTTCGAACCTGCACAATCCTCCTGTCTCTGCCTCTCAAGCGTGGGGATTACAAGCGTGTGCCACCACGCCTGGCTGACATTTGATGTATTTTAATCTCTCAAAATCATTTTTTTCAGTGTTTAGACCAAAAGGATTTGCTTCAGTTGACATTTTTGTTTTTACTTAAGGACCTTATTATCAGCCTTCTTTTTGACAAAAGGTAATCCAAATTTACTTTGGATGTTTCTAATTTCTGACCTGTTCCTTTTAATAGAAAACAAAATTTATTTAAAAAAAAATAGACAAAGGAAGGGAATCGCAAACCAAGACTTGCAAGGGATTGCTAGCCATTGGAAAATGGAGAGTAACAGAATCTTCCATGGGGCCTCCAGAAAGAAACAGAACCCTGCTCACAGCTTAGGGTTAGCCCAGAGAGGCCCAAATCAGACTTCTGGTATCCATGAATGGAATGAAAATAAATTTATATTGTTTAAGCCACTACATGTGTGATAATTTTATTATAGTAACAATAAAAATTTAGACGCAGCAGGTCTTCTGCTAAGTACTTTATTTTGGCCTCCTAACTATGCTAAGAAATAAGGATCATCAATATCCCCAATTTATACATAAGGAAATAAAGGCTTGTTCTTGTTCCTGTTGTATTTTTTTGTTTGTTTGTTTGTTTGAGTATTTCTCAAGCCAGAGCTTGTAAATCATTAAGCTGAAGTTTGTTCCAGGACAGTTTTGTCTGACTAGAGACAATGTGCTTAAAACCTCTTTGTATTTCATAACCATTTAAGAGTTTGTTTCCTTACTTCTTTTGTTTTTGCGGTAGTGGGGATGAAACCCAGGGACACTACCTCCAAGCTACTATTTTTTATTCTTTATTTTGAAACAGGGTCTTACAGAGCTGCAGAACGCCTCACTAAGTACCTAAGGCTGTCTGTGAACCGTGATCCTCCCATCTCAGCCTCCCAAATGCTGGGATTACAAGCATGCACCATCACACCTGGCTTGTTTACTTACTTTTATTGTACAATGAAACCATGTTTTTAACTGCATGGAAAGAAATGCCAGTGATAAAACCTCTGGAAGAAGGGCTTTAAGCCCTGGAGACCACAGTTAGGTTTTGTATGAAATTTGTCTTATTTCTCTTGGCAAAGTCATTAACTTTCAGTTTTCTCATTATCTCAGTGATTTCCAAGTGTTTTATTAAAAAGGAATACATTTATACAAGTAGTTTGACATATTCTGCAATGCACCAAAAGACCATTTAAGAAGGGCCCTTCCTTCCTTGTTTTCTCTCTTCTCTCTTCTTTTTCTAACTAAGCAGCAACTCATATATCTAAGAACAAGGAAAACTAAGTTTGCTTCCCCCCTCTTTTTTTCAATACTGGGGATTGAATCCAGACGCATTCTACCTCCGAGTTACACCCCAGCCCTAATTTTTATTCTTTATTTGGAAACAGGGTTTCACCGAGTTGCAAAGGGCTTCACACTAAGTAGCTGAGGCTGTCCACGAACCTCAATCCTCGTCTCAGTTTCCCAAATGCTAGGATTACAAGCATGCACCACCACACCCGGCTGCTCCCTTTTAAGAAAAGAAAAATAATCTCAGTCCTGTCTTGCCCAGCAGTAATGCTTTTTTTCCCTTTCTTATAATGCTCCATCTATTTATCTTCTTATTCGACTTCAACTCCCAAATGCCTTTTTTTTTCTTCCTTTGTATCTTAATGCTTAACTCTCTTTTACTCATTCAGGCTGAGAGCAATCCTTTTGCCAGGGTGTTTTGAATATTTTATAAGCTCCACCCCAAAATAACACCATTCCATCTGTATTATCTGAGGGGATGACCTGGGGAAAGCCATGTGGTCTGTTTGCCACCACACATGACTTCATGTTCCACACCAGGAAGCGAGAGCAAGAAAGTACCCTAGTTCTTTGATTTCTTCTTTGCTGCCTCAAACCCTTGAAGCAACTTGGAGGCTTCCAGTATCTCCATTTCTCTGCAAACAGGAAAAAAAAAATTTAATAAGAACTACAGTACAGCCAGGCATGGTGGTGCATACCTATAAACCCAATACTCAGGAAGTTAAGACAAGAGGATCACAGGTTCAAAGCCAATCTCAGTAACTCCGGCCCTCAGCAATTTAGTGGCATCTGTTTCAAACTAAAAAATAAAATATGGCTGGGGGTGTAGCTTAGAAGTAGAATTCTCCTGGGTTAAATCCTCAGCACAAAAAACACACAAAAAGAACTGCAGTACAAGAAAAACATTTTAGCTTAAAGAGGAGTAGAATGAGCAAAGGGAAGTTATTTTCTCCCAGAAAGAGAAAGAAAACATGAAGATGCATGTAAGAAGAAAGAAAATCCATGAAAGACAGAGCCCTGATTCCAAAAGCTTACAGAGTCAACTCAGGAAATGGAGGAGCGAGACACCAAATTTTAAGATGGAAAAACAGTGACATAAATAAGGATTATTTTTATATAAAGAACCTAAGGTTGTACTTAAAATATTCAAAGTAGGGTGGAACATATTTACGCAGTATGCACTCAGAATCAGTTTATCCTAGAATTAGCAAACAAGTTCAAAGTGGCATTTACTACTCATGGCTGCAAAAACATGATTAAGAATGAGTTGATAGAGGTCCCTAAGAGGAAAAGGGCATTTAATATCACAGGATTGCAGAGTATGCCTGAAGTTAAACTTGCATAGGGGCTTTGTATAAAAGAAAACTAAACCTAGTCCTGCTTTCTTGTTCTGGTTTTAATTTTCTTTTTTTTTTTTTACTTACCTTTCAACAACTGGCTTGTCAAAGCCTAAACACCTCCATTCATTATAAGTATCAGATACTTAGTAAAATTTTACTATCTTTGGAAATACGTGGATTATAAAAATACCCACCTTTTACTTTCTGTTACCAGAAAATCTTAAAGAAGGTATGGGATGATAAATATGATCCGAAAAGGTTTTCTACACACGTGAAACAATTTACAAAATGTCAGTGTGCAAGTTCAATAAAACACTATAGTTTCTTAAGATTAAATAATATTTGTCACAAAGAGTATATCTCAAACTTGCAAATTAGAAGAACAGTGTCATGGCCAGTGCTTTCAGTTGCATGGAACTACAACTCTACCAATGTATCTTCATTCTATAGCAATGAATTATATAATTGTCTCAAAGCTATTCGATATGGATTGATAACCATTTTTTAAAGCCTATTCTGTTCTAAGACTTTAAAAAGAACTTTACTTTTTGTTTCGTGTGTGTACAAAAGAAAAAAGAAGAGGGAATAGGATGGAGGAAAAAAAGTTAATATCTTAAATACTAGCGCTAAACAGCCTTTTCTAAAAAAGCTATCATGGCCGGGCGTGGTGGCGCACGCTTGTAATCCCCACACTTGGGAGGCGGAGACAGGAGGATTGCACGGGTTCGAAGCCAGCTGCGCTGCCTTAAGAGACCCTGTTTCCAAATAAAAATATAAAAATATAGGTCTGGGAGTGTAGCCCGGAGGTAGAAGGGCTTCCAGAAACCCAAGTACCACCCATAAATAAATAAATAAATAAATAAATAAATAAATAAATAAATAAAAAGCTATCATGCCCTTAAGTCACTAAAGAGATGTCTACTTCCCTGTCTCTCTCGGTGTCTTTGGTTTTCTGGACTTGGAGCAGTGGGCAGGACAGCTACCGCTCAGCTCCGCTTGCTTTTTTCATTCACCATTCTCTACAAGGTCTTTTGACATTCTCGGTGTTAAACACATTAACAGAACAGAGTGCCAGAAGTAGATAAGATTATCTTTAAGTAAAACTGTGAAGTAATTTATTATTAATAGAAGAGTTCCATCATGATAAGATTACTTCTCACCCTGCTCCAGTTGAGTTAGTTATTCTGGTTGTCCAATTAAAAGTGTGTGTGTGTGTGTGTGTGTGTGTGTGTGTGTAGAAGAAATTTAAAAATATAGTCATGTTGAGCCTTCAAATATGGAAAACACTGAATAGGTTTTTTTCCCTATTCTTTACTCTATTATTCTTTACTCTATTACTTCCAACTGTTCTTAGTAGATAAATCTTTAAAAAATAATCTATATAGCTGGGCGTGGTGGCGCACACTTGTAATCCCCGTGCTTGGGAGGCGGAGACAGGAGGATCACGCAGGTTCGAAGCCAGCCTCGCTGGCTTAAAAAGACCCTGTTTCCAAATAAAAAAAATATATAAAATAGTTCTGGGAGTGTATCTCAAAGGTAGAAGGGTTTCCAGGAACCCCAGTACCACACACAAAAAAAATCTATATAAAATGTAATTCCCTTCTAAACCCAAAAAACTATGAAAATGGCTTCTTATTATTTTCCTTAAAAATGATGAATTACCTGGCATGGTGGCACATGCTTGTAATCCCCGTGCTGTCAGAGACAGAAGGATTGCATAGGTTCAAAGCCAGCCACACTGGCTTAAGAAACCCTGTTTCCAAAAATAAAAAAGTGTAAAATAGGTCTGGGAGGGTAGCCTGGAGGTAGAAGGGCTTCCAGGAACCCCAGTACCACCAAAAAAAAAAAAAAAAAAAAAAATTATCCTCATTAAGAAGGAAGATTTTAAAAAGTACACAAAATATACTAAATAAGAAATAATTTCTCTCTAAATCTAAAAAAAAAACTGATAAGAAAAATTCTACAAACATACCAGATGATATGGGGCTTCATTTAAACTCTTTGTCCATATATATGAACAAATACATATATACATATTTACAAATATGCATATATTTGTCTATGTATATATTTATGGATAGGCCATCATCACAACTTACAATAACATGACATATATAATACTTCCTTTGTGTACTTTAGTGAAAACAGCAAAAATTTACTCAAAATGACAACTTTCCTTTAAAAATAAATGTGCTTGGAGGATTTTGTGTTTTTCTACATCCTTCACAGCATGTTAAACACCCATCAAGGTTCTGCTTCAGATATTCTATCTTGTTGTCACCATTAGTGCATTTATTCTTGGCAAACTATGTTCCAATTTTTTATTTGGAAGGTATAGTCACTTAACCATATGTTTTCTAACAGAATTGCTTGGGTGTTATTGTTTGAAAAGGGAGATTTCTTTCCCTACCCTTTGTGAAGCACCTATTGTATGTCAGGGGGAGTGATCGCCTACATTCTTTTTCTACTTAATGATGAAAGATAGGTCCATTTGTTTCTGTTTTGCAGTTTGTAAAGTAGAGAAACACAGAGGTGAAATGCTTATTTAAGGTTGTATGGATAGGAAGTCATGGTGCCAGGGTTTAAAAGCAAAGTGTTTGAAAACCAAGTGCACAATTTTATACTTTCATCTATAATATTTTCACTCTCTTTTCTGTACTTTCTGATTACACAAACAAAAATGTGAATATTAATATAATTGGGAAGTTTTCTGAAGATTAACTAAGTGTATACTGTGCTAAGAAATTCAGAACTCTGGTCTCAGCACTAAATAAAGAATCACTATGCAATTTTTCTTACATTTTATAACCTTGTTACCATCACATTCTGTCTCTCAGTTTGCCAAATGCGTCCATGTATTTTTAACTATCTATTTTTTAGTATAATTTATCTTCACCTGTTTTGTGATAGTGTAGGCCAGTGTGACATAAGATAGTAGTTTCATTATATTAGTGAAGATTCTAGGAGAATTCTAAATTCTCTGTTTTGTACTTGGAGCTCCATTCTCAACAAAAGAATAGCAAATGGCTCTTAAGGAATCCAATCAAGTAATCCAATATAAAAACTTTCAAAACCAGTGATGAAACAAACGTTCAAATTGAAAGATTAGTTTAACAATGCAGAAGACTCCTTGCCAAATTATGGGATATAAGATTATAATGTGGGATATTGTATAATGCCTTAGATATTTTTTCTAATAAATTTAGTTCCATCACAATCTACTAAAATAAAGTGAAACAGACTCTCTGTTAGATAAATATTGATGTATTTCAGAGTCTTATTTATTACACTGATATATGTTCAAAATAATGTGTATGCTTAGCATTAGGAAGACAAATTATCTCATTTTCTTTATGCAGACAAATAGCAGTAATTATAATATTATAGCTAGATCACTAGAATATTTCTGAATTCAAGAGAGTGATTAAAATGTACTGCGAATGGTTATAGTTTGGAGGTAAAATACCCTTGGGCGCAATCCCTAATACCACAAAAAATATTAAATTTTAAAGCACCAGCAAAATAGAAATAATGTGTAGATAACTGTAAAATCTCAGCAAAGCAGAATTTTTAGAGTCATATAAAGAAAAGACACATTTCTGGGAGGTAGAAAATTATTTTAATTGTACATATGTGTGTGTGTGTATGTGTGTATATATATATCATACATTCTATAAGCAATTGACTTCAATTTAAGAGAAACCAAAATGTGATAGGCAAATTGTCATTAAGACAAAAGATCAAACTATAATATTAAATTGTAGCTTTAAAAGAATGTAGAAAGTATAAGAAGATTTTTATTCTCTAATATAGCAGTTTAGTAAATGGACTCAGAGATATGTTTTTTCTTCTTTCTAAATTCCAGATCAGAAATTTTATATAACTTTAACATAGTTTTTATTTGCAAACATATATATATATATATATATATATATATATATATATATATATATACTATTGCTTTAATCCTACCTTGCTAAAGAAGAGAAACCTTTTGAAAAAAAAATTTCCTTAAAAATGTGTTCTATAATCAGCTCATGCCTACATCCTGCTACTTACCAATTAATTTCTGTTCATTGATTAAAATCTGCTTGGGGCGGAGAGGTGGTTGTTTGATGTTATCTGTCTATTGAGTTTAAATGCAAATGATTAAGTAGGGTAAACATTAGCTGGAAAGGCAATATAACCACACACATTTTCTCATGGTCTCCTGGTAGAAAGGTGATGTGATTTCTAGAAAGAACTGGCAGTTTGCCTAGAATTATTTAATTTCAAATATGACCAACCATTTCTTCTACATCCCCCTTCATTCTATGTCCAATTAATTCTAAGAATCCTTAGGAAGAACTACCTTTTGCAATTTGAGTTTTAAACTTGTTATCCCCTCAAGAACACTGATCTTTTAAAACATATTATATCTGTCATCTTTCTTATTTAAAATTACCTACCAACCTCTTTGCTTTCAGAATTGACTTAGAGAAGGTCAGCAGGCTGTGGCTTGCCTTTTCTAACAGTCCACACAAGGTCCCCATTATAGGTTTTGTTTAGTGTTGATATTGATTAAAATCTCCCAATTTACTTCTTAAATGATATATGTGATTTATCTCCACAGTTTTCTCATTCTTTGACAACGGAGTTTTTTTCTCCAGAATTCTACTCCCCTGCTAAATATGGGAGCCATTGTGAATGTGTCATGGGAGTAAATCTGCAACTATTCAGAGCAATTTCTTCTAACCAAAGGAAAAATACACTGAAATTTCTATCTGTTAAATATAAATATGAGCAATGCTGTTAGATAATGAAGAGCTATAACTCTAACTTTGATAAACTGAAATATATAGACTAATTTTATGGCAACATGTGTGCTTTGTTAAAATAAAATATAATTTCAAGATGCTTTCTCCATTTTCCTTCAGTTCCATTGTGATCATTTGGCAAATAAGACACTACACTAAGGGTTGTAATAGGCAGCCATTTTCATCCACTCTGAACACCTAAGAAAAATTAGATATCAAGTTAAAGCTGACATTCTTTTTTTTTTTTTTTTTTTTGGTGGTACTGGGGGTGGAACCCAGAGGCTTTCTACTTCTGGGCTATACTCCCAGACCTATTTTATATTTTTTTATTTGGGTCTCACTAAGTTGCTGAGAGCCTCACTAAGTAGCTGAGGCTGACTTCAAACCTATGTGATCCTCCTGTCTCAGCCTCCCAAGCACTGAGATTACAAGCGTACGCCACCACGCCTAGCTAAAGCTGGCATTTATTTGAATGTCAAATATTGGGTATTCTGTTGGTTGGTTGAAAGTGAATGATTTGAGAAAAATATAAGAAGCTTTTCAGTCAGACCACCACTTATACACAAGGAACCCTGGCTTGCTGCTAGAAAACCATACTTGCTGGCTTAATAATAAACTTATTATACTTTATACTAGGATGAGAAAAAACTATCAAAACAAAACTCCCTTAATATTAAAATGCAAAGGATGACCAACTTTTCTTCTAAGTGGTCTTCCTTTCTGCCTCTGCTTTCTTTCCCCCCTTTTTTTTTTTTTTTTTAGAATTCTGTATTTTTAAGATGCAAGTTTTGTGTGTGGTGGGTGGTTAGTTAGTTGACATTTTTTAAAAATCCATCTCTATTTTAAAACATTTCCTCTCTAACTTTAGCAACTGTAGTGGAGAAAATACTAATTCAGTGTTTACAATTTGATAGTGGAAAAGGTAATCTCCCTGTCACGTTGCACTGCACGCCATGCCGCATGTGCTCGAAATGCGTTTTCTTCATCCTGTCATTTGTACCAAACTTCCAAAATTCAGTACAATAGAACCCCAATCCATGGATCAATTCTCCACTCTTTCTGTTATCCGGGGCTAACTGTGGTTCAATAATCTAAAATACAAAAGTTCAAAGATAAACAATTCAGTTTTAAAATTGTCATTCTGGACCGGGTGTGGTGGTGCACACTTATAACCCCAGCATTTGGGAGGCAGAGACCGGAAAATCACGGTTCAGGACAGCCTCAGCTACTTAAGGAGGCCCTTGGCAACGCAGTGAGACCCCATTTCAAAAATAAAAATACTAAATAATAGGACCGGGGGTGTAGCTCAGAGGTACAGTGTCCCTGAGTTCCATCCTCGGTACCGCAAAAAATAAATAAATAAATAAATAAATAAATAAATAAATAATTTCTGAGCAGCATGATGGAATCTCCAACCTCCTACTCCATCTCACCCAGATCATATATCACCTTGTTGTCCAGCATGCCCACACAACACATGCCACTTGCCCACTAGTTTAGCAGGACTTGTCCCCATTATCAGAGAGCCTGTTATTGTATGGGTATCATCGTCAGTATGTTCAAACAATGCTTATTTTACTTAATAATGACCTCAAACCAGTTACAGTAGTGCACACCTGTAATAGTAGTATTTGGGAGGCTGAAACAAGAGGATCACAAATTCTAAGCTTTAACCTCAGCAGTTTAGGGAGACTTTCTGCAACTTATACAGAGCCTGTTTCAAAATAAAAAATAACAAGGGCTGGAAGTATAGCTTAGAAGTAAATGTCCCTGTGTTTGATCCCCAATACCACACTCACATACACACACACATACATACATATACTGATACACACACACACACACACACAGATGGGATCAAAGCACAAGGTAGAGATGATAGCAATCTTATTACAGTATATTATATATATATACATATATATATATAGTGTTATAATTGTTTATTTTCTATAAGTACTTATCATTACTCTTTGTGATCTATTTTATATTAAGTAATATTGTATGTAGGAAGAAGCAGTATACAGAGGATTTCGTACTTATCTACAGTTACAGGCACTTATAAGGTCTTGAAAAGTGTCCCTTCCAGATAAAAGGGAACTTAAAATATCAAGATTATTTAGAAAAAGAATACATGTTTGGAGTGTTAATAAGAAATCATTCTCTTAACCCAGTTCTGCCTTTAACACTTAAAATTCTCTGGTCCAGAATGTCCTTATATGTTATAGTTATATGATAAGTGGCCTACATTTAAGATCTCTAAGGTCATTTTCCATTTGAATAAACAGTCTCTCTACATCACTACACACTTCCTTATAAAAGCACAAGAACAAAAAATTTCATAAAGCCAGTGTCTTCTTATCTGCTAACCTCAATCATCCAGAGCCCAGATAAGAGTACTTGGTAAATACAAAGCTTCTGACTAGCCAAAATAAAAGCCAACATCTAGAAACTAAGCCCAAGGCAAGTACTTGGGCCCCTCACTCAAGACTGTTTACTCCTTAAATAGAATCTTTTTAAGTTTGATTGTCTTGTTTTCAAAAGCCTGGCACCTCAGCTGCAAACTAGAAAGGGACTGTGAGGAGGTCATAAAAGGAGCCTTGGATGGGAAAGTGCTTTGTAGGCTCTGAAGTACTGTGCAAATGTGGGCTGTTATCATTATCAAGAGTGACTGACAATTGACCAGAAAGGTGAGAGAGTATAATCACACTGGTTCAGACAAAGCACAGGAATTCCCAGATCCGGTTGGGGTGGGGCTGTTTAATACACTGGCAAATAGGTTTAGTCACTTGAATAATTCTTGCTGTCTTCACAGAATCACAACACTGCATATACTTATAGAAATGACTCAGTTATCCAGGAGAGGCTCATTTACATTCCAATAATATTTGGTTTAAGAGATGATGGGCATGGGAAGTACATTTTTAAGCACTAGCAAAATGTTAGTTATCATCATATAATTTGATTTGATGTCAGGAGAGTATGCAACATGGTCCAAATGTTTTCCATCTAAAGAAACCGAAAAAATGAAAATCCCAATAGTAAAATAAGAAGTTACTTTTCAGATACCTAGAATATCATACCTATTTGATTGAGAGTGCACGAAATATTACTCAAGATTTGAAATGCAGTGAATTTTTTACTATCTGTAATGGAAATTAAGATAAAACAATATTAATCTATTTTGTTTCGTATTTAAACAAAATTATATATAATTTATATCAGAAATTTTTTCAATGTGTTTTCTAAACTCACAAGCTTTTTATAATGGTACTATTAAAAGATATAAAGCATGGTACATACCAGTATTCAAAACATATTATGTGCTGATACACTATAATAAAAAGCTTTATTTATTTATTTATTTATTGGTGCTTAGAATTGAACACAGGGGCATTGTACCTCTGAGCTACACTCCTAGCATTTATTTTTTATATTTTATTTTGAAACAGGATCTCCCTCAGTTACTGAGGCTTGCCTTTGAACCTGTGATCCTCCTGTCTCAGTCTTCCAAGTCCTGGGATTACAGGCAGGTGGCTACACCCAACTAAATGTTTGATTTTTAATTAATAGTGATAACCAATCTAAAGCAAGTTTCTAAGTTTCACCTAAGAACATTCACCAACCCCAACTATAGTTTCTTCAATGTCAAGTTACTAAAATATTCATTGGAAATTCTTAAAGCAAATTAACTTATAAAATAAAAATAAAAATGTTGGCATTTTTTCTCTCTCTTTTTAGCCTGTTGCCAGTTCAGTCATAAAAAAAATAATAGGCTTTAGATATCAACAGAAAAACAACTAGGCTTTTGTTGTATTGAGTTCTAAGGCAATTTAAACATTGTGTTATACATAAAGAAATGGAGGCACAGGAAAACAAGGTAAAAATGAGGTAAAAATTTACAGGTAATTTAGATTTAAAGGTAAAAATCAGGTAAAAACACGGGTATGTAGTCTCCCATGCCAGTGTTCTTTCAACTCTGAGTTATAGAACTGGTATCTAAGGCCAAATTTTTAATAAAGATATCTTATCATCTGCTATCTAACCTCAATGGCAGATAAGATTTCACGAAAGAAGACCTGGGTAGCTATCAGAGTCCATGATCCTAGGGTTTGAGGCCCTGCTTTTGGGAAAGTATCTCCCAGAGTCAGGGCATTTAAGGAGAGTACACAAAAGCAACTGAATGGTGAATAGGAGAAAGGGCATCAGCCAAGCAGCTGCAGGTTGGTTGGATAGATTGACTTCCCCGCCGACCAGAGCACAGTTTACTCAATCACTCTTTTGTACAGCTGGGAGGGAAAGGCAAGTATGCCACAGACTGCTAACTTCCAGCTACAATAACTTTCAAAAGAGAGATTTGGAAAATATTTAAGAAATTGTTTTCTACTGTCTCCCTGAAGGAAATGTGGTCAGCCTCAAGTAGTCAACAATTAAAAGTCACTAGCACCCAAACTTAGCAATCGTCTCTGGCAACTATTTTTGGCTACCCTTTCACCTTGACTTGGAATGCGCAACAGAGACTAGCACAATGGCCCTGGACTTAACATCGGAGCCGTGCATGGGGTTCTTGATTCACTCCTCGGGTGTTTCAGAACACTTATGGAGTCTCAAATGAATTCAGGCACTGCTCGAAACAGGACAAGAGTGACTGAAAAGCACACTATTCTCAACCTTTTTCCGTACATTTCATATTTTGTATTTTGTCAAAGCCCCAGTTGTGAAGCACAAAGCTTAGAAAAATGAATGGTCATATTTCTTTAGGACTATTTAAACTTTGAGATTTTTCACTCTCCGTAATTCATAGTCTATAGCAAAA
This sequence comes from Muscardinus avellanarius, assembly GCF_963383645.1. Taxonomy (NCBI): domain Eukaryota; kingdom Metazoa; phylum Chordata; class Mammalia; order Rodentia; family Gliridae; genus Muscardinus; species Muscardinus avellanarius. The sequence continues at coordinate 54,936,470 of NC_137790.1, forward strand.
AGGGCTTGCATGTGTGAAAGCCAGAAATGCATTTTACATTAGCAATTTGCGTTTAGAAATCCAGCCACCTAACACCACCAGAGTTAATATTTGCTTTGGACCTTCCTGCTTATTTAGTCTCAAGCTTTTTCAAAGAGCTAACACAAAAAAGGCAGCCTTCCTATTTGCGTAGCTAGTGTGTGCTTTCACACATAGTGTATGTTACGCTTCCACAGAGACCAAGTATTAGCTGTTCCTCACATGAGCAGTGTACTCAGCTATGTTGGGAAATGTGAACTTTGTAGTTGCAGGACACAGCAAACTTACCGAAACTCATATCAATTCCACTTTGGAAATGTTTCTTGTCTCTTGTTCACTGCACCTTCTTTTATTTATTCCCACTGTCCTATTTTACTATGATTATATAACCTGCTGGCCACTTTCACTTTTTAACAAAATTACCTTCCCCTAGACCCTTCTCCAGATTGTTTTTGTCCACACCCACCACTGCCAAAAAAAAAAAAAAATATATATATATATATATATATATATATATATATATATATATATATATGTGGTACTGGGGTTCCTGGAAGCCCTTCTATCTCCAGGCTACACCCCAGACCTATTTTATATATTTTATTTATTTGGAAACAGGGTCTCTTAAGCCAGCAAGGCTTACTACGAACCTGCACGATCCTCCTGTCTCCGCCTCCCAAATCCGGGGATTACAAGCTTGCGCCACCATTTCCGGCAACCAAAAATAATTTTTTTTTTTTTTGGTGGTACTGGGGTTCCTGGAAGCCCTTCTACCTCCGGGCTACACTCCCAGACCTATTTTATATTTTTGAAACAGGTTCTCTTACTCCAGCGCGGCTGGCTTCGAACCTGCACGATCCTCCTGTCTCCGCCTCCCAAACCCGGGGATTACAAGCGTGCGCCACCATGTCCGGCAACCAAAAATAATTTTTAAGCACAAAAACCTTACCACTGCCATCCTTAAAATAATCCAAAATCTCTTTTACTAACAGTACATTTTATTATGAGATAAAACCCAAAATGTTTAAGCGTCTATTGAAGGGTCTCCCAGGGAGCCCTCAGAAGCTGCCTTCCTGCTGTCTTTCGCTCCTTTGCTCCTCACTGGCCCTGAACCGCGGCCTCCACTAGTGGAACAAGAGCCTGTGCTTCATTCTCCATTTCCTTCATTCTTCTTTTCACTTGAAAAAAATTCATTTATGAAGACTCAATAGAAATGTTTTTTGGGGGCAAAGCCTCTGTCTCCTATTCATTAATTCTTCCTCTGCTTCTACATACTTGATACATTCTCTCTATTAATATGATAAACAAAAAAAGAGAAACACAATAGCTAACATTTATTAGGAATTATAGAATGAAAAGTACTTTAAAAAGCAATTTATAAACCATGGCATGGTACTTGGGAGGATCACAGCTTCAAGGCCAGCCTCAGCAACTTAGCCAAACCCTGTTTCAAGATAAAAACTATAAAGTACTAGAAGTGTAGATCAGAGGTATAATGCCTCTGGATTCAATTCTCATTACCCCCCAAAAAAATGAAAAGGCAACTTATACATATTCATGATCACGTTTTTGATAACACTGAGTTTGATACCATTGTTGCCCTGGGTTTTATCATTGGAAAACAGTGTCTACCCATAAAGTGACTTTCTGAAGGTCACTTGGCTTTTTAGTTACAAGTGATTCGGAGACTGTGCTGTATTGCTAGTGGTGTCTCATTTCTCTTTTCTTCTAGATTTTAATCTCCTTGGAAGAGACAATTGATTCCTATATCTGACATGTTCCAGCCCAGCAAAACTTTTAATTAATATATTTGAATTAATATGAATCAGACCTTTTGTAGACTAATGAAATTTGATTTCTAAAACTTTATAGAAAAAAAAAAAATATATATATATGTGGTACTGGGGTTCCTGGAAGCCCTTCTACCTCCGGGCTACACTCCCAGAGCTATTTTTTATATTTTTGAAACAGGCTCTCTTACGCCAGCGCGGCTGGCTTTGAACTTACGCGATTCTCCTGTCTCCGCCTCCCAAACATGGGGATTACAAGCGTGCGCCACCACGCCCGGCATTATAGAAAAATATTTTAGAAAAAAATATTGTGAAATATTTGGCTCAAGTCAATAATTCAAATCAACTTCATTCTAATAGGATGTACTCTGTAACTGTGTGTGTGCGTGTGTGTGTGTGTGTGTGTGTGTGTGTGTGTGTGTGTGTGTGTGTTACTGGGGATAGAACCTAGGAGCTTTCTACCTCCAGGCTATACTCCCAGACCTATTTTATATTTTATTTGGAAACAGGGTCTCACTATGTTGCTGAGCGCCTCACTAAGTAGCTGCGGGTGACTTCAAACTTGCGTGATGCTCCTGTTTCAGCCTCGCAAGTATCGGAATTGCAAGCATACACCACCATGCCCGGCCTGTGGCTTTTGATAGCATATCTTATGTAGTCTTTTTTATTTTATCAGTGATATTGAATAAAAGGTTACCCTATATTTATTCTAGTATTTTTTTTAGGTACATTCATTTTTTTATTTTCAATAGATTTTCTTGGCTTGTCTTTATCATCAGAAATTGTCTTATGCCTACAATTTTTAAGAGTGAATAGCAGGGTGGTATGTGGAGGGAAATATACTGAGAGCTGTGTGCATGTATGTTTTTATCACATGGAACTTCACTATGATGTACAATTGTAATAGACTAATAAAAATAATTTTCAAAAAGAGTCAACAGAGCTGAGTGTGGTTGTGCACGCTTGTAATCCTAGCATTTGGGTGGCTGAGACAGGAGGATCATGGTTCACAGACAGCCTCAGATACTTAGTGAGGCCCTTTGCAGCTCAGCGAGACCCTGTTTCAAAATAAAGAGTAAAAAATAGGGCTGGAGGTGTAGCTTGGAGGTAGAATGTCCATCCCTAGTACCGCAAAAACAAAAACAAAAAAGCGAGTCAACTGCCCACTTCCATAATGATAACTTTCTGAAGTATATTTGCATTAGTTATTTTCATTGATCATATATATTTCTGTCACTGTAAAAATAAATTATTATATTGGAAATTTCCCTGTTGTCTTGAAAGGTGTACTTGTAACCTGTTCTATATACACAAAAAAATAGTCATGACCGAAGAATAGTCACTTAGAGCATATTTTTATGGCTGAGGAATATTCACTCTGAGCCTATTTCTTAGGACGATTATGTGGGAACTAACTCAGAAGCTACCAATGGATTTTCAGACAATGACACAGTCAAAACATTTCTGTCTTTTCCTTTTGGTTTGTTTGGTTTTCTAATTAATCACTTCCTGGGACAAGCTTTAGGAATTCTTCCCTTTATAGACCTCAAATGAGATCCATAAACAAAATGCATGCTATAATCTGAGGCCCTGCTGGGACTTTTAACATCTTGTGTCTCTATAAACTGGTATTCTTGGGATGCATAGGAACAGTGAACATTTTTTTTAACCCAAATGACATCATTGCCTTTAAAAATTGTCAAAAATAGCAGAGCCAAAGAAATAATATGATAATATTCAGTTAGGGGAATATGGAGTGTCATTATCTCCCTAAGCAGGAACCATGAGCAAATTATCAAAGACATTGCCTCTTTTAGATGGGAAGATGAAGCAAATGCATTAACGCCTCAGTGGGACTGGGAATATGTGGGAAACAGAATCATAAAGCAGCACTTGTCAAGCTGAAGCTCAGTCACTCAGGACCCTCTGCGCATCAGCAGGTGCTGTTGGGAAGTCGGCACCTGCTTAAATACCCCTGAGGACTTAGCTGCCTGGAATGGGACCATCTTTCCTGATGGATGGCAAAACTTTGCCCTTGAAGATCCTTTCCTCTCTTTAAGCCCAGAAAAATTAGATAAAACCATCTAAATATAAAACATATCCTATAAGATGAAAATTTTGCTTTTTTTTTTTTTTTTTTTTGGTGGTACTGGTGTTCCTGGAAACCCTTCTATCTCCGGGCTACACTCCCAGACCTACTTTTATACTTTTTTTTATTTGGAAACAGGGTCTCTTAAGCCAGCGCGGCTGGTTTCGAACCTGCTCAATCCTCCTGTCTCCGCCTCCCAAGCGCGGGGATTACAAGCGTGCACCACCACGCCCGGCTTCATATTCATTTTTTAAATTTAATATACTATTTACTATTTGTTACCTGTTTTGTTCTATTTTTATTTTTAAAAAATCAAATGGAAAGTAGAGCTTTCCTATATAATCCCTCTTCCTACCCAACCCTGTCCAACTTCGCCTATTATTAGTAGCTTTCTATTAGTTTGATACACTTGTTACAATTGATAAGCAGATGTCGATTTATTATTACTAACTAAAATTTGTAGTGTTTATTAGGTTTCTCTTTTTGTTTTGAAAATATTCAAAATTTTGACATATGTTTAGTAACCATTATCTACCATTATTGCATCAAAAAAATTCCATGGAAATCACTGACCTTTTCCTTTCTATATAGTTTTGCATTTTTCAGAATTTTACATAGCTGGAATCATATCATACATAGCCTTTTCAGATCGGTTCTTTCACTTAGCAATATGCATTTAAGGTTCTTCTATGGCTTTTTGTTGCATATTAGTTCATTTCCTTTTACTGCTGAACAATATTCTCTTTTCTAGATATATTACAGTTTTTTATTCATTCATTATTGAAGGACAAGTTGGGACAATTATGAACACAATTTCTGTAAACACTCTTACAGAGGTTTTTATGTGGACATAAATTTTCAATTCATCTAAAAGTCATAATTGTGTGAGGTATTCTTGATGATGTAGAGAAAAGACAACAGGTTTTAATGGTAGAAATATTTGCACAGAATTCCAGCCTTGTTATCTGAGTCATTTAGTATACTTTTCCTGTAGGTCTATTGTGCTACATCTGCTGTTCTAGGTGTTAGAAATGCATACAAGACTACTCTATCTGCTATCTGAGGGTCTTTTCAACATAGTGCCTACACTCTTGGTCATTTATGGCTTTATATTTTATCTTGCTAATTAAATGAGCTGCCATGGGCAAGACTTGTATTTCCTTTTAATAAGTGCTCTATTGATCCATAGCATCCCATTGAAAGAGAGCCAATTAAATAAAATAGTTGATTTTCTTTCTAGTCACTCCACTCTATAGCTTATAAAAAATATTCGAGTCTAGATATGAAAAGTTTTCCAAACAACCTTTTTGAATTCTTCACAATATAAAATTAAATAACAGCATCAAATCATTTTCTGTACCTCTAGTAGTATAAGTAAGAATTGGACTCAAAAATTAATTTTGACCCATGGCTCTGTTGTGTTCTGGCCTGATATATTGGCTTAGTCTCTTGGCTTGCAGAGTGAATAGTGTATTATTAGCAGAATGAAGTATCATAGCATTTGCTCATTAAACAGATTTCTCTGTTCATCATACAAGACTTTTGTCAAGCCCAAATGCAAAATATAAAAATGTACAATGTACATATGAGAATAATGCAAATCATGAAATACCACAAAAGTCCATTTTTAGTAATTATGGCTCTAATGAATTTTCAAGTTATATTAATTTATTTTTATTTTAAATATTTAAGGTGCACAACATAAGGCTTTAACACACATGTAGTTAGTTAAATGACCACTAAAGCAAATAAAAATACCCACCTTTCCACATACTTATTATTTTTCTGTGTGGTAAGAGTATTAGATTAAATTATTTCCAAATTTTTAGTATTTAAGATAGTAGTATTAGATTATTTAATATATAGTATTGTTAACTATAGTCATCATGCTGTATTATAGGTCTCTAAGCTTTTTAGACTATATAAATACAACTTTGTCCAGTTTGGCAGACATCTCCCTATTTCTCCTGTCTCCTTGAGCCTGGTAACCATTGTTCTACTCTGTTTCTATGTATTTTACTTTTTTAGATTCCAGATATAAGTGAGATCATGCAATATTTGACATTCTTTGGTTTATTTTACTTAGCATAATGCCTTCCAGGTTATTCAAGTTGTCAGGAATGAACAGATCTCCTTTTTAATGGCTGAATAATAATTGTATATATGCGTGTGACCATTTCTTTACCCATTCACTCGTTAATACTCATCAACAGACACTTAGGTCTTTTCCATATTTTGGCGATTGTGACTAATACTTCAAGAAGCAAATAATGATTTCATAACTTTTAGAGGAGAACTGATGAGACTTTTAGAGAACTGATGAGTGAAACAGTTCGAATAATCCCTTGTTCATATTTAAAGTTATCAGTAGCAATGTTAATATTATGTATGGAGAGGCGGAGGAAATGGGATGGGACCCAAAGGAAAACACATAACAAATGCTATATGCCTGTTCTGTCATCTGAACCTCAGTATAAAGTAGGATTACAATGCACCAATTTAAAAAAAAGTCTAAAAAAATACTTATGTATATATACCCAGAAGTGGGATGGCTGGATCATATGGTAGTTCTATTTTTATCTTTTTTGTGGAATCTTTATACTACTTTCTATCATGTCTGTACCAATTGAGGTTGCCGACAGTGTACAAGGTTCCCACTTCTCGCTTTTCTATACTCACACTAACTGTAACTAACATTAACTATCTTCAATTTAACTAATTTTAAATTGTCTTTTTATAATAGTCATTTTAACAGATGTGGAGCAATGTGTCATTGAGGTTTTGGTTTGCATTTTCCTGAATAGTGGTGTTGACACCTGTTCAATCTGCCTGGAAAAAAATGTCTATTCAGGTTTTTTGTCCATTTTTAATCTGCTAACTTGTTTCTTTGCTAGTAGTGTAAGCTTTTTACATATTTCAGATATTAATCTTTTATCAGATATATGGTTTTAAATATCTTCTCCCCAATCTCAGGTTAACTTTTCACTTCTTAGGTTGTTTCTATTCTTCTATAGAAGCTTCACAGCAGAGACTTTTTAGTTTCATCTAGTTCTATCTGCTTGTTTTAGCTTTTGTTGTCTGTACTTTTGGTTTCATATTAAAAAAAAAAAAGTATTGCCAAGGCCTTTGGAGCTTTCCCCCTGATGTTTTCTTCTAGGAGTTTTATGGCCTCAGGTTTTACAATTAAGTTTTTAATCCATGTCAACTGACTTTTGTATTTATTTTAAATTTTTTAATTCAGCTAGCTCCTTCTAAATCAGTTTTTTTTCTACTGTATCCAAACTGAATCTCTAATTTTCCAAAATAAGAGCCTCTGATAATGTCAGAGAGTGAATACGATTATGTCTGCCTAATTTCTTTCATGCACTAATCAGTATTTGCTGAGAAACATATCAAATAGGTTTAGTGTCAAAGACTGCATTAGGAGAGACACTTATGTGAGAGAAAAGAGAAATAACTGTTGGTACTGAGAGGATCATCAGACTACAAAGTAAATATAACCCTAAATGAAAGAGAGAAGTGGAAGGCTTTGTGACAGCATCCTAGACTGTCATACAGTCTCAGGAACACTTGTCAGGGCTACACAGCATATGCATGCTATGGTCATCCCTCACAGTAGTAACTTTTCTTTCTCAAAATTTCTTACACTCCAGTATCCCTGTTGCACTAAGTCATTATCTGAGAACAGCTACTGGAAGATGTGGCCTTAGTATAAACCTGTTGATAGACAGAATTCATGACCTAGGTCCTTGGTAAGTTATGTTCCCTGAAGGGGTCTGAGAAGTGCAAAGTGCTTTTTTTTTTTTTTTTTTTTTTTTGGTGGTACTGGAGGTGAAACCCAGGGGCTTTTCTACCTCCTGGCTATACACTTAGACCTATTTGGAAACAGGGTCTCACTAACTTGCTGAGAGCCTCACTAAGTAGCTGAGACTGGCTTTGAAGCTTTGTGATCCTCCTGTCTCAGCTTCCCAAGCACTGGGATTACAAGTGTGCGCCACCATGCCCAGTGAGAGATGCTTTCCTTTTTCTTTTTTCTTTCTTTTTTTTTCCCCCATCTGGGGATGGAACCCAGGGGCTTTCGACCTTCGAGCTATACCCCTTGCCCTAGTTTTTATTCTTTAAATTGAAACAGGGTCTCACTAAATTGTGGAGGGTCTCACTAAGTAGCTAAGGCTGTCTGCAAACCGCGATCCTCTGGTCTCAGCCTCCCAAATGCTGGGATTACAAGCCTGAGCCACCACGCCTGGCTGAGAGGTGGATTTGTGTGTGTGTGTGTGTGTGTGTGTGTGTGTGTGTGTGTGTGTGTGTGGTACTGGGGATAGAACCCTTCTACCTCCAGGCTACACTCCCAGACCTACTTTATATTTTTATTTGGAAACAGGGTCTCTTAAGCCAGCAAGACTGGCTTCGAGCCTGAGCAATCTTCCTGTCTTTGCCTCCCAAGCACGGGGATTACAAGTGTGTGCCACCACACCCGGCTGAGAGGTGGATTTTTATGTCCACTACAGCTCACAAATATTTTCTTCCCTAGATCATAAACATAAAAGGTGGAGCATTAATTTAACTGATGCTTAAATAAAAAATGAGAAGCAAAGGTAGGTGACATAAGATGCAAACTTTAACAAGCATGGAAAACCAACTAAATGCATGCACATTCACAGGAGAGCTGTTTATGTACAGGATTTAATCACACTGAACACATGCCCAAGTTCCTGTGTAATCACAGCCTACAAAAAAGCCATATGCCTGCTCTAAAGACTTATTTTCTTTATTCAGAATTTTGTTATTGTTCTTGTTGTTTTAACACCTCGCCTATAATAGCTGGGTTTCCAACCATTCTTAATAGGAGGGGCGCTAAACCAATTCCTAAACTACAGAATAAATATGCAGTATTTAAAAATGACAACTTGTCTCAGCCTGGCATGATGACACACACCTGTAATCCAGTACTTGGGATGCTGAGACAAAATTATCACAAATTTGAGGTCTCCTCAGCAACTTAGAAAGACTGTATTTATTTATTTATTTATTTATTTATTTATTGTGTGTATGTGGTACTGGGGGTGGAACCAGGGGCTTTTCCACCTCTGGGTTATACTCCCAGACCTATTTTTTTTTAATATACTTTATTTGGAAACAAGGTCTCACTAAGTTGCTGAGAGCCTCAGTAAGTAGCCAAGGCTGGCTTCGAACCTGTGTGGTACTCCTGTCTCAGCCCTCCAAGTGCTAGGATTAGAAGCCGTATTTTAAAACAAAAAATAAAATAAGTCTTGAGTGTAGTTCAGAGGTAGAATGCCCCTAGGTTCAGTTCCCAGTACCGCAAAAAAAAAAAAAAAATGAAAAAGAAAAAAGGCTATGACATTCTCAGAGTGGCAAAACCTTTGGGAATAAGGAAAACTTCCAACACTGGAGGCAGCTTCAGGTTTAGATTGCACAGATCCTGAAGCACTGCTGTCCTCTGTCACCTTTAGAAATGATAAAACTGCCATTCAATACAGGTTCCTATATTTCTCATCTCTACTCATTGCCTTCCTAAATTATCTTGTTCTTTTCCCCACCTTTCCTCCCACTCATCAATTAAGAATAATGGCTGTCAGGGAAAATGGAATGTATGAAAAGTTATTGTTAAATATTAATAGATGTCAGAAATTGTGTCTCTGAGTTCATGTATTCCGGAGTCACCCACTGAGCTTCTATTTGGGTTTACAATGGGCACGGGTCCCCTGCTTTCCCAGTCCATGAGGCTACACCAAATCTCTTAAGACCAGAAAATGATTCCAACTTCATATATCAGAGTAGGCTGACTTCCTAAGTGTATGCAACTGTTTCAATATTTAAATTTTATCTTTCCTGCAGCTTTAATCTCTTTCAGGAAATTATTTTGGATACATGTCCTATATCTCTTTCTTCCTCAAAGGTAGAAAACTCAACCGTATACCAATTTGCTTAGCCAATTTAGCCATAGAAACATCATTTTCTTCCTATAACCTTACCTTATGCTTCAACCCTCTGAGAACTGTCATTTAAGAGCATGGAATTTACACAACTCAACACCTCAAAAATCAGCCAGCAACTGCACCAGTTACATGGACAAACTTATTTAAAACTTTTAACCTTTATTATTTACCATCTTTTATTTTACAAATTGGCATCCCGGGAGATACAGGCAATGGTAATTGGAATGCCTATGAAAATGAAGAGTAAACTGGGGCTGGTAGCTCACACTTGTAATCTCAGCATTTGGGAGGCTGAGACAGAAGGATTGTGGTTCCTGGACAGCCTCAGCTACTTAGTGAGGTCCTTTGCAACTCAGTGAATCCCTGGTTCAAAAGTAAAAGAATAAAAAAAATAGGGCTGGGGATGTAGTTCAGAGGAAGAATGCCCCTGGGTTCCATCCCCAGTACCGCAAGAAAAATAAATAAATAAATAAATAAATAAATAAATAAATAAATAAATAAATAAATAAAATTTAAAAATAAAGTAAAAAGCTATTTCAATGAAGATGAAAATGTGTCAGTACCAAGTTAGATACCTCATGTGTAATATCCTTGATACTAGCATATGGAACATGGTCACTCAGCCAATCAAAAACAAAAACCTACTTCTCTCATTCACTCTCCCAGCAATTCACTCGTAATATTTGATAATTCATTACTTCAATTTTCTTTAAGTAAGTCGTTCTGAGGCTGTTGAATATTACTTGACACGCTAAAGCAGAATGAGCGCAAGCTGTTACCAATAGATGCTTTTTGTGGAAACAATGATGATCTTATTGGCTAAAAGTTTCTGTGATCTATTGTTTCTAGGCATTTCAAGGAATAATGAAGCTATTAGGAATTCGTTGTTTGGATTTGAGGAGCATTATCAAGGACAGCTTTGATTTTCTCATATCGAAAGGTCTTTTTGTTGTCATGGTATTAAATTATTCACAGAAAACAAATTTAATAATGTCACAATAACTATGAACTCTTTCTGAAGACAGACCCTTGTCTAATTTCCAAATTTTCCATTACTTCAGATGATGCAATTAAGGTCTTTTGTGAAGCACGGTGCCTGCCTTCCTGTTGATAGTGTTTTCATGAATACTGACTGTACTGCTATTATTCTTCTTGTTCAAGTAATTGAATTGTATTCACAATTTCAATGCAACCTAGGTGGTAAAATGCACTGGGAAGTGTAATCTTTATCCACTTAAGTGGAACTGATACTCTTAAATAGTTAAACCTGGACTTTCATGCTGAGAAAATGTTCAGAATAATGGAGCCTAAATGTATTCATGTTTCTCTTGCATTATTTTAACCTGAAGGAATATTCAAATATTAGTGTCTTCTGCCTATCTCTTTAGTTAAGCTGGTTGCCAAATGAAGTCCTCAGAATTTTGATAGAGACAACACATGAACTAATATAAGAAATTCAATTGGAGAATACAACAATAAAAAATAACAGTTTGCCGATTACTTTCATTATGTTGGCTAATTGTCTAAGAAGAAGACTGTCCTTAAACATTGTAAAAGCGTAGCATTAAATCCTAAATAATTAGAAGTTTGATAGGAGAAAACAATTTTATAAACTTCAATGAATGAGTTATTAATTACATCTATTTTTAATTTGATCGTTAGCAAAATGTGCATTATAAAGAAAAACATGCTTAAACTTTTCTATTTGGTCTCCTTTACTATGAAAATGTACTTTAAAATAAAATATAAACTATTGCTTTTTTCACATACAAAGTTTAAAATTTTTAATTCAATGTATTCCTTCCTCTCCCCCCCAACATAGAGCATGAAGTAATTTAAGAGTTTTTATTTAAGTTAAGTTTGATGCTGCTTAGGGACCTACATCTTGGCATGCTGGCATAGACTCCACAGCATAGTTAAAACATCATCTCTTAGGAATGATTACTTGGTAACACAGGGATCCCATTGTGGCTCAACTATGTGGGGATTTCAGCCTTTTCCTCCAACAAAGCATGTGAGGATAGTTGCCAAAGAAACCCTAAAGTCCAGTGACTTTGCTGACATTTCTTATGTAAGTCTAGATCTGTTTGCTTTTTTGTGTGTATATTATATTCCATTAGTTTTTGAAGAAAAAGTAGTTTCTTGAGGGTATGATTTTAAGACATTCACTTTAAATTACCACAATGTTCCTCTATCTACACTCTGTAGCTGGATTCCTTAGATTTTCAAAAACTAGTCTATTTTTTTCTGAAATATAAAATGCAGAGAGCCAGGTGTGGTGGCGCATGCTTGTAATCCCCACGCTTGGGAGGCGGAGACAGGAGGATCGCACAGGTTCGAAGCCAGCTGCGTTGGCTTAAGAGACCCTGTTTCCAAAAATAAAAAAGTATAAAATAGGTCTGGGGGTGTAGCCCAGAGGTAGAAAGGCTTCCAGGAACCCCAGTACCACCAAAAAAAAAAAATGCAGAGAGAAAATATATGGACTTGTGGATTTTATAGTTACTTTCAATATCTTACAGAGGAGCTTAATTTACCCATTGCTATTGATCTACCACAACCTTCAGGGTGCTGTGAAAATTTTCAAAATTTACAAAATGTAGGGCTTTTCCTTAAATAGCTCGCTGAATAGAGAAGAAACTAAACTGATAGTATTTCTACTTAAATATTTAAGCTTTTAGATACATGAACAAAAATATATCTCTAGAATATAAACTTCATTGGGACAGTTTTTAGTACCATTGTTGCCATCTCTCAGTCTGGAGTAGCACTTGGAATGGAACAAGCACTTGATTGTCAATGAATGAATAAATGATATCAAGATTTAAATTCCCATATACAAAAAAGAAAAACTGAAGCTCACACAGAGAATTGTGCATATATAGTCTGTCATCGTATTTGATCTTTTAGGTTTCTTCAGTTGTCAGTGTTCAAAATGATGCTGAAAATAATTGTACCTATATGTAAAAATTTGCAGGATAGATTCCCAGTGGAATTGCTGAGTGGAGGAGTGTTACTATATTCATACCTGATAACATCAAATTGTGTTTCTATAACCTCTATTCAATTTAGGGTGAATCTCAAAATTTTTATTTTTTATTTAAGATCATCTTTGACAATCTGATGAAATATTCACATCCATTTTCTATTTTAAAAAGCCTTTCAGCATACCATAATCTAAAATATTTTAAAATGTAATTTTAAAGGACTTATACATGCCTTAAAGTTCATTTATGAATCCCAAGTAAAGAAGTTCTAACAAGTATAATAGAATCTACACATTTCCCGATTTTAATTTTATGAGGCACCTTCTGAATAAAAAAACAAAAGGGTTCACAATTTGAAACAATTTTGTCGCTTTTTGATCATATCTAAATAAAATTTTGCTTATAATTTTAAAATGGGCCCCAACAGGAATCCAAATGCTAGTGTTGATGAAAGTAAAGAGAAAAATAAAGAGACCTGACATTTTATTGCATTTTATTAGAGAAAATTTTATGTGCATTTATGGATTTGGGAAAGCTGCCAGTCTTAGGACATATTCCTCATGAAGATCAAAGATCTGCTCTTTAGAAATTACTGTAATAAAACTTAAGTTTACTCTGAGAAGGAAAACCAAGTGCCAATCAGTGCCTCTCTTTAGCCTTACCCATGACACTTCTGTGAGATATTCCTTACCTCCCATCAGCAGAAACCTTATTTCAGTTTTCAGGTCGAATGAAATTTGCTGCAAGAATCTGTTCCCAATTTTGTCAGGTTCACTGCTGTATTCCTTTTCATGCCTTCCCCCAATAGTTAGTTTATGCACCACGTAACTAATTCTCATTCTCTCATGTTCCTTGAGGCAAAGCCTCTGTATTTCATTTCTATATTTCTCCCACAAAGTATGCCTCACTCTTCACCTAAAGTAGGTGTCCAATAAATACCTGATGCATGATTGAAGGTGATTTCTGAGATAGGCTTTAAGGGATATATAGGAATTCAGCCAGGATGGATGGGCCCCAAAACAGATGAGAATGAGGTACAGATGAGGAAAGCCTAAACAAAGTGCCAGGAATTGTGACTTAGCCTCATAGATTATTCCATTTTTATTGTATTATGAATAGACAAAGGTTCATTGAAAGGGTACCTTTCAACACAGTAAGCAAGTACTGAATATTTTAACTTTATTTACATACATCTCTTTTCTGCCAGATAACAGGGAGTATTACATTGATGTATAGTCTAATAAAAAGATACATACTTAGAGCATTGTAAAAATTCCAAATGTTAAGTAAAATATCATATCTTAAAACATAATCTTGATAGCAGCATTAATTTATAGTTTAGTAAGATGGTCCTTTTCCTCTATATATTATTCCAAAGTGGTCCAACTATCTACCTAAAATGTCCAAATCACATGATTTTAAAATTGTAGGAAATGTGGGGATAGGGGAAAGAAAGGATTGCCATTTTTCTTATATGTAAACATCACTCAGTTATATCTACATTACAGTATATAAGGCTCATGAAAGGCAATGCAGAAGTTAACTTTGAACAGATGTTTCCTTACTTTTGACGCAACAAAGAACCAATGTGACCTTCAAATACCTATGTTTGTTGAAGGAAAATTGTTGAAAAAAACAAAGAAAGAAAAACCCTCTATTTTTCTAGAGCACATTAAATCTCATCAGCTATTTTCCCCCATCTACCATTTATTTCAAATTACTTTGAAATTATAGTCCTTTATCTCTCATACACATGAAAAAGCATATATGTACAATAAAAATACATATATCTTGACCTTGATGAAAATCTTAAACTCTTAATGCAATAAAGTACCGGAGAAATTGTGAGGTAGGATAACTCCATGGGATTGAATCATAAAATTATAGGTTGAATGATCATTTAATGACATCTACTTCACTTCATTAGTAGAACTATAATATTGTATCATATTAAATAAAGTATATGTGATTTGTGACAAATTTGAACACAGGTGTTATTTATGTACCATTTCTGCCTCTGTCACTCTACTTATAATTATTTCATCCTACACTAATATTCCTTTTTTTCAGGAGAGGGAAATATAATTTATTATTATTATCATACTTTTATTGATACATTATAGACTCACATTATAATGTAGTTCTTAATGATAGTGACATACACTAAGATTATATTTTACTTAAAACTCCTTTTAGTGGAGGCCACAGTTTTACTGAATAAAATAAGCCAGTAATTGAAGGCTTAAACCACTGCCTCTCAGTGGATGAGGCTAGTTGGTGGAGGGGGACAATCTTGCCTCCTTAGAAAAATTTATCATGTCTGGAGACTGGTTGTCTTAATGGGGAAATAATGGTTCAGTTATTTAATGAGTAGCAGGAATGTTGTTAATCATCCTATAAGATCCAGTGCAGCCCCCACACGATAAAGGTACATTCAGCTTAAAATGGCAGTAGTGACCAAGTTGAGAAACACTGGTACAAACTGACGTTACAAAGAGTTCACGTTTCCATTAGAGTTTTATATATACCAACTTATTGGTATATACTTATAAGATAATTAGCATTTTCTTCTATCAAAAATATTCAAATACTTATAAAAATAATAGCTAATGATAATTTTTTATTTATACCTACCCTTCCCTCCAACAATTTATTTGTGCTAACAAGTCTCTGAAATTTCTGAGGCTGGAATTTAGTTCTTATGTCATAGCTCTGAGCCAATCATAATAGCAAGTAATCATTTTACAGTACTCGCAGAACAACAGAGCTCAAAATTGCTTTTGAGTAGGATGATGATATTAAGGTATCAATATAAAAGACAATAACTATGCTAAAAATAATAACTAGCTGTGCTAAATTACATTATGTAAAAGTAGATTGTATCTAATGTTCATTCTGTTTTCCGTTCTGTTTATTATTCTTCTGCTTGATATGTAGTAGCCAATTCTGAATTTCAAACTATCTCAAGTCACATGTGTATATGTCAGAAATGGAAAGGTAATGAATACTCTGAACTTGACAATTACTTTACATGGAAAAAGCATTTGTCATTAAATGCACATAATCATCACATTTTAAATTATTTCAATTAGAAAGAAAAATGCTCACCTAAGTTCTAAATTTTGCCAGTGTCTGTATTCAGGGCCTCTTCTAAATTGTTTGCTATACAAAATGTCTGACTATAACTAGATTATATTTCATGGTCACATGCCTGAGATTCAACATGTCAGAATTATTTGGTTAAGAGATTTTTTTTACTCTTTTGTTTACTCCATTGTATTTCCATTAAATTCACTTATGTAACTTTTCTGATTCTATTATTCTTTACATTTATTTAATAAACTATTATAAAAATTGCTTAAATAATAATACATTGCTCCCAAATATGGAAATTTTTATAACTTAATCATGTCGAGACTTTTTCATATCAATGGAAATATTAATTCATAAAAATGCCTTCAAGATGTAGAACATTTAATATAGAAGGTTTTAGCCCAATCAGAATGCCCTACAACAGGGTAGGGGTGTAGCTCAGTGGAAAAGCACTGGTATGTGTGAGATCTGGGTTTGATTTCCAGCTCCACACACAAGCAAAAAAAAATTTTTTTATTAAATTTTCAAGCTATAGTGGCTCACACCTGTAATCTTAGTACTTAGGAGAATCACAGGTTCAAGGACAGTCTCAGCAACTTAGTGAGACCATCAGCAAATTAGCAAAATCTTCTTTTAAAATTAAAAAAAAATCATGTTGAGAATCTAGTTGAAAGGTAGAATGCCCTTGGGGTTAATCCTCAGTACGAAAATTAAAAAATAAAAACGTCCTGTGATATATGTGTATACACAGATACATGTACTGCTCACAAAAGCGCACACATGCACAGACACACTCAGTTCACATACTACATTTAGCTTCTTTGCAGAAGGACATCATAGGAACTTTATATTTACAATTGTATCCTATAATCATAGATTATAAAGCCATAAATAATTTAATCAACCAATAGTACTGGGAGAAAATTGCAGGGGAATTATTGTAAGCTATACTCAATTTTCAGATTTGGTAATTCAAAGATAAAAAGCTCTTTCTTCTGTGAAAAAATGTAAACAGAATCATTTGTGTTGACAGGTACTTTGGGTCTCCCCACTACTTCATCTCAAAGATGAAGACATCTCTAGAAATTAGAACACTAATTCATTACCAGATCACAGTGATCTTTGCAGCTGCTGTGTCCCTCTGGGGGGGGGGGGGGGGTTAGAAATGCAAGCCTTTAATCTTTCTATTCGATGTACCTGGGAGTCCGTGCACTCTTACCAGAAATGTTGATGACTATAGAAAATTTGAAAATTAATTCTAAAATAAGCACAATTATGGCTCTTAATTGCACATAACTGACCATTCGTGTTGCCCTGGGTCTGTGGCACACTGCATCTGTCTATGGTTGTTGGCTTTTTTACCTAATGCCCTCATTCTTGTCATATGTTTTATTTGTATTGATCCTGCTTTTCAGAGTCCTTTCCTGGCTCATTTCAGATGTAAATTTACCATTAAAAGAGGCAAACCATGAATTTTCAAATACTTTTGAAATAACAAAAGCAACTTTGCTTATAGTCATCACAAGTAAAGGAAAGGAGGCATTTTCTGGTATCATTTGCAAATTACAGAACACAGATTCTTCTCAATTTTACTTAAATCAGCAGGGGAGCATGTTCCCTACTGTAATTCTCTCCACAAATGCCTATAGAATATTTGCTTTTTGTTTAAATCTCCTCAAGATAGAATGCCATCCACAAAGAAAAACCCAAGTTTTCTACATATCCCAATAATATATGACAGCCTTTAGAGTCGACGGTAGGAAGATTTCTCATAGTGCCAGTAGAATTAAGTCTTTTCAGATTTTCAGATGTTAATTTGATAACCAAAAGGGAAGAGACTCCATAATATTCAAATCAGCAATCATTTTATTAGAGGCCTATTAGATGCCAGGTGTTGTTCCTGGTGGTACAAAGATTACAAATATATGATCCCTTCCCTGTTGTAATTGGGCTTTCATCATGCTAATAATATAGTATGCATTTGAAATTCATACAGCTTTAAAATCTGTTATAAATTTGGTGTCTATATATTACATTAAAGTTCTATATGAAAAGGAAAAGAAAAATGGTCTCTGAGAATGAGCAAAGCATTAAAATTCTGGAAAAGAATTTTTCTTATTTTTCCTTTTCTTTGCAAAGGATTTGCCTTAATTGGTATCTGAGGTCTTTAAAATGTTGTCACTTGCTGGATGTGGTGGTGCACACTTGTATTCTCAGCATTTGGGAGGCTGAGACAGGAGGATCGTGGTTCGCAGACAAGCCTTAGCTACTACTTAATGAGGCCCTTTGCAACTCAGTGAGACCCTGTTTCAAAATAAAGAATAAAAAATTAGGGCTGGGAGTGCAGCTTGGAATTAGAATGTCCCTGGGTTTCATTCCCAGTACCACAAAAAAAAAAAAAAAGGAAATGTTGTCACTCGTTATCCAGCAATGATGATACCACCAATTGTCAAAGAAAGGCATGCTCTCGTAATGACAGAAGATGGCTAAAAATATATGTCCTGTTAAAATTTAAGGTATAGAGACAAGTTATCTTAAAGCTTTTACTACAAACTGATGAAAAAAATAAAATATGAAATTACAAAGTGGCTCCCTTGGCTTGTGTGGTGAGTGCATGACAAGTCTTAAAATACATGGTAGAAATTTCACATGGAGGAGCCAACAGTTATGAAATGTGGAATGAGGCAGTTTCCTAATGTTAGTTTGTATGCTTGTGACTATATATTTAAATACCCAATTTTAGGGATAGGGATATAGCTCAGTGGTAGGATGTTAGCCTAGTATGTGTGTCCTTATGTTTGATCCCTTGCAACACACACACACACACTTAGAGTTTAAAAAATATTTTTATTTTACCAAGGCTGTAAAGACCATTTCTTAATTTATAGTCTTCTGCTTATGTTGGTTTGAAGTTAAAAGTAATTATAGTTACGGTATGGAGAACACAAAGCAAAATTAAACCGGCAGTTTTTCATTCTTATCCTAAACATGTGATAAACAAATTTAAGTATACCTTTCATCTTGAATAGCAAGTGAAAATATATTTTCTCTTCTTATATTTTGCATTCTGTATCTAAAAAATGGTAAAAAATGTGAAAACTAGTGGTTTTGTTGCATATAGTGTGCTTTGTTTTTTATGTTTTTGTTCACTGGGACAAATTGCTTAAAGGAAAAGTATCCATTGAAACCGTTAGAATTTTAAAATGGGAATTTTATTACTTTTTTTTCTTTACTACGATTAATGATTTTTATCCCTGTGTGAAATTTTTATGTACACTGTGATTAATGGGTAACCGTAGAAGATGGCATCCACCCAGCTCTGTGTCTTCCAAAAGTTGTGAGATGGTTTTATTTATGTGCTGCAGATCGCCTTAGCTTTGCCCTTTAGCACCACCTGGTGGACAAAATATTCTTTTTTTTTTTCTCTGCAGCTTAATAAAAGAGCTCCTCACACTATACAATTAGGATACTAATATACATTCAGTTGTAAATGTTTCAAGTTTTAAAGAATTTTTAAACAACAGAAGTTTAAGTTATATAATATTTTTCTCTTATTGACAAATTAAAATGACTTAGGGTTTTTTGAAAACTAATATGTAGTCCTAGCACATATTTATGGGGTACAGCACATGTTTAAAATTTATATATATATATATATATATATATATATATATATATATATATATATATATATATATATTCAATTAAATCAGGGTGATTTATACTTCCATCTCCTTATAATTTATTTATGTTTGAGAGCTTCAGCCTCCTTTCTTCTAGTTCTTCATAAAATAAATAATAGAATTATGACCTATAGTCACTCTGCTATGCTTTAGAATTCTAGAACTCACTCCTTTCTCTCTGCTTTAGAACACATTATCCAGTTTTCCTCAACCTCCTACCCTTTCTAGCTTCTAGTAATTGCTATTCTACTTTAAACTTGATTTTCTACCTTACAAAATGTAAGAAAACATGTAGTGTTTGTGTCTATAAGTACTGTTTTTTAACTTCATGAATATATACATAATATATATAAATGTGTTTTACATTTCTTCTTTTTTTTTTTTTTTTTTAGTACTGGGTGGGGATGAAACCCAGGGGCAGTCTACCTCTGAGTGCTACCCCTATCCCTAATTCATTTTATCCTTTATTTTTAAAACAGGTTCCACTGAGTTGCAAGGGGCCTCACTAAGTAGCTGAGGCTGTCCCCAAACCATGATACTCTAGTCTCCCGAAAGCTGGGATTACAAGCATGCACCACCACACCTGGCTGTATTTTACATTTCTATGTAAAAATTACTTTTCCATATTTTAATGATTTCTCATTTGTTTTAAAAAACTAAATAAAACTAGTATGTTTTTCGGTACAATAGTAGCAGATTGTGGATTAATTTGGCTCCTTAAAAAGTAGCTGATCACTTTATAAATGACACTTTAAATGAAGAATTTTCAACTATAAATATTACCATGTTACAGCTGGGCATGGTGGCTCATGCTTGTAATCCCACTACTTGGGAGACTGAGACAGGAAGATCACAGGTTTACAGTTGGCCTCAGCTACTTAGTGAGGCCCTGTTTCAAAATAAAGTATAAAAAATCAGGCTGGGGTTATAGCTTGGAGGTAGAATCCCCCTGGGTTAAACCACCAGTAACACAAAAAGTAAATAAATAAATAAGTAAATATTACCATGTTATTTTATTTTTATACAAAATTAAAATGCAAGTTAGTGTTTTAACCTATATTCCTAAAAATAAACCATTTTAATGCTCATTTTCCCCAATAAAGATAACATTAAGTTTTGATCTTCAATGTATTAGGTTATAGGTTTGTTTTTTTTTGTACTAGTGATGAAATGTAGGGGCACTCTACGCCTGAGGTACACCCCATACCCCTTTTCATTTTTATTGTTTTAAAATAGTTTCAGTAGGTTGCTGAGGCAACCTTGTGAAATCAGGTCTTGAGCCTGCACTCCTGTCTCAGCCTCCCAAGTACTGACTGAAATTACAGGGAGTATGCCACCAGGCCTGGCTTGGTCTCAGTTTTTAAATTTTTCCAGAAGATAAAGTGTGCGTGTGTGTGTGTGTGTGAGAGAGAGAGAGAGAGAGAGAGAGAGAGAGAGAGAGAGAGAGAGAGAGAGAGAGAGAGAGAGAGAGAGAATGGGTTTGGGGTTTGTGTGTGTGTGTGCTACTGGGAACTGAACTCAGGAGCTTTTTTTACCTTAGAGTTATACTCCCAGCCCTATGTTATTTTTCTTTTAAAGTCTCTCTAAGTTTCTAAGAGTCTCTCTACATTGCTGAGGCTGTCCTCAAACTTCAGATATACTTGTTCCAGACTTC
Source organism: Muscardinus avellanarius (assembly GCF_963383645.1). Taxonomy (NCBI): domain Eukaryota; kingdom Metazoa; phylum Chordata; class Mammalia; order Rodentia; family Gliridae; genus Muscardinus; species Muscardinus avellanarius. The sequence goes on from NC_137790.1 coordinate 54,957,738, forward strand.
CTAGTGTCGGGATTACAGATGTGCCCCACCATACCTGGCTTAGTTTTGAGAATTTTAAACATGTTAACCTTTGTATAATTTCACATTTCTGTGAGATATGTTCATAGGAAATATAGTGAAGAAGATAATCCATCTGCTAATACCACTATGTTTCTATGTTATAACTTCAAGTAAACACTTACATTTTTTTCTCCTTTTATCCAAAGGTTTTGGAAGGTATACTGTAAATTCGGCATATGGAGATACCATTACCATGCCTTGCCAACTCGATGTACCTCAGAATCTCATGTTTGGCAAATGGAAATATGTAAGTTTTAAAAATGCAATTGTTTCTGTGAGTGAATGTGAATTTTAAGTTGACTTAATGTTCATCTGTGGGTACAAATATTAGAAAGTAGGATGAATATATTGAATGTCAATAAAATTTCTAAGTCTTACATAACATGCTGTTTTAAAATAAATCTAATGAATATGTAATTTTTAAGTCATATGAGTCTGAGAGAGTCATGCTAAGTTTTAGAGATAGAGAAAAATGGCATAGTTCCAGAGTATAATCTCTGGAGTATAGGACAGAGCTTCCTGTAGGGGGGCAATCTTTTTCTACTTGTCCCTGCTCTGTCTGATAGGAGGGTTGCAAAAGCAAGATCCACCAACAACCAGATCATACTGATATTCACTGGGAATTAGTCTTCAGCATTACAAGCTTATTTCTGGTGCTTAATTTTATAACCATATTGATGTTGTAGGATTTAACACTATACTTAACACTGTTGATTTTATCATATCTAGCATACAGCATAATCAGATTTTCTCAGGTATGATTGTAGATGGGTCTGCAAATGGAGAGCAGAAATTTTGGTAGGTAAATATAGAATTGCTAGGTAATTTGGACTGAAAAAGTCTCTCAATCTAATTAGTAAAATCAACAAAAGATGTCTATGATTTGCTTTCCCAGTGCTGGACCATATGAGACACACAGCAGTTTGCAGGCTTCCATTAGACAGAAGGTTTTCTTGGGAAATATAGCAGTTTCCTTAGCTCCTTGAAATATTAAAAAGTATTTGCATAAGGAAAGGATTTGATGGTTAAGTTTAAGAAATACTACCTGGGCTCAGTTATCCATGCCTGCAATCCCAGTACTTGGAAGGCTGAGACAGGAGGATCACAGTTTCAAGGCTGGCCTAAGCGACTTAACAAGGTCCTTGGCAATGTAGTGAGACCATTTAAAAATCAAAACTAAAATAGTGCTGGAAATGAAGCTCAAAGGTAGAACATATCTGAGTTCAGTCTCTAGTACAAAAAAAGAAAGGAAGAAAGGAAGAAAGAAAGAGAAAGAAAGAAAGGAAGGAAGGAACAATAAGTTTAAGAAATGTTTTTTAAACTTCTCAGAGCTTTTTGAATATTGCCTGAGGTCATAGCCTGATTCATTTCTTACTGGTTATTGGTCTTCTTTTACTTTGCTTACCATCCAACATTTTTCCTCAAATATCTCCCAGAAAAAAAAAAAAAAGAAATTTTTGCAAAAACATTCCAGGAGTGAGTTTAAGCTTGAGCTCAGAGGGTGGTCTGACACAAACATTTAAAATATGGGTTCCGCCGGGCTGATGGCGCACGCTTGTAATCTCCGCGCTTGGGAGGCAGAGACAGGAGGATCGCGCAGGTTCAAAGCCAGCCCCGCGCGCTGGCTTAGGAGACCCTGTTTCCAAATAAAAATGTAAAAATAGGTCTGGGAGTGTAGCCCGGAGGTAGAAGGGCTTCCAGGAACCCCAGTACCACCAAAATAAATAAATAAATAAATAAATAAATAAATAAATAAATATAATAATAATAAAATAAAATATGGGTTCCAAAGTCAGACTGGCAGGTTCTATGGTATACTCCCTTTGGGATTCTGTGCAAATGAACTGACCGCTATTTTCTCATTTTAAAATGAAATAATATCTTTCTTACAGTGTTGCTGGAAGGGTTACATGAAGCAATTGATATCAGAATGCATGCTAGTACTTGACACGTGGGAATTGCTTGAGAAAGTCAGTGATGAAGACTGAGTCACAAGCACACTGTGCTAGTGTAGGGGCACACGGAAGGCAGGCAGCAGCTAGACAGCACGCCACCTCTCCACTCCCTCCTCTCACCCGCTCACTCCAGGCAATTTTGAACTATTTCTACATTCCTATAAACATGGAAATATGAAGTTAAGGCCCATGAGGACAATGTCTATTAGCATCCCCCATGTCCATGATAGCTTAGGAGTCTATCACATAATTCATCCACTGGATCAAGTTCTCTATCAAAATAAATGGAATCCAGTGACAAAAAGACAAAAAAAAAAAAAAAAGCCAGGCATGGTGGCTTACGCTTATAATCCCAGCAATTGGGAGGCTGAGACAAGAGGATCCCAGTTTGAGGACAGCCTCAGCTACTTAGTGAGGCCCTCTGCAACTCAGTGAGATGCCGTTTCAAAATAAAGAATAAAAAATAGGGCTAGGGGTGTCACACGGAAGTAGAATGCCTCTGGGTTCCATCTCCAGTACCAAAAACAACAACAACAATAAAAAATCTGTGATCATAGAAAATTCTACTCTAACCAGGGAGTTGTTTTCACCTAAACTGAACTGGCACAATATAGTACTGAAAACCAATGGTTAGTTAAACAGAAAGCTCCAGCAATAAACTGATGAGTTGCCCTTGAAGTACTACTTGCCCTAAAGTCACGATTGATTTGCAGAAGTAATAGATGTGCTCTAATTTAGTGCAGTGCCCTAAAACACATGAGGAAAGTGTGAAAAAAGTAAAAAGGAACAAACATAGAAAAAAGATAGGCCAGTTTCTCCCCATCACTGTGAATGCCCTGTGGCTGGGGAACATAGCTTCCTGGTCTCTCCTCCAGGCCCAGTCCTTCCATTAGCATCTGCTATGTGTCTAGTACAGAAAAGGTACCAAACCATTATCAAATATGACCATGAAGGAGCCAGGCTACTGGGCTCAAATCTGCCCTATCAGCTGAGGCTCTGGAAAGTTATCTAACTAAACCCCACCTTCATTATCTAACCTGGAAATGAGACTGATATTATAACTATAACTTAGAGTTTTATTACAAGTATTCAATTAGCTACTGTATAAAAAGCCCAAAGAAAGCACCTTCCATGTAAGTAAGTGCTCAAAAACCAATAATGATTATGTATTGCATAAAGAAATGAATACAGAAACTTAAGGCTGTGCTAGCATACTTCCCATCAAGGAACGATTTAAAGCAAGGCTTTGTATTGTAAACCTGTGATAAAAAACAAAAAGATTTAGGAAGAATAGTATGAATACATTCAGATATTTAAGAAACTAAAACTTTTGGACTCCGAGATAAGCTGAGAAATTAATATGTTTTAAAAATTTTGTCTGCATGAATCTTAAAAGTTTGTCATAAATTCTAACATGCTTTATCACATTTTATTTTCTCAAAAGCCTTGTGAGGTGAGTAAAGACAAGACTGGCCCCTGTTGTAGGCTAAATATCTTATTAAGTAAGAAGATTTTTTTTTCAAACCAGAGGAATGATTGCAAAATGTGTCTCAATGTTCCTGGCCCAATTTTATATTGCCAGCTTATTTCTTACTCTGTTAATAAGTTTTTATATGAAAGCCTTTTAGGTTGTAATATATCACAGATAGCAGAACTCTAGATTCTAGGCGTTCATCTGATTCTCTTGCTTAGTGGAAATGATTGCTTTACAGGGTAAATACTGTTCCTCCATGGAGACTGATCAATGGTGTGATGTGGAAAGGTCAGCCACATCAGTCCTGTTTGAAAGATGTGGATATTTAAAGTATGTAGATTAAAGTAAACGATATATAGAAGATAACTGTGAAGGATATCTAAACCACCATTTTTAGCTCAAATATATGCTTGACATGATAGTCATCTGGACATCATTTTGTACACTCTACATGTTTTTGTCTATCTTTAATTTCATATTAAACACAAGATTAGCCCTTGTCAGTTTCTTTTGTCCTCTGGATGTGAGAACTGCTCAGGTTCCCAGAGGTCTTTCTTTTTTATTTTCACACATTTAAATCAATACCTATGAAAGAACTTATGGTTTCCCTTCTTATGAAAAGTCGTTTTCTGTAACCAATGATTTATGTGAGGCTTGGATCCAAAATTATTCTTTTTGAACAAAAACCATACATATCGGTAAAAGAATGTGGCAAGAGAAATTTTGTTATTCTGGATGCAATTCTGAAACCTCTGAATTTGTTTGTCTTTAAAATGTATTACTGTTTTAATTTTTAGGAAAAGCCCGATGGCTCCCCAGTATTTATTGCCTTCAGGTCCTCTACAAAAAAAAGTGTGCAATATGACGATGTGCCAGAATACAAAGACAGATTGAACCTCTCAGAAAACTATACTTTGTCCATCAGTAATGCAAAGATCAGTGATGAAAAGAGATTCGTGTGCATGCTAGTCACTGAGGACAACGTGTTTGAGGCTCCAACAATAGTCAAGGTGTTCAGTAAGTAGTCTGCAGCGTCATTGCTAAGTGGGGTTGCCAACTGGTCCTAGAACATGATCTTCGTGAAGAAAACTTAGCGCTCTGCAAAGTCTTCTCAGCAGGCATTTACAGGAGGATTTTAGAGATTTCCTTCTGCTCATGCACACTGTCAGCAAAGAAAGCAGTCTGATATCCAAATAGATTTTCAGTGAGGAACAACCAATATTCTCTGTTGTTTTGTCATGCAAAATTTTCTGAGATACAGAGTACTACTAATGATAACTGGCATGATATATCTAACTTTCACTGATATGTACAAAAACATTTTCTATAACATATACAGATATATGATGTATGTATAATCATGCATATCATGGATGTTTATATATGTGTATCAGGCTGAACCACACAAAATTATCATTTAATATATAAAAACAACAAAGGAAGCAAATTTAAGCTATCTTATGATTTAGATATCTAAGCCTTTCATGTGCATATATAATAAATATATATGTGCTGATATAAAATATGTATATACATATATACATACATACACACATGTATATATATATATATATATATATATATATATATATATATATGGTTTCCTGACTTTTTATGCTCACTGTTTTAGATGTCAAAGTGCTTGTTTGGTTTAGAAAATTGCTCCAAAATTAACACACACACACACACACACACACACACACACACACACACACTTCAGTATGGCATGAATGTATGTGTAGGATGCACCAAGGAGAGAAACTAGAGGAGGGTTGGAAAAAAAAGAAATTGTAGAAAAAAATCTGGCTCATTACTGTAGTCACTATGGCAAAGTTACCTTGCCTAGTAATAATATATAGTAAATGTTACTGTGCAAATAACTATGCAAATGAATGACTTGAACAGCTATAATTAAAGCAGTTTATCTTTTAAAATTCATACACAAAGTCCCACCTCAGTTACATCATCATTTTATAAATTCAAGAGGAAAATAGATCTCAGAAGTTTCAGAATGTCAGTATTTTTAAATAGAACAAAAGATTTTACTTTCCAGTTTTTTCTTTTGCTTTCTGATAACTTGACAGCACTTAGAAATTATTAAAATAAATAATGAACAAAGAAACTCAGAGGGCCTCCAACTACAGCAAGTAACCATTGATTTTTCCTGTTTCTCTTGTAATAACCCATGCAACTAAGCAGATCTATCCCTTACGTAGTTTTATGAACTTCAAGGCTCCTCCAGGTTCATGATGTAGATTCAAAGAGTACTTATACTATCAAAGGAAACCTTTGTTCCCCAGAAGAACCTTGTAAAAGCATATTACATATTTCAGTTGATTACCTTTCAGCTTAGAAGGTAATTTCCTGAAACCATCATCTCCACCTCAACCATTTTATGAATCAAACCAAGTACCAAGAGCTTGTCAGTCATACCTACTTCCATAAAACACATTAAGTAAATAATGGACAATTTGTCAATGGCCCACATATATTTTTCTTTCTTTTATTTCATTTAGATAGTATTAGAAATATGGGTGGATACTACTCATAATACTTTTATCTAAAGAGAACAACAAAAATGTTTTTATTATAGGCCATTATATCATAAATACAATCAAATATCAAAATTACCCAAGTAGGCATGGAGAATAAGTCACAGCACTCTAATAGCTATGTATAGTTATTGGTCATTTTCAGTTTTAATACTATGTAAGAAAGCTGAAAAAATTCATTTTGTTACATTTGAATCATTTGTGACATTTTCAAATTTTCCCTTTGGAAAAAAATGCATTAAAATCTTTAAAAAAAATCAATCGGTCTAATTCAATAAAATTTGTAAGCTCTTCTGGAATAAAGAGGGTTCCATAATTGTGAAAGCAAACTCAAACCCCATATACCGCCAGCACCCCTGCCCCCTTTTCTTTTGAATGTTGTTGAAAACAAAGTGATTCTCAGAAACAGGATTTGCATTCCAGGCTGCAGGCCAGAGAAAATTTACATAGACAAGTTACACACTCTTGAAAATGGTGTTTTAGACTAGAAATCATGAGATCCTGAGAAACCAATGAAATGAGCATTATAAAGACTATGTTATAAGATCATATAGGGGCATTGCTTTTTTTTTCATAATGATTTACTTTGTTTCACTTTTTGTGAAGCAAACAGCAGTTGTGACAGGCAGACTTGATTCTGTGTGTGCGTATGTATTGCAGTCACTTAAGAGTTACTAGGCTCATCAATCAGTCCTCTGTTTCCCTCTGTTGAATCACCTAGCAACATGCACTGGGTACCACAGAATTGAGTGCAGCTCCTGCAAGCCAATCCTAGATCAGCCTGCTGCAGATTGCCATCCTCATGGGCAAAGTCAAATAGTTTTTATTCAAACTAGAGGCCTTGACTGATGACTTTACCTTTCCACTAGGTTTGTTTAGTTTTAAGCTATAGCTCAGATGCAAGAAATTGTACCTATAAGCCAGCCAAATCCAAATGAAAGACATGCTTTGTCACCACTGATAAGCTCTTTATTTGTTAGTTGAATGGCATCAAAAGTAAACTATGTTTGCACTTACTGCACATTTGAGGTTAATAAAACCATTCAGAAACAAAAGCAGGCCTGTAAATGTTTCTGAAGATTCATTTCAGTGATTGTGCAAAAGCTTAAAGGTCAAATGGGTATTGGAGAGCCTCATGGCTGTGGGTGGTGACTTGGAAGAAGCAAGAGCTGTTCACCAAAAGACAGTACTTTGGCAGAGATGCTATTAATGTCTGACCTTGGGCAGGTCTCTTCACCAACCTGGGGTTCAAATGGCCTCATCAGTAAAATGAATGCTGGAGATTAGGTAGAGATTTTTCCATTCTGTTGCCGGAGTTCCCTTCAAGAGTTAAAGAGGGTTCCAAAAGGTGAGAAGCTGCCCTTATTAGAACTCTGTTTATTACATGTTTTTAGAGTTATTCCGGATAACTTGTTCATGAAGAAAAATTAGTCTCAGCTACTCAGGAGGTAGAGGCACAAGGATCGCTTGAGCGTTGAGTTAGGGGCCAACTTCCCTGTGTTCTGGGGAACATAGGGAGAGCTTGTCTCAAAAAACAAAACACACACACACAAACACACACACAAAAAAAAAAAAAAAAAAAGAAGGGACAAAAGGAGAGTCCAGCTCTTAAAAGCATTTGAATATCATAATCCATGCTAAGCTGCTAGTTTCCCCTACTCTGGTAGTGTTCTGTAGTATTGCAAGGAGGACTATTCCTGTACCATAATTCCATGCATGAATGATCCAGTTCTTAAGGCGCTAGGCAGTGCTTGTTGGCTTCACACCGAGTTATTTCAGAGCTTTTATTTGGATGCCCTTCATCTGGATACCTGATGTCAATATTTTACCAGAATTGAATGTCCCCTGTTGCATCCTCCCCAGGAAAGTTATTCTATCTGAAAATAATTCTTTAAGGGGGATAGAAACTGAAAATGACCCATTTGACAAATGAGAACTAAACTGTATATTACAGTTTGATTCTTTAAATATGGAACATTCATTATGCCATCTAATGAGTTAGGCACAGCATGATCCATTGACATCATAGTCTTAAACTACTCCATGAGTTGTGAGGGTTGATTACTGGAAGGACCTGGAAAAGCACTTTGGCATCATCCTAAGGAGTATATCAGGAAAATGTTCATAATCTACTTGATTAAAAAAGAAATCACTTGAATTTTAGTAGTATGTCATTTCTATAGATGTTGTATGCTGCCCACTGTCATGGATATCAACTGCCCTCTTCACCAACATATACGGTGATATAGAAACCCTGTAAAGAACCATACTATCAGATTTACAACAAACATTAAAAAGTTTGTTTTTCATCTCCTTATTCTATAACTTTAAACTAACACATCTTTGTGTTAGTTTTGCTCGTGTAGCTTCTCGCTACTTCAATTGAGATAGCTAGATCATTAAGAAAGGAAATGAACTACGGTATGGTTTCATCATACTCAGCTGAATGCTTTTAGAGAAGCTAGTCATGAATGGGAAGAAGTAAAATTTGGCTTAATTCTAAATTAGTGCCCTTGACTAAATTACTTTAATAAGGCAAGTAATTTGTGGCATTGCTGTTCTCTATGTTGTATACTTGGTTATGAACCCTTGAATCATATTAAGACATAATTCACATAAAGTTTTTTTAAAAAAAATACTTTGGAATCAATATGCAATTTTGCTAAAATAGTATGTGTCCTCTTTTATGGTCCTCCAACAAATATTCATCGATTGTTACAACCTAATATAAGAGAAAATTGCATACAAAATATGTAGTTAATATAGAGGGTTTGAAACAGGAGTTTAAAGGGAAAATAACTCAAGGAAATGCAATAGATATTATCATTATTTTCACAATTTTTGTTCTGACTCTGCCAAATAAAAAGATGCACAAAAATGTAAAGAGGATTAACATGAAGCATCCTTTTATTGAGGATTTTTTAGGTTTGCTACAGTTTCAAAGTTTAGAAACAAACTATATATTTCCATTTGGAAAACACCAAAAATTATAATATGCCAGTGTTTATGATTATGTGCACTTTGATGTAATATCACAAGATTTACAGTGCAAAGTAAAGGTATCCCTTCTACGTAGTAAGCAGGTGACATTATGCCCAACTTTCAATATCCACTTTGGTGAAGTGGAAAGTAGTAAAATCCAGCCAAATTGTGAAGCAATTCTTTCTACTTACAACCTAAATTTATAGGGGACTTTCAAGTCTCTCCAAATATCCCAAACATAATACTATTGAAGGAAACACTAAAAACCACGTATCCTTTTCTTAATTTTGACTATTTTCAACCACGTAAATGAACTTAATATCTTTTGTCTCCTGAGGTTCAGAAAGGATGTCACTGAAATAACATTTTAATGGCCAGAGAACTTGGGCTTCCTTACCAAAGACTCAAGGATTTTCTATTTAAATATTCCAGATGCATTCCTATCATAAATGTATTAGATATTGACCTTTACAAACATAGATTATGCATGTATGTCTCCATCATCTTTTATCTCATTAAGATGTAGGACTATAATGCATCAATAAAAAGTTTTTTAGAAGAGTGGGGGATATAGCTCAGAGGTAGAGTCCCCTTAGGTTCAATCTTTTGTACCAATACATACATACATACATACATACATACATACATACATAGGGCTAGGGTGTTGTAGAAAAAAAAATTAAAAATAAAAAATAAATAAATAAATAAATAAAAACATATTTCAAACAGAATTCACATAATTCAGTTTTGTCAGGCATGGTGGTACATGCTTGTAATCCCTGCGCTTGGGAGGGTGAGACAGGAGGATCACACAGGTTCGAAGCCAGCCTCCGCTGGCTTAAGAGACCCTGTTTCCAAATAAAAATATAAAAAAAATAGGTCTGGGAGTGTAGCCCAGAGGTAGAAGGCCCCTAAGTTCCATCCCCAATACCGCCAAAAAAAATAAAAATAAAAATAATTCAGTTTTACTTTTTATAATATTCTATCAAAATAGTGATATCAAGATGTACTGATAAGGGAAAGGCTTAGGGCTTTAACCTATACCTCATACATTTAGCTGAAAATAGCATCTATTTTTGGGAGATTTGCTGGCACATTTTTAGAATGTTGTGGTCATCTTCCCAACAATTAGATGGTCAAGCACCACTTTCTGTTGCACTCATCTTGTCCTTGGGGTGCTTATTTCCTCCTCTACATCTCTTTCCCCATTTTTCTGTCTTTTTTGTTTGTTTTATTTCTAGTTAGAGTATATGGAAATTAGATAATCATCATTGTGAAAACTGTGGAATTATATTTCTAGAATTAATAGTTCATAGACTTTCTTATAATTAAGGTGCATGAGTTCAACACATAGGCAGACTTATTATATTCATAATTCTAATTTCTAATATAAAACACAGTTGTAAAGGAAAATTAACTTTAATATTAACCTAAATAAGGTTATTTTTTAAACACACTGTGGTAATATTAATTTTGCTACTCCAAAATACTTTTTGTCTTTTTCTTTGTTTTCTATAATGGTCTGAGTAGGTAATTTAGTCTGATAACTGAATTTCAAGTTGAATAATATGTATACAAAAGCAAATTTAGTTTAGTTTGGTAATCACAGTTAGAAATATTGAAGATGATAAACAATAAGATTATGAAGTAAAAGTAGCTGGTTATTTTTCTTTGTTTATATGAGAATGGAATAATTCTGCTCCATGAGACTTGAAAATTAATGATAATGAGGCAATTTACCTTTTCTGTAAGCTAATTGTGAGAACCATTTTAAAAATATAACATTCATCAATGATAGGCAACTAGCAGATAATAATGACTTGAAGTTCGTTTCAGTAATAAATAATTGCTGCAAATTTTAATCAGTTGTTCTCAAAGCCTCTGTTAGAAAATATGTTTATAGAACTTTCTATATTTAAAATATTTCTGTCCACCACCTCAGGTTCCAAATTTGAAAGATTTCCCCACACTTGTAGTTTCACATAGTGACAGTTTCAAAGATAAAGTTTGAGATGTTTAGGAAATTTGAGCTTCTACATCCCTAACGAGGTTTCTCATGACTTGAGAGCAATGTTTCTTAAACTTCATTATGCCCAGAAATCCCCTAGGAACTTGTTAAAAATATAGATTGATTGGATTGTCCCCAGAGACTTTGCTTCAGTGGCTGCTTGGGACTTAGAAATGTGCATTTAAACAAGAAGCTCTGTAATTCTAATTCATGGAATTAACATCTTTACCTAATGAGTTGGAAGTTATTGATAAGTAGAAAGTAGCCATGGTAATCAATTAGAGACAATATATTCTATTTAGCACATTAACCTCTGTTTCACTCTCAAATCCATATTTGCTGCTTATAAAGCATCCAGTAAACATTTCTCATATTTTACTGAAAGGAATTACAAGCACTTAATACAGTACTTAAAATAATAAAGTGAATATTTGAAGGGCTAGACCTTTGAGTCAGAGTTAAAGAGTACTTTCCAACAATACAAAACAATGGGATCCTCACAACCTCTCTGGTTTCTCAAATGCAGAATATATAAAGAAACCTATTTTCCTTTCTGTCTTAAGTATATGAATTATTCCTTGTTGTCAACCAAGTCACAGACGTCCTTTTTCTTTTTCCATGTATACTTAAAACTCTTCTCTGCTTAACTTTAGAGCAACCATCTAAACCTGAAATTGTAAGCAAAGCACCGTTTCTCGAAACAGAACAACTAAAAAAGGTGAGAGAGGTCGTTTTCGATTGAAAAATTTTCGTCTTATGTCAGATGCCTTCTCCTGTCCCCAGATGGCAGGACAAATGAGGTGGACTTTGCTCTTGTGAAGCTGGCCGTGTTGCAGCTGCCCATAAACAAGAATGCAGAGAGCACTGTGGGAACACCATGCTCACTGTCCCTGGTGAAGGATCCGAAGTGCCCCAGTGTGAAGGAACGTGTCATCATTTCTGGAAGCAGTAGTCTTTCTTATTTGAATGAACTGAATGTTATAAAATCAATGAAAGATGAATGGATTTTCTCTAGACCAAATATACAAAGGGCTTTGAACGATGTGAAATAATAAGACATGAAAGGAAATGACACATCTAGAAAACCTCAGCTTTTGATATTTCAGGAAATTTGGGTGCTAAGAATGAAAGCAAAAGAGTACAGAAAGAGATACGTGTGGAAAGCTGAATCACAATACATCTCATAAACCACGTAGGGAGTTTAGACTTTATTCTGTTGACAAACTATAGGAAGTTTGAAATAAAGGTGTAAGAACAGGTTTGAACACTCACCTTAGCGAAAGTATGAAGGGAAGCGGCATTGAAGTGGGGATTCCATATCTGAGCACATCAGAATCATCTCAATTTCACTAAAATAGAAAAAATTTTCTCTGTGTGTGAAACCAAGTTCTTTGAATTAGATTAAATTTTTCTACATGATATTCTTTGATAACTATGGAGTATTAAAGTTAAAACACATTTAAAGAAAGTGACAAGGATTATAGGGCCTGATAAATATACATAAGTCTGAGAGATATATAGATATATATGTATATGTATATATATATACATATATATATTTCACATACACAGCATGAAACTGAAGGGGCAAACCCATTGGAACACTAAGTCATTCTTGTTTCTTAAGTTCTATGAATGTGAGTGTGGTGGCACACATCTGTAATTCCAGTTCCTGGAGGCTGAGACAGAAGGGGATCACAGGCTCAAGGCCAACCTCCACAACTTAGTGAGGCTTTCAGCAACTTAGTGAGACACTAAGTTGTTTCAAACTAAGGCTGGTGATATATCTCAGAAGTATAATGTCCCTGTGTTCAATTCGCAGTACCCCCCAAAAATCTATGAATTGTTAATAGTCAAGGTCAATGTAGTTTTATTATATTACTTAATGTTTAAACTGAATAGTGTCAGAAGAAACTTGGTAATACCTTTAAGTTACTGTGCATTTATTAAAACTGGCAAGATCTACTGCATATTTATTTTTTTCTACTGCATATTTAAAATGGATGAAAGAGAACATATTTTTTTAAATTGTCTTTATATAAGAAAGCATTATTTAGTCTTTATAGTCAGTATTGGAAAATAAATGGGTCAAGACTCTGCTTTTGCTGAGTATTCTGGAGCTTACAAGTTGACAGCCCTTCACTGACCAAGGAAATACCATTTCACTTTTATCTTGCAGTTGGGTGACTGCATTTCAAAAGACAGTTACCCAGATGGCAACATCACATGGTACAGGAATGGGAAAGTGCTGCAGCCCTTGGACGGAGGTGGGTATGAGGTGGGCAATAAATTCTAGTGGCCTCCTTGGATTTGCCCTTCTCTAGGAATTCTTGAGAATACCCGTTATCTAAATCTGTTGTTCTCTTCTTATCTGTAATTCTCTTTGTTACTTTAAGTATCCACTAAATCATTACGTGATTTTTACAATATCATTTCCGCCCTTGTGCTCTTAGAATCAAGAGCAGAGAAAATTATTTCTGCATATGGCATGTTCTGGAAGTTAATTAAAGTGAGTGGGAGATAGGATTCCAGGATTCTATTTTTGTCTATGTCTTTGATTCATGATTTTGAAAAGACACTCTACCTCAATGCATGTCAATTTTCTCTCCTGTTAAATACAATTATAAAGACAAAACCATTTCTCAAAGGTGTGATGATGTTTAATTAAGGACTTTACAGCAAAAAAAAAATATTCTTTCACTTGTGTTCTTCATTTTTTCCAGCTGTGGTCATAATTTTTAAAAAGGAAATGGATCCAGTCACTCAGTTGTATACCATGACATCATCCTTGGAGTATAAGACAACCAAGGCTGATATACAAATGCCATTCACCTGCTCTGTGACATACTATGGACCAAATGGCCAGAAAACAATTCATTCTGAACAAGCCGTCTTTGATATTTACTGTAAGTAACTCAGTTTGTAACCATTTACTTTTAATGCATTAGAAAAATATTCAAGTACTATTAATCTTAGAAGTCCTAATCTAATTGCTCTTCAGATTCTACTACCAGCCTCCGCTCCAAACTCATGTCACCCAAGGGTTGTATAATTTTTTTTTGTAGAATCAGTGTTTACTCATCTTATACTGTTTCACTTTCTACTCTGTTATTTATGAGCACTTCTGTATTCTGCTTGGTGTTAAGTTCATTAAAGATATGATTTCTAACTAGGACAATTCCCCTGGCAGTCCTCAGCCCTAACACTATCATCAATTTGTAAGAACTCAGAATGTCTTCTTGATCACTTTCTGAATAAGTGACAAATGCAGACTTATATATGATTAGACTTTTAGGTATGGAATTGCTATTGAATAAAGAGCTTCCTTTTTATTAAATGAGGTCAGTTCCTTCATTTAGATAGAATGATGCATTCCAAGATATTTTGGTTAACTAAAATCATAAATGGGAAACATAGAATATTTGATACAAAGTTTCTTTGTATACACATTGTAGAGTGTTTAAAGCTTTTGGGCTCCTCCTTTCTAGTAGTTTCTTTAAAAAAATAAAAGCCTATATGGTAGGATAGAACATCAAAATGACCAGTAAGACATGGGCTTAAGGAAAATCAGGAATATAGTGGGGTGCCAGGCAGGGAGTTAAGTGAGCAGAAAAATCTTTGGAAGCATAAGAAGGAGATAACTGTACCATGGCGGACTGCTTGGAGTCCACTTGAGGTGGCATTTGAGAAAACAAAGTATGCATTGCCAAGCTTCATGGTGAAGATACAGAGGGGCTTAAAATCTAATGCTGACATTAAAGGGGTTTTTCCAGTAAAGAAATCAGACACTAACATCTAGGGGAAATTGGCAGCACCAGGTTGCAAATGATCAATGTCACTGAAATTTAGTAAAGAGTCCTGCAAACTCAGTGTCCAAGGACAGTGATTTTTTTTTTTCAAGAACCTGGAGGACTTGTTATAACACACATTTCTGGACTTCACCTCTCAAGTTTCTGACCCAATAGTTGGGAGAGTTGCTTGACAGTCTGTTTTTATTTAAAATACTCCAACCATGCTGAGGGATGCACTTGGAGAAAAACTGACCTAGGAAGAGTTGAGAGGGGAGAGGAGAGAGAGGGAGAGGGAGAGAGGGAGGGAGGGAAAGAGGGAGGAAGGGAGAGAGAGAGGGAAGGAGAGAGGGATGGAGAGAGAGAGGGAAGGAGAGAGGGATGGAGAGAGAGAGGGAAGGAGAGAGGGATGGAGAGAGAGAGGGAAGGAGAGAGGGATGGAGAGAGGGGGAGGGAGAGTGAGAGAGAGGGAGGGAGAGAGGGAGAGGGAGGAAGAGAGGGGAAAGGAGAGAGGGGGAGGGAGAGAGGGAGGGAGGGAGAGAGAGAGGGAGGGAGGGAGAGAGAGAGAGGGAGGGAGGGAGAGAGAGAGAGGGAGGGAGGGAGGGAGAGAGCGGGACAGAGACAGAGAGACACAGAGAGAGAGGGACAGAGACAGAGACAGAGAGAACGCATGCCAAGCAGGCAAAGAATACATGGAGGAGAAATAAATTTGAATTCAACTTGAGGAAGCTTGAGAAAAGTGTGCTGGTCCTTTCCACACCTTCCTTACTCTGTTTAACCAGTAATTAATTTGTAAAGGATCTAGCTTCTTAATATTTTTTTAATTTTATTTTTGGCACTGGACATTCTACCTCTAAGCTCTACCTTAGCCCTGTTTATTTTATTTTATTATTTTATTTGAAACAGGTTCCCACAAAGTTGCAGAGAGCCTTGCAAAGTTGTCAAGGCTGGCGGCAAACCTACGATCCTTCTATATCAGTCTTCCAAATTCTGAGCTCACCACTGTGCCCAGTTTAATCTTTGTTTTTACCTGAGTTTTGCCTTCTGGCGTTGCCTACATTTATGCCACCATTCCTTATTGCCTGTGGTTTCTGTAATGATTTCCAAAATAGTATTTGTCTTGTCTGCCCATCTTTATCTGTTCAGCCCAGACAAACTGCCCTCCAAGCTGCTGCCTGAAAGAGTTTTCTAAAACACAAATGCGATGGCATTATCACAGTGATTAAAATTAATCTTCACATTTCCCATCAGAGTATACCTTAAATGCCTTCTAACTGTAGCCCTGCATCATATCTCAGCCTCCGTCGCTGCATGTGCACACTGCGGTCTGTTCTATCCTCCAGGAGAACACCACTTGCAAGCCTTTTCTTTCATATACTCTGTCATCACTTCAGCACTTATCCTTCAGCACCTAGCTCTGCCGGGCGTGGTGGTGCACGCTTGTAATCCCCGCGCTTGGGAGGCTAAGACAGGAGGATCACACAGGTTTGAAGCCAGCCTCAGCTACTGAGTGAGGCTCTCAGCAACTTAGTGAGCCCCTGTTTCCAAACAAAATATAAAATAGGTCTGGAGTATAGCCCGGAGGTAGAAAGCCTCTGGGTTCCACCCCCAGTACCACACACACACACACAAAAAAAAAAAAACTAGCTCTGGGGTGAATTCCTCCAGGAAGTTTATACTCTTATGTATCTGAGACTACCAACAATCCTATGCTTGCATCAAATGTGGGTTTTTTGTTTTTGTGTTTGGTAGATTTCATTGTTGCTTTGGAGTTGAGTATTGAACCCAATTTATTACCAGCCTTTTTTGTCTGTTTGTTTGTTTGTTACTAGAGGTTGAACTCAGGCATTCTACCTCTGAACTATACCCCAGCCCTATTTTTTTTATTTTTTTATTTTGAAACAGTATCTCACCTAGTTGCTGAGGGTCTCACTAAACTGCTATGGCTGGCCTCAAACCTGTGATCTTCCTTGTCTCCTAAGCATTGAAATTCCAAGCATGTGTCACCATATCTCATTACTTTTTATTTTGAAACAAAGTCTTGCTAAACTGCTTAGGCTGTCCTTAAACCTGTGATCCTCCTGTCTCAATCCTCTGAGTGTGGGGATTATAGGCATTCATTACCATATCTGGCTCAGATACAGGCTTTTTTTTTTTTTTTTTTTCCTTTTCTTTTTGCTGTTCAGGGGATGGAACCCAGGAGCATTCTACCTTCAAGCTACACCTCCTGCCCTATTTTTTTATTCTTTATTTTGAAACAAGGTCTCACTAAGTTGTGGCCTTGCTAACTAGCTGAATCTGTCCAGAAATCACAATCTCCCTGTCTTATTCTCCTGAATGTTGGGATTACAAGCATGCGCCAACACACCCGGCTTCAGATACAGTTTTTAATATTATCATAGTTTAACTGTTACTCAGCCTTAAAGAAAACAAAATTACATAATTTGCAGGGAAATGGATGGAACTAGAGAACATTATACTAAGTGACATTTGTCAGCAATTAAAAGAATAGGATAGTCTCCCTAATATGTGGAAGCTAGGGAGAAAAAGGGTGATAGGAGAAACTCTAGACGAAGAAGGAGAAACTATAAAAGGGAAAATAAGGTGACCTAACTGAGGAGGGTTGGAAGGGAGAAGAGGGCAATTCCCTAATGTACGTGGTGTGTACTCACACTCACAAAGGAATCAAAGTCGGTCACTAAGCCAACCATGAGGAGGAGGGAGGGAAAGGGAATGGGGCGGGAATTGGGTGAGGGCTAAATGAGTAATGTGTGCATGTATGCCTCTACCATCTTCTACCCCAATTAAGATGTATGACTATAATGCACCAATAAAAAATTGTTAAGCTTGGTGTTTTCATAGAGTAAAGGCAGGAAAGATTTCATTGTCAAATTTATACTTCCAGCACTTAATGCTCATACAAAATAGATGCTAAGTGAATCATGGATTCATTCACTCAATGATTACACAGAAGGATAAATAAGTGGAAAGTGTGTGTGGACTTTTTATGTAGTGGTTTAATAGAGTAATGAGAAATAAGAATCTCACTTGAACTAGATTCATGACAAACTGTGGATATCAGACTAAGGAACTTTTATTCTAAATCTTTCTACAATGAAAATACATGAATGATTTTGGATAACAATGTAATATTCAAAGTGCTACTTTAGAAAACTGACTCATAGGAAATCACTGTGAAATAACAGAAGGTGCTCAAGGTGAGGGACCAAATGAAATTTGATGGCAACATTTCAGGTACAAGTTAATTAGGGCATAGAATAGAAACGTGCTCATGGGAATGGAAGGGGAGAATAAGGTGCAAAGCATACCATGAGGTATTAATCACCGAGACATGGTGATTGAGTGGATAAGAGAGGGCAAAGGAGGAAGCCAGAGTAACGGGAAGAATGATGACTTACTAATGGACAGAGAGAAATTCAAAGTCAGGGCGAAGGGAGAACAAGAGATCATCAATTTTGTTGCAGGCACATGTGTGTCCATCCAAAAAATTACTGTTAAAATGCAAATGTGCGACAATAACCCTCTGATCATAGTTCGGTTATTCAACGCCTTAATACATAACAGATCTTATTTAAAAGGGAAGGCAGAGAGGGGGAATTTAGAAATATAGGACTCAACAGGCCAGTCGTGATCCCCGCCCTTCTGGTATCAGCCTTGATCAGAGATGTGCCGCAGCGACCGCGCCGTGCTGCTGGACAGACAAGGGCCACATCCAAGAATGAGGGAGACCCAGAAGTGGAGATCCATAAAATGGCCTAAGTGAACTTGACCTACTTTTTAGCTTTACTGAGAAATGATGTTTGGAGAAAAACCTCAGACAAATCCAGAATAAAAAGAAAGAAATCAAGGAGTACTTTAAAGCAACCACTGTTTAGTCTTAGAACTTTCTGGGCAAATATTCAGAGAAGTCTGAACATACAGAAATGACAAAGAACCAATCTATAACAACCTTTCTAAGTATCCCTTTCCAATTTGATTGTAGAAAGGTAAATAAATAACTGCAAGAAATAAAACAAAGCCTTCAAACTACCTTTCCTCATTTCACTTTACTAGCCAATAACAAAATAGGTCTTTGAGGATAAATATTAATGCCACCAATTTGGACATACAGGGATATATTTTGATAACTATTTAATTTGTGTGAAGGGGATGTAATAGAGATAGAACTTGGAGGCATTCCAAGCTACACCCCCATTTCTTTCTTTCTTTTTTTTTTTTTTTTCTAAATTGTGGCAATCCTCCTGTGTCAACCTTCCAAGACTGGTATTCCAGGCACAGATCACTGCCCACAGCTGATATTACTCACTTTTGTGTGAAAGAGTCCCTAAAACAGATTTTTAGATTGTGTGATTTCAAAATTCATTGTTCATTGTATTGTCCACCTAGATACAAAATGGATAAGCTAGAAAGTAAAGCATTAAAAGTTGCTACCACTGCCTACTATTATTGCATGTTTGCTAAGTATGGTCCCACTGTATCTTTAGTTTATTTAGCATTCTCCTGTTGAGCAGTAGCCTGTGCTAAAGAATACCCTTTAGCTCTATTTTCTCTGCAAAACTAAACAAAATAGATTGGCGTTAGATGTTGGCTCCAATAAAGAGGACAGAATTACAAAACATTTATAGTTTTGCTGATTGTGTCGAGGATCTCTCTCAGTTCACAGGATTCATTGTTCTGAAGCAGGTCTGGACTACTGCATGCCAAAACCCTTGCTGGTGTTTAGCTCCTGCCTCCTCCCTTTATTTAGCATAAGGTATTATTATGTTACATGAGTACAGTGGTGCCTAATAGACTTAGTGACTTTGCTAGCTGATTTGCCCATTCCAACCTATAAGATTCCTATAACATAGTTAAATTTCCTTATAATGAAATCATACAGTGGGATTTTTTTTCCCTACTGGTCTTTTACACACAAAATAATTATAGTCATTCCTACCTCAGTTAAGGACATTTTGCTAAGAAGAAATTGATTTTTTTATGTAACAGTGTCTCTTTGTAGTTTGCTCTAACTAAGATTAGTACTTGGTATAGCAAGTGGCTATTAACTTCAGTCTTCTATAAAAAGATACATTTAAGTAATTACCATTACTAACTTCTTGAGAAAATTGTGTATAATTTAGTCATTTACATTGTATGCACAGTAATTTGGTACTTGACGAAAATGGTTAACTTGTGCTTGCGACTCTTATAGATCCTACAGAGCAGGTGACAATACAAGTGCTGCCACCAAAAAATGCCATCAAAGAAGGGGACAACATCACTCTCAGATGCATGGGGAACGGCAACCCTCCCCCTGAGGAGTTCTTGTTTTACTTACCAGTAAGTGCCTGAGTATTACTTGAGCTTCACTACTATCATTCTGTCCTTGTTTGGCCCCTAGCTGACTTGAAGGATTGTATGCACTTGGATAGCTTGAGAATGAATGTTATTCTTGGGGACAAACAATACAATCTGTAAGATGTCCTTTGGAAGCTTTTGTGGTACCTGCCTGTGTTCTTGAAATTTTTTTCTCAATTTTGAGAGATTTCAAAGACAGAGGGGGAGAAAAAAGCTGACCACAGGAAATCATAATCACAAAACCTCAAGGTTTAATGGTCCATGTTAGCTGTAAAGATCTGCTCTTTAGAAAGATAACTCTAAAATGAAGACTAATGATAGTGAATTTCTGAGGTAGATTCTAAATCAACACACAGTGTTACCCTGAATATGCCTCGTGTCTTCTGAAGGAAGAAGAGCTCTGTGGCACATTATATTTAGCTTGCGGCACATTGTATTTAGCTTGATAGAATAATGCTCAGGATTCTTTCTTCTTACATAATCTTAAGGTGTCAGCTTCTCAATTCTCATCCATATCATAGCTGAAAGAAATGAGATACACAGAGGATGCTTTGGAAGTTTCTTCCAAGGAGGATACTATGATTGTTCTAGTTGTCACTGTGACAAAGAGCCTGATTAGAAGGGCGCTTTCTGAGAACACTGCTCCTCCATAGCTTTGCATTTGACATCACCTTTGCATGGAAGAAAGCTACGTGCAACCCAGTTCTGCATTTATTGCAGGCCATGCCGACAAATCTATTCACTGCATTACTAGTAGTGTTTAAGAATATCATTCACTACATTACTCAGAAGACTAGCATAAGTAATTCCTTGTAAAGTTAAAGGTTGACAGGAAACTGTTTTGCCTCTTAACTGGACATGCTGCTTTTGTCTCATTTGCATATGGAAATTTTGCAACACATTAGGTTTCCACTTTGGCTATCAGGGATCACAGAGCCAAATTTATGGCTCAGTTTTAGCAACAATATCTGCGTTTAGCAACAATATCTGCAGTTGTCTTTTATTGGTAAAATATATCCTACTTCATCTAGATTTTTCCCATTCTGGAATTATTTCTCTTTCTATCTCTCCTCTTCTCTTCTCTTCTCTTCTCTTCTCTTCTCTTCTCTTCTCTCTCTCTCTATCTCTTCTCCTCTTCCTTTTTGTCTTTCCTTCTCATTTGAGCTGCCTCAAATATTTTTTCAAATTAGGCAAGGCATAAATCTTAAAAAATTGACATTTTAAAGACTGCTTTAAAACTAAACATGAGCCATACTGTCAATAAAATAGATATCACTGATACAATATAAATAGCCCTTCAAAATTCTTTAAAACCAAAATCTTAATTATTCTCCTAGGAATCAGATGTTGGTAGCACAAACCATACTTTTTTTTTTTTTTTGTCCAATCAGAGAAACACATTTTCCTTTTTGTCCTTATCTGAAAAAAACGCCATCTTCATCAAGAAATACAACTGTTCTCATTGTAGCTACCAATTGTAATCATCTGACATTTTGCCTCTATCAAAAGGGACAGCCTGAAGGAATAAGAAGCTCAAATACTTACACATTGACAGATGTGAGGCGCAATGCAACAGGAGACTACAAATGCTCCCTGATAGACAAAAAAAGCATGATTGCTTCTACAGCCATCACAGTTCACTGTAAGTCACCTTCTTCATTACCAGCTCCACTTTGAGGGCCTCTAATGGTCTAGCATGGCTACCTTTGCTAATAATTGAAGCTATATCTTTATTAATAATTTGATTTCAGTAGACTCAATAAAGGTCATTGTAAGTTCAGCTTTAGTCCAGGTTTGTACTGTAGCTTTGAAACTTTGGATGAATCTAATAACTGCATCTTTTGCCAATGGTAAACCTCCATCTTCTTCTAAATGTCTTACGGTCATTGTATTGAGAAATAATATTTATATGAATCTTAAAGAAATGACTGATATATTTCAATAAAATGTCTAGATATGTCATATTTATGTTTTAATTTTTATTGTTACATTGCCGTCATACATCTTAACGGGGTACAAGATGGTAGAGGCATACATGCACATATCCCTCATTTAGACCTTCCCCAATTCCTACCCCATTCCCATATATTGTATTCAAAGTGCTGAGAATCTAACCCAGTACCTCATGCCTGCTATGCAATTGTTCTATCACTAGGCTGCACCCCCAACTCCTAGTTTGATATTTTTGAAGTTCAGAAGGTCTACAGTTGGCCTGAAAAAATCTTCATTAAGCTTCTTTTCTTTTATTAGAGAATAAATTTAGCATGCAAACCTAGGCAAAGCAAAGTTACTATAGACACAGCAATTGAAGAGACAGTAAAGATGACTGAAAGCCATCTGTTGGCAGAAAGTACTCTATATAGGATAGTAGAATTTTGGAAGTCAGAATATTTCAAAATCACCTTCAATATGAACTTTTTCAAATTAATTTTTGAGATACTTTTGCTCTCCAGGTATTCCAAGTTATTTCTGAGCCCTGGGCATGTGATAAAAAAAAAAACAGATACATAAAAAAATAGACATGTAACTGGAGATTTTTGTTCTGTAATTCCTGCCAGTTCATATATATGGCTGATGTCCCTGCTACATCATGAAAATAGTAAATTACTTTATTCCTGCTGCCCCTTCTCATATTAAAATCCATAGAGGTCTTTGGGCAAGTGTCAGTCTTGCTTGAAGGTACAAGCTAAACTTTCCAATAAATCCTTTGCACCAAAAGAGTAAGATTTCTTCTAGACATGATCCATTACAATTTCATTGAGCACAAAGTGTTTCTTTGTTTCAAAATTAGAAAAAACTTTAGAAATCTTTTACTCTATCCACAATTCTTGGAAAACAAGTAGGACAGAAGCTAAAACTTTGAGAGAGATCCAGGGGAATACCTGGGGAATAAAGCAACCATATGGTTGCTTTTGACTGTCTGGTGTTGGAAGTGCACTCTTGGGAGCTCTGTGGGAACAGTAGGCTGTTAAGAAATGTTCTGAGACCACAAACCTCTCTGATTATTCCACACTTATGGTACTGGGTTTTCTGTGTGTCTGCTAGTTAGGAGGAAAGCAGTCACCTCTCAGTATAATAGTAGTGCTATTTTCCCCCCGAGGACAAGTCGGTCATGGGACTAGTTATCTAGGCCTATTCCATGAAAAAAAAAAAAAAATAGTAAAGCAAAAATACAGCCAGCAAATAAACCTGCCTGTGGAGTTGTTCTCTAACATCCTTGTTCATGTCTTTTGGGCAATCACCAGCACTCCAGAGCCTTCCAGATAATGTAGTGTACATATCTTTAAAAGATGCTAGATGCCGGGCATGGTGGCACACGCTTGTAATCCCCGCGCTTGGGAGGCGGAGACAGGAGGATCGCGCAGGTTCGAGACCCTGTTTCAAAAATATAAAATAGGTCTGGGAGTGTAGCCCAGAGGTAGAAGGGCTTCCAGGAACCCCAGTACCACCAAAAAAAAAAAAAAAAAAGATGATAGATACATATGACCCTAAAAAGAGAGTTTTCATTCATATTACTTGTAGACCAGGCAGGAGGGGGTAGACAGCCAACTGAGAAGGCAGGAGACTTGGTGGCAGCCACATAGTGCCTCAATTATCAGCATTGATCGGAAAAAATTTAAAGAAAAGCATGTGTAATAGCTTCATTGGATTTCAGTGCCTTTAATCAGATTCAAATGCACTTTGGTTTTAATGGCAGACCATAACACTGGGTTTTAAAAATTGTGTTTCTCTTTAAAAGCTAAAAAAAAAAAAGGTGTTGCAAGTCAATCAACATTTTATTCTGTATTATATGAAATCATTTGAATCTTATTTTTGCCCATTTATCCTTAATTGTTTTTTTGTTATCCAAAAATAGGATTTGTTTCTTTTCATAGATAACTAGAAGCAATGTGGATAGAGAAATGACAGCTCATGTATGCATAGGTTTGTAGAACCTGCATTTCCTAGTTACTGAAGAAACAGCTACGACTCCTCTGCCAATTCATGCACACACAGATTTTTCATCAGAACCTTCAGAGTCCACCTTTTTCCTTTAAATTTTTTATCTTCTCAATGACAATTATCCAGCTAATAAAATTTCTTATTAAGTCACCAAGAATAAAATTTTCACCTACATATAATTTATGCAAATATTCTGAAGATACTTGGCTTTTCTACATGATGGTTTATTTGTTTATATTAACAAGAAACTGGGAAAGCTTGCTTCTTTATTCATATGTCAATAGTGTTTGAGAGCCTACCTTGCATCAGGCACTGCAGAAGTATCAGAGAAAAATCAAATCATGGACAATACCCTTATGATATTTATAGTTTAGCTGGAGAATAGGTTTTCTGAATGATGCCTCAAATTATCAACAAATTGCAGTTAAAATATGTAAAACCAAGGAGAAAGATAAAACACAACAGGAAAGCCCAATCCCATAGAATAAGGTCTCAGAGCTGGATGTGGTGGCACACGCTTGTGATCCCCACGCTTGGGAGGCAGAGACAGGAGGATTGAGCAGGTTTGAAGCCAGCCTCTTTGGCTTAAGAGACCCTGTTTCCAAATAAAAATATAAAAAATAGGTGTCTGGGAGTGTAGCCCGGAGGTAGAAGGGTTTCCAGGAACCCCACTACCATCAAAATAATTAATAATAATAATAATAATAATAATAATAATAATAATAAGAAGAAGAAGAAGAAGAAGAAGAAGAAGAAGAAGAAGAAGAAGAAGAAAGTTCCCAGCTATGGCAGGCATGGTCCTCTGTGGTCTGGCCTTAGCTAATTATATAGATTTGCTTTCCATAAGTAATTGCCAGTTGTACTGAATTATTGTGAAATCTGCCAAACTCTCTCACTTCTTTTCTTTTGCTTATGTGGCAAAACTTTTTTCTAATTTCCACCAATGAAAGCCATTCTCCACCATCAGGGGCCACAAAAATACAGTGCCTCCTGTTACAAAGGCTTTCTCACTGTTTTGAAACTCATTTTGTCCCTGTTCTCTTTGCTACCATAGGTTTTGATTTACCTCTATTTTTAGCCCTACCTCTAATCTTCCAACAAATATTTATTAAACTCATAACCCCTAGTAAGTTTTCAACTATGTGTTGACTTCACAGGTCCTATATTACACTCAGTTGAGTGCCTATCACCTCTTTTTTCTTTGTTCTGGGGAATGAATTTAGACAAGTACTACCTCCAAAATACACCCCAGCCTTAATTGTTTTTTAGTTTGAACTAAATTGCTGAGAGCCACCCTAGGTTGCTGAGGTTGACCTTGAACCTGTAATCCTCCTGTCTCAGCCTCCCAAGTACTGGAATTACAAGCATGTACAACCATACCCAGCCTTATTACCTCTTTAAGTAATAACCTCATCTATTTTTAAGTTCATTAATCATCTCTCTATTTCCCATTAGTGCCTGGAACATAGTAGCTGTACAATAAATGTCTGTTCAATTGAATTGAATTTTCTTCATACATCACATTATGACAGTAAGGTTTTTATAAAAATTATTTCACATTGAAAGAAATGTGCATCCTTAGATGTATTTATACTCAGTTTTTTAATGTTATCTGTTGACAGTGTACCTAACAGCAGATCTTATTTAAAATTTCAACTGCATGAGAAATGGAACAGAATTTCAAAAGAAATCTAACTACTTGTCAATTCTCTCTGAAGAAACAGAACTATCTCATGATTTTTTAATTTATCACCTGCTGTCTAAATATACTTGATTTTCCAATGTTATGCCTTACCAACTCTTTTTGCAATATTTACCTAGTCATCATCTTTCTTTATTTTCTCCCAGAAGTAATATAAGATTTTTTTTTCTTAAGGCAATAAAGTCTAGAGAACTGCATATATGCACTCAAAACATCAATTATGTTAACTGCAAATAAATGCATAATCAATCAGATGGACCATTCATTTGTCCAGCGTGGTCTCAAAGCTGGTTTAAAAAACTGAAATGAATATGCTACCAAGCAGTTATTTTAGTCACATAAATCAGTTCTGAATTTTCAAATGCAGTTAGCAAGATTTTTTTCTTTTGTCTTTTCTCCTCCAAAATATTTTGTCTAAATTACTTTCTGAGAGTTTGCATTTCAAACAGAATCTCTGCTTCACAGATCTGGATTTATCCTTAAACCCAAGTGGGAAAGTGACCAAGCAGATTGGTGATACCCTGCCAGTGTCATGCACAATATCTGCTAGTCGGAATGCAACTGTGGTTTGGATGAAAGTAAGTCATATTTTTTGGTACTATCCCGCTGTTTGGACCAATTTTCAACTTTTTAGTATTTTACTTTATATCCAAATGTGTATTTATGGATAATATGCTTGAATACCTACACTCATGTGCTTTCTTCAATCTCTCTCTCTCTCTCTCTCTCTCTCTCTCTCTCTCTCGCTCTCGCTCTCGCTCTCGCTCTCGCTCTCGCTCTCGCTCTCGCTCTCTCATCACACCATAAGAAAATTTTAGAGGTACTTAGCACTAGTGTAGCATCCATAATTGATGCTCTGAGGCTTTAGTTTGGGGTATTGCCTTATGTGTATATACTACGTATGACACACATACACACCCACACAGGAATATAAACAGTTAAGTTCTTTAGGGTTTAACAATTTATCGAATGTTTAAATCCACATTGTTCTCACATGAAGCTTATAAGATCCCCATGAAATATGCAAATCATCTATTATTTTCCCAGAGTTTCTTGTAAAGATATTAAGGTGAGAGAAATCAGAAAGCTCCTAAGTGACAAAGTAGAGACCCAGTGTTAGCTGACCTTGAGTGTAAATAGTGTGTGCTCTGGTCCCACATTTTGGTCTTTCTGCTGATGAAACTATCAGAAAGCATCTGTGGACATGTTATGCGAGATTAGGGGCTCTTTGAATTTAGGGATCCCTTTTCACTCCAGGGCCATGACCTAACTAAAACATGGTACATACTAGGAGCTTGGTATTTCCTGAGTGGTTGCCTATATTTATGCAATTGTCTGAGATACGGAAAAACATGACTTGAGAACTCAATCATTGACATCCTTATTTTTTTATTTTGCTACAAGGGATTGAATTCAGAGGTATTCTACCTCTGAACTACATCCCTAGCCCTATTTTATTTTATTTTATTTTATTTTATTTTATTTTATTTTGAAACAGGGTCTCACTAAATTGCAAATGCTGGCCTTGAACCTGTAATCCTGTCTCAGCCTCACAAGTACTGGGATTGCAGGCATGTACCACCAAACTCAGCCATTGCTATCCTTTAAAAATGCAAAAATGGGATTCATAATTGTAATCGAACACAAGAGCATCACGAAAAACAGAGTTTGTGACTATGATCCTTCCACTTAAATCTTTGGCTACTACATCCAAACACCCACCACATATGTTGCCAAAGTATGGCACATGACAGGATCACCTAACCCATGATGGGCTGTGGAAAGGTGCACAACGTTTGAAACAGAGCTTGACAAAAATTACTTTTATTGATATTTTATTAAAATTATATTTACTTAAAATATTAAGTGTTAAAATACTGATACATGAACCTTATTAAAAATTGTAAAAATTATCTTTTCTGTATTATTCTGTATTGCTTTCCTGTCTGCCTTTTGACCCCTTTGAATGCTATATTTTCAATATTGTCTATCTTTTAGTCACAGCCTCTTGTGACTCACAGATTCAGGTTTATTAAGATAAAGTATTCTTCCGTAAAATGCATATTAACATGACATACTTGTAGTGGCCAACGTTTGCAAAGCTGGACTAATGCAAAACAACTAGAGTGACCAATAATAAATAAATGCCCACAGCATGTTTTACATCACGACTAGGAAAACAAGTTTACTGTGTAAAGAGCACTTTCTACATCAACTGCAGCCACTGATGTAACTGAATACTAATGTCAGCCAGAATTTCTGATCAATATTCCTGATCTTGGTTAGCTGATGGTGAGTTGGGAAAAAAAAATCTTAGTGGACAAAGCCCACCTAATCTTATAATTCCGTTTAGTTTTCTACTTAGGAACATTTTAGATTTCTCATAAAATAGAAGTTTTGTTTTGTATTTCAGATGATTTTTAAATGAAGTATTTTATTTTTTCATGGAAATTAGAGTGGTAATCTGTTACTTTTAAAAAATACTCTTTGTCATAATTACTGTGACTGTAATAAATCTTGTGTTAATAACTATATCAGATAAATCAGTTTTCAAGCATTTATACTAATCATAAGGTACCACAAATCCACATGTTTGGCAATCCTACAACTACTTCCATGAGTAGGAACTGTCAATGAAGAACTTGCCTTAATGTAAATACAATGCATTATTTATACAGTTAAGTCCTCATAGCACCTTAATACAGCAAATAAAGAAAAGTGAGTTTTAGAAGTAAATAAACCT
Source organism: Muscardinus avellanarius (assembly GCF_963383645.1). NCBI lineage: Eukaryota > Metazoa > Chordata > Mammalia > Rodentia > Gliridae > Muscardinus > Muscardinus avellanarius. The sequence continues at coordinate 54,986,302 of NC_137790.1, forward strand.
GGTTCCAAATTATTAATTCTGTAATAGAAGTTTCCAAAATATCAATCTGTTATGTCTGATTCCAAAACTACAAAGAAAAAAGAAAATTTATTTTTATAATCATTTGAAATTAAGAAGAAGATGCTTTGTATTTTCATTAGATAGAGATGAATAGTTTTAGGCTTAATTATTCTATAATAAATACATGTAAAGATACAACTGTGCCCTGAAAAGTAACTTACTTTTTATTTAATCAGGATAACATCAGGCTTCGATCAAGCCCGTCATTTTCGAGCCTTCATTATCAGGATGCTGGAGACTATGTCTGTGAGACTGCTCTGCAAGAGGTTGAAGGACTAAAGAAAAGAGAATCATTGACTCTCGTTGTAGAAGGTAATGAAATACTCTGATGCCAATTCAAATATTTCTTTGAGAATCTGATGTCTGGTCTTTTTTTAATACCTCCGCTCGTTGTCATATTTTAATTGTAATGATGTTTTAGGAAAACCTCAAATCAAAATGACAAAGAAAACTGATCCCAGTGGACTATCTAAAACAATAATCTGCCATGTAGAAGGCTTTCCAAAGCCAGCTATACAGTGGACAATAACTGGCAGCGGAAGCGTCATAAACCAAGTAAGTATTTGTCTTCTTGTTATATTCTGCACTTGATCCAAAGTGGAGTTTGACTTAGATACCTAGCACAGGCTGATTTGAAATTTCAAAAATTTGAAATTATTTACCATGTGAAATTTTCAGGGTACTCTTAGAGAAAGCTCTTGCCAACTTCTTAATTTTCCCAAAGGAAAACATGACTTAAAGAGATATGTTAAATTTCAGAGCCATGGTAAGTGGAGGAACCATTGTGTTGTAGTCAGTACATATTTAACGGAATTCAAATTGTATGTTGCTCCATGGTCATTAATTTCTGAAACTTGGATGATTAAACCATTAAGATATATACTTTGCTTTTCTGCATCATAAATTTATACATCTGAGTATAAGAAGCCTCCATTACTTTGCTTACTTATGAATACTAAGGGATATTTCTTCCTGAAACTGGGCCCTGGGGGGTGGTGATGTACACATTCACTATTAGTGAACATATGGTAGTCTGATTTGCCTGTATAAAACAAGCACCATAGTGTCTAGGCTATGTCCTTTTTAACAAAAGAGGTCATCAACCAAACCTTAATATTTTACCCTTTGTTGGCCATTACAGTAATAGTTAAAGGCTAAGAACTTATTGACACTCCAGTAATTTTTTTTTGGCACTAAGTCATTGACAAAAAATGTGAATCTGGCCTGTCACTTGTGTTTAGAACTATAATTCTGCTGAATTGCCAATGTGCTTGGATTATTGTCATCTTTGTTATTAATTTTTTTTCGACAATAGTCTTCTTGTCCCTTCAGCTCAATAGAACCAGTTAAAGACTCTTCAGGAGGTGCCATTTGATTATTTCAATTGTCTTTTTTGCCTTCTTCCAGGCCCAGATGAAATTTGAGAAGACATGTAGAGAGCAAAAAGCCACAAATTAATATTGAGCTAAAAAATTCTGTTTTTTTTTTCTTCTGTCCAGGGAAGTTTGACCACTGGTTTAGCTCATGCAATATAATTTTTTAGAGCAAAGTAGATTTGGGATTTAACCTTTGAGTGATGCATATATATTCCATGCATAACTCCAGGCCTGGAAAACCCCAAAAGAAATGGTAACACATGAAGCAAATGAGCTCTGATTTGATTAGGTGTAATGGATACACACACAGGTGAGAGACCATGCTAGAGGAAGACAGGAAGACAAGTGTCCCCCTAAGCCCAAGGAAATACAGTTTTCTTCATTCAAAATAAAGACCTAAATTATCTGATTTAATGACAATGTACAGCTTAAATGTCAAAAATAAAATGCCAAAAAATAGAAATTTTAAATATTTTTTCTCTCTATTTCAATTAAGTGATAAGTGTCATAGAAAAGAACCTTTAGATACAGGTAGTACAGGCATAGAAAATAGAAAAACAATCACATGATAAATATCAGATGAATAAAAGGACATAAAGATTTAAAAGGTCAGCTTAGAAATGAACAAATGCATTTGGTAGATATTTAAAGTAATCCAAAAAAAAAAAAAACAGTCTCAGTGAGAAAGTCATCTGAAAAATCCTAGCAGGAAGTGGGAAAATAGCAGGTAAACTTAAAATGAGGATAAAAATAATAACACCATTCTTCATTGTCAAGGAGAAAGATTGATTCTGGCCCACCAGGTGATATGTTATTTTTCTTGTTCTAGGGCTGTGCTGATCCATCCATAATCTTTTATTTATTCCCTCCTCAAACACATGATGAATCTACCATTTTACAGCTAGGAGGCATCGCTGACCCTCCTTTGTCTCCAGGGGCTAGAAGAGAGCCCACTCTTGTCCTCAAGGCACTTACAGTGAGGTTAAGAAGAAAGCAAACAGAGAGAAGATAGGACACAAAGCAAATAAAATGATGGCAAGAAAAAAAAGTGCTATTACATACTTCATCCAATCCTATAGAATTTAAGAGTCAAATCCTAGGAATCTGATTCAAGTTGATCTAAATATTTTACCTTCGAAGGAATTAAATACAGTGATTGCTCTCACTCAGACCTAATAAAAAACAAACAGACTAAGTAGTCACTAAAACACAATTCATCTTTTGTATATAGTACAGGAAGTTTTAGAGAAAAAAATCCTTTTATTCATCCATGAGCAAATCATACATATGTCTGAACGTTGGTATAAGGACTTATGCCAATTAAACATCTATAGTGAAGAACAGTGACCAAATTCACAAGTAAATAAATATGAAGTTTGTTGCTGAAAATGGGTAATTAGAAGATAACTATTTTGAAACAAATACCTTCACCAAAACATTGCCTAAAACTGGGCATCTATTGAAAAAGATTTTTTTACTTAATTATTAGAAGTCAGAATAGAAACATAAACAAAAATCTAACTATGGTTTACTAATCTGTTTCCTACCAGCTTATAGATATAGGCCTGGATGGTCTTAATCTGTGATCTTATATTTATACACTTAAACTCCAGATTACACTATAAAGAACCACACCTATTTTATTTACTATTATTCTTTTCCAGACTTTCAAAATACATTCTTATTTCTAAATACATCTTCCTTCTCCTTTTTTCCAGACAGAGGAATCTCCTTACATCAATGGCAAGTATTATAGTAAAATTATCATTTCCCCTGAAGAGAATGTTACATTAACTTGCACAGCCGAAAACCAGCTGGAGAGAACAGTAAACTCCTTGAATGTCTCTGCTAGTGAGTATTTTCATTTCTGGCATTAAAAAGTAAGAAAATTTGAAGTTATACTTCATTTGTTTAAAATCTTCAGTTCCATCTTCCTGTACTGCATTATGGTAAGTTTTATTTATTTATTTTGCATTTTATATCATCACCATAAGGTTATTTTTTTCATTTTTCTGGTTTCCATTCTTGCACTATCCTTTTCTTGACAGTCAAATCATTTCATTATTATGGACCAGAGATGAATATTCCCAAGAACAATAGAAAATAAGCTGCTCTTTTTTGATCCACATTTTGTGTTACGTAGAGACAATTCAATCATTTTCTAAAAATATTTTCATAACAGTTCTAAATTTGGTAATTTTTTACATCTCTTTACTAATTTGCATCCCAATCCTTTGTCATATTTATCCTAGCCTTATTTTATATAGAAATGCCATGTTTAAAATCATTTGGCAAATTCAAAGCAAAACTAATATTCTAATCCATAAAATCAAGTTTCAAAAATTGTTCCTATTTTCATATATATATATATATATATATATTTTTTTTTTTTTTTTTTTTTTTTTTTTTGCGGGTCTAGAGATGGAACCCAGGGCCATTCGATTTCTGAGCTACAGCCCCTGCCCTATTTTTATTCTTTATTTTGAAACAGGGTCTCACTAAGTTACGGAGGGAGTGCCTCACTGAGTAGCTGAGGCTGTCCGTGAACTGCGATCCTCTGGTCTCAGCCTCCCAAATGCTGGGATTACAAGCGTGCACCACCACACCGGCTTCATATAATTTTTGAGTCATAGCCCAAATTAAGTAATCTCCAAGAAAGTTAAAGAATGTATCAATGCTGAAATCAGAGTAACACACACCAAAAGCAGCTTCTTCTGAACATAATGGTGATTTCATGTGAAATTATATGCCATCTTCAACTCTGCTATTATTCCCATGGTTTAGGACTGGCCTGTAGTAGGACTCAGCCTTGAGCAGGATGCTAACTGACCTGCCAAACAGATATTCTTCCATCAGCTGAAATCTTGCAGATGATGGGTTTAATGGGTAGGAATTAGCAGAAGCTGGGAGAAAATAATTGTCTAAAAATAGTGGTCTCCAATAGATTATGCCTGGAATATAAATGCCTGATAAATTGACAGGAGAAAATAACTAGACAAATTTAACTCTAAAATAGGAGCATTGACTTTGCAGAATGCAATTCAGGTGTGTATTGATTCATTCTACCAAGAAAAGAGAACACATCCTTTCTTCCTGAACACAAGTCTTTTTTACTCCCACACACTGAATAAGGTGCTTCAGTTGCCTAAGCCATGTAGTAGCTTGATCAACATTTAACACATTCCTGTTCAGACTGAGTATGTCCTGAGATTCCAGTGAAGTATGTATAAAGAATAGTCCAGGAATCTGCATTTTGTCAAACATCATGGGCAGTTCTGATGCAAGATGATGCACTCTGAGGAATAATTATATAGTTTATTATTAGATGATAATCTACAACAGCAGCAATTCTTAAAACATACCAACAGCATTGTACTATTATTATCATTTGGAGGGCTTTGATGAACATCACATATGCTATATGTTGTTTCTTAGTCTCTGGGGTAGTTTCAACCTCCACCTTGAGAACATCTTTAGTGACAAGTCCTTGACACTAGAAGATGAAAATAAATTCTCCTTTATGGAGTTAAGAAACATAGCAGTGTAGATTTCCCAGGTGCCCACTTATTTTTCCTAAAAAAAGAAGTACTATGAAAAGCTGGTAGGTAGTGAAAAATTAATATGGATTTCATGTTAACTCTAGAGCTTGTTGGTCATAAAATTCTCTATGGTAGATTAATACCCTTGCAATTTTAACTACTCTCCTTTCTTTAAAACAAGATTGATTTTCTTGTAGGGAATTTCTAGCTCTTTTAAGTGTGATTTTTTTTTACCCTTAGCTGTAGAATAGATATTTTATCTTAGTATTATTACATCATACTATAATGGTAAAGGTGACTTTCACATATCAACAAATTTTGTTTTTAATTTCATATTAACATTTTTCATTTCAGTAAGTATTCCAGAACACGATGAGGCAGACGAGATAAGTGGTAGGTACTATGCTGCCGACTCTTCTTCCTTGACTATCAGCTCAAGATTTATGAAGTGTCATCTTATAAGTAATTTTCTTAGCTGTCCGTAATGTTGACTTGAATTAAAATACCAAATGAGACAAGACAGCAAGAATACAAAAATTTTACACTTTAAATCACCAGTTTGCATGTTAATCATAATAGTGAGTCTTAGTGATTTTTAATAAGAAATAATCACCAAATTGACTTCTTCATAAAAGTCCTTAGCATTGCCTGTAATTGCCTTGGATCTTCTTTTTTTCTTTGTAGATGAAAACAGAGAAAAGGTGAATGACCAGGCAAAACTAATCGTGGGCATTGTTGTTGGTCTCCTTCTCGCTGCCCTGGTTGCTGGTGTAGTCTACTGGCTGTACATGAAAAAGTCAAAGTAAGTTGAAGAAAAAATATCTTCATTATTTCTTGACTTTCACTGAATATTATATGTTAATTATGCTCACTCCAGCTGTGCATGTAATTTCTATAATAAGATAGACATATTCCCAAATCAGGCCGATTCTATTTTGGTTTAGTTTAGTGACTACATTGCCAACATCAGCGACATGGCCTGGGGTTTGATTTTACTAATGTCTCCTTATTTTTCTAAGTCAAAATTCTGAATTTAATTATTAGATTATTTTTCAGTGCCTGGATAGAGTTTTTTTTCTTTTTTTTTAAATACAATGCTGAAAGGGCAACCAAACTAAGAAAACTACTTACAAACCTTTTGGTCGAGGAGAATAATGATTAATTGAGGCTGGTACCTCTTTTAGGAACTGCTAGTAATGGGTCAGGCCAGCAGTGAAATTGCTGATGAGGTAGAAGTTCCTTGTCATTATTCCTCTATTCTAATCAGTTGACTTTATTCCACTTAAGAATCTAATTTAAATAAAAAATTATTTGTTTACATTTTAAAAATTGATAATTAAATACTAAGACTGGTTTTATTTTTATTATTTATTTATTTATTTATTTATTTATTTATTTTGGTGGTGCTGGGGTTCCTAAAAAACCCTTCTACCTCCGGGCTACACTCCCAGGCCTATTTTTATACATTTTTTATTTGGAAACAGGGTCTCTTAAGCCAGAGAGGCTGGCTCCGAACCTGTGCGATCCTCCTATCTCCGCCTCCCAAGCGCGGGGATTACAAGCATATGCCACCATGCTCCGCTAAGACTGGTTTTAAAATGTTTTAGATGTTTGCTATGATGACACACACCTGAGGGTGAGACAGGAGGATCACAAGTTCAAGGACAGCCTCAGCAAATAGTGAGACTTTCATTAACCTAGCAAGACCCTGCTCCTAAAGAAAAATAAAATAGGGCTAGGGTCATAACTCAGAGGTAGAATGCCCTCCAGTTCAAACCCTAGTAACACACACACACACACACACACACACACACACACACACACACACGTACAAACACACACACAAATGCTTTAGATGATATTAGATCAATATTATTAGAATCAAAAAAATTACAGATACTATGAATCTTAAAATTTTTATCTATTAGTGGTTTATAGTGAAAATCCTTAACAAGTGAAGACTTTGGGGGGACATACAAGAGACTGAACCCAAGGGAAGTCTGCTTCTGAACTACATTTTCAGCCCCTTTTTATTTTTTTATTTTGAAGTAAGTTCTCACTAAGTTGCCTCAAGTCTCATTAAGTTGCTGAAGCTGACCTTGAACCTGCAATCCTCCTCAATCAGCCTCCCAAGTACTGGAATTATAGGCACATACAATCATGCCCAGCTAAATAAAGATTTTTAACATATATATTTTCAGCACTCCTTGTTATCCTTCATTCAGATGTGATGGGTCAAGGGTAGGGTTTTATTATTTGCATTTTTAAAAGTTCCATTCATGATTCTATGACATATTCCTGGTTTCGAGCATGTGTTTTAATCCCACAATCTTAGAATTAATTTTTGCAATGGTATATTGATAGCTAATAGTAACTTTGGCATAATATATTTTTATAATAAATGCTTCTACACACACACATACACACTCACCTTGAAAAATTTTAGTAAGTCTAACTTAAAAGAAAAAGCAGATTCAAATCAGAACCATGATCTCACCTATAAATATCACAATTCCAATGAAACAATTTTTGTTGATGTTATTGTTTATACTTTTATTGGTGCATTGTGCCTATACATCTATAGAGGTTCAAAGTGATACACACATCACTTAGTGTCTTTTTCTCCATATCCCACTCTGCTCCCCCAACATACCTCCCTCCCCATACATGTTAATGAGATTTTCATGGGTTTCCTTCATCAGTCCTCCTTTTCCCCTCCACGCCTCTCTCCCCTGATCCCCTTCCACTGTTCTCTGGTCTGTCTACTCACTTATCTGAAGTTCCTTTTGTTTCCTATTTTCTCATTATTCATATATCTCATATTTATTCATATTATTTATAATATGAATAATATTTCATATTATTCATATTTTTACATGTGACAAAATGTGAGGCAGAAAGTGGCTAAATGACTTTCATAAAGTACATAGATGTTAATGGGCAGTGAACCTTGACTTTCTGAGACTGCCTGGTCTCACTTAGCATGATATTCTCTAGTTCTATCCACTTCCTACAAATGACAAAATTTTGTTATTATTGATGGCTGTGTGAAAACTCAGGAAATAGAACCATTATTCAATAAATGGGGTAGCATCCAATTAAAGCACTTCTGTGCAGCAAAGAAAACAATGAAGAGTGTGAAGAGAGAACATACAAAGTGGGAGAAAATATTTGCCTCCCCTGATAGAAGACTGATGTAAGAAAACTTAACACTAAAAAAATGGATAATTAAGCTGAAGAGACACTTCCCAAAAGAAGAAGTACAAATGACCAACAAATATGTGAAAAAATATTCAGCATCATTAGCAATAAGAAAAATGCAAATCAAAACTACACTGAGATTTCATTTAATTCCAGCAATCATCAAGCATACAAATAATAGTAAATGCTGGTGATGATACGGGAAAATAGAAACTCTTGGGAACACTGTTGGTGGGAATGTGAATTAATACAACCACTATGGGGATCAGTGTGGAGGTTTATCAAAAGACTAGGAATTACCTGGCAGGAGAGACACCATGATCACAAAGGTCGTGGTTTTCCCTGGGCAAGGCTCATGCATTGCACTCCGTATGTGCTGACCCTTGTGATTTCCCCAAATGTGGGAAACTCGACTGCATCATCTGTGGTAGTGGGGGACTGTGTTTGCGCTCTCCTCTGAGAAAAATAATAATAAAAAAAACACTAGGAATGAAACTACCATGTAACCCAACTATACCACTCCTTGGTATTTTTCAAAAGGAATTAAAGTCAGAATGATACATGCGTAGCCAATTTTCATAGCAACACAGCCTTCAATAGCCAAATTATGGAACCAAGCTAGGTGGCCATCAGCAGAGAAAGCATTATTTGAATGAGAGACACCTAAAAACGCAAGCACACACTGAGCTCATGTGGTCTCTCAGCACATCTGTAAAGTCGATGCCATCATTATTCATATTTTTACACGTGATAAAATGTGAGGCAGAGCGTGGTTAAATGGCTTTCTTAAAGTACATACATGTTAATGGGCAGAGTCATTATTTGGCTTATGGGAATGATGTTTCAGAATCTTTATGCAGTCACTAGGCCTTGCTTTGCCTCCAGTGCCTGATGTCTCCTCCATCTGCTGTAAGGCTACAGCAGCATGTTTTCTGTTGCCTGTTGTGACTGCTGTACATGGCATCTATTTCCACACCGCTGATCTTGGTACCTCTCTCCTCCTTCCTGAGCGGTCTCCACCAAGACCTGATGTGTTTGTCAGGATTCTCCAGAAAATCAGTGTGTGTGTGTGTGTGTGTGTGTGTGTGTGTGTGTGTGTGTGTGCATGCACTCTTGCACTCGCCAGTGTTAGCATACACAAAGAAGGCCTTATTACAAAGAATTGCCTCACATGATTATGAAGGCGGTGGAGTGTCGAGATCTACAGTCAGCCGACTGGAGGCCCAGGATCGCTGGTGTGCAGTGCCAGTCTGTCTGAAGGCCCGAGACCCAGGAGAGATCTAATTTCAGTCTAAGATCAAACAGGATGAACACTCAAGAAGGCAAGAACGAACAACATCCAGGTCAAGCTGTGAGGCAGGCAGAGTTTTTTTTTCTTTCTTTCTAAGCCTTTTTGTCCTATTCATACCTTCAATTGATGAGGCGATGCCCATGAATGTAATGAAAGGCAACCTGCTTTACTCAGTCTACTGATTCATGCATTTATCTCATTCAGAAATGCTCATAAATGTGACCAGAAAAATATCTGACCAAATGTCTGAGCACCACATGGCACAATTGACATTAAAAAATTTTACCATCACTTTTAGTGATGGTTGTACAAATATGTTCCTTTTCTCAGTGAAAGTTTTACCTGCATATTCATCACATGAATTTAATCCATGGTATTTATAGGATATTTGAAAGGCTGCCTATACCATGTAAGTGAAAGGAAACACCGGTAGTTGTCAGAGGAAATCCCTACCTTACAGAAATCCTCCTTTATGTAGAAGATTCCTGCTGATCAAAATCTTATCCTTCCTTTATAATCCATGATAATGCATTATTATACCAGCTTGAACTTTAGGATATTTGATCTTATTAAAATTTCTTATGCACTATTGTGTAATTTTTTCTTAACAAATGAAAATGAAATTTTCCCGTATTCTGAAATAAACTTGGTCCTCTATATTATGCTCAAATTAATGTTAAATTTTTTAAGCGACCACAGCAGCAGATCCATACTGTTTAAATAGCTAGTATCTCATCAGACATGATTTGTCTTTCTATGAATGAAAGAAATTTTCATGTGTGTTTGAGTATCACTTAATTAGTTGTTACCACATTTTGACCCACAATTAAAATTATGGGTAAATAAATACTGGACACTGCATCACAGTGCCTTTAGGTTGAGGCCTCAACCACTCCCTTTAAAGTTTCTCATTAAATTAGATGCAACTTTCAGCATCCGACCTGAACATTCATCTAAATAACTGTTATTTAATTGAAAATTAAAACAAATTTAATAGACTTAATATCATTGGGAATAAAGTAATAAATTGCAACTCGTATGCCAAGCCTCAAAGGGTTTTTACTAAGAACCTGTGAAATGTTTCAGATTTGCTGAGTGTATCGCAATGCTGATTAGCTGTCCCTTGCCTGTGCCCTCTGAAACAAGCTAGCACTTTTGCGGTATGAGCTAGTGTTCTTAATACTAGTGTTCTTAACCTTAAGCCACTTGTCCAGTCAAGTACAAATTCATAAGTACTGTCAAGTCCATTAAGATGTACAACTAGCCGGGCATGGTGGCGCACGCTTGTAATCCCAGCGCTCAGGAGGCTGAGACGAGAGGATCATGGTTCACGGACAGCCTCAGCTACTTAGTGAGGCCCTCCACAACTTAATGAGACCCTGTTTCAAAAATAAAGAAAAAATAGGGCAGAGGTTGTAGATCGGAGGTCAAATGCCCCTGGGTTCCATTGCCAGACCTAAAAAAAAAAAAAAAAAAAAAATTTATGTACAACTACAATGCAAAAACAAAAAAGTTTCTGTTTTGAAAAAAAAATAAGAATTTCTAAAACTGTGTGTGTGTGTGTGTGTGTGTGTGTGTGTGTTTGTGATACAGCTAGTAAAGCAGCAAATTTTTAGCACCATTTTTTTTGCAAAGTTCTTCACAATGGTTACTTTAGAAAGCATTGGAAAGAGATAAGAGAAATAGTCTTTCATTCCCAAGTAGAATTTAAGAGTACATTTGTTAATAGATGTAGTGGCTACTCAGCTAGCGTGCACTTCTCATCCCACTGGTAGGAAGGAGCCACATATTTGTATACCTATTTCAGATATGGAGAGCTACAGCAAGAAATAGAAATTGTATTCTTATCACATTGTGATAGAATCTATTCCTGGAAGAAGTAAGACTTTATGACATTTACTACTTTAGTTCCCATAAAATCTCATTTGAAGATTGTTTGTTTGTTTGTTTTGTTTTGTTTTTTGCGGGTCTGGAGATTTAACCCAGGGGCATTTGACCTCTGAGCTACACCCCCTGCCCTATTTTTTATTCTTTATTTTGAAACAGGGTCTCACTAAGTTGTGGAGGGCCTAAGTAGCTAAGGCTGTCCGCAAACTGTGATCCTCTGGTCTCAGCCTCCCGAATGCTGGGATTACAAGCATGCGCCACTACACCCAGCTTCATTTGAAGTTTTTTTTTTTTTTCAGAAATCCCTACTAGATATTTTTAATACAAATTTTTAATTGAAAATAAATGGCATACATATACACTGTACTTGGTTCCGTTTCCCCCCCACACCAATGATTGTCCAGGGTAACCATGCCATATTCATACTTTTACACATATTCTGATGTAGACCCTCATTAATCAAGTTCAGCCTTCCTCCTCTCCTATCTTTCCGTTCAAACTTTGCTGATATTTCCTCTCCATTATCTGGAGTCCCTCTGGTATCCCCTATGTTCCCTATATTAGAGGAAACATATGTCCCTTCTTCTTCTGTGCTTGGCTGATCTCACTTAACATAATGTTCTCCAGGGCTTTCCATCTTCTTGCAAATGACATGATTTTGTTCTTTTTTATAGCTGAATAGAATTTCATCATAGTATTTCCATAATTTTGCAATCCATTCATCTGTTGTTGGGGACCTGTGTTGGTTCCATATTTTGAAGCCAGAGTTTTGGTAATGATAATGTTTGATAGGATATTTCCCATGTACATAGGGCATTAACTGGCAGTATAGGCAAAAGACATTAATTGACTAACCCTACTCCATATCTAGGGGTTTAACTGATGTAAGAGCATTAGAAAATGGGAGGTTATTCAATGATTATCTTTTACATTTCTCTCCACCTGTGCTCCAAACATTTTTTTCATGATAAATATTACTATTTGAGATCCAGATCCATTACTGCATATCTTTTAGTACAACTAACAAAAATTTAAAAGAACTAAAGATAAAGTGAAAGTGTAAAGACAGCATGACATAACCATGAACTTCTCCAGAAGTTTATTAGGACCATAATTTCAGGTTTATTAGTGTACACTTGAGATGCTGAGACAGGAGAATCACAGGTTTGATGCTAGCCTCAACAACTCAGCAAGCTCCTCAGCAACCTAGCCAGAAAAGAAAGAAAGAAAGAAAGAAAGAAAGAAAGAAAGAAAGAAAGAAAGAAAGAAAGGGAAGGAAGGAAGAAAGGAAGGGAAGGAAGGAAGAAAGGAAGAAAGGAAGAAAGGAAGAAAGAAAGAAAGAAGAGAGAAGGCAAGCAAGCAGGTAGGCAGGCTAGGGGTACAGCTCAGATGTAGAATGCATCTGACCTCAATCATAAGCACCATTAAAAAAAAAGAAGAAAATATAATTTACAGGTTGTGTTGATTGCATTGAATAAACCCCAGACCCCCAGCCTTCTTATGTCTGAACTGGGCGCAAAAATTAACAGATATTTGTGATCTCAGAATACTTAATCATGTGATGTGCGAACCTTGACACTCACCAAGAAACTTAACCTTTGCAACTATGGAACTCAATACTATTCTCATGAGAACTAATTGTATAATATTTATAGATAACCCAGATATATAAAACCCACAAATACTCTATGTGAGTTCCACCTCATATAATATTATTCCAGTACTCCTTCAGAAGAAAATAGAGGCAGTTTTAAATTATACAAAGACAAAGGCTTGCCTGTATGAAAACCTCAAGAAACAGTATAATATCCAGACTTTCCAGAGCCCTTCCCATTAGTGTCCCTTGATCTATAGAACAGAATCTGTCAAGAAAGTTGGTTTAGCTGAATTCCATTTTAAAATTAATACTCTAAAATCAAATACATCTCCTCATAAGGGAAGAGGCTTTCCCCACTGAATAAATTAAAAGATAGTGTTAGAAGAACAAGTGTAGCATATTTTTAATGACTTTCCTCACTTATCACCACATGAGCACCTAATATTCTTTGGTTAAGCTCTTTTATACTTTTACCAAAATTCTCAACAATATAATGAGGTATTACAATTAACCTCATTTCAGAATATCTAAATAGCAGTAGGATTAAACTCCTCAAGATATTATGAGTAGTAATTTTTCCAAATCTTACATACTTTCAAATATATTTTTCTGCCTTTCAAGGGCTATTTTGAAATTAAATTTCCAGCTCTGACTTTGATTTCTTGCTGGCATTTAATATAGTGCTGCGGAGAAAGAAAGGCCTGTGCTCATGAGTGCAGGACTCCCCTAGCCTCTCCACTTGTAGTAGAATTCAGGCTAATCCAAGTCTTGGCTTCTTTCTCTTTCTCTACCCATTGTCTGGCAGGCAGCCAGAAAAAGGAAGAAAAGAGAATGATCCATTATTCTATCAAACCACAAATAATAGACTAGAGAGAAAATAGAATAATGTGGAAATGCCAGAGTTTCCTTCTAGTTAATTACAAGGTCCTTGGCCGCTCAAAGGGCAGATCTGCTCGTGGCCCTCCACTCTTGTACTGTATGACTTGAAAGTTTCCAGAGGAAAGAAGGGGCTTGTATTAAAGTAAAATAATTTCATCTTTAAGACATTATGTTTGTTTTCATTATCTTTTCCAAGGTGAAGGGGGAAAAGTCCTATTCCCCGTCACAAGCCAGCTGTGCTCTGTCCCAGCTTTATAGAGTGGAACATGGTGCAGCACGTGTGCAGGCAGATTGTGCATCCCATTTCCACGCATGTTCGGTTTGTGACATTTGTTTGACCTTTCAATTTTTTCCCTGATAAATAGTCCCATATTCACTATTGGCTCAGATGGAAAGTCCATTTTCTGATTTTTTTTTCCCACTGAGAACATACCCATTTTTCATTTCAGTGAGAGGTTTCTTTGTAAAGTCTTAGACATTCTCAGGATATAAAGTTAAAGTTTCCAGGTGTGGTGGTGCACCCTTGTAATCCCAGCATTTGGGAGGCTGAGACTAGAGGATCGCGGTTCTGGGCCAGCCTCAGTTACTTAGTGAGGCCCATTTGCAACTCAATGAGACCTGGTTTCAAAATAAGGAATAAAAAATAGGGCTGGGGCTGTACCTCAGAGGTAGAATGCCCCTGGGTTCCATCCCCAGTGCCACGAAAAGAAGGAAGGAAGGAAGGAAGGAAGGAAGGAAGGAAGGAAGGAAGGAAGGAAGGAAGAAGGAAGAAAGGAAGGAAGGAAGGAAAGAAAGAAAGAAGGAAAGAAAGTTGAAAATTGTAATAACAAAACCAACTGTTTTTTTTTTTCATTCATTTTTTTCTTCAAATCAATAAATTGCTGACAATTCAGTTCACAGAAACTAGAGCCCTCTTCTCTGGCTCTGGCTTTTCATTAAGCTTAACCCAAGTAGAAACTCATTCTGATGATCTCTGTGGATTATCTACCTTGTTAACTTTTTCAAGAAACCAGTTTTTGGTTTCGTTGATTTTCTGTATTTTTTTTTTAATTTATTGTGTACTTCCTTTATTTCTGCTCTGATTTGTTTTTTTGTTTTTTGTTTTTGTTTTTGTTTTTGCGGGTCTGGGGATGGAACCTGGGAGCATTTGACCTCCAAGCTATACCCCCTGCCCTAGTTTTTTTATTCTTTAATTTGAAACTGGGTCTCACTAAGTTGTGGAGGGCCTCACTAAGTAGCTGAGTCTGTCCACGAACCGCGATCCTCCAGCCTCAGCCTCCCGAATGCTGGATTAAAGCATGCAGCACCACGCCCGGCCTGCTCTGATTTTTAATAGTTTCTTGTCTTCTACTGGCTTTGGGGTTAGACTGTTCCTGTTTTTCAAGGGCTTTGAGATGTGTCATTAGATTACTTATTTGGTGATTTTCTGTTCTTCTTATATGGGCACTCAGTGCTATGAATGTTCCTCTTAATATTGCCTTCAAGGTGTCCTAGGGGTTTTGATATGTTGGCTCTCTAATTTCACTTGTTTCTAAGAATTTCTTGTTTTTGTCCCTTCTTCTATGACCCATTCTCCATTCAGCAGTGTGGTGTTTAGTCTCCACATGTTTATGTGGTTTCTCTAGGTCTTCTTATAATTGATTTCTAGTTTCATTCTATCATGGTCTGAAAAGACACAGGAAGTATGTCACATTTTTTTAATTTCTAGTGCTCACTTTGTGGCCCAAGATGTGATCTATTTTGGAGAAGGTTCCATGAGCTGCTCAGACCAGGGAACAAGGAAAAATATACCTTGGACATGATAATGGTACAAGTGTCAATGGTCAGTTTACTGGAAGTGGCAACTCTATTCATTTATTTGTTTGTTTTATACTGGTGATTAAACCGAGGAGTATTCTACCTCTGAGTTATACTCCCAGCACTTTTTATTTTTATTTTGAAATAGGGTCTAAGTTGCTGATGCTTTTGCTAACTTACTGAGGCTGTCCTCAAACCTGTGATCCTCCTATCTCAGCCTTCCAAGTATTGGGATTACAGGCATACACCACTGCACCTGGCTAAGTAGCAACTCTTCACTGCCAAGGACCCATCCTGAATACCCTTAGTGCTGATACCCTTTGAGGGTGTAAGCTGGGCAGCTATACATTAGAACTCATGGAAAGTATGGAAAGTACCCGCTGTAATTAGGAAGAGTTAAGGATCCCTTAACTCTTATGTTTTTTTCTTTGTTTTTTTTTTTTTTTTTTTTTTTTTTTTTTTTTTTTTTTTTGCTTTTTGGCAGTACTGGGGATTGAACACAGGGGCATTCTAACTCCAAGATATACCCCCAGCCCTATTTTTTATTCTTTATTTTGAAATAGGGTTTCACTAAGTTGCAGAGGGTCTAAGTAGCTGAGGCTGGCCATGAACCTGCAATCCTCCTGTCTCAGCCTCCCAAGTACTGGAATTACAAGCATGTACCACCATGCCCTCCTTCTAAGAGAGTTTTTAACTATATATATATATATATATGTGTGTGTGTGTGTGTGTGTGTGTGTGTGTGTGTGTATATATACTTTTGAGAAATGTAAAATCTTATAAACTTTTTATGTATGATTATATTAAGTGGATATGTTTTTGTTTTCCAAATAAGAAGTTCCATTATAATATTTTTGCCTTATATTTTTAAATGATATCTCCAAGGTTGTGATATAGTACTTGAACTTACTATTCTCTCCCTACCTTCTCCATCCCCCCCCCAGCAAATTATTTAAAATAAAGGTATTCTTAGGAGGTACTCCCAAAGGAGTCACCTACTTTCTATTCAAGAGGGTTCAAAATAAATGTATAATGTTTAAAAAATTGTATCAGAAAATGTCCTAACGTTTTTTGAAAAGTTATTTAAATGCAAACAGTTCTTCAAAGGCACTGCATCAAAGAAAATAGCAAAGAATATATAGTTGAGTCTCATATTTGCATTCCCTTCCACTGTTCTTAGCTATAGGACCTTGAGCAGCAGCTCCAGGGCTTCAGTTTATTGCGTTCCCAGGACCCCAGTTCTTTCACATTTACTGTCACCTTTACTCTCTCAATTGCACTGTACCTAGGTCCTATTGTTCTCCTATTTGTAGACCAACAGGCATGCGTTAGAGGAGGAAGTCTTACTGGTCAGACTCAACACATGAGGATTAGAAGCCAGCCCGTAGATCTCAAGACCAAGGTTCCTCCCTCTGCTTCACACATTAGACCAGAGGGACTCCTCTAGTGCTTCTTCCCATGATAACTTATTATGATTCTATGATCTAATTTTTTTTTAAAAAGTTACTAAAAGGTGGCACTGGTAAGTAAATTTTGAGAAAACCACCACAAATTATATTTTAATCCATTTATGAAGGATGGGTGCTTTATAAATGCCTTTTTCCTTCAAATCAATTAACTAAATACATTTTGCCATTGGAAAAGATTTAAATAACATATGTCTATGCCAGTTGTAGATGGAGTCCTAGCCTGTGTATTTCTTTTGGGTCACTGAAATTTTCCAAAATTAAAAAAAGTCGGGCATGGTGGTACATGCCTGTAACCCCAGTACTTCGGAGAAAGATCACAGGTTCAAGGCCAGCTTAAGCAGTTTATCAAGATCCTCTACAACTTAGTGAGACCATGTTTCAAAAAATAAAAAAATAAAAAGGGCTGGGGGTATAGCCCAGAGATAGAATCTTCCTTGGTTTAATGATAAGGGGCAGGGGTTCTATTCTTTAACATTATATCAAGAATATTTAAACCCAGCATGGTGGTGCATGCTTGTAATCCTAGAATTTGGGAGGCAGAGACAGGAGGATTCTGGTTCTAGGCCAGCCTCAGCTACTTAGTGAGGCACTTCACGACTCAGGAAGACCCTGTTTCAAAAATAAAGAATAAAAAATAGGGCTGGTGGTGTACCTCAGAGGTAGAATTCCCCTGGGTTCCATCCCCAGTACCACACACACACAAAAAGAATATTTATTTAAAGGTTTGGTTCTGCTAGAGAAAGAAGACTTTATGTAACTAAAATGGAGAATTCATTTTAAAAAATGTTTGTAAACCACACATACATACACTCAGTGACTATCCACTCCTCCCCACCCCTCTTTCATACCACATCATTCCCGCCAGCAGCAAGTGTTTCTATTTGTAAGTCTAGCAGTGCTCCACAGCTTAGCACATATGTATAGCTTTGTAACATGGTGCATGGAGACTGGAGACAGGTGGCTAGAATTGGAATCCTGGTTTTCCTGTTCATTAGCAATGTGATTATAGGCAGCAAGTTCATTAGTCCATGTAAGATAAAAATATTGTAAGGATGAAATAACTTAGTATCTATAAAGTATCAGGCACATTAAAGCATTATAGTGTTAATGGTGACTGTGTTAAGAGTGGGATTAAAAAAAAACAAGGGAGATTTTTACTTATCAACCTTTACCATTTCTTGTTTTGTTCCCTTGTCATTTTATAAGCTCTGAAATCAGAAAAATAAAACAATTTGAAGTGACCCAATATTCACTCTGCAAATATATTTCAGATTTCTTGTTACACTTAAGAATCCTTCTTTTCCAATTCTAATGTATAAACAGCGATGATTTTAGCCTGATTTTTCTTGTACAAGATATGTTGAAAGATATCCAAGAAAACTCAAGGTGCTGTGATTTGTCCTGAGAATCACAACATTCCTGGATAGAATTCTAGCCAGGCTCTTCTCCGTACCTCCTACTCTGTTTCATGGAATTTTAAGGACTCACATAGCTACTCTCAATTTCTGAACAACTATATCTTCCTAGAAAGTAAACAGAATGAGAAATGAAGATGGTGCATGCCTGTAATCCCAGTACTTACAAGACTGAGACAGGTGAATTGCAGGTTTGAAGCCAGACTCAGCAACTTAGCAAGGCTCACAGCAACTTTATGAGACACTATTTCCAAATATACAATAAAATAAAACAGGGTTGGGAGTGCAATTCAAAGATAGAATGCCCTTGGGTTTCATTCCCAGCACAAAAATAAGTAAACAGATGAACAAACGAGTGAATAAATAGCTAAATAAGATAGAAGAAAGGAAGGAAGCTCATTTCTCAATGGACTTTTTGTCTGGTTATTTCAGCTCGATTATTCAGTTATGTTTAGTTGTGTGTATTTTATACTTAACATTACTATTTTTATTTAGAATTTGACTAGTCTTTTTTCTCACTTTGTGAACTAAAAATTTAGATCGCTGGCATTAACATTTTTATAACACAAGCATTTGAACTAGGAATATCAATCTCAGTACTTTTCTTATATTTAATAAATGTCTGTCTGTTTTATTTTCCTATTTATTCAGTTCAGAAAATTTTTTTTTAATTTCTCTGTGGCATTTTTCTGGAGCCATGTAGCTAGGACTGTATTAAATTCCAAATATTTCTCATTTAATTTTGTTTTGTTGTCACTGCCTGTTCAAATGGGCTTTTTGTTCTGAAACTGCAGATTTTTTTTTCCCTAGTGATTCCCCCAAGAGTACTTGAAACACACCAGAACACTTTTTTGGTGGTGGATGGGTGCAGTGTTCTGTGTTAGGTTATGATGAATACGTTTATTTAAATCTTCTTATCACAAAATATTTTTTCAAATATATGAAATCACTTCATGTACTATAAAAGGAGGTTACAAGCAAGCATATACTCCCATTTCCCTTTCACATATGCTGGCTGTTATAAGTCTTACATTTATATACTTATAAACATCACACTACATAGTTATTATCTCATGCTTAAAGTCTTTTTATTTAAAAATAAATTGAAAGTAATTTTTATTTTAAAAAATTAAAATTCATTATTATATAATTATAATTTTATAAATTATATAGTGTGTGCGTGCATGCGTGCATGCGTGTGTGTGTGTGTGTGTGTAGTGAGCACTAGAAATTGAACCCAAGGACATTCTAGCACTGAATTATACTCCCAGAATTATTTTGTTTTTTATTCTAAAACAGGGTATTACTAAGTTGCCAAAACTGCCTCAAACCTGTCACTTTCCTGTCTCAGCCTCCTAAATCCTGGAATTACAGACATGTACCATGTACCTAACTGAAGTTTTTTTTTTATGTTCATGTAGATATTTTCCTTCCAGAATATACATAGTTTAATATATCTGATGATATAAATTATTATAGTCCCAAAAAACTCATTTAATGTTACTGAGATTATATATCTACTGCCAATAAATTATCTGAGATTTTATTTTATAGTAAATTTTAATCCACTTTTAATTTTGTTGAGTATTTTCACTGTTACTTCTTAAAATATTGAACATCTAAAAGATGTTCATCTCCTGGCTTGTGTTATTTTTAATAAAAAAATTATAGGATAATCTTTTTCATTACTTTTTAATATTTTGGGAAATTTTCAGCAATTATTTCTTTAAATACTTTTACCTACTTTCTCTTCATGAGACTCCTTATATATACATTACTATATGCTTTATATTGTTAAACCAGCCACTAAAACTATTAATCTTTAAAACCTTTGCTTTTTTCTCAAAGTTTTATGTTGAATAACTTCCATGGCTTTATCTTCATTTTCACTGATGGTTTACTATTGTATGTCTTATTTGCTAGTAAATTCATATAATGAATTTATAATTTCTGATTTCTCAGCACTAGATATTTCACTTCATTTTTAATTTTTCTTTCTATTATTATATGGGTACTTTTCTAATTCTTATAAACTTTTATAATACCTGTGTAATAATCCTTGTCTACTAATATAGTCATTTGTAGGTATGATTGTATTCATTCATTTTTCACCTAACTGTAGGTCACATTGCCCTACTTTTTATGCTTGGTAATTTTTGTTTGAATTCTGGGAATTGTGATCTTTGGTGTTATACATGTATTGTTGGGTTTCTTTCGGGCTGATAGACAATTAAGAATCATCTTAATTCTTTTAAAGCTTCCTTTTAAGTTTATTTGAATGGACATATCCAATTAGTACTCAGGAAAAAAAATCAAGGGAATTCTTCTGTAAGTTCCTCTTGCTCTTTCTTTGCATGGTTCCGCCCTTTCTTCTGCAATTCCTGTTGCTTCTTTCTAGCCCAGCACTGATCTTTCTCCTCAACTGAGTAAAAACCCTGCACTCTGCTTGAGTCCCCATTTGCATTACCACAATCCAAAACATACCTCCAGACACAAAGCCTGTGTCATCATAGAATACAACTTCCAATCTGATGTTAAAACCATTTAGTGAATGTTTTATTTCTAACATTATAGTTTTCAATTACAAGATTGTTTTTACCTTTTTTGCTGCTGAGATTTCCATCTGTTTTCTCATTTTTGCCATATTTTCTTCTAGGTCATTAATTGAGTATTGTAATAACAGATGTAAAGCTCTTATCTGTAATCCCAAAGTCTGTTGTTTTTTTCAAGTGGCACATTGTAATCATACACCTTAATGAGGTACAAGATGGTAGAAGAATACATCTGTTTTATACAAGGACATTTTCTAGTCTTTTGCTGTGTGCTTATGTTGAGCAACATGTCACAGAGTGTTTAGATTCTGTCATATTCTTCTAGAAGATGTTGGGTTTAGGTTTTTTCTTTTTGGGTTTAGATATTTTTTTCTCACAGACAGAATAGTGATTTGTCATCTGGATCCTTCCAGGGTTAATTTTACACTGCACCTCTGCCTTAGGATGCATGCTGAATTCTAACACAAAGTCCTTATTTAGGGATTTTATTACAATGGTTGATGTATTGCTTAGCACTTCTCTTCTGTGTGTGTAGTAGCTAAAGGCTATATTAGATTTTGAAGACTTCTAGCTGCTGATCTTAACTGGACTCTTGGAAAATTCTCTCATACATATGTAACTCGGGAGTCAATGAAGGTATTAATTGTAGGTGGTATACAAATTTGGAGTAATTATCACACTGTGGTTCTCTCCTTCCTATGATTTCCCCCCTTGATTCCCAGCTTTTGTTTTTCCTAGCCTATGTCTTCCAAACTTGGAAATAGCCTCAAAGGAAAAGCTATTCAAAATTACCTTCAGTTTCTGCATTTTTTTTCTCTCAAGTATTTGTATTTTTTTTTTACAGTTTACAACTGTTATAAGGGTAAACAAAATACAATTCATTTTTTATTACTACCAGACCTAAAATTCCTCTTAGTCCATCTCTTATTTCAAGCCTATCCAGTTATTGATATTCTCAGTCAGAACTTTATTCTTCCCACACAGGCCAATATGAGTTAAAAAAAAAATCAAAACTCAAAATTGCAATTCACATCATATTAATAATTACTACCTTGATTTATCACGTTGCTGTTTTGTCTTTTATTTTATTTTCTAGAATTTGCTTACTGAGTGTTGACTATATTATCTGTCACTGTCTTGTAGCTCCAAAGAAGTTAGAGCTTTGGCTTTAGAGAAAAAACAATGATAGTTAATGCCTTTAGCTTAAAAGACAAAGAAAGAGGGAGAGAAGAAAAGTACAGATAAAAGGAATGGGACAAATAAAATGGAAGAAAAATCAGTATGGTAAAGGAAGTAAAGGGAAGGGAAAAAAGGATAAGCTTTGGGGATCAAGCGTCTTTCTTTGCCAACACATCTTACTGACTTATAAAACTGTAGTTATTATAATATGTATCGAGAAGCTGTTACAATAATCCAGATATGTTTATTCATATAATATTATGCAGTACTATCTGAAAAGGCTGGAGAAAGACACTACTCACACTTGTCATTTCAATGTAGTATCCTCTTTACCTAACTGTCAAAAGCAACAGGTTTGTGTGGACTTTATATTGATGAAGGCTAATATCGAAAAGAACCGCAGAAGGAAATGGATATGGAGAATACTAAGGTAGATTAGTTCAATTTACTAAAACGTGTCTTTCAGATTTCTACCATACTCCAGTTACTATATTATATTCTCTGAGTAAAATATAAATAAAACATGACCTTGGGTCTCAGGGAGTTGAAGGTCAGGTCAAGGAGATTAGAATGATTTACTACATTTTGATGCTTCCTTATGCCTATGACTGAAACTTAGCCAGCTCTCATAACAATCACTGTAATGCTGAATTTCTCTGTTTTAGCACAAAAGAAATGGATACATCCAAGATCTTGACCAAAAACCTAAAAATGTTGTACTTTAGGAGTAGGGGCAGACCAAAGTAGTCTGTCTTATTAAAACTGCAACCAGCCGGGCATGGTGGCACACGCTTATAATCCCCGCTCTTGGGAGGCAGAGACAGGAGGATCGCGCAGGTTCGAAGCCAGCCGCGCTGGCTTAAGAGACCCTGTTTCCAAGTAAAAAAGTATAAAATAGGTCTGGGAGTATAGCCTGGAGGTAGAAGGGTTACCAGGAATCCCAGTACCAAGAAAAAAAAAAAAAAACGTAGAAGATGGAATACAGGTCAATAGGAAACACACACAATGAAGAACAGAAAAGAAAAATAATAGTAAGCACCTAAGAGACTTGTGGGATACATGTAAAATATCTAAGTTATACATATTGAAACCCCCAAACGAGCAAAGAGCAAGATGCCTAACATCAACAACATAGCTGAACTAATTCTAGTTCAACCCTTCAACTGCAGGCACCATTTTATGGGACTGGTACAAAGTTAAAGTTGAATTTAAATAAAAGGAATACATATTTGAATACATGTGGTATGATTCAGTTTCTACAGAGATTACATGAAGGCAAGTGTGGTGCTTTAAAACCTGTCCTTATTTCAGAATAAAAATAAAATAGGGTCTGGGTAATGGCTCAGAATTAGAATGCCCCTGGGTTCAACCCACAATACCACAAAAAATAAACAAATAAAAAAGAAAAGAAAAGAAGCAAAGCAAAAAAATGAAATGAACTTATATGAACAGGTAAAAGTACTCTGTAAAACTTCAGGTTGTGTTAATGTCTGGAGAGAGCAAGTAACCCTGATAGAAACTGACCGCCTGCAACTGTTCTGTCTCTTGAGCTCAGTGCTGGTAATGCACACGCAGCTAGTTTGGGGAAATTCATTGATTTGTCCCATCGTGAAAGGTGTATTATCCTGTGTGAATTTTATTCTTCAACCAAATAATTTTATAAGGATTTATAGAAAGTCTTAGAGATCATCCTACTCTTACTCCCCACTTTTCATAGTTGTACTTATTAGGACTTTATTAGTCATTAGTTAAGTAAATTTTAACAGAAGAAACAAAACTTTAATCTGTAATATATATGCAGTCTCTCTATATAGGGTTTTATTATTTTTACATTTATCTACAAAATGTACATATGAGAACAAAATATCATTCACTGTAATGTATCATTTTAGTACAAGATAGAAAATAGAAAATATTTAGGCAATAATATATTATAACTCAAAGTGTAGACTTGAACTGAGGTGGTCTCATTTACATTTTACAATTTTTACCTTGTAAATGTTATCATATATCATAGAACTTGGTCATGTTGGCAAAATTCCACTTTCTAACCTATCTTAGGGTAGATTTAGAGGCTGTAGTTTAAGCTAAATTAAGCATTTTAAAATCACAAAGGAAATTCAACATGTACTACCTAGATAATGAATGCTGTATTTTGAATGAGCCACATTTTCATCTTGTTTGACATTATTATGCCTATTGTAGCTCTTTATCTAATAAAGTTCTAGTTCTTAGAAAATGGTTAAATTGGCCTAGCGTGGTGGTACATGTCTGTAATCCCAGTACACGGGAGACTGAGACAGGAGGATCATAGGTTCAAGGGCAGCCTCAGCAACATGTTGGAATGCTCAGCAACCTAGCAAGTCCCTGTTTCCAAACAAAAAAATAATTGGCTGGGGGTTTAGCTCAGAGGTAGAATGCCCCTGGGTTAATTCCCCAGTACAAGCACCAGAGGGTGGAAGGAAGAAAGGAAGGGGAATTATACAGAGCATAGAAATATCTTCCAGGGAAAAGTAAATGAGTGAGTGTGTGTGTGTGCATGTGCTTGTGCATGTGTATGTGTGTGTGTGTGTGTGTGTGCATGTGTGTGTGTGTGTGTGTGTGTGTGTGTGTGTTGAAACCAGAAGCATTCCACCTCCAAGCTATATGCCCAGCCCATTTTAATTTTTATTTTGAAACAGTATCTCCATAGGTTGCTGACAGACTCACTTAGTTGCTGAAGCTGGCCTCAAACCTGTAGTCCTCTTATTTCAGTCTCCCAAGTACTGAGGTTATAGGTAAGCATCATTATCCTGCTGAAAAATGTCACTTTTTGTCCAATCTTCCTTGCACCTAAGAGGTGCATCTGCTATTACTTAAATTCTTAAAGTAGAAGAATTCGTAGGAATTATGATAACATTATTTTGAAGTGCCATATTTGGTTCCTTGATCTGCTTGTAATAGAGAGGAATGGAGGGAAGGAAGAAAGGATGGAAGAAAGTAAGAAAGGCAGGCAGGAAGGACGGGAGGGACAAAGGAAGGTAGGAAATAGGCAGGCAAAGAGCCAGGAACACACTCTTTTTATTTTCTTTTTTACTGGTGCATTGTAGTCAGACATCTTAATGGAGTACAAGATTGTAGAGGTATACATGCACACATCACCCAATTAGCCCTTTCTCAGTTCCCACTCCATTCCCTCACCCTCCCATACAGTAATCATTCATTCTGGTTTCTTCTCGTTGGCCCACAAATCAAGGAATTCACTTGATTTCAGTTCTTAATGGATAGAACCTAGGCATGCATACCAGACTCTAGGATGTTAGTGTTGGTTTTCAAACTTCAGGCAGCAGAAGCACCAGGAAGTCTTTCTTTTTTCTTTTTCTTTTTCTTTTTTTCTTTTGGCAGAGGTACAGGGGGTAGTGGGGGTTAAACTCAGGGCATTCCACCTCCAAGCTATGCCTCCTTCCTTTTATTTATTTATATTTTTATTTATTTATTTATTTATTTTGAAAGCAGGGTCTCACTAAATCACTGAGTTTCTGAGGCTGGCCCTGAACCTGCCATCCTCCTCTCCTGGCCTTGTTTAATACTGATTGCAGAACCTTTCTCCAAGGCATCTGTTTCTGAAGTTCGGGTCTGGGGACCATAATTTGGGAACTCTCATGGCAATGATGTTTTCGGTTCTCTTGCCCATGTGGTATTATAACCTGAGTCTCTATAATCTTGATCTTGATGTATTTTGAAAGCAGAATCTATAAACATAAACAGGGCATTAGCTAAAGTAGGGTGCAAAATAGGGAATGCCAAGCCGGGCATGGTGGTGCATACTTGTAATCCCAGCGCTTGGGAGGCTGAGACAGGAGGATCGCACAGGTTCAAAGCCAGCCTCAGCTACTTAGTGAGACCCACTTTTCAAATAAAGTATAAAATAGGTTTGGGAGTATAACCTGGGAGTAGAAAAGCCCCTGGGTTCCACCCCCAGTACCACCACCAAAAAAAAAAAAAAAAAAAAAAAAAAAAAAAATTAGAGAATACCAAATGAGAAAAAGCCTCAATGAGACTCCCTCCAAATATTTTTATGGAAAATGTTTAGTTTGGATGGTATGATGACACATGCCTGTAATCTCAGTACTTGGTGGGGGGGTTGGCTGAGACAGGAGGTTCACAGGTTTGGGGATAGCTTTAGCAACATTATGAGATTCTCACCAACCTAGTGAGACCCTACTTAAAAACAAAAAATAAGTTTTAAAAGGTATATGGGTGTAGTTTGAGATAGAACTCTTCTGAGTTTAATCCCTAGTAAATAAATTATTTTTGGTTCTTCCCAAGTTAAAATATTTACTATGAAATTATAAATATCATAATATTCACTAAAATAAATATTCACTATTTATGAATTTATGATAATAATGACTCCCCTGAAGGCTGAGAGAAAAATAATCCAGGTGAAACAGTGATCCAACAAAGTACACACAGTTTGTTTTCAAAATAATAGATATTTTTTCTCTTCTATTTAGTTCAAGGCTCACAAAAGTGGAATCATTCACCCTAGTCCTTAGCCTGTAAAACATACTTTGCAGAAATACGCTAATTTGAGCCTCAAAGGTTTTAACTTTTGTGTCAATGTGATGGTGTTTACTTAATTCACTTACAGGACTGCATCCAAACACGTAAACAAAGACCTTGGTAATATGGAGGAAAACAAAAAGTTAGAAGAAAACAATCACAAAACAGAAGCCTAAGAGAGAAGCAATTGTAGTTGTTCAGGTGAGTAGATCAAATGAGGTTTATAGACACAGTTCTCCAGAAAATATGGACCCTCTTGGACCCTCCTGAGCTCTCAGATGTTGCAGAGCAACAGCCCAAAACAGAAAGAGAGCCTTTTGGTGACCCAGAGCATACTCTCAGACAATGGAAACTTATCAGCCATCTGAGCTACTCCCAAATCATCGTTGTCCTCTGAATAATAAAAATAATAATTTTTTAGATTTTAACATCCAATTTTAATTTTTTTCTAATGCCAAAGTATTTACTGAGTTTTAAGAAGCTTTATTTTATTAAGTGGTATTTGGGTTCAAGAAGAGCAGTTTCTAATACTTCCATTTTCCTTTTATTTTTTAAAACAAGTAATTTTAAAATATAAACAATTTAATCATATGAATGTGAGTGCATTTATACAGCTATTTCCCAAATAACTTTTTAACAAAAAAGCTGAAAACTAATGTATATGCGCGCACACACACACACGCACACACACACACACACACACACACACACACACACACACAGCATCACCACCACCACCACCACTCTATGAGTCTTTCCCCAATCATTTGTATATATAAGTTTTAAATTCTCCTTTCTTAAAATTGGGTTGAATCACTTCTCAAAGGTAAATAGGATTTGGAGACTCCAAAGTGTAATTCAAAATGATAAGTGTATTATTTAACTTAAAAAGAAATGCAATAAAACATTTTCCTTAAATATAATCTTCATATGAATTAAGAAGTTAAAAAGAAAACTCTCAACAATTCCAAAAAAATGATTTGTTAGAAGAGTTGTAGCAATGGTTGGATTTACATGTGGGCTTAGGCACATTGGAATTTTATAAACTTTATGAAATAATGCTTATCATTTTTGTTTTGTTGTTGTTTTTTTTTTTGCGGTTTTGGGGATGGAACCCAGGGGCATTTGACCTCCGAGCTACACCCCCTACCCTATTTTTTATTCTTTATTTTGAAACCAGGTCTCACTGAGTTGCAGAGGGCCTCACTAAGTAGCTGAGGCTGTCCGTGAATCGCCATCCTCCAGGTTTCAGCCTCCCGAATGCTGGGATTACAAGCGTGCGTCACCACACCCGGCTAATAATGCTTATCATTTTCAATACAAAGCATCTGTTGATAGTAGAAAATGATTGCTATGATAACTTATCTAAATTGTGTTTTTTCATCGTTTCAGAGAAAAAAAATCATATAGACCAATTGAAGCATGAACGTGGATTGTATTTAAGACATAAACAAAGACATTGACAGCAATTCATGGTTCAAGTATTAAGCAGTTCATCCTACGAAGCTGTCACGGGATTTTAGAGAATTATCTCAAGTAAAAATGAAAGGAAATTACAAAAAAAATAACAGCAAGTTTTGGCAGCCATGATTATAGGTCATATGTTGCATTTGGTTTGAATTTTTTTTTCTGTAAATGTCTGCACTGAGGATTTCTTTTTGGTTTGGCTTTTATGTAAATTTTTTACGTAGCTATTTTTATACACTGTAAGCTATGTTCTGGGAGTTGCTGTTAATCTGATGTATAATGTAATGTTTTTATTTCAATTGTTTATATGGAGAACCTGAGCAGGTACATTTCTGATTCTGATTGCTATCGGAAATGCCCCAAACTTTCTCACAAGCACCTAAAACCCAAAGGTGGCAGCTTGTGAAGATTGGGGACACACACATTGCCCTATTCAAAAGCCGTTTTTTATCATGAGGGAGGGGGAGGCAGAGTCAGGTTTATAAACCACATGAGCGGATGCTGTGTGGACACCAGCTGACTCTCCAAAGCAAGTCACAGACACAGATGGTCACACAGGCATGAGAAGAGTGCTCTCAAACTGGCAATTTTGCCTTTTCTGAAAAAGATAATGACTCTGGGTAACACTTACCTTTATTGACACCTGCTAATAAGTTCTTTTCTGTCAAAGAAAAAAAAACAACAATGTGTGAACAACAGTTTGGAAATATCATGGATAACATTCCCATTTCCACGTATCACTATGTAAATCACTGTAATTAAAAATTGGTGTTAAATCCTTTGGGTTATCCACTGCCTTAAAATTGTACCTATTTCCTTTTAGAAGCAAAGATATCAGTCAGAATTGGAGATTTTTAACAGTGGTCATTATCAAAGCTGTGTTATTTTCCACAGAATATAGAATATATATTTTTTTCGTGTGTGTTTTTGTTAACTACGCTACAGATATTGAATGCACCTTGAGATAATTTAGTGTTTTTAACTGGTACATAATTTATCAAGCAGTACATGAGAGTGTAATAATAAAAAATGTCTATGTATCTTTAGTTACATACAAATTTGTAACTTTATAAACATGTTTTATGCTTGAGGAACTTTTTAAGGTGGTCGCATAAATGGCAACTTTTTGAAGTAGACTGGATATGGGCCAATAGCTACTTGTGATTAGACTTTGAAACTTTGCTCTTTTAGGCAGAGGCCTGGTTTCTGGGAGAACACTGCACAGCCATTTTCATCCCAGGAGTTACATAATTTTAACTGAAAAAATGAATATTAGATTTTCAGGTGTAGAACTACTTGTTCTTTGCAAGGAAAAGGAAAACCGATGTTTGTTTTTTTTTTTAAAAAAACTCATGGAATAAAGAATTATGAATGCAATGAAAAATTAGTTGAAGATGAAAGTCAGATGGAGATTCAAAATAATATTTTGCCACTCCTGCATTATTTAGAAATACATGCTACTGTACATTTGTAAACCATTTATTGTCTGAGCAATAGTGACTCAGTTTAATAAAAAGCTTCCTGTAGTGCATTGGTATCGATTAAATACATAAAATATTCTATAAGACTCGATGTTGTATAAAATATTATGGGAAAAAAGAAAATACATTATTTTGCCTCTAAATTTAGTTAGTGAAGTTTTATTTGGCAAAAAAAAAATTGAATCTTGGTCAATATTTAAAACCAAAGTTAAAGGGGAAAAACCAAAGTTATTTGTTTTGCATGGCTAAGCCATCCTGTTATCTCTGTAAATACTGTGATTTTTTTCTTTACTCTTTAGAATTTTGTTAAAGAAATTCTAAACATCTTAAATTCCTGCTTTCCACAATAAACCATGAACACTAAAATGAGATTATTTCCATATTAATTTCTTTCTTTTCATTTCTTTCTTTTTTCTTTTGGTGTGAGAGATCAAAGGTTTAAAGTCTTACTCCTAATATACATTTGCAGAGAAAAAGCAAAAACTACAATAGGAAGAAAGCGTTATACTCCAGTTATGGCCTGGTTTCCACTTGCTATGGTTAACTAAGTCCACAAACAGCTGTCAGAACCATGAGAAGCCCAGTGCTCTGGACCGACAGCAGAAGGTTTGTCAGGAAAAAGAAGACGACGTTATTACAACGAAATCGCTGCCTGGATTCCGAGGAAAGCTTACTGGTGTAATGGTAGCCATGCGCACATAAGGAAGAAAACCCACAGTGGTCGACTTCAGAGGTTTCCTCTCTTCACTTTAACTCTTTGGCGGCAGGAGACAGGTTTTACCAGTCCAAGGTTCATTCCCTATATGTGATTATAGGAATTGTATGTGCAAATGGATTAACATACTCTTCTATGTCTAAAAGATAATAAAAATGAAATATGTCTTCACATACCTTTCACAGCTGTCTGTCTCTTGTCTGCATTAGGATGTTCATGTATATGACGTGACTGTCTTTAATAAAGAGTGAAAAAGTCATAGTGACTGTCTGTCCCTCTGGGGAGGGAGTGCAGAAAAGTTAATTTTCCCAAGCCTTAGGGCCTTCTTACTTCCTCGGGTAGGCTGCCTTAGCAAAGTCCCAGATTCCAACAGGGACTGGTTCTATAACATGTCTGACTTCATTGATAGGATCACATTTACTGTGGCTGCCCCCATGGGACTATCCAAGGAGCTTAATTAAAAAGAGGCTTTTAAAGTGGGCGTGGTGTTTCAGGCTTACAATCCCAGAACAACCGGGGAGGCACAGACCAGAGGATTTCGGGTTTGAGGCCAGCATGTAGTAACTGGTTTTAGTTTTGTTTTGACCCTATTTCAAAAAAGTTTAAATTTTTATTAATGCACTCTAGTCATACATCTTAATGGAGTACAACATGGTGGAGGCATACATGCACCCATCACTCAGTTAGCCCTTACTCAATTCCCGCCCCATTTCCTCCCACTCCCTCCTTCCCATGTTTGGCTTAGTGATTGACATTTATATGTTTCTTAATGTATTAGAGTCAAAAATTAAAAAAAGGATGGCTGAGGTATATCTCAGAAATTAAACATCTCTGATTTTAATTCCTGGTGCCATACACAAAAATAAAATAATAAAATAAAATGCATACTTTTATATTCCTTGACTCAGATTACCATTTGGAATTACTGGGCATGAATTTTCACAGAAATGTGCACCCTTCTAAAAAAAGGTTAAGCTAGCTATGTACATCAGAAGTGGAAATTTGTGTGTGTGTGTGTGTGTGTGTGTGTGTGTGTGAACGTGCGCGTATATGTGGCATGGGGCATTAAACTCAGGAGCATTCTACCTTTTAGATAGACCCTCAGCATTACTTTATTTTTTATTTTGAAATATGATCTCACCAAGTTGCAGAGGTCTTGCTAAGTTGTTGAGGCTGGCCTCAAACCTTTGATCATCCTGTCTCAGTGTCTCAAGTGTTTAACTCCTCACCCATTTGGAAATTAATTTTTATTGTGTCAACACCAGGTACTAAGGAGCATTCTACCTTTTAGATAGACCCTTTATTACTTTATTTAATCATGACCAATTTTAATTTTTTAAATTTTTATTTATTTATTTATTTTTGGTGGTACTGGGGGTGGAACCCAGAGGCTTTCTACCTCTAGGCTATATTCCCAGACCTAATTTTTTATATTTTTATTTGGAAACAGGATCTCACTAGGTTGCTGAGAGCCTCACTAAGTAGCTGAGGCTGGATTCGAACCTGTGTGATCCTCTTGTCTCAGCCTCCCAAGCGCGGGGATTACAAGCGTGTGCCACCACGCCCGGCTCATCATTAACAATTTTAAACAGAACTAAACATCCCCCACTTAAAAGCTGAAAACCTAGGTTTAGAGAGCCTCTATAACTACCAGGTGCATTTTACTTCAAAGTAGAAAAGTTGGTATCAAACCAAGTCTGATTTATTTCCCTGATTCACTATATTTCCCAAAGTTCCTCTAGGGAAAAAGTAAATTTTCCCGATTTATAAAATTGGAAAGTATTAATAGACACATAAATAGGTTATACCATGGATAAAGGATTATTCCAAGATGTTTAAATCAGTTTATGGGCAAATATTACATAATTTTTCAACTGCACATGCATTAAATGTATTAAACCTTTTATTACTATATACATGTACATATATCCTACATTATATTTTAAACACACAGATTTCTATCATATATTATGTGCCTATAATGAGAAAAACACTATGCTGATATATTGTTTACACTGCTTCATTGAGTTTCTCTCAATACCCTGATGGAAAAGATTTTGTCCCTGTTTAATAGATGAAGATAATTCTAGTACCTTTGTCTCCAGTTACATATATATCCAGGAAAGGTGAGCCATAAGTCATGCCCAAGATTCCAAGTTCAGGCTGTACTCACTATGTTGTTATCATCCCTGTTACATCATAAAAATGTACATACCTCTATGCTGGGGAGACTACCTAAAAGATATATTGGTACAGAGTAGCCTACTTATTCTTCTGTAATTAATGGAATTCCATATTTAGGGTGATATGATAATAAGAAATACATGAAAATTTATTTGAAAGCAATAAGAATCAAATGCATCCTACTGCTGCCATTTAAGAAATCAGTACAGTGTATTTTCTATTTCACAATAGAAAATACTTCAGTTAAACATAAGATGTGTATTTCTTATCTAAGCTTCTTAAAAATATTTTGAAAATACCCTGCATTAGGGAAACATGAAGCCAGAAAACTGGAGTTCATTTTTCTCTGGCAATCTGTCTTCACCTGCTTATCAACCCTGTGACCTAGTTCATTTTTCTCAAATTCTGTCTCCTATTTTTCCTAGTAAATGCTCTTTGCATGTAAAAATATTCATTGAAAAATCAAAATGAATATATGGGCACATGACAGCAAAAGCAAGTCCCACTGTCAAGTAATTTGTCTTGTCTCCTCTTAATAGCTATCTCTGTATGGTTTTATTTTATAAGGGTCAAGCAGCAGAATGAGAAAAGACCTTCAATTATGCATATAAGGGTATGCATATCCACATAAACACACACAGTGGGACATTTTTCTGGATGGAGAAACGTTGGATGCGCATCACAGAAAAAGAATGGTTTGAAGTACAAAATATTTTTCAAATGGGAAGCATCTAAGAGCTGGACATATTTATGATGCTTTGACAGGAGTCATTCATAAGTCTAACTGAATCACAATAGTTGCAACAAAATTTATAAAAATAAACCTAATTATTTGAACTCAATACTATCAAGAAACTAATGAGAACCTTAATATAATAGAGGCTCAAAACAAGTTAATAAATTCCATGAGAAGTCTTGTATGATCAGAGAGCAGAGGCTGTGGTCTCCCAAATGATTTTGATAAGAATGTATGTTTGAAAACCCTCACACCTCCATTTGCGTTATTTGGGAGCTAAATAATCAAACTGAAATCATAAATCTTACTATAAATATTGTCCTTCTTATTCTACTTTCTCAGGTAGGTTAGGATAAATTGAGCTATAACGAGCAGCTTAAATTGACGGAGGCCGGGTGTGGTGGTGCACGCTTGTAATCCCTGCGCTTGGGAGGCAGAGACAGGAGGATCGCACAGGTTCGAAGCCAGCCGCGCTGGCTTAAGAGACACTGTTTCAAGATATAAAAATAGGTCTGGGAGTGTAGCTCGGAGGTAGAAGGGCTTCCAGGAACCCCAGTAACACCAAAAAAAATAAATAAATAAATTGATGGAGCCAGTGTGGTCGCACGAGTTTTTAATCCCAGCATTCGGGAGGCTGAGGCAGGAGGATCTGGGTTCACAATAAGCCTCTACTACGTAGTGAGGCCCTTTGCAACTCAGTGAGACCCTATTTCAAAATAAAGAATAAAAAGTAGGGCTGGGCATGTAGTTTGGAGGTAGAATGCCCCTGGGTTCCATCTCTAGCACCACAAAAATAAATAAATAAATTGATGGTTTGATTCACATAGCATCTTAGAAGTTCATTTCCACAGAAATAGCAGTTGAACCTTAGGCAGCCCTGTATAATATTTTGAATTCTCACCAGTAAAGAAAACACATTAGTAGTGAAATAGGATGTAGTTAATGCTTGAAAACTGATTCACAATGCTTTCTCTGGAATGATTTATTAAGGAAATGGAATATTTCCATTGAACCTTAAGAAAAGGTTCAAATATAAGCAGTAGAGTCATTCTTTGGTGCTAAACCATTACCAAAAACTCAGTTTATTTTGAAACGTTGGGCTTCTGGAGTGTCAGTTATAACAACTCAGTTCCTCTTCTTTAGTTTGATGAGAATTGCACATCACAGACTTTAAAATTGTCTTTCACAGAAAGACAAAGAGCCAAAGCTATTATTGAATCTGACTTCAAAAGAAAAAAAAACTATTATTTTAAATAAACATTTATAGGCTCAGTAATTATTTACAGTAATAATTTTCTTATAATTCCTAGTGTAGAAAGCTTTCTTTTTTACATCTAATAGTCACAAGTTGTTTAGCTAATGATGGGTCTTTGGCCACACAGACAAGCGTATCCTGCAAACAGCAGACCCATCTTTCTCTATTTGCCTAACTGATGAGTCTGTTTTCAGAGAAATGAGATTTAAAAGTTGGCTTTGTTACTCTTTCGTTTGCTTGCAGTTTTCTTGAATGCAATAAAGTAAATAATTAAAACACCAAACTTGTACTTCTAACCATAGCACACATTATATTTTTGTTGTCCTATTGATAATAATAATGTAGGTTATTAGTGTTTCACTCAAAGGGCCACACAGATATAGAAATATCTCTGTTTTAGGAGGTTTCTGTGACAGAGAGAGAGAGTGCAGTTTGCATCATTGCCCAGTGACTGAAAGCCTGGAGGGGAAACAATTTCTGTTGGTTCAGCGCAGTTGCCCTCCCTTACTATTGGAAGTAGGGTGTGGATGTATAGATAGAGAACAGGAAATATGCTTCTTTGTTTCTCATTTAAAGTGATTTCTCCAAGCTTTGACTCCAATCAAGAAAGTTGAATAATGGTTTTACCGAAATAGTTGGCATTCCACCTTAGAAATTAAAGATCAGAATGGAGCAGCCGAGGTTTAGAATTTGGAAGAAGACAGGGAGCTGTTCATTAATGATGTGGGTCTCCCCAATGAGCTCAAGTTTCCAAATGTAAAGCCCACACCTTCATAGATGGATTTAGCTGAGTTTTTTCTACAAGACACCTTTGTGGGAAGACATATGCAGCTGTGCTGTCAGCACCAGTCCAAGCAGTCTTTGCTTTTGTCCCTGGCTCACATGCTTTTCTCAGAGCCAGAAGATGTCTCCACAAATTAAAACCTTTTGCAAAAATCATCCTCCCCTGTTTCTTTTATGATCCATGTGTTGCATGAGTTGCCTTAATTCTTTACCCCTCCTGGTTCAGGTGTCCAAACCCTTTATTATGTGATTTTGCATGTCCTTCTGCAAAAGAACAAGCTCAAAATTATCCAGTCCGTGGCACAGATTGGGCCATGTGATTTGCCTTAGCCAATATAGTCAGATAAAGTGGAAGTTTGCTAGTTTTGACTCTGGGCTTTGCGTGGGCCCGCCATGTTTCTTCTAGTCCTTTTGTTTTTCTGTAATCATAAGGACAAATTAAGGTGAGCCACCTAATCCCAAGAGGCTCAGAAACACAGACACAGTCCTGGACTAGGTTGGGTGCCTTAGCTCAACACAGCCTAAAGCAAAGTCCCCTCCACAGCCACAGTCACAAGAGATACCGCCGAGATCACCTGAGTTCAACCCACCTCGACTGTCTCTCAGATGACCCACCAACATGGGGGGAACCTTAAAAACTCATTGTTGTTTTAAGACACTGCATTTTTAGATCCTCGTTACTCAGCAATAGCTAAATGGTACAGCTTCTCAGGGCAAATGAGTGCTGTTTTGCTTATTAGGTGAGGATATTATCAAGAGCGTTCATTCCACCAAAATTTACATATCTTTTATTAAAGCCCAAATGATTTGTCCTTTTGTGCTTTTAAAATGATTCCCTTTTCCTTGAATTTGATGGAACCAAAATTTACCACCCAGGGTCCTCAGTTCTCAATAAGTTATTAAATATTATTTGGTATAAACATTTGAAAATCAGGTGTAGTAGTACCAGATAATCAACTACTTAGAGATATTTCTTAAGTATATACATCATAAACAAGTCTTTTGGAAGACTGGGTGTGTGGTGTATTTTCCCTGCTCTGGCCTGCACTGGTCTTTATTCATCATTCAAGATAGTTTGTATAATTGTTCTCTCAATATGCCCACATAATTACATGCCGATACCTTTCCTCAAATTAGAAATTATACTCAGCCTACATATTCCACTGACACTACATTCCTCACTAAATGTCAGAGTCTCTTAAAAATATTCTCAGCTCAAAAGGCCTAATTAGGTTTTCAGTAATTCATGTCATTGGTCATTAGGACGATCATATAAATCAGCAAGCACTAGGTGCTGGGGCACTAAATCCAGACGTGAGTCTCAGAGATCACAGGCAACAATCCTAAAAGAAACCTAAGAAGTTCTCTCACTGATTTCATTAACCTTTTCCTTCTGTTTTCACATTTCAGGCACCAGCTCTCTAGACCTATAAAACTGCTCAGCAGATAAATTCAGAAAAGGGATGAAATAATATGAGTGGAGCTATGTAAATAGCAAACAGCTGTGAAGGAGCTACAAAACATACCTACACACGAAAAAACCTTCATTAAAATTTCCTGCAAGCTATGCATGTCAAGACTACCTGCCACATCATAGATGAAGTAATGGTGGTGATGGTGTGAGGGGGAAGATGTATACTTAATCTTTTTTGTGTTTCCTCAAATGGCATAGGGTATTCTTAAGGGAAAAATGAACTCACTGATTTAATATAATGATGTAGCCTTTAAAAAAGAGTGGATTTTGGTCTTCTAAATGAACAGTAAGGACCTACTATTTATTAGAAGTAAGGCCTGGAACATATAATCTAAACCCTTGAGTCTCAGTTACCTCATCTATAAAACAACAGCAATACTCATTACCAGAGCTTGTCCGTTAAAGAATGAAGTGCAAACAGTAAAGAGAAGAATTTTCTGGGACTCGTATCAAATATGGAGCAAATGACTGCTTAGCATCGGAACCCAGTTCAATGGAGAGAGGGCAGGCTCAAAGATAAAAAAGGAAGAAAATAAGTTTCCTTTTTTACTTTTTATTTATTTATTTATTTATTTATTTATTTATTTTTGCAGTACTCAGAATGAAACCCAGGGGCATTCTACCTCTGAGCTACACTCCCAGCCCTATTTTTTAGCCTTATTTTAATTTTTTTCTATTGGTGCATTGTAGTAATACATCTTAATGGGATAAAAGATGGTGGAGACATACATAAACACATCACCCAATTAGTCTTTAACCAATTCCCACCCCATTCCCTCCCACTCCCACCTTCCCATGCTTGACTTAGTGATTAACTTCATTTGTTTAAGTACATCATGTGCTTTGAAATAGGGTCTCACTGAGTTGTGAAGGGCCTCGCTAATTACCTGAGGCTGACCTCGAACTGCAATCCTCCAGTTGCCACCTCCTGAATGCTGGGATTACAAGCGTGTGCCACCACCCGGCCAGGTTTCCTTTTTTAAAAACCATAAAATTAAAAGTAGTATTCTTTTACCCCACTGGGAAAGCCAAGCCTCTGAGAGTTGATGACTTTCTGGTATTGTTTAGTCTGATAGATTAGTACTTGTGCAAATGTTAGCCTTGATGCTCATGAAAATGATATCTATGCGTTAGACATTTCTAGTTTTAGCTGGAATCAAGTCTGGGCTACTGTCAGATAAAAGTATCAAGGTTTGTCATAGGTAAAGGGATCACAGTACCTCCTGTGTATTATCAGCGTATACATCTGAGTTTATCTTATGTTTACCTACTGCAATTAACAATGATGTGGATATAATTTGACTCAGCACAGCTAAAATGGATGAGGGGGGACATAGGCTGAAAAATTATTTCAGTTTAACCAATTTAGTTATCGTAGTTATGCCCAGTATCTTAGTCTATTGCAACCACTTGACCTGATATTCTCTGTTGGGGGAAAAAAAAATAAAATGAGACAGGTTTAAATATCTTCCCAGGCCAGACCTCAAAAGTATCAGGGAACAAGAAGCTTCTTGTCTGCCTGCCCCTTTCCCTTCTCTTCCCTGTGCTTTAGCCCTGGGAGACTGGCACTGCTGACAGGAAGGAAAGTAAAGGTGGGGACAGAGAGAATCAGTCATGCCTCATTTCTGTGCCAAAACCTTAAAGTAAAATGGAAAATAAAATCCTTACCTTATGATGAAGATTGAATTGTTGCTTAATATTCTGGACTGGGCACTGTTTCTGAGTGGAAGCTATGTTTTATGGTATCATGTTCCTATAGAATTGTTTATTATATATGAGGGAGCCAAAAATTTATGTGCCCTTCCTAAGTTTCCATCCAGGAACAGAAAACTTAAATATAAGACTCTTTCCTGCCTGGGTATCTGCCTCTTTAGACTAAAAGTCATTGGGAGGATAACACAACAACTAAAACAATTGCTAATTTTTCCAGGATTACTTATACACTTAAGCTGGGTAGATGAAAAATTGTCGGAAGTATAAAATCCATAAGTGACATTAGTTAGGCTGTCAAAAAAAGTGATTGTAGGTAAAAAAAAACTATACTGGTTGTTGGTGGTAATTTTCTTTGTGCCTTTCCTCCAAATTTTCTATTCTTAACACAAGTCTTAGACACACAAAGTAGCAGATGACACAAATTACCCAATCCCTGGTACAACTGATGAGATGAACCGTCTATTGTAAACATGACAAATTCAGTTTGTAAACAAATACATCTACTGTGTAACTTACTACATAACTTAGTAAACTGTCTTGTGGAATCCTTGCAGTTACTGCCATTGATGGTGGGTTTAAAGGATTTGGGGTCATGGATCTAAATTAATGCCTGGTCTGGTTACAGAGTACATTACAATAAAGCTCAACAATTATAGAAGCTTTTTCAAAATTAAAATAATACACAGTCAGAGTATCATTTTCTTGAACTTCCTCTGCATCTCAGGCAGCTTATAATTAAAATGCAAGGACAATCATTCCAAATGCAATGTTTAATACCACTGATGTGTTCCTCCCTGAGAAGCTAGCAATTTTAATCCCTTCATTATTAATTTGATTAATGCAAACTACTGTATGTGGCAGTAGAGGAACAGAGGCAAATCAAAATTAGCACGTTGATTCACTTAAATTTAAATTGCTGAGAAATGATAGGCTCTTTAGCCTGTGTTACCAAGCAAAGAAAAAAATATTCCCTGTGCAAAATAATAGATTTTTCCCATATGAAGAATCCAGGAAAATATTTCAAGTTCAAAATGACTTTGTGTATTCTGGGATGATATATATTCTCTGAGGATTTAGGGGAGGAAAAATAAAATCCATAACACAGCTGAGTGACAGCAGAGTATCTCAAAGGCAACTTGGTTAACCAAGAACTCCTGTGCTAAATGAGAGGGTCAGCTGGTCTGCAAACAACACCTTGGAGAAATGTAACCGAGATAATTGTATAAATCTCATTTATGTTTCATTTTCCATGCGACTGCCCTTTTTGCATTTCACTGATCATTTTAGGTAGATGTTTTTCTTCTTCACCTTGAAGAATACATGACAGCCCATAGGAGATGACTTTCTCTGTATTTTGATTTTAGGGAGTAATACACACACACACACACACGCACGCACACGCACACACACGCACAAGCACATGCACACACAATTTAGTCATATAATTTGCAAATAATACAGAAGTTCAAGCGCAAATACTTGCTAAAGAGTTTAAGTCAATAACAAGGAAAAATACATTTTTGGTGCAGCTTTTGAGATTGCATTTATCTAAAATGCCTTTCTTTTCTGTATAATCATCTGAATGTTTCTCTTTCCTTAAAATCAAGCTGCATAAAGATGTGGACTTTATTTTATTCTCTAATTGTTTCTAAGGACCTATGACAGTGTCTTGTTCATGATAAATTCCCAGTATATATGTGAGGAGAAAGAAGGAAGGGAGGAAGGAAAAAGGGGTACATTCTTACAGGATACAAAATAATTAAAATGCAGATGGAAATTCAGGTTATCTACTAAAAAATTATTCCATCTCCACATATTCAGAATGTTTAGGCAAATCTTTTCTAACCATTATATTTCAGCAACCCCAAAGCCTACATTTCTTTTTCACATTTTAATATCTCTGTAACTGAGATATAAGGTATGCCCAGTGATCTCCTACTTTTTATACCATACTTTTTGATAAGTTAATGTTGCACGTTGTTGCAGGGGATTCATGGGCTTCCTGAAGAAGTCTATCTTTGAACCCATAGTCCTCAAATATCAACTTCTAATTCTATCCTTCCACTTCGTGACTGTTAGTCTCTAGATGCTAATTATCTAAGAAAATAATAATAATTTTTATATATGTGATCACATTCAATCCTTCTAATGATAATTAGGAAAATTATATATTACATTTGTTTTATATGTAAGGATACTGAGACCAGAAATTTTTAACAATATTTAATAAAGTAATACATCTAAAATAACCTGGGGTTTTCCATCTCAAATTTGGAAGTTCTTTTTCTTACCTTCAGTTGCTTCTAAGCATTATGGGATCTTGGGATCTGTTGGTTGTCTTTAATTAACATCTTAGGTTACAATTTTTAAATTGCCTTTAAGTAAATAAATATTCAACTGAAAGAGGAAAGTATTTGCTTTTAGCAATGTAATAATGCAATAATGGAAATAGGTATAAATTGTAATGGTAAAAGAAAGTTTGAGACTGCTTATTTGCATATCACTCCAGTCCAATTTTTAATAAATAAGCTCTAATGAATAGCAATAGCATTCTGAATCACTCTGAAATCAGAAAATCCTTAGAAGAAAAGAGCCACAGTAATGAAAGTGTTATTATAAATAATTAGAAATGCCCATCACACATCTACCTTCAAAGATTTGTATAAAATGACTGACATATAACCCACCTGGATTAATCTTCCAGCTTCAGTTTAGTTTCTTTTTTTTTTCTTTCTTTTTTTTTTTGTGGTACTGGGGTTCCTGGAAGCCCTTCTACCTCCAGGCTACACTCCCAGACCTATTTTATATTTTTGAAACAGGGTCTCTTACGCCAGCGCGGCTGGCTTCGAACCTGCGCGATCCTCCTGTCTCCGCCTCCCAAGCGCGGGGATTACAAGCGTGCGCCACCACGCCCGGCTTAGCTTCAGTTTAGTTTCTACAAAAATCTAGTTATCCCAGGGAGAGGGGAATTCACAGAAGAAACCAGGAGAACAAAGCCTATGACGGTGAGGGAGGGCTTGGTTTGTGTGTGTGTGTGTGTGTGTGTGTGTGTGTGTGTGTGTGTGTGTTTCCTAAATGCAAGCATGTGAATTGGCCTTTGCAAGTTTGCATTTCAGAAATAATTGAGACAGCAGGGGAAATCATGCTCCACATTATCTCTGAGTGGAACAACCTGTTATTCAGAGCGTTTCTCTGGCCAAACACGGGGACAAATCCATAACAGAGCTAAACGAGGGCACACTCAGCTTTCCCAGGCTTCATGCCTTCTCTTGCCATCCGCAGCCCCTACTCTGGTGAGATAGATGTTCCTTTTAATCAGGCAATATCTACAAATGGTAAATAAAAAAATTAAAGGAAGGACTGAGTAAGGATAACAGGAAGATGTCAGCTGTGGTTTTACTGTAGCCAGTGTCCTAGATTTTGTTCTCTCTGTGGAGTGACTGCACAGCATCACCCTTCACTAGGCTCGCAAAAGGCTTCTGTGCTTCTCTGTGGCTGGGATGATTAAGCTCGCTGTTCTCAGGGGCATTCCCACATTGTTAGGCAGCTCTGTGATTTACAGCACCCTCTGGATGCCCTGGATCTGGTTAACTCCCAATTTATTTACTCCTGGAATGAATGCTTTCTGTGCTAACAGAATACTTGCCAGCTTGAAATTAGCCACTCTTGAGTAGGATGGATTATGATATGATATTATGCAGCTAACCCTGACTTCCCTGCTCTCTCAAGCATCAGCAGACAGAGCCACTTGGCAGGAGGCCTACCCTCTTCTTTCTTTGCCATTCCTCACTAAGCCTAACGGGTACCCAGAGCCCAGGAAAATTTCTTGTTTTTCAGGCCACCAGTGGTCTCTCAGAAGATGAAATCTCAGTGGGATCCCTTTCTTGAAGGCTTCATCCTTTCCATGCCCCATCACCAAGCCCTAAGGATTGGGAGTGTCAGAGCTGAGGAAATTTCCACAGCCACTCTTTCACACTTGCTTTTCTGAAGTTGTGTCCATGCTAGCTGAGCATAGAGTCTACCAATGAAAGAAAGAGAGGGGGGAAATTACAGAAAAGAAGAAAAATAGTTACATGTTTAAAGAAGTTTTGCAAAAGGCACATCCATAATATTGAATAAGTGACCCTATGTATGTAAAAGAGAAAAAAAATTTTTAAAGTATCAAGCACTGAGCATGGTAGTATACTTCTGTAATCCCAATGGATGAGAGGCTGAGATAGGAGGATTGCTGGTTTGAGCACACAATCTAAACAATTTAATGAGAGTCAGCAATCTAAACACACTTAGTTTGAGGATTCAAAATGGTGACTGCGGGACACAGAAAATCTCAGTAGCTGGAACAAATAAATTTCAACTACCAAGAAGGCAGCATCTTGACAAACAAAGTAAACAAAGCTCATGAACCAAAACAGAAACAGGAACAACGGCGGAAGGAATCCAGTACTCTGAACTGTAAGGTCCACCAAAAATGGCCGATCCTGCAACTTACATGTTGTAGCTGCAGCCCAGCCGCCCGCGCTATTTTAGGGCACCAGCCTGAACCGCTGACTTCAGTGCTGTAGCCCCAAGAAATCCCAAAATATAATCCAAAAACTTGAAGTGCAAGAAGCAGCAGCAGAGCTCCAACATCTTAAGCAACTAGCACCACACTTCAGGGATGCAGAAAAAGATCCAAAAGCCTGTGTGCTCACCAGAGACATCACCCAAAGTGGCACACCATGCCCTCCAGAGACCTGGCAGCAGGACAACCAGGTAACTGCTTGCATTACTCGGTACTCAGCTGATGAATGACCACCCAGAGCAGCCGTGGGACACCAGCAGGATAAGATCAGGTGGCCCATCCCAGAGGTAGTCCAGTTAGAACCTCCAGAGACACAGGAAAGGTGAAGGCCAGGAGAGACTGGTATGATGTGATCCATACACTGGAAGAAAACAACTTCCAACCAAAACTGCTATATACAGCAAGGTTATTATTCAAAAGTGATGGAGAAACAAAAGTGCTTTAAGGTAAACAGAATATCAAAATAATCACAAATACAAAGCTAACACTAGAGAAAATACTTGAAGAAATAAACCATAAAGAATAAAAAAGAAGCAAATTTCAAAACCAGAGAAGATTCAAAGAGATATATTTACACATGTACATACCATTTGTCCTATTCTTAAAGTTGTTCTGCAGATTTTTTTCTTTGAATCTCCCTAACATGTATAATTACAATGCATCAATAAAAGTATATAAAAATATAATTGGCTTTAAAAATG
Organism: Muscardinus avellanarius; assembly: GCF_963383645.1. Lineage (NCBI taxonomy): Eukaryota > Metazoa > Chordata > Mammalia > Rodentia > Gliridae > Muscardinus > Muscardinus avellanarius. The sequence continues at coordinate 55,030,159 of NC_137790.1, forward strand.
AATGCAAATAGTAGGGCATGGGGGTATATGATTATAACGATGGCTTTCTAGGGTTATGTGGGCATATAAATTGCTGCAAATGGTATAGTGAAGGATATAACTGGTATATACCCTTCCAAGATCCTATTCTGAATAGGGCTGGGAGCGTTAGTGCAGACACCTGACTTGGTCTCCTTGCTTCTCTAGAGAGATGGTCAGCTAACTGTGGGCAATAAAACATCACTATCCATTTACAGCACATTCCCAGAGCGCTGGTGTGGCAATCAACAGCAGCTGCTGTTTGGGATGAGATAAGGAGTTTCCATCAATCACTTAGAGTAGGAAGTGATGTCCAGGGATACAGCCCACTTATTCCAGTGGATAGTAGAGACTCTCACACCACAGATTTGGGGAGGAAATGGCAAAAGGCATTAAAATTTGTTCATTACTTACTCTTCCCTAAATATTTTTACACTAATCCCTTATAAGAATCTGATGAGGAAAATATTACTACCCCATTTTGCAGATGAAATATAGAGATTCAGGGAGGTTGTTAGCCAAACACTCATCGTTATCAGCAAGCACCTTTCAAATGCAGGTTGGTTCATCCCAAGATCAGCTATTTTTATACTAGCACACCTGATGCTTTGTGCCTACTTGTTAATACCTAGATTACATCTTACCATGGAGGCCAGCAGTAGCATTAGAAAAACAAAGAGCAGTGGTGGCAGCAGCACGCCATGGCATCTTGTAGATTGCCTCTTTTAATAATCAAAATGGCTAGGCATGGTGGCACATGCTTGTAATCCCAATACTCGGGAGGCTGAGACAGGAAGATCACAGGTTCAATATCAGCCTTAGCAACTTGGCGAGATCTTCAGCAATTTAGCAAGACCCTGTTTCAAAATAAAAAATAAAATAGGGCTGGAGGTGTAGCTCAGAGGTAGAATATTTCTGAGTTCAATCTCCAATACAATAATAATAATAATAATAATAATAATTATTATTATTATTATTATTATATTAAAATAGTCAAATAAAGTAAGATTCTAAAATTATGATTCAAGATATCAAGAATATTGTCTTTCTGTCCCTTGAGGCTATAATAAGGATATGTTCTGTTACTGTGTGTGTGTGTGTGTGTGTGTGTGTGTGTGTGTGTGTGTTGGCAGGGGTGGGTCCAGTTGGCTGCTTGATCTCGTGTTACTAGCAGTGAAATAGATCTGCTAAGCCTGGGTTCTCTCATTGAAGAAAAAACAATAAGAGGGCATATTTTTAATCAAAATTTGTAAAGTTGATTAATCTATGGAGCTTTTTCCAATTTGGCATGTCTTGCTTGAGCATGTATTCACTCTATTGGGTAGAGTTGTTCATAGGGGAAATTTATGTATTTTTATGTAATACATGTATGATATATATGTGATATGTATGTGATATATATATGTACATGTGTATATAAATGCATGTATATATATATTATACATATGTGTGATATATATGATATATATAGATATATGTAACAGTTCTGATCAATTTTTTACTATATTCTGGGCTATTTATTTATTTATTTATTTTTGGTGGTACTGGAGTTCCTGGAAGCCCTTCTACCTCCGGGCTACACTCCCAGACCTATTTTATACTTTTTTTTATTTGGAAACAGGATCTCTTAAGCCAGCACAGCTGGCTTCGAACCTGCGCGATCCCCCTGTCTCTGCCTCCCAAGCACGGAGATTACAAGCGTGCGCCACCACATCTGGCTCTGGGCTACTTTTATTAACCTAAGAATCTTATTTATTGCTATGATTATATCTTCTAGTGTTAGTCTTTATATTTTAAAATACATATATTCTTGAGGGTCATTTTAAAAATAAACAGAACTCACTAAGGACTACCCTACAAATATTTGCATGAACAAGTATATATTACAACCCAGGGGAATTCTGTGATGCTGTTATATAGGTGGAAAGAGAAGAAAAGATTTCCTGTCAATGGACAGTCTCCCTTCTGGATTCCATCACAGCCTGGCTCAGCCCCCATACTGGCAGTGTCAGGTCCTGGCTTTCTTTCTCTTTCAGGTATGTAATTTAGAGTAAGTATAACTCTCCTTCAGTCACTGTACCTCTCAACTAATTTAACAGCAGGTTTACCTTCAGTTTTGTCAATTATTACCAGGTTAGGTGTATACCACAGGTGATCTACTCCCTCACAGGAATCTGTCACTCTGTCGTGCTCCAGAGCTCTTCTCTGCTCAGAGATGGCACCCACCTGAAGGGCAAGAGCAAGCGCCCCTCGGAGATGCATTCATGAGATTGATTTTTACTTCCATTTTCAACTTGTCCTCGATACACAGATGCTGTACTGAAATGACAAATTGATCATTTCATTTCAATTGCACAGAAATGATTTTGGAAAACTGAGCAGACCTTGGGCCATCAGAGTTCAATCCTTGGTAGAAAGTGATCTGCTTACCAATTAAAATTAGAAACTCAAATCCTCCCTGTTGTCACGGTAATAAAGAAAAGCAGACCCCATAAATGAGAGAGCATTGACCAATGAATTCATTCTTATGAAACTATGCCTAACACAACGTTTTTAAGATTAGCACTGTCAGCCGGGCGTGGTGACGCACACTTGTAATCCCAGCATTCAGGAGGCTGAGACCAGAGGATCTTGGTTTGCAGACAACCTCAGCTACTCAGACCCTCTGCAACTTAGTGAGACCCTGTTTCAAAGTAAAGAATATATATATATATATATATATAGCAGGAGTTGTAGGTCTGAGGTCAAATGCCCCTGGGTTCAATCCCTAGACCTGCAAAAAAAAAAAAAAAAAAAGAAGATTAGCATTGTTGATTACAGTAGAAATCAACCAGTTCTAACACCTAATTGTTTATGTGTACTTCCTTTTACTACAAGCCATTAGTAAAATGTGATGTTCTTTACATGATAGATCTGACTCTCCCTTTGACCACAAATGTACATGTGTCCATTACATGTGCCATTTGTAAAATTTAATAACTCCTTTTCACACACACATTCTTCTTTATATTTTACAAATAATATGGTATGTCTTGGATAATTAGCAGTGAAGGAAGACCAGAAAATCTAAACTACTTAGAGAAAAAGACAAAACAAAATAACAACAAAAGACTTTCATGCCTAAACTGCTGCATCTCCTCTGCATTTAATCGCTTATAAGATTCACACAGTTCTATTAAGCACCTTACATTACGCTTAGGATTACAGTGGAATCAAAGGAAATCAAGACAGTGCACTAGAACTTAAGGAATAAAAAGGCAGAAACAGACATAAAACCTGACTTTAATAAAAGGCCATCCAGGATGGAGCATAAGGGACTTTGTAGGATGTTGTCAGGATGCAGAGGAAGAAGAGATTGTTTTAGAATGCAGAGAGCGTTCAGTGGCGAATGCAAAGGAGTCTGGTTAAGAAGTGAAAGGAGTTGGCATGGTGGCAACAGCCTGCAATCCCAGTACTTGGACGGCTGAGACAGGAGGATCGCAGGTTCACAGCCAGCCTCAGCTACTCAGTGAGGCCCTCCACAACTTAGTGAGACCCTGTTTCAAAATAAAGAATAAAAAATAGGGCTTGGAATGTAGCTCAGAGGTAGAATGTCCCTGAGTTCAATCCCTAGTACCACCAAAAAAAAAAAAAAAAAAGAAAAAGAAAAAAAAAAAGAAGTGAAAGGACCAGTCTCAGCAACTTAGCAAGACCCTCATCAAAATCTGGGGATACCCTGTTCCAAAATAAAACAAAAATTAAAAAAGGAAGAAAATGGGGGGCTGAGGATATAGCTTCAAGGTAGAATGCCCCTGGGTTCAAATTCTAGTACAGATAAGAGTTAAAAGAACTGTGATATGCAAGAAAGTCGAGGTCAGAGTTTCCTGGCTAAGGGAAGAAAATACAGCTCAAAAATACGGAGTTGCATTCAGGCAATTGTTTTTAGGTCTCTGGAAAAGGCATCCAGGGCGATGGTTTAGCACATGCCACATGCTCTAAGATGCTCTTCGAGTATGAAAGTCACACATTCCTCCAAGCCTTTTCACACACATGGTTCTTCCTTTTTCAAAATAGATTGTATTACTTTTGGTTTTGTTTTGTTTTGTTTTGTTTTGTTTTGTTTTTTGGTGGTACTGGGGGTTCCTGGAAGCCCTTCTACCTCCGAGCTACACTCCCAGACCTACTTTATATTTTTATTTGGAAACAGGGTCTCTTAAGCCAGCGCGGCTGGCTTCGAATCTGTGCCATCCTCCTGTTTCCGCCTCCCAAGCGCAGGGATTACAAGCGTACGCCACTACGCCTGGCTAGATTGTATTATTTTTGTAAAGACTTTTACATTTGTTAAAAAAATTTATAAAGTACAGAGGCTCGATGTACTTCTTCCTTCATGCCCCAGCACACAGAGTTTCTCCTATTATCTAGCATCAGTGTCATATATAAGATTCAATCAATGAGCCAACATTGACACTTTTTTACCTAAAGTCAGTTTGCATTGATTCACTATGTGCTGTACCACTATAGGTTTTGATAAATGTATCCACTATTACAGTACCATACAGAATAGTTCTGTCCTAAAGCTTCCCTGTCCTTACCTATTCATTACATCCTTCCCCTAAATCCCTAGCATCCCTTGATCTTTTACTCTCACATTAATTTTGCCTTTGCAAGAACATCATATAGTTGAAATCATACATGTGAAGGCTTTTGAGATAAACTTTTTTTTCACTTAGCAATATGAATTTGAGTTTCCTTCATATCTTTTTGTGACTTGATCCCTTTTGTGTTACATAATATCCCATGATCTTGTTGTAGCATAATTTTTTATCCAGTCACCTATTAAAAGACATTTCAGCTGTCCTTTCTGAATGAGAAATTCAGAAAAGCGATAGAGATCATAAAATTTATAACAAAGATTTTCTTCTTAATTTCTTTTAGTGATCTATATTTACTTGTATCTCATACCTTACTCTATTTTTTCTCCATGCCTATATTTCAGAAATGTCTGAAATATCTTTATATAATTTTCACATTATCCCCAAGAGAACATGACAAGATCCCCAAGATCCATGACAAGAAAAACGTAATTTTTTTGCTGCATCCTCAGGTCCTAATGCCTTAGGTACTAGGTCCCTGTCCTTAGGCACTCGGTAAATATTTAGAATTATTGAGCAAAACAAATAACAGAACATTAATAAATAAAATAGTACAGCTGGGGAGGGCCACATGGAGTTCTGCTCTACCTCAGAAGTAGCTTGTCCTGAGGCTACTGTAGACAGCAGTATGGGTTCATCTCTGAAACACTAAAGCTCACTGATAGCTGGGCATGACGGAACACCCTGTAATCCCATTACTTGGAAGGATGAGACAGAATCAGAGGCTCAAGGCCAGCATATGATTACTTAGCAAGACCCTGTTTTAAAATTTTAAAAGTGGGGGGCTGGGGGTGTAGCTCAAAGTGCCTGAGTTCAAGCTCCGGTAACACACACACACACACACACACACACACACACACACACACACACACACGCCAAAAAAAATAAATAAATAAAACACACAGAGTTGGGGACTGCCATGGCATTTTGAAGGTAATAATATTCGAAACTGCACCCACCAATTTTGCTGACTTTGTTGATAGTGTTAGAGCTCTGAAATTGATACTTCAAAATATGCTGCTTTGGACTTCCAACTGAGAGCCCCAGGAAAGCAAGAAGGAAGGGCTTTCTCTCAAATTCTGCTAGACTCAGAGGCCAGATACTTTAGACAACATGCCATTGTTCTAAATACTTTCCCATATATCTTACCAATCAGGGGAGACTCATGCACACAGCAGGGTGTGATACCACATGTGACACCCCCAAGCCCAGGCAAAGTTTATCCCTGGCTATTGTCTGTTCTTAAGGCCCATCATCTCCCCTGCAAACCATCATTTATTCTTCCCCTAAAATTAACTTTATCCCTCATATCTGTCCATCTTTCCTATGAAGAAAGTATAAAAGTTTCTAAATAATATTGGGTTATTAGATACCACTTTCCTATGATGAAACCACATGTGTACTGTATTTATGTTCTTTTCCCCATGTAAATCTGTTAGTTTTAGCAGATTTAATTATCAAACTGCAGAATGGACAAAAATGTGTTTTAGTCCCTAAACTAAATGACACATCACTTTCAAAGGCCTATGTGGAAGGGTATAGCTCAGAACTGATAAAATGAAGTATTAACAGTTTCACACCTATTCTTTTTGTTAATTATTTTGAACCTGGAATTGAAGAGAAAGAAAAAGAATTCAGATTAAAATCGGGTACTAAACTGTAGCTGACTGTTATTTTCCTATACAAAAGCCATCTCTCTTTCTTTCTTTCCTTCTTTCTCTCTTCCTTCCTTCCTTCCTTCCTTCCTTTCTTTCTTTCTTTCTTTCTTTCTTTCTTTCTTTCTCTTTCTTTCTTCCTTTATTTTTCAGTACTAAGGATGTAACCCAGGGGGCATTCTACCTCCGAGCTACACCCTCAGCTCTATTTTTTAGTCTTTTTAGTGTTTGAAACAGGGTCTCACTGAGTTGTAAAGCACCTCACTAAATAGCCAAGGCTGTCCGTAAACCTCAATCCTCCGGTCTCAGCCTCCTGAACAAAAGCCATTTTTCACTTCCTCCTTCCTATTAAATTCTTGAGATTTACCTTGAGCACATTGATTCTCAAAATTGAAGACCACATTTTCCAGCCATCTTTATAGTGGAATGTGGTTAAATTACCTGCAAATGATACATAGATGGAAGCATCTTATAGGACTTCAAAAATGTTACTTAAACTGGGCGTGGTGGCTCACGCTTGTAATCCCAGCATTCAGGAGGCTGAAATGTGAAGATCGTGGTTTGAAGACAGCCTCAGCTACTTAGTGAGGTTTGCAACTCAGTGAGACCCTGTTTCAAAATAAAGAATAAAAAATATATAGGGCTGGGCATGTAGCTTGGAGATAGAATGCCCCGGGGTTCCAGGTTCCATCCCCAGTAACACACACACACACACACACACACACACACACACACACACACACACAAACTGCTGAGTTGGAAAATGTCATTTTCAGCAGTACTCTGCAATTCTACAGGTATCTCCAACTAGGAAAGCATGGCTGGAAACCCTGGAAGTTCAGCAGCCCTCATGAAATGCAAAGTGATATTCATGAATAACAGCCATGGAACCAGGATTATGAGGCACAGAGATGGGAGTGTGGTCTCTGATAAAACCATAGTGTCACCATGGCAGACCCCCAAGGCTGTCCATCTCCAGATAAGGAATAAATAAGACTACTTATCTCCTGTTTTCTGTATTTTGTTATTGTATGCAACTGAAACTAACATAATTTACATACCTGGATTCAAGAATTTTAGCAGCCAGGTGTGGTGAGGCATGCTTTTAATCCCAGCACTTGGGAGGCTGAAACAGGGGGATGTTGGGTTCAAAGCCAGTCTCAGCAGCTTTGTGAGACTCTCAGAAACTTAGTGAGATCCTATTTCCAAATAAAATATAAAATAGGTGGTCTGCAGGTAGAAGACCTCTGAATTCCATCCCCAGTACCACACACACACACACAAAAAAAAATTTATAGCAAAGAGGTTATTAATGGGGAAAATAATAAATTTATTTTCAGGAAATATGAGGTTTTCTCTCATATGTGGAAATTAGAGAGAAATTGAGAAATAAATGGGACTTCAGATAAATAAGGAGAGATTCCAGTAGAATAATTGTAATTTTTATTGTAGATTTCCCTGATGATAATTATCACTTACATGTGGAAAACTAATTCAATCTTCTGAGAATCTGTTTCCACCACTTTATTTATTTATTTATTTATTTATTTATTTATTTATTTATTTATTTATTGGTGGTGGTAGTGGGGTTCCTGGAAGCCCTTCTACCTCCGGGCTACACTCCCAAACCTATTTTTATACTTTTTTATTTTGAAACAGGGTCTCTTAAGCCAGCAAGGCTGGCTCCTAACCAGCGGGATCCTCCTGTTTCCGCCTCCCAAATACAGGGATTACAAGTGTGCACCACCACGCCCAGCTGTTTCCACCATTTTAAAATTTGAGAAAATAACACATACCTCCAAAGTTGTGAAAATCAAGTATAAAACTATAATTGTATTATCATATATTAATAATCTATTATACATACACTAGAGTATGTATACTATACACATGCCTTAGGGATTTGGGGTTAAAGATAGAGAAAAATATACTATAGATTATTAATAGTTTTTTATAAATTTAGAGAGGAGGTGTCTTTGCAAAAAAAAAAAACTAAAAATTTTAACCTTTGCTTATGCTGACCTAGCTAGACTTATTTTTTTCTTTTGAAGTAAATCATTTTACTTTTAATTTTTATTATGAAAATTTCAAACTATGCACAAAATTATAAACATGGAATCAATCTCAATGTATCTAGAACCCAGCTTCAACACAAAAATACTGTAAAATATTTTTCAAGGAATATTATTTTATTTTTTATTGGGGCACTGTAATTACATATCATAATGAAAATCAGTGTGATAGGAATGTATACACACACAGCACTTGGTGTGTTTCCCACAGGATCTCAACCTGCTCCCTCCTCCTCCCCATACATATTATTGAGATTTGTATTGACTACTTCCTGGAGGTACATAGCATTATTTGAATTGTTTCCTTCATCAAGTCTCCTTCTACCTACCACCTCCTTTCTCTAATTCCCTCCAATTATTCTACTGGAATCTCTCCTCATTTATCTGAAGTCCCTTTCATTTTTCAATTTCTCTCTAGTTTCCACATATGAGAGAAAACATACAACCCTTCACTTTCTGATGCTGTCTTATCTCACTTAGAATAATATTCTCTAGTTCCACCCATTTTTCTACAAATAGCATAATTTTGTTCTTTATGGCCGAGTAAAAATTTATTGGGTCTATATACCACAATTTTAATCCATTCCTCTGTTTTATGGATACCTAGACTAGTTCTATAACTTGGATATTGTGAATTATGCTGCTATATACATGAATATGCATGTATCTCCATAATATTCTGACTTCAGTCCCTTTGAAAAGATACCTAAGAGTGGTACAGCTGGGACATAAGGTGGTTCCACCCTCAGTCTTCTGAGAAACCTTCACACCAATCTCCATAGCAGCTATACTAATTTGCAATCCCACCAACAGTGAATAAGGGTTCTTATTTCACCACATTCTTGTCAGCATTTATTAATGTTTGTATTCTTTATGACTTCTATTCAAACTGGAGTTAGAGAAAATCTTAGTATACTTTGATTTGCATTTTCCTAATGATGTTGAGCATTTTTATATATTTATTGGCCATTTGTATTTCTTCTTTTGAGAAGTATCTATACAGTTCAATTGTACAATTTTTTCTTGTATTGTATTATTAGTGTTAAAATTTTCAAATCCTTTATCAGAGGAATAGCTGACAAAAGATTTTTTTCCATTTCATAGACTTTATCTTTAGACATTTTATTGTTTTCTTTGCTGCAAAGAATCTTTTTAACTTAACACCTTCCCATTTATTGATTCTCATTTTTATTTCCTGAGCTTTGGAGGTCTTATTGAGGAAGTCTCTACCAGTGCTTATATGTTCGCAAGTTGGTCCTATTCCCTCTTCTAGTAATTGCAAGGTCTCTGGTCTAATTTATAGATCATTTATTCATCTTTAGCTGACTCTTATATAGTGTCAGTGTTTGGGATTTAATTTCATTCTCCTAGAACTGGATAACCAGTTTTCTCAATACCATTTGCTGCAAAGGCTGTCTTTGATCCATCTCGAGGTGATTTCTGTGCATACTGAGAGGTAAAGATTTAGTTCCATCTTTTTACAAATGAATAGTGAGTTTTCCTAGAACCATTTGTTAAAAAGGCTGTCTTTTCTCCAGTGTATGAATTTGGCCCCTTTGTCAAAGATTAATTGACTATAGATGTGTGGGCTTGTTTCTATATCTTCTATTCTGTTCCACTGGTCAGTGTGCCTGTTGTTATGCCAGTACCATACTGTTTTTACTACTATACTCTATAGTATAATTTGAAGTCTGGGATTGTGATGCCTCCTGCATGGTTGTTATTGCTGAGAATTGCTTTGGCTATTCTGGGTCTTTTATTTCTCCATATAAAATTTATGGCTGATTTTTCTAGGTCTATTAAGAATGTAATTGGAATTTTTATAGAAATTACATTGAATCTGTAGATTACTTTTTGTAGAATAGCCATTTTGATTATACTTATTCTGCCTATCCATGAGTACGGGAGATCTTTCCATCTTCCAAGGTCTTTTTAAATTCCTTTCTTAAGTGTTTTATAGTTTCCTTAATAGATATCTTTTACATATTTGTCTAGGTTTATTCCTAGGTATTTTATTTGTTTTGAGGTTATAGTGAATGGAATTGTTTTCTTTATTTCTTTCATTGTGGATTAATTGTTGGCATAAAGAAAAGCAACTGATTTCTTTAGGTTGATTTTGTATCCTGCAACTTTGCTAAATTGGTTAATCAGCTCCAGAGGTCTTCTGGTTGAGTTCTTTGGGTCTTCTAGATAAAGGATCATGTCATCTGAAAATAAGGATAGTTTTAATTTCTCTCTTCCTGTTTGAATTCCTTTGATTTTCTTCTCTTATTGCTGCAGCAAGAGTCTCAAAGACTATATTAAAAAGGAGTGGAGATAGTGGGCATCCTTGTCTTGTTCTTGATTTTAGAGGATATTCTTGCAGATTTCCCCATTCAATATGATGTTGGGTTTATTGTATATAGCCTTAATGATGTTGAAATATGTTCCTTCTATTCCAATTTTCTGCAGTGTTTTTAACATAAATGGGTGTTGGATTTTGTCAAATGCTTTTTCAGCATCTATTGATATGATCATGTGGTTTTTGTTCTCAGTTCTATTATGTGGTGAATATCATGTATTTATTTGCATATGTGGAACCAGCCTTGCTTTTCTGGGATGAAACCAACTTGGCTGTGGTGTACAATTCTCTTGATATGGTTTAAATGCATATAGCTAGTATTTTGTTTAGAATTTCTGCATCTATGCTCATTAAGGTTTGTATGCTCATTAAGATATGGTTTGTAATTTTTCCTTTCTTGAGGTATCTTTGATTGGTTTGGGGATTAATGTGATACTGGCCTCATAGAAGGAATTTGGGAGAATTCCATCTCTTTCAATTTCCCAGAAAAATTTTCAAAGTACTGGTATTATTTCTTCACTTAAAGTTTTGTCGAATTCAGCTGGAAACCCAACAGGGCCTGGGCTTTTCTCTTATGGCAGAATTTTTATTGCTGTTTCTATTTCTTTGCTTGCTATTGGTTGGTTTAGGCTTGCTATGTCCTCTTGGTCCAGTTTAGGTAGGTTATATGTGCATAGAAATATATCGATTTCTTCCATGTTTTCCAGTCTATTGAAGTATAAATTTTCAAAGTAGTTTCTGATAATCCTTTCAATTTCCCCACTGTCTGTGGTGATGTCTTCATTTTCATTTTTATTTTAATAATTTGAAAATAGTTTATTTTGGTTAGGTTGGCCAGGGGTTTGTCAATCCTATTAATCTTTTCAAAAAACCAGCTTGTTGTTTTGTTGATTCTTTGAATTGTTTTTTGTTCTCTATTTCATTTATTTCTGCTATAATTTTAATAATTTCCTGCCTTTTTCTGGCTTTGAGATTATACTGTTGCAGTCTTTCTAGGTCCTGCAGTTGTGTTATTAGATTGTTTACTTGGCGACTCTCTGTCCTTCTTATGTGGGCACTCAACGCTATAAACTTTTCTCTTAACACTTCCTTCAAAGTAGCCCAAAGATTTTGGTAAGTTGTTTTTCTATTTTCATTTTTTTCCAGAGATTTCTTTATTTCTCCCTAATTTCTGATCTTACCCACTCATCATTCAATAGTGTGTCATTCAATCTCCATGTATTTAAATAGTTTATTTTCTGTTTCCTGTTGTTGATTTCTACTTTCATTCCATTATGATCCGAAAAGATGTGGAAAATTATATTTTTTGAATTTTTTGGTGCTTGCTTTGTGGCTCAGTAAGTGATCTATTTTTGAGAAGGTTTTATGGGCTGCTGAGAAGAATGTGTATTCTCTTGTTCCTGGTTGAAATATTCTGTCTATGTCTGTTAGGTCCATTTAGTTTATACTTGTCTTTAGTTTTGAAGAGCCTTTACTCATCTTTTGCCTTGAAGATCAATCCAGTGGTGTAAGAGGTGTGTTGAAGTCTCTCAATATTATTGTATTTGGGTCTATTTGAGATCTGATGTCCAAGAGGGTTTGTTTTGCAAATGTGACTGCACCCATATTTGGGGCATAAACATTTACTATTATTATATCTTCTTGGTGGATTATTCCTTTTAATAAAAGGAAATGCCCTGCTTTGTCTCTTCTGATGTGTTTTAGCTTAAAGTCTCTTTTGCTAGATATCAGTGTTTCTACCCATGCTCGTTTTTGGTCTCTATTGGCATGATATATCTTTTTCCATCCTTTCACTTTCAATCGGTGAATGTCTTTGGCTTAAAGGTGAGTTTCTTGCAAACAGCATATATTTGGATTATGTTTTTTTAATCCACATTGCCAGTCTATGTCTTTTGATTGGTTAGTTAAATTCTTTGACATTCAGAGTTATTATTGAAATATAATTTTTGTTTCCTGTCATTTTGTTTCCTAACTTCTATTTGGTATGATATTATTTCTCCTTTACTTAGATGCCCTTCTGATCAACTTCATCTCTTTTCTGGTTCTATAACTTGCTTTTTTTTATTCTTTATGGTTTATTTCTTTAAATATTTTCTCTAGTGTTGGCTTTGAGTTCATGAATTTTTTAAGACTTTTCTTACCTTGAAACACTTGTTTCTTCATCAATTTTGAGTAATAATTTTGCTGGATATAGCAGTTTGGGTTGGTAGTTGTTTTATTCCAGGGTCTGGATCACATCATACCAGTCTCTCCTGGCATTCATGACTTGGGTTGTATAGTCTGGGATAATTTTTATTGTTTTGCCCCTAAACATCACACGTTCTTTTGTTCTCACTGCTTTTAAGATTCTTTCCTTGGCCTCTATGTTGTTTATTTTATTTCATGGCATGGGGAGGTCCTTCTTTGATCTTGTCTTAATGGTGTTCTGCATGTCTCCTGAACATGTATGTCCAAGTCTCTTTTCATGTTTGAAAAATTCTCTGAAGCTATTTCTCTGAAGAGATTATGAATACCCTTGGTCTGTACTTCTATCCCTTCTTCAATCCCTTTTATCCATAAGTTAGGATGTTTCATATTGTCCCATAGTTGTTGGACGTTTAAGTTTCGTTATGTAATGACTTCTGTATGCTGTTGACTATGCTTTTAGTTTCGAATGAGCTGTCTTCTAACAATAATATTCTATTTTCCATTTCATTTAATCTTCCAGAATTTCTTTCTATTGCTGTCTTCATTTCATTTATTGACTCTTTCATTTCATTCCAGACCTCTTTCTGATTCTTACTTAGTGTCTCCATTTCCTTTTTCATTTCCTGTAGGCATGCTTTGAGGCCTTTCATCATATTGTAGATCAGGATTTAGAATTCTCCTTCTTGCATTTTTTGTAGGTCAGTATTTGTGATTTCTATTGTTTCTTCACTATTCAAAATTCTGGTATTTTCAAGGTTCTCATGCTTGTTTTTCTGATATTTTGACATCTTTTGTGGTTATTATGTCTAATCCAGTCTTAGTAGTAGAAATTTAGAAGTGTCAGTAGGTAAGCAGTACTTTTTCCAATGATGAGGGTTAGGTGATGGTGGAGGAGCTGAGGTGATGGGTGCAGGAGTTGGGTAAAGTAGAGGATATGATTAGGTCGAGGAAGAATTTAAGTATAATAAGGTAATGTCTGGTTGAGAATGGGAGAAAGTTAGATAGTAGGACTCTTGTAGTTAGTAGAATATTTAAGTATGGAGATATGAAATACCTTGAATATTAAACAAGGAGATAAAAGGATTAAACAATATTAAGTACAATATACAATATTAAACAAGGAAAAATAAGTTTTGTAGGAGAGAGTAAGTAGGCTAGAGTGAAAAAGTTTGTAAAAGGAGTTGGGGAAGGAGCAAACAAACATGAATAGAGTAAGAGAAGAAGATGCACAAGCTAACTATTATACATCAAAGACAAAAAAAGAGAAAAAAAGAGTAAGAAAAAGAAAAAAGGACAAATATTGTAAAAAGAACTAACAACCATGTGAGACAACAAAGTAAAACAACCAAACAAACAAAAAACACAAATAAAAGAAAAACAAAATAAAAAAAACAGTCCTACTAATTTACAAATATGGGGTGGGCCTGTATATTATCTGAATGCCTGATGGCTGTGGTATCTTCTGGATTATTTTCCAATGTCTTATTTGCTCAGTACCCTATTGTCAGCTTCTGAACCCAGTCTCTGAGTGTTTAGGCCCCTCTCTCGCCTCTAACAGCTTTGCGGTTAGGTGTCAGGGCATCAGGAGTCACTGTTATGAGTTCTGTGCAAATCCCAGGTTCTGTGTATTTCCAGCCTGTAGTCTGTGCCTCTGATTTCTTATCCTAGACCTCAGCCCAGTGCTTCTTTACCTGCAGGGGCAGAGGCCATCCAATGTAGTTTTGGAGTGACCTCCTGTGGCACTGTGCAGGTATCGCGCCTTGAGCACTTTTCCTGTGTCTCTGGAGGTTCTCACTGGATTAGCCTGCCAGATTCTGTGGTGCACAATGGTCGCACACCATTATCGCCATGTCCCTTGGCACACACTGGGTGCATGCCGGGTCCTGTGGCTCATCTAGGTACACACTGTTACCTGGCTGCCTTGGTCTGGGACTCCGTAGAGCTCGCTGTGCTGCTGGATCCTGTGGCTTTTCTGGGTGCACACGGTCCCCTTCCAGGTCAATAGAGGTCTCGCTGTGCCACTGCGGGTGCCGCCTTTGGTGAACAAATGGTGCAACTCAGGTGCTCAGATGCAGCTCACCACTTAAGATTTTGGAACTCTATGGCCACTTTCAAACACTTGGGTTTTTTTGTTTTGTTTTGTTTTGTTTTTTTTCTGAATTTCTTGGGGCTGCCGCACCAGGACTTGCAGTTTGGGGCTGTGGCCCGTGATGGTGCTGGCAGCCGGGAATGTCCACTGCAGGTCCATTGTGCACTTGGGCTTTTTCTTGCAGTGGATCTCACAGTTACTGGATTCCTTCCACTGTGATTCCTGGATCTATTTTGGGTTGTGAGCTATATTTATTTTGGTTATTAAGATGCTGCCTTTTCAGTAGTTGAACTTTGTTTCAGCTACTGAGATGTGCAGCATCCTGCAGTCACCATTTTGAATCTCTTTTCTATAGTATAATTTTAAATCAGCTATTGTAAACATATCTAAGAACATTTCGTCATACAATTTAATTCCTAGTATGTGCTATTGAGTATGGGATTCTGTGCTGCCAATAAATCATGGTACTAGCCACCAATCTCATCTAATCTAAATAGAAAGAAAAATGTTTTAAAAATAAATGTAATCCAATCATGAAATACTTCTGCTCCTCAAAAAATAAACTAAATAATACAAGTAACAAAGATTAATTTTTTTTCTATAAAAATCTGATGATCCCTTATAATTTCTTTAAATAATTAGAAAAGACTAAAAGTCTTCTGATCTCTTTATGAGTATTTTCATGCAGAAAAGCTTTCAAACAATATTTTAGATGAAATGTAAAATTCAACATTGCAACCTCAGCCTTCTCTATAGCACATATAAAATATTTGGTTGATGAAAGTTATAACAAAGAAATTGGAGATTTAAGAGGGGAAAGAAATATAAATAGTAGAATAAAAATGCTATTTTTGCAATCCACTCTTACAAGAAATAATATTAGTAGACAAGTGGAAAATAATGCCAAAACCTTTGATCTGTACTTCTGCATTTGTGGAGAATAAAAGAGGTAGGTTGAAAAGTTACTAGTATAGCCTGGCATTCATTAGTGATGTTTATCATTATTTCTGGGTTTCTACCTTCTGGGTACATTGAATAATGTGCTTTTTGGCCCCATAGTGAATGTATAAAGAAATTATACATGTCACTTTTAAGCCTAAGCCTTCAATCATTGCTACCAGACCTCCCAAAGCACATTTCCTCTGCCATTGTCACTACTTTAAATGATGGTGGCTTCATTAGACTAGGTCCTGGAGTGTGATAAAAAGACATAAAACCCCAGATGATTCTGATACATCAAATGAGCAAAGAGTACATTTTTTGTCACTGATATTACAAATTTCTTTGTCAGTGCAACATAATTTAGCCTTTCTGATAAATCTGCATATTGAAAAACTTCTCATGGAGAGGGCATATGGAAAAGTAGAGCTTTAAACTATTGTGCTTCCAGAATCACAATGAGACTGCAAAAAAATGAGTCAAGAGACTGATAACTAAAAAAGTGGTCAATGGCATCGAATTTTTTACATTTTTACAGTTATCAAATAAATTTTTTGAAAATGTCGATTGTCCTTCAATTATAGTAATATATAAATGAGACATTATATAAATAAGAGGCTTTCTACTTCCTAGCTACATATATATATATATATATATATATATATATATATATATATATATGTACCACCGATATATTGGTGGTCTAGCTACACTACCCGCCCTATTTTAGTTTTTATTTTGAACTAAGGTCTCACTAAGTTGCTGAGAATGGCTAAAAACCTGTGGTTCTCCTGTCTCGGGCTCCCAAGTATTTGGATTACAGGTATTCACACCATACTGGGATATGATTTTTTTTTTTTTTTTGTGGGTCTGGGGGTGGAACCCAGGGGCATTTGACCTCCGAGCTACACTCCCTGCCCTATTTTTTTTTTATTCTTTATTTTGAAACCGGGTCTCACTGAGTTGCGGAGGGCCTCACTAAGTAGCTGAGGCTGTCCCCGAACCGCGATCCTCTGGTCTCAGCCTCCCGAATGCTGGGATTACAAGCGTGCGCCACCACGCCCGGCGGATATGATATTTTTTAAAAATAACTATTGGCTTTTTAACCAGTGGCCACTGAAGGGTAGGGAGGAGAACAAGATAAGAGACTTCTCAATTTCTACCATTTTTCTCATCTAATAAGATGGTCTCTACTTTTAGTTATATTAAAATTAGAATTTCAGATAAAAATATAGTTTATAAGGAAAATGTTTAAATGTTTAGTTCATTTGAAAGTTTAAATATGTCTGCATGTAATCTTTTTATTAAAAGAAATATAGTCTACAATATCCAACCTAATACCAAATTTCAAATATTTGTCTCTCTTGTCTTTTCTGAACTATTTCCATGGTATGTTCTATTTACACTTTTTCCCCCAATCAACTTTGAGTCTCCTGTAATGAATTTTCTTTACCTTATTCTTAAAAGACAACTACAAATCTGCCACCCTAACGCCTTGTGCTTAGGACATCTATGGCATGTATATTCACTTTTGCATATGTCTCTATCACTGCTGGTCCCCAGAAAAAGTATAGCTGATGGTGGGTATATGCACATTGTGACATATACCCACAATGTGAATATATGTCCCACCATCCACACAGTTGCAGGTGTACACTCAGTCCACAGAACTGTAAATATGCACCCAGCTCCCACTCAGCCTGCTCAGCTGTAGATAGGTATATAGTTAAATAAGCATGACTGGGCAAAATGCCATAAAACTGTGCATGCTACACTGGCATAAACCCACCCATTTTGTGCAAAATTCTATATTAGCAACCAGTTTATAGAATAAAGCTGCTGTTTATTCTCCTCTTAATGGTGACTCTGTACTCTTATTTTTCTCTGAGGATTTCACTGCCCAAACCTTCCCTGTACCACCATCTGGCCTCTGACCATGTCCCTGACAGCTGGTGTAATTGACAGGATGAGGTGAGTGCCCCTAATGTCCCCCTGGAGGAATAGCATTGGGAGTAAAGTCCCAAGAGATGCAGCCCCCCAGCCTCCCTGTGGTTCCTGGTAGCAGGTTCTCTGTCAGTGTGGACCCCACCAGAAGATTGGGACAATGTACATTCAGGAGCTAAATCAAGACATACATTGGCTTTGGCAATAGGAAGAACATTTAGAGCAATGTATAGCAGCCACTGAACCATCCTGCATGGCCTTAAGAAGTCTGCTCCAACTTCTTGCTCTCACTGCAGTAGTCCCATAAACTCCCTTCAATGTGCCAACTCCTTTATAAGGCAGAAGGTAGAGATAGAAGAGCCTCTGTCCTTTGAGGGAGAGGCTGGGGGACCCTGGCAACCTACCCACAGCATCACCATGACTTAATATATGCCTATAGAATTACATGATTTGGCAGTGCAATAGAAGCAGAAGATAGAGAAAACAGTTTCTGCATGGTTTCTGTGCCTGTGGGGTAATAGGACCAATAAGACTGAACTAAACCGATTGAAATGACCCAATTCGCTAGTATAACTCTGTAGCCTCCATGTGGCAGTGACTGCAGAATGTGTCTGTGACTAGTACACAAGTTGGGAATCAGTCTTTAATTAATTGGCTCATGGTTGCTGCCTGCAGGGTTTGGAATAGCACCAGCAAGTTGCTAAAAACTGTAAGTGAACTATTTATTTACTTAGTGCAGATTATACTTGAGATGAATGTCAGAGAGATGATATTTGGAGCTCAGTATACTCACCCAGACGAGTCATTTATGACCTATATAATCTTATCCTAGTAGTTGGCCCCTGCCAGGACACTTTGGGTACTATGGCTGCCCTCCTGGCTCTGTATGTGGGTCTGCCCATGTGCATCAGTGCATTTTGCATTTGCAAATGCACATTTGCAATTGTGCATTTTGCATGTGCATGCAAAAGTGATAGCTGCCTTGGGCCATGATAAAAGACATGGTAGTGTGCTGGCAGGGGCACTAAGGATGAGCTGTAGCAGGAGGAAAGGACTTTTCACAGGACCAGGCCCCCATGCTGCAAAATAATAAGCAGAAGACAAAGGACCTATGAAAGTCAGCTGCATACAAACATGACTTATTGGCAGTTGGCTGGCAATAAAAGAAAATAGAACACCAGCCCAATGAAGTGCTTCTGAAGCTCTGGTGGCAGCTCTGCTTAAACAAAAGCACACGCCTTTACCTCCAAATAAAGGACAAGGGAATGACTAGAGAGATACATGTGGCTGGGTTTCTCCCAGATCAGGAACTCAGTGGGATACCCAGTTGATGGGGGCCAGCTGTTCTGAGGACACATGTGCAATTGACTTGTTATTGGTTCTTCCACAATGTGCAACAAGTTCCAGCAGAAGTTGATTTGGAAGCTGAGAGTACCCTTCTCTTTGGCGACCCAGATAAATTTACTAGACCTAAGGCTTCCACAGAGGGTTAGTAGAGGCCATCTCATTACAGTTTGGGGTAACCAAATGACTTTGGAAAGAGGACATTTGTCTCTTAAGCAATATAACATTTATATATTCCCCATAGCTGAGCATATGTTGGGGGTGGATGTGCTGCAGGGACTGACTGTACAAAAAACAATTGAAGAATCCCAGGTATGGGTGTGTGTGTAGTAAAGACTATTACTAGAAGACATTCCCATCATGTTCCCTTGCAACTCCCCCAGCCACAAGGACTGTGAATGTACAGCAATACAAGCTTCCAGGGAGGCATGAGAAAATTGGACAGATGAGACTGAAGCTAGAAGAGGCAAGTATAATCTTCCCATTTCAGCCCATTCAATTCTCCTGTGTGGTCAGTGCAAAAATCTGTCATCAGACTATCAGGAGTTAAACAAAGTGATACCACTCTTGAATGTTGTGGTAGCAAACATTACAGAGCTGATGGATGGTCTGTTTCATGAACTAGTACAGTTTCATTTTGATGTAGATGTAGCAAAGGCCTTTTTCTCTACTGATATTACTCTATAAAGTCAAGAACAATTTGCTTTTACCTGGGAAGGGCACCAATGAACTTTTTTGGTGTTGCCCAGGGATATTTGCATAGTTTTACCTTGTGTCATAACCTTCTGGCACAAGATTTGGCCTCTTGGCAGAAGCTCAAGACTGAATGGTTGTTTTATTATATTGGTGATGTTACGCTAACCTCTGATTCTCTTACAGAACTACAAGCATCTGTATGCATTCTCTGAGCCACTCTCCAGGGATGGCAGTAGACTGTCAATGATGACAAGATCCAGAGACCTGAGTATTTTGTCAAGTTCTTGGGAATTGTTTAGTCAGGTAAGACAAAGGTTGTACTTGAAACAGTAATAGATAAAATATAAGTGTACCCTTGATTGGTAAAGGTCAGTTACAGATATATCTGGGTCTTTGGAGTTTCGGCAAATGTTCATACTCCACTTAGCTAGGCTTATGCACCCCTTAAATTGCCTTGTTCATTAGGAGGCAGCTTGGGATGGAAATCCTAAAATAAAAACTTTATTGCTACCAAGAGGGCAGTGGCACAGGCACAGACTCTGTGGGTAGCAGACCCTTCCCTTTCTTTCCTGTCAAAACTTAAATGAATGACGCAGCTCCAGATGGGGTTATGGCAGAAATAAGGTGTAGAAATAGTCCAAAGGATTTTCTCACAATTATGAAAAGGGACAGAGATGCACTACTATCTTTTTGATAAAGATAGTGACAGTATATGCTGCCCTCTCGGTTTGTGAACCCTTTACAGGTATTGGGTCAGTGATGGTGCAGACCACCTATCCTGTGGAAGGCTGGCTGAGGTCCTAGACTCAGACCCCTCTGACAAGGATAGCCTAAAGGCCCACCCTGACCAAGTGGAGAACATACTTAGAGCAACAAGTATAGTTTCCTAGTAGTCCTTTGAGCAGTTACATACACTGCTAGGGCCAGTACTTTCTGAGTGACAGCCCCTTCAGAACTCACAGAAGTGGGAAATACCCCAAGACTCCATGAAGAAAGAAAACCCCCTATACCTGAGAAAGTATAGTATACTGATGGCTCTTATCATGGGCAGCCACAACATGAGCAGCTCTGGCTTTACAGCCCACCACAGAGACATTTTGATACAAAACTGGTATCAGACTCTTTATTCCATAGACTGAGCTCTGGACAGTTTGGTTGTTGCTAATGAAGAAGAATGTGCCCTTCCATGTTTGTACAGACAACTGAGTAGTCTATTGTGGACTGACCTTGCAGCTGCCCTGATGGAAAGCACAAGATATGTTAATGAGCATCACCTGTTGCTGTGTAAGAATATGTGGAAGGACTTGTGGAATTGGGGCCTTTGGGAAGGAGCTACCATACACCATTTTCCCATGGAATAGGTCTTTATAGACCCACTGGAAATGGTGATGCTGACACTTTAGCACAAGTTCAGGCTCTCCAAGTATACCCAGAGCCATGGTCAGTAGTACTGTGGCTTCATAAGAACACACTGGTGTACAAAGCATGAAAGTGGGTGCCCATGATGGGGCCCAAAATGGAGATTGCCTCTAACCCATGGCCAAGAACAAGATGCTATGAGACAGTGTCCTTGGTGTGCAGAACACCATCCACAACAATGAAGGGTTTCTACAGTGCCAGGACAGTTGTCCTTAGGTACTCAACCATTACAGAAATGGCAGATTGACTATACTAGGCCATTGCTGAAGAGGTTGCTAAGAGTTGTTCAAAAGTAGCCTTTGGTAGTGGCAAGTGACTCATTTTCAGG
Source organism: Muscardinus avellanarius (assembly GCF_963383645.1). Lineage (NCBI taxonomy): Eukaryota > Metazoa > Chordata > Mammalia > Rodentia > Gliridae > Muscardinus > Muscardinus avellanarius. Next base: position 55,051,822 of record NC_137790.1, read on the forward strand.
CCTATACATACAGACCTGTGCTATGTACAATGAAATATACTGGCAATTGCATGTTCCCTACCTGCCCCAAGTAGCCAGAATGATTAAAAGCTTTAGCAGGTGCCTGAAAGTAAAGTTGAAGACCTTGCTACCCTCCTCCTCATCGGAAGAGAGGGTGAGCACAAGTGCCTGTGGAAGTGGAGCTTTTAAATGAGAAAACTCACTGCATTGGACAGGCCCTTTTAGATAAGGCAATAGCAGAAATACCCAGCACTTTGAAGATAACAGGCAGCTCAGAAGACTCCCAGATGCAACCAGAGGTGAGATATCAAGAGCTCCTATTCCCTGCACCTAAACCCTTGGCTCCAAGGCAATGAGATGTCTGGGAGTGACCATGGTTCATGCAGGTGACTCAGGGGCCTTGGGTTACACTCCTGTTGCCATGGGGTCTAAGACAGAAGGCCCAGTTGCAACTGGACCCTTGGAGAGCTGCTTGGCCCTGCCCAGTAGAGGTCACACTTTTTTCACAGGCAGAAGGCACAATTTTAAAAGATATGCAGGTCACGAGACTATAGCCTACTCTGTTGTATGCTGTGGAGGATGTTCTCAATCCCTTACATCCTACCCAGGGTACTTTGATGTGGTATCATTGCTCTAGAGTGGCCATCATTCCAGCCACTGTTCTCTGGCAAAATGAGCATGTCACTTGCATTCTCTCAGAAAGGGAGGATTTATCTATAGTGTTATTTTTTTTTTCTTTCTGCTGTCCTACTATCCAGGTTAATGCAAGTAACAGACTGTGTTCCTGAGCATACACATTTGCAAGATGAGAGAATACCTCTCATTGCTGGGTTTGCACTAAACTATAAGTGGAGGCAGCTGAAGGTCTTCCGTGATGATTTGCCCTCCCCCACTGCAGACAACTGGATTTCTTTACACACCTGGAACCACAGCAGCCCCAATACAAACCTGGAAACGCAGCAGCCCCTAATTGGATGAACAGTGCTTCACAATCAAGGATTTATTGTACTAAGACCATAATGATTCTCCTGCCCCTGCTGGGATATGCTATAGAAAATAGGTGGGGCTGGTTAATAAGGGAATGTGTAGAACTTCTCAGCCAAGAATCTTTGTATACAACAGTTGAACTGATATGTAGCCAATTGAATTCCTGAATGATTGCCCAAAGAACTATGTCAAAATGTCACTTGTTTGCCAGATACAAACTGGTGATGGAATGGGAAGAAACTAATAAGGACCAACCAAGCCCACTGATTTCCTCCCAGATGGCTAGCTCTGAGTTTGTTATTATTATGGCTGGCCATATCTCACTGCCAATTGAACATGATAATGTATCTGGGGAAGAACATACATATGAAAAAATAATTTATACTCTTTCCCATAAGCCTAATAATTGGGAATCCATATATTACAGCTGGTTTTGCATGCACAGAGCTGTGTGTTAGTTTTACCCATTGGCATTGATTATTCCATGGGATGGTACTACAGATGTGGAATTGCAGGTGGAGGCCTTAGTCCAACATGTTGCAGAAGCTTTAGATATATCCTGACAGGCACTTTGCCTTATAATGGATGAAGCACCCAAATGCAGAAGGTGATTTTGCAGCTAGAATAAATGTTAGATATGCTTACTACTGCTCTAAGTGGAATGTGTGCTCTTCTTCATATATATATTCCAGATCACCAGCAGGAGGTACACAAAGCTTTGGTGGAGATGGATGCAGAGGTACAGGCTATTCAGACCTTATAGTAAGACCTGCTTACAACCTGGTAGAACTCACTGGGCTCCTTATGGAGATGGATATTGACTATGCATGCCTGAATGGCTGGAGGATGATAGTTACCTATTGTGCCCTATATTGCTGTTGTGGTCTTTGGGCCCAATGCAATGCTCTCAGTCAAACCATGCACTCCTCTCCTGTAGGGCTGGAGTGTGGGGCACAGGGGAAGTACATGCTGGAGCTGGGCAGATGACCCCCCATCCTCCCCATTCCTTCAGTCACAGATGTACACTTAGCCCACACAGCTACAAATGTGTGCCCAGCCCCTACTCAGCCAAAGAAGCTGAAGATATGTACATAGTTATGTAAGAATTACTGGACAAAATTCAATCTGTGCACACCACACTGGCATGGATATGTGCCATTTTGCACAGAAGTCTATATTTGTTTGTAAAATAAAACTGCTGTTTGTTCTCCTCCTAATGGCAACTCCCCATTCTTTCTTTTCTCTGGAGATCTCATCACCAAAACCTCCCCTATACCCCTAATTGGCCTCTGAATACTAATAGTTTCCATTTCAAATTTTGTCTTTAGACTGTTATTTTCAGAGTTGTATCTTCCACTATAGCTCTCCTTCAAACTTATGAGATCTCTGAATTTGTCAAAATCAAGTACCATGATTTCGGTTACTAATTTTTGATTATAGGAAAAAGAAAACCTAAATATTATCTTTAAAGTAGAAATTGCCAGTCAGTTTATATATGTGTGTTGCAGCCCAACATAATGCTCCGAGAAGAGATTTTACTCTATTTGAGGTATAAACAATCCTTTTTTTATGTCTCTGCCAGAAAAAAAATGATCTATATCAAATACTTCAAATATATAAAGACAGGTAAACTTGGCTCCATATTTTAATTCTTGGGTAAACCTGCCACAGAAAACTTTCTCGTGTAACTAAAAGTGTGAAAAGAGAGTAAGAGGGCAGTGTTCAAGGGTAAGTGTGATAAAATCACTTGATTATGAGAATTTCTTGTGCCCAATTACCTACATACATAACACTGCCATCAAATAAGGGACTGCTGCTGCAAATGCCCAAATATAGTCTAATGTAGTAGATCATACTTAACTAAGATGAGTAATTCTATTTCCTGGTCATTTGTCCTATTGTGGGATTTATCTCACTAACTTGTATGCACTTTTCTTCACAAGGTTTTTTCCATATTTTTGTCACCAGGTACAATAAGTTTGATGTATTCAATGTAGTAAACAGGTGTAATGTGCTGTGGAAGTATGACCTGTGGACTGTCTTAAGATAAAGAACTAAAAAGTTAACCTACAGGTGAACATGCTGGTGAAAAAATACCATTGGTACTTCCATGGGGAAAAAATTGCTTTTTATGATCTTGGCTTATTGGTATTTTAAAAAATCATTTGCCATCTCATCTAATTGTTCCAAGTCACTAAAAACTTTCCTGATCTGACTTCATGTTTATATGTTTTTTAAAGCCGCTCCAATGGAAGTTACTTCCTGATTTATTAGGATATTCAAGTGTCATTCTGTAAGAACCATCTAATCTTTTCAATATTGAAATGGGGGGACTAAATTAAGTGAAAGGAATAACATTCAAATTAGCTTCTCAGGAATGCTATTACCAAGTGCAAAAATACTGGTATAAAAAGAGGAATTTGCCATCTAACAGTTGTATAGGGTAGAAGCCCAAACTCAAGGTGTCGGCAGGTCATAGTTTCTCTGAAACCTGTGGGAGACCTTCTTTGCCTTTATTGGACACTGGCAGGGTCTCTCTAGCCTTGGTTTCCCTCAGATTGTAGTTGCTTCAGTCAGATCACTGCTTGGATGTCACAATACATTCTCCCTTTCTGTGTCTTAATATGGATTTTTTTCTTCCTGTATCGCTTTTCTTTTAGGAACATAATATAGGGTCAAGGTGCCATGTTTTACCAACATAATATTATCTTGATTCCAATAGTTGCTTCTACAATGATCCTACTTCAAATAGGGTCTCATTATGAAACACTGGAACTTATAATATCAGAATAACCTTTTGGAGGATGTAACCTATATTGTCTCAAGATTTTGACATTGGTGTTCATTTCTCCAATTTCTTCAGAGATCCAGTATTGGGTTAGGAAAAAGGGTTACTTCAGGGGCATCAAATATGTCCTTTCTATTTTAATAATCTTCACCTTATTAGTCAGGAGTCCAAGAAAGTATTCTACTACTTACTGCATATACATATACATATACATATATAATATGAACTATACATTTAAAAACAAAGAAAATAACTTTGTAGTGTATTTGAAAATTTCTAAGGTCTGTTCTCATATAGATTCAGTTGAAATTCTAGTTATATCCTGGCCAAATGCCCTAAGCCCCCAGTCTGATTTTTCCAAATGGTGATGTTCTGGATCTTCAGATCCAGCATCTAATTACTGCCCTTTTCTAATTGGCAGAACTTTGGTAAGTGGCTGCAGGACCTTTGGAGGAAGGCTAAAGATAAACTTTACATTATAAACTTTTGGCAATGTCAAGGGGGACACATGTCTCTTGGCTAAAATTTTTATAAATAAGCCAGTCTAGAATTGCAACCTGTCTGGGAAGTGATTGAGAAGCAGTAATCATTATAGTGATAGCAATTCAAATTAAGATTGTGCAAGCCAGGCTTATAGATTTGATTTTAATCATTACACATATCTTCAGGGCAAAAGTCTTCTCTCCAACTATTGTAATCCATTGCCAATGATTCCTAATTGGAAAACATTTTAATTATCACTTTGGACTTGACTTCTATTACTCTAGTCATTTTTACACGATTCTAGTGTTGTCTTTTGTCTTTCTTCTTTCAGAACCAATGTATGGAGGATTGAAAGAGTGAGAGATTGAGAGACAGGGAGAGAGAGAGAGAGAGAGAGAGAGAGAGAGAGAGAGAGAGAGAGAGAGAGAGAGAATTGAGAAAGCTTGAGATTGCAAGGACTTGGCTTTTGTGGTTGGGAGCTGGCATGTCTGAAATCTGTAGGGAAGGCCTACATATTGGAAACTTTAAAGCAAGAGACAACTTTTCATTCCACATTTGGAATTTCTTCTGCTTTAGGGAACCTTAATTTTGCTTTTAAAGTTTTCATCTGACTAGATAAGGCTCACCTAGATTATCAAGGTAATCTGCTTAAAGTCAACTAATTATGGATAGTAACTCATTTACAAAATGCCTTTATACAAACACCAAGATTAGCATTTAATTAAATAATTATCAGTATTCAACCAAATACTATATCCTAATTAATTTGACACATGAAACTAACATTCTTCCATTTTGCATTCATCAGCTCAATGAAATAAGTGAGATCACTTGAATGATAGTGTTTCCTATCTTAATGCTGGCTTCCAGGAAACAGTCTCTGTGGAGCATCTCTCAATGATTTGCTGAAGAGTGTGGTCTTTGGGTAACCCACAGACATAGTTATAGGTTGGACCAGTAAGCTAGATAACAAATCTATCATTCCTATCTTCTTAAATCTTTGAAATCTACTTTATTCAATAAAAATTATTAAAAATGTTTGCATTAGTCCATATAAGACTATCTGAATTTAAAGCACTCCTAAGCCAGGCATGGTGGTGCACACTTGTAATTCCAGCATTTGGGAGACTGAAACCAGAGGATCACAGTTCATGGACAACCTCAGCTACTTAGTGAGGTCCTCTGCAACTTAGTTAGACCCTGTTTCAAAATAAAGAATAAAAAACAGGGCAAGGAGTGTAGCTTGGAGGTCTAATACCCCTGGGTTCCATCCCCAGATCTGGAAGGAAGGAAGAAATGAAGGAAGGAAGGAAGGAAGGAAGGAAGGAAGGAAGGAAGGAAGGAAGAAAGAGAGAGAGAGAGAGAAAGAAAGAAAGAAAGAAAGAAAGAAAGAAAGAAAGAAAGAAAGAAAGAAAGAAAGAAAGAAACTCCTAGTTTCTGGAGCCAGCACATTTAGTTACAAATCTCCGCAGAATGTTCACACATGGATAAATTTCACCTAGTTACATATTTTGGACCTTCTTTCCTACTTTAGGACTTCAGGATTCCATTGTCACACATCTTGTTTTGGTTGTTTCCAAATAAATGAATAACTCTTGAATATTTTACAGTTAGTATCCCGTCTCATATAGTTTTTTGTGGGGGTTATCTGGACTTGTTAGTGTCTGATTAAAAGCCAAGAGACAATAATATTGGAGATAGGATCTCATTGAAAATTGGCTACTGATTGCAAAACATGTGCTTCATGCATTGACTTACAGGATCTACAAAGAAGACCTGCCTCAAAGAGAAGAGTTCGTTTCTGCTGCCAACATAAGAAGATTGATGGGATTCAGAGAGCCAGAGAACTTACTGAAAGGTTGAAAATAGAGTTAGGGAGTTTAGGAGGGAGGTAAAAACACCAACTGAGTTATCTGAGACTGCTGCTTTATTCAGACCTGGCATGCTCCAGGGAGTCAGCCAGTCGTGGGGGAAGGGACCGATGGGCCATGTGTCTGGAGAGTTGTGCATAGTTCTGATCAGCCAGCTGAGTCACTTGGTGGATCGGAGGCACCAATGTTTTATAGGCATGCTGATTCTCTAGCAACATCTCGTGATGTTTGGAGTCTCGAGGCACCTGGATTCTCAGGATATCTCCACTTCTGGCTTCCGGGGTTCTGCCTCCTGTTCCCACTGGGAGATCACGTAGGGAGTGGGAAGGGACCCGACTTATCATCTTGGACTTTTGGTGATAATGGGTGGAGACAAAGTCTTAAGCTACTTCCTGCTGTCAGGGGGCATCTTAGAAGGTCCCCTTGGCCAGGAGAGGTCGGGTCCTCTGGAAGTGGGCAGGTGAGAGTATGGCTGCAGTGGGAGTCGGAGGTTACCCTGAACAGCTTGGTAATGCATGTTCAAGGAGACTTTAACAGACAACAAACTATTAAAAAAAAAGTCAAATCATGAGAGCAGTTCCTGGGAAAAGCAGGAGCCCATCAGCTATTGGCCCTTGCCCAGAAGGGAAGGAGCCCAGCAGCTGCTAGCCTTTGGAACCCTTCAAGATATGAGGTAGATTGTCACTGGATTTATTAATATATAGTAGCATTTTTCCTGAGAAAGACATACACCACCCTTTTAGCAGTGAGTATGTTTGGGTCATTCTGGTCAAATGAAAACATGCCATTGGGTCAGAAGCATCAGTAACATATTTTAGAGAGTTTAAATACTTATGGCTACTGGCATCTGGAGAGGGAGAGCATCGTTCTATATAAACACGTGGACCTGCTAAAATAAAAACATTAAAGAGAATTATGCTGAGCAAAACGAAACTTAGTGGGCCCCAACACTGTACAAGAGAATTTTTCATGAGGATGTTGTAGCAGAGCCCTTTTTAGACTTAGCCTGAGCTTCAGGCAGAGCAATTTTGTCCTGTAAAAGAGGGCCTGTAGTCCGTGAACAGGAGAGCTTGCTGTCAATCCCCTGTACCAAGATCAGAAAAAGAAAACTAGGACCTGAAAGGATGGAAGGACCGAGCAGGCAACCAAAAAGGAGATTGGTTTACCCGCTACCTGGAGAGTTACTCTGGGCTGGCAAGGAAGACAGAGGTTGAGGGATCCAGGAGCTGTCAGTCTTCAGCCAGGCTGAGTAGGGCCAGTGCCAGGGCCTGGTCCCTCGGTGAGACACCTGAGGCTCACCATTTTTACAAGGGAACTCACTTTTCCAGTGACCCTCCTGACCACACACCAGGCATGGTGTGGTTGGTGGATGTGACCTTGCCCCACTTGAGACAGGCTCCTGGAGGTAGTCATTGTTGCTGTCCTCCACCCCTGGGTGGTGCTCATCGCCCTTAGGGATGAACCATCACCACCTACCACAGAGCAACTACCAGAGATCTGCCTATTGGCAAAATGGGAGTGTATACTCCATCTCTACCTGGTCCTCTCTGAAATTAAAACTTTAAATGCTGTGTTAACCAGATCTCAGTATGGGTGTGAGGACCATCCTCAGCCTTTCTTAGTTTTTTCAAAAAGCCTCCTGAGTTGGTTCCTTAAGGGAGGATGGCAGGGGAAACAGAGTGGGTTAGAGTGGGAGGCTGTCCTGGGATAGGATGGTGGCTGAGGCAGTGAAGAGATCCTCAGAAAGTGGCACCTGCAACCCAGCTGGGTCAGATGCTGGCACCTCCCTGTCACCAAAAAATGGCAACTGTGCCTGTGACCCAGCAAAATTGCACGCTGGCGCAGGCCAAGATGGCAACTGCATAATGTCACAAGGTTGCAACTGTGTAACGTTATAAGATGGCAACCAAGATGGCAACTGTGACGTCACCAGGTAGTGACTATGTGCCATCATAAAATGGCAGCTGACAGGAAAATGGTGGCTGATGGAGAAGAGCATTTGGAGGGATGGGAATGGAGGAAAAAAAAGCCTGGACATAAACACTTAGGACCATTTACCAGACCACTTACAAGAGTTGTTAACCATTCTTGGGCCACTTCAACCCATTACCCAACTTGTATCAAGGCCAGACAGGAGCTCAGGGCATAAGTTCTCTGCTAGTTTGGAGGTTTGACTTCTCATAATTGGTTCGCAGGTGAAAATGAAGAATAGAAAACAGGTGTCCCCATTTTTCTGATCAATCATTCAGAAATGGGGATTAAGAGATCAGGAAAGATGTCTCAATCCCTTCTTAAAACCAAAGGATGGAGACCCCTGGAGAAACTGGACCCAGTAAGATGCTGGGTACCGGGCGGGGGTCATGCAGGGCATGCCAGCTGGGGCCCGGGTCACGGGACTCTGGGCCCCGGGCCAGAACACGCGTAGCATGCCAGACCCCTGGAGAAACCGGGCCCAGTACCCTGGGACCCGGGCAGGGGTCAGGTGGGGCACGCCAGCTGGGGCCCTGGTCGCGGGACTCTGGGCCCTGGGCCGAACTGCACGTAGCATGCCAGACCCCTGGAAAACTGGACCCAGTATCCTGGGTTCCGGGCAGGGGTCGCGCAGGGCACGCCAGCCGGGGCCCAGGTCGCGAGACTCTGGGCCCTGGGCCAAACTGCACGTAGCACGCCAGACCCCTGGAGAAACCGGGCCCAGTAAGATGCTGGGTTCTGGGCGGGGTCGCGCGGGGCACGCCAGCTGGGGCCCGGGTCGCAGGACTCTTGGCCCCATGCTGAACTGCGCGTAGCACGCCAGAACCCTGGAGAAACCGGGCCCAGCACCCTGGGACCCAGGCGGAGGTCAGGTGGGGCACGCCAGCTGGGGCCAGGGTCGTGGGACTCTGGGCCCTGGGCCGAACTGCGCGTAGCACACCAGACCCCTGGAGAAACCGGGCTCAGTACCCTGGGTTCTGGGCGGGCGTCGCATGGGGTACGCCAACCAGGGCCCGGGTCATGGGACCCTGGGCCCCAGGCGGAATAGTGCGGAGCACTCTGGACCCATGGGGAAACCGACCGGATTATAGTGCTACTGAGTGAGTGCCTGATCGCACTACCTCCTCAAACCACATATACTGTCTTCTCTTATTAAAAAAACAAAAAAAAAAAGGAAAAGAAAAAGAAAAATATTGGAGAGGAGTTAAGAAAGCCGTTATGGATGCCAAGACACTGGAGATGCAGACAAAACTTATCTAAATGCACTGGAACTTATGGAAAAATTCCCCGTGAAGGAGGACTGCTGTTTCTCTATATTGTTAAGAATCTTGGACATCACCTGTAAGGAGAGAGTTTAGCAGAGACCAAGGAGAAAGGTGGTGTTGAAAACAGTCTCCACGATGGCGGTGGAGACTTGTATTCAGAAGAAGCAGAAACCGGATCCTACCAACCTTATTTTTTTTGGAGAAATTACACCAAATGTCGAATGCTACCATCACGCATGCTTAGGAACACTGAACAACATTCAGAGTGGAAAAAGAGCCTGGGAAGGATTTGAAATGGTGGAGGCAGTGGCAATGGCAGTGGACAGTACTCAGGGGAGACAGAGATCTGATGCATTACACCTGGAACCTTTGAAGTAATGACCCCAGAGACAGTGATTGGAGCCTGCTGAGGGGTTAGGCGGGTGCCGGGGCCAGTGGCCGACATCGGAGCTTGCCATGAGGCAAGGCCGGTACTGGGGCCTCCAAGGCCAGGATAAGAGCCTGCCGAGGGGTTAGGCCGGTGCTGGGGCCAGCGAGGCCAGCATAGAAGCCTGCCGTGAGGCAAGGCCGGTGCTGGGGCCTCCGAGGCCGGGATAAGAGCCTGCCGAGGGGTTAGACCAATGCTGGGGCCAGCGAGACCGGCATAGAAGCCTGCCATGAGGCATGGCCGGTGCTGGGGCCTCCAAGGCCGGGATCGGAGCCTGCCGAGGGGTTAGGCTGGCTGTGGCCAGTGAGGCTGGCATCGGAGCCTGCCGTGAGGCAAGGCCGGTACTGGGGTCTCCGAGGCCAGGATAAGAGCCTGCCGAGGGGTTAGGCCGGTGCTGGGGCCAGAGAGGCCGGCATCGGAGCCTGCCATGAGGCAAGTCCGGTACTGGGGCCTCTGAGGCCAGGATAAGAGCCTGCCGAGGGGTTAGGCCGGTGCTGGGGCCAGAGAGGCCGGCATCAGAGCCTGCCATGAGGCAAGGCTGGTGCTGGGGCCTCCAAAGCCGGGATCGGAGCCTGCCGAGGGGTTAGGCTGGTGCTGGGGCCTCTGAGGCCGGGATCGGAATCCTGCCGAGGGGTTAGGCCAGTGCTGCGGCCAACAAGGCCGGCATCGGAGCCTGCCATGAGGCAAGGCCGGTACTGGGGCCTCCGAGGCCAGGATAAGAGCCTGCCAAGGGGTTAGGCTGGTGCTGGGGCCTCTGAGGCCGGGATCGGAATCCTGCCGAGGGTTTAGGCCGGTGCAGGGGCCAATGGCCTTCATCGGAGCCTGCCTTGAGGCAAGGCCACTCCTGCAGCCTCCAAGGCCGGGATCAAAGCCATCTGAGGGGTTATGCTGGTGTGGGGGCCAGTGAGACCAGAACCGGGGCCTCCCATGAGGCAAGGCCGCTGCTTGAGCCAGCGAGGTCTGGATCAGTCCACTGAGTAGCCAGGCCACTACTGGGGCTGTCAAGAGTGAGATCGGTACTTGCAACACAGCATGCACAGAGAAATATCGCAGAAAATATAAATCAGACGCTTCTCCTAATCAGCAATAACTAGGAGGAAAGGGGAAACAGGAAGAGGTTGAGCTATAGAAAGGGCCCTATAGTGAAGCAACTAATGTAACCAATCAGAGGGTATGTAATAGTGGCGGACGAGCCTCTTTAAAACGCAGGAGGTACATAAACAAATGTATCAAAGTTAATCACCAAAGAAGCATGGGATGGAGGGAGGAGGAGGGAATGGGATGGGGGCTGGATGAGGGCTAATTGGATGATGTGTGCTTGTATATCCTCTCAAGTCTTGTACTCCAATGTGATTGATATATGACTATAATGCACCAATTTAAAAAATAAATTAATTAATTTAAAAAAAAAAGGATGACCTGGTCATCTGGAGGGTGGTCCCAGTGGACCGGGGGGCAGTGGGTCACCAAGTACTTTGATTTCAGGGTCTCAGTGGACCGGAAGACCAAAGTCTGGAACCCACTAACCAAAGAAAGGGGAGGGAGCTTATTGGAGTGAAGTGTTGCCAGCCAGTGGCAGCTGTGGCAGAAGTGCTGAGAAGCTGCTGGGCTGCGGTGGAGCTGGGTCACATGGCACCTGTGCCTGGTATGGGTGGCACTGGAGGCTAGTGCGAGCAGAATCAAATAATGGGGTGTAACAAAATGTGTAAACAAAATGGCTGACAGGTGCTCGGCAGACGCTGAGTCCAGGCCACGGGACGCACCACCAGCGAGCCTGGCTCAGGGCAGGCTGAACAGAGTGGCAGCAGAGAGTGGAGCTACGCCTGCAAGTCAAGCCTGGAGTGGGTGGCTTTGGCGGATGTCGAGGCTGGGCCTTGCACCAGAGGTTCCAGCAGTGACCAGAGCCCAGCCAGAATGGTGGTCGTGGGAGGTCCAACCGGTGGGCAGAGGTCCTGACTAATGCAGGCGGTCGGCAGGCTGAGCAGTCACCAGCAGCCGCAACGCATACACTCCCAATGAGCCTGGCTCAGGGTGGGTGCAACTGGCAGCCTGGCGGCTGGTGGAGCCTACAGCGGCAGCACAGAGCCTACAAGCAGTGGCAGCAGTGACGGCAGGCGGAGCTGTGCCTGCAAACCAAGCACCAGCACGGGGCCTCATGGTCAAGCTGCTGGCAAACTGGAGAGTCTTGTGCTCAAAAAGAAAGAGAAAAAAAAGTGGGGGGGACCAAAACTCCTCCCAGGGCTGGCACCAGTTGAAAGGATGAAAATAAAATTAGGGAGTTTAGAAAGGAGGTAAACACACCAACCGGGTTACCTGAGAACACTGGTTTATTTGGACTGGAGTCCTCCAGGGAGTCCACTGGCCATGAGGGAAGGGACTGATGGACCATGCATCTGGAGAGTTGTCCATAGTCCTGATCAGCAGGGTGAGTCACGTGGTGGATCAGAGGCACCTATGTTTTATAGGCATGCCAATTCTCTAGCGACATCTGTAGTCTGGTGATGTTTGGAGTTTCAAAGCACCTGTATTCTCGCAATATCTCTGCTTCTGGCTTCCCAGGTTCTGCCTCCTATTCCCACTGGGAGATCACGTGGGGAAGGGGAGGGACCTGACTTATCACTTACATTCTTTTGAATTCACTTAAATAGTTTTCCTAAAAAAACACGTCCCATTATGGCATAAGACTCGATGAAGATATACTTTCATTCATGTCATATTTCAGAAACACACATGATCAGATCTGGCCTTTGAATTTTAGCCATATCATCCTGATAAGAAAATACTTTACAGCAATCACAAAAGCTCCTGGTCCTTGGCAATATCTCAAGCTAAGAATTTAAAAATTTCTTTCATCATTGTCTTCATCTCTCCTCCTTGTTCCTTCACTCCTCCCTCCTTTCTTTATTCACATCCTCTTCTCTCCCTTTCTTTCTCCCCTCTTTCTCTCTCCCATTCTTTTCCTTTTCTCATTCTTTTCTTTTTCCTGTCTTTCCCCTTCTTTCCCTCCTTTCTCCATTCTTTTCTTTCTTCCTTCATCTCCTTCTTTTCTCTCCTTCTTATTATCTTCTTCATACCCATTTTCTTCATTTTTGGTTTCTACCAAATTCCTTCCCTTCCTTCTCTTCCTCTCCTCTTTTTCCCCCTTCCTCCTTTTCTTTTGTGTCTGGTGTAATTGCATGCTGCCAGCGCAACTTTCAGTCTATGTATTCTCCTCTTTCCTCATAAAGTCCTATGAATATATATATATATATATATATATATATATATATATATATATATAATTATTGGTGCATTGTAGTCATACATCTTAATGAAGTACAAGAAGGTGGAGGCACACATCACCCAATTAGCCCTTACCCAGTTCCCACCCCATTTCTTTCTCCATCCCTCCTTCTCATGTTTGGCTTACTGACTGATTTAATGTTTGTAAATGTACATCATGAGCATTAGAGAATTTCCCTCTTCTCTCCTTCCAGCCCCTCAGGTTGCCTTATTTGCTCATCTATAGAATCTCCTTTTTTTTTTTTTGTCTAGAGTTCTTCCTATGACCCATTTTCTCCCTAGCTTTTGCATTTTAAGGAGAGTATCTGATTGACTATTTTTTGTGACTGATTAATCTCATTCAGCACATTTATTTTAGATATTATTGTTCCAACAATGCCCAGACTTTATTCTAGCTGATACTAGATGATAATTTAAGTAACTTTTGTCATTTTTATAGTACTTTGTATATTTTATTTTCCAATGGTATTTAAATAATTACTCTCTTTAGTCCAGGTCTGACAACCCCAGATGCTCACTCATTAGGTGTGAACTTCTTGCTCCAAATATTTTATAGTTTTGGGTATAGAAGCCACTCTACTTATATGTTTATATAACTACTTATATAGATATATTTTAAGTAATATATATATATATTATTTAAGTATCTTATATATAGATATATATAAGTAGTTATATATCATTTGAAGGACTTAAAAATATTTTAGGCTAATTATATAGGAATAATTTCTAGATATATACAGGACTGATTCACAGAGCATTTTTTCACTAGAGCACATCTCTAGAGCTAAGCTCAAAAATACCCCTGGGGCTTTGGATCAGGTTTCAGAATGTTGGAAATAAAAATCTATTATGAAAACGTCCTCTTAAAACTGAAAGGAAGAGATTGGATGTTAGAATATTGTTTGAGAAAATCCTCATTTTTTCACAAACTCTTCCTCTCTTAAGCTCATAAAATCTCAATGGAAATAAATTAAATGGGCAGAAATAATTATATAAATAGTTTAAATTATAAGAAACTCTTGGAAATAAAGATTTTAACTTTATATTTTTGTGAATAGAGGTTGAATTGAATAAGTCCACAATTTTTGTCAAAAGTAAAATTTTTTGATCTGCTTTAAAGTTGTTTTTCTAAGAGATTATCTTATATGTTTTGATGCCTAGGTGAGATTTTTGTGTAGTTAATAGCCTATAATTTCTAGTATAAGTTACAGGATACCTGGCCCTTTTGGTTTATCATTGTATTACCAATACCTCATAATTTTATCCAGACCAACACATAATGGGAATTTAAAAATAAATATTTTTATTAATGAACAAACAAATAACACTGCATATAAATTCTTCAATTTAACTATATGTTCAAGTCAATCTGTGCCCAGCAAGTACAAGACAGTATACTGGAGAAAGGACTGCTCTGGAATTTGCTGAGTTCATTGGTAGGGCACATGCTGCTCTATCAGCTCTGAGAACTGATTAGCTAAGCCAGGCTTCTCTACATCCTATATAGAAATATTGCCCATAGATCCTGCACATTAATCTACCTATATATCAATATATGATCATTCTTCTTGCAGGATCCTAAGACAGTTGTTATAGGATTTGTGGGACCTCTGCTTCAGAAGTGGACTCCTTCACTGGATCTCTGGCTTCCCAGTGGAATGGAGCATGTGTACACTGAGCCACAACTTACCTCACACTGGAGACTGGCTAAGGCAGATTAATGCTGATTAGAGAGGGTTAGAAGCTGTGGTGCTCGATTCAAGGAGCATCATCCAATATTTTGGCCTCTGTCTGAAAAGGAACAAAGAATGTATTAGTCAGTGATTCTCAACTGGTTGATTGCACACATTTGGATAGTTGTCAGTATATACCTGATTAAACTTAAACCTAGAACTCTTTCTCAAAACCTGCATGAGTTTGTTATTGATATTCATTAACATGATTATCTGAACCCTATAGCCTTTGGTTTATCATGTATTACCAATACCTCGTAATTTTATCCAGAGCAACACATGATGGGAAATTTAAAATAAATATTTTTATTAATGAACAAACAAATAATACTGTATATAAATTCTTCAATTTAACTATATGCTCATGAGCTGCCCCAGATGTTTCTGTGTAATATTATAATGAAATAATTAAATTATCCTCCTCCTTTGTGAGTAATATTCAAATGTAGATTTACGTTATTTTATTTTTATTTATTTATTAATTTTTTGGTGCTACTAGGGTTCCTGGAAGCCCTTCTACCTCCAGGCTACACTCCCAGACCTAATATATATATATATATATATATATATATATATATATATATATATATATATATATATGTGTGTGTGTGTGTGTGTGTGTGTGTGTGTGTGTGTGTGTATATATATTTTTTTTTTTTTGAAACAGGGTCTCTTAAGCTAGCGATGCTGGCTCCGAACCAGCACGATCCTCCTGTCTCCACCTCCCAAGTGCGGGGATTACAAGCGTGCGCCACCACGCCCGGTGCCAAATGTAGATTTACTTAAAATTTGCTTTGTTAAATAGATAAATATGTACCTTTTAGATCTTCCATGTAAGTCATGGGCCATTTTGTCACTCAACTTCAGATATTATACGCTCAAATACTAAATGCAAATAAATCTATTCTAGATCGCAATGAAGTAATGTTTCTCCCTTTTATTTAAATTAAAAAAAACTTTCACATTATTCACTTCTAAAAATAAAGTAAAACCACAAAAATGGGAAACTTGAATCATACTGAGTGTATTATTACTAAGATAAATGAGAAGTATTTTCAATAATTCTTCAATTGTGGAAAGAATCAGGATGCTTCCCAGTGAGACTCTGAAATTGAGAAGATAAAATCTTCTACCTTAATGACTTTCTGCCCCTCTTTCTAAATCAACCTGCTGATTTCATATCTACAGCTGAGACCATTGACTCATTTGGGCATATATAGCTACATTCTCTGAAGTCCTTCTTGCCTACCTATAAATTTCTATGATGTATAGAAGGCTATGAATTTCCTCAGGGAGGTAACAAAGAAATATAAATCAATCTAAAAATTAATTTCAAAAATATTTAGTGCAAAGAGTCAAAAGTCATGTAGAGCACAGGAATAGCTGCTAACAATACTTTTTTTGATTTTTAGTTTCATCAGATCATCACAACTTAAAGATTCTAGGTAAAATTCCAGGCACATTTGAAAAACATTCATCTTAGAAGCTAAATAAAAGTAAGTGAGTTTATGAATTGACATTATTTCCTGTGGTACTGCCCCCTCTCAAAAATTAAGAAACTTTTAAGTTGTAGAGAATCTATGAAAAACAGCTAAATTTAATAAAAAGCTGATCTAAAATGGAGGGCTAAGTTATAGTACAGTAGATAACAATTGCATGGAAATAATTTAACTTTTAGGTGAGGGGGTTCAATAAAATTATGAAGCCCTCTTCTAAACTAAAATCTGCACAAACACACACTCATACAAACATGAATGCACATACAAATTATGGATATTCATACAATTAACTGTATTATAGTGTTCACTGAAGTCCACCATAAAGTTCTCTGATTATAAAAAAAAGTGTTAGTTTACAAGTATGATAGAGTTAGTAAAACTCCCATTTTACATATGAGGAAAACATTCCTGCTTTGTACTACCACACTGATGGTTCTTGAATTGCTTTGTTCAGGATGTGATTTGTTCAAATCTATAAATCATATGCAGTTACAGTTATAGAGTAAAAGCCAAGATCTCTTGATTCTAACATTAGGGGTGCTATTTTTCTCCTACTTTGCTCTGTATGCTATATTATAGTCCCTTAAGCTACAGAAAACAAACATGTCTATTTGACTAGAGTTTCAAATAATAGACACTTTTATAATGTGTTTTTGTCCCTTCTGCTACTAAAGAAAACATTGATGGTTTTCAGTTGGAGACTCTGAAATTTAAAATGAGGCACACATGTAATTTTTTCTCTTGCATTATGCTGAAAAGTTATTGCACCCTACAGCAATTTGGAGGAGAGGGGCTTAGCCAAGAAATATAAAGTAAAAAGAACAAATAAGCCCAGAGGCAAGAAACATTTATTTGTAAATTTTCTATAGAACTTCTTTGTTGTGTAAACTTCTGAAAGAGCAGTGTAGAAAGCTGATCACTAGATAAAAGATGCTCTTTAAATACACTTAAAAATATAGTGCACTGAGAATTAAATCACCAGGCAGCTCCCAACTATAAGGCAAATTAAATGACAAATTACATTTATAGAACACATTTCATCCAGAGAAATCCCAGGGCACTTTATAAATGGATTAGAAAGCACACATCTAGGAATCAGCTCATCCACGACTGAAATACCGCTGCCTCTGGGGCCCATCTTGGCAGCTCTTTAACAAAAGACAACCATGCTGCCCTTGGAAAGATGCAAAGTGCCCAGACCTACCCACCTACATATCAGCTTTTGACTAGTGCCACAGAGCTGTGCACTACAAAACATGTTTTGTTTTGTTTTGTTTTTGGTGGTACTGGGGTTCCTAGAAGCCCTTCTACCTCTGGGCTACACTCCCAGACCTATTTTATATTTTATTTGGAAACAGGGTCTCTTAAGCCAGCTGAGGCTGGCTTTGAACTGCGCAATCCTACTGTCTCAGCTTCCCAAGCACGGGGATTACAAGGGGGTGCCACCATGCCCAGCTAAATAAAAATTTCTAGTAAATTATATTGGCATTAGCCATTCCCAAAATTAGGATGATTCTCTCTCCTAAAGTAGTTAATAGAGTATGGGCTTTGGATTCAGATGATCCTGGGGAAAATCAATTTGACCATTTACTAGCTATGTCACTTTGGGAAGTTATTTAGCTGTTTAAACTCTCAGTTGCTTTATACACATTCTTTTTTTTTTTTTTGTAGAAAATGGGATAATATAAAAACTTAGCCTGGTGCTCAAAAAATATCCAACTTTTTTTTTATTGGTACATTGTATTCATACATCTTGATGGGATAAAACATGGTGGAGACATACATGAACAAATCACCCAATTAGCCTTTACTCAATTCCATCCCCATTCCTTCCCCATTCCTCCTTCCCATGCTTGGCTTAGTGATTGACTTTGATATGTTTGCTTAAATACATCATGTGCTTTAGAGCGTTTTTTCTCTATCCCCTTTCCATTCCCTGAGTTAGGTCATCTTATTTGCTCATCTATAGAATCTTCTTCTTCATCTAGAATTCCTCCCGTTACCCATTTCTCCCTAGCTTTCACATATTAGAAAAAGCATCCAATTTCTTCTTTTTTTGTGACTGACTAACCTCATTTAACATAGTGTCCTCCAGTTCCATCCATTTCTCTGTAAATGATGAAATTGAGTTTTTCTTTATTGCTGAGTAAAATTACATTGTGTCCATATCCCACAATAATAATAAACTATGCATTTGTTTTTGGAGTGATCATCTCCTAGGAGCTAGATTCTATTCTCCATGTGGTGTAATTGATTGTTTATAGTTTGAACTGATGCCTTAACTTCAATTATTTTATTCTTTATTTCTTTCAGATTCTCTCTAAATTATTTTTGGAATTCCTATATTATTTCTACAGTTACATTCCTGATTTTACCTTCTGGAGATCTCTGCAATTCTTTGTTATCAGGTTCTGTTATTGTAGGGTTATGGTAGTTCATTGTTTCCTTGTTATTTTTTCTTCTTGTGACTTCAGAATTTTTTATTTGTTGCTTTTGATAGATTTCTCTAAGTTCTAGGTATCAGCTGGTATATCCAAAGGCAAGTTGTATTGTATTAAACAGTGAAGACTGAGTGAGGAGGGAAGTGAAGTCATAAATGGAAGAATAGGGTTGAATAGAATGAGAGTATGAGTTTCATAAGGTAGCATATACTAGAGATTAGAAAGAGTGAAAATGTTGTAGTATTCTAGTAAGCACTGTAGAGTTTCTGGTATAGTGATATAGAGTTGATTTAAATACAAGACAAGGGAGAGAGAAAAATAAAAATAACATAGAAAAGGGATAGAAAGAAGAGAGTAGGTATGTACTAGGGAAGAAGCTTGGGAGAGGATTTGGGTAGAGGGGGAAAAAAAGCATACACATTCACACACTCACAAAAAGAACAAAAAACCAAAACAACCCCAACAACAAATTAATACAACTCTACAAATAAATGACTATTCAGCACTCAGGGCCTCTGCAGTCTCTCTGTGCAAATACTGAGTGCCACCGGCACCTTTCCTGCTGTGGGATAGATGGCATATGCCTCTGAGACCAAACTCAATGTAGAAGTCTCTATTCTCTACAGCTAGGGCTGAGCTGGTCTGACTTCTCCCCATTCACTATGACTGGAGGTTCTGTGATGATCCCAGAGGCCTTACTAATTGGGTCTAGTGTTAAGCATAAGTCTGCCCCCACACTTTTCATGGATCAGAGTCTGAGTCTGTTTGATCCTCTGCTATATTCAACAGAAGACACGACATCTACCTTCTCTGGGTTGAACTGCAAAGCCTCAGACCCAGGGAGTTTATTGGGGCTGCACAAATCCCTGAGGGTGCTCCACTGGGTGTTTTTCCATGGGAATCACAACTTCACTTATGGTGTTATTGAGTGCTGCTCTGGATCTCTGGAGGGTGTGGTAATCTCAGCTGCTACTACTCCTTTGCTGGGTTAAACTGCAAGAACTCAGGCCCAGGGAGTTTATCACAGCTACAGGAGTCCCTGGGGACATAGCATTGGGAGTTCTGTGGAGACCACAGTTTCACTTATGATTTTGTTGTGCGCTGGTATGGATCTCTGGAGGGTGTGATGAGTTCAGCTGCCACTGGCAAGATGGCACTGCTGCGGTGCCCTCAGCCATGAGGTGGGCGGGTTTCTTTTCTGGTGTTGAGCTCCACTCTGGATCCCTGAAGGCATGGTGAGCTTGGCCATTGGAAGTTGTAACTGGTTTTTGTGCAGGAAGAACTGATAGCTTATAGTCCCACTGATCTGCAGCTGTTCACTTCCAGTCCTTGTTTTCCTTTTCTCTCTCTCTTTTTTTTTTATTGGTGCACTGTATTCATACATAATAATGGGATAAAAAAAAAAAAAGCTTGTGTAGTCATATATGCACATATTGCCAAGTTAGGCCTACCCAACCCCCATCCCATTCCCTCCCCATCCCTCCTTCCCATGCTTGACTTAGTGGTTGACATCTAATATTATAGTGCTTTATCAAAAATTAACAATGATAATCTCACGTAACAGATTCATTTGTCTGATATCAAACTTGTGATCGCTTAGAGATAACATTTCTTTTTGCTTTCTTTCTTACCAGAGGATATTTTTTCTTTATTTTTTTAAGGTGAAACTATCATACATTTATTTTTTTCTCAGAAAAAATCTATCCTAACATGAAAAATAAACTTAAAATACCCAAAACAATCTCAAAAAAGAAACAAAGCTAGAAGATGTACATTTTCTGATTTCAAACCCTTATAAAGCTACAATAATTGAAACAGTGTAGTGCCTCTATAAAGGCAGATACATAAACCAGTGGAGTAAAACAAAAAGCCTAGAAATAAATTCTTCCATATATGATCAAGTTATTTTTGACAAGGTTTCCAAGAACATTTGGTGAAGGAAGTAATAATCTTATCACTAAATGTTGTTGAAAAATAATAATTACATAAAAAAATAAAATTGGACCCTAACCTAACACCATATACAAATATTAACTCAAAATAGATAAAAGACCTAGATGTAAATCTTAAGACTATAAGCTTTTAGAAGAAAACATGGGTCATAACATTTCACAACATTGAAATTGGCAGTGATTTCTTGGATATGATTTCAAAGGCACAGGCAACAAAAGAATAAACAAACTTCCTAAAAAATAAAAAAAATTAATGACTTCCGGGAAGATGGCGACCAAGAAAAGCGGGGCTTAAGAGTCCCGCTAACAACCAATCTCCATTACCACAAAAAGAGCGCCTTTCATAGCCAGAAAACACCATCACCAGAAAAACAAAAAAACCACCAGGCTCCAGAGAGAAAGCGGACTGAGAACAGAGCTCAGGGCCACAGAGGAGACACACGCGCCCGAGGACGCGGCAGCAGCGCCATACTGCCGGCGGCAGCGGCGAACTCAGCGGACGGCTACAGCAAGCCGAGGTGAGCCGATGCGGAACAGCCAGGCGGGATTTTTCGGCATAGACAGCATTTAAAGCTCCCAGTGGCTGAGCTCAGCACACGCTGCAGGGATTCAGAGTAGAAATCAAAACCAGAGAAGAAAAAATACGCCAGCCTCATGGCCGAGGGCGTGGCAGAGGCGCCATATTGCCACCGGCGGCGGCAGCAGCAGTGAATTCACCGAGTCCAGTACAGCTATATCTACGTACTCAAGAACAGTGAGTCAAATTGCGGGCCACAGAGGAGAAATCCCAGTATTGTGCCTCCTGGGACTTGACCCAGTGAGGGAGTGGTGGTGGCAGAGATATCACACCATAGGAGAGCGTGCAACCTGGCACCCCCCATAGTTTAAAGCAGCCTCTATCGACTCCCTGGGTCGGAGACTCTGTGATACAACCCAGTAAAGGAGTAGTAGGGTCTGAGATAATACAGACTCGAGATCCAGAGCACCTTAAGTGAAGCCATAGTGACCCAAGGGAAGAACCCAGAGAGGGCACAAACCTCCGAAATCATGGGAAAGAGGAATAACACTGAAGTAATGAATGTGCACAACCCCACAACATCAGAACCTGATAAAACAGAAAATCAGAGATTTCTAGAAGATCAAATCAGGAAAATAACTGTAGAAATAATAGAGGTGCTTCGAAAAGAACTCAGAGAGAGCCAAAAAGAGATAAAGGATGCAATTAATGAAGTAAAGGCCTCAATTCAAAGCACAAACAACCGATTAGACCACATGGAGAACAGAATCTCGCTCTTAGAAGATGAGCAATCCAAAAATGAATGCATAGTTTCTAATCTAGAAAAAGATATCCAACAGCAGGAATCTGACATTGAAGAAATATGGGTCCATCTTAAGAGAGCTAACCTAAGAATAATTGGAATAGAGGAGGGAAAAGAAAGTGATACCAAAGGGATCAACAATCTCTTCAAGGAAGTAATAGCAGAAAATTTTCCAAATATAGAGCAAGAGGTTGATACACAGATCCAGGAAACTTATAGAACTCCCTTTAGACAGGATCCGAGAAAAGGATCCCCACGCCATATAATTGTCAAAATGACCAATGTGGAAGCCAAGCAGAGAATCTTAAAGGCAACAAAAACAAAGGGCCAAGTTACATTCAGAGGCAAACCAATTAGAATCACTCCAGACTTCCCAAACCAAGTCATGAGAGCCAGAAGGGCTTGGAGTAACATATTCCAAACTCTGAAAGAAAACAACTTCCAGCCAAAAATTTCCTATCCAGCAAAACTTTCTATCAAATTAGATGGAGAAATAAGAAGCTTCCATGACAAACAGAAACTGAAGGAATTTATGTCTTCAAAACCAGCGCTAGAGAAAATACTCAAAGAGATTAACTACAAAGAAGAAATAGGTAACACACACCAGAACCAGAGAAACAAGAGTTTCCATCCAACAGACAACTAAGATTGGTTATCTGTGGAGATTCATTATTTATGTTAGTCTTTTACCTATCTCTAAATTGTATTGTTTGCCTTTATTGTTGTTAATTTTTAGGATGTCTAGTTGGAATATTAATATACCTTCAGATATAGCATTTGGAAATATTTTATCCAATTCTATTAGTAACTTTTAACTCTGTTTACATTGTCTTTGGATATACAATATTTTCTTTTATTTTTTAGGGAGTTTGTATATTCTTCTGTTGCCTGTGCCATTGAAATCATATCCAAGAAATCACTGCCAATTTCAATGTTGTGAGGTTTTATGACCCAGATTTTCTCCTAAAAGTTTATAGTCTTAAGATTTATATTTAGGTCTTTTATCTAGTTTGAGTTAATACTTGTATGTGGGATTAGGTAAGGGTCCAATTTTATTCTTTTCCATGTAATTATTATGTTTCAACAATATTTAGTTAAAAGATTATTACTTCCACCACCAAATGTTCGTGGAAACCTTGTCAAAAATAACTTGACAATATAGGGAAGAAGTTAGCTCTAGGCTTGTATTTAACTCCAATGGTCTATATATCTGCCTTTAGAACAGTACTACACTGTTTCAATTATTGTAGCTTTATATGGTTTGAAATCAGAAAATATACATCTTCTAGCTTTGTTTTTGCTTCGAGATTGTTTTGGGTATCTAGAGTCCATATTCCATATCAGGATAGATTTTTTTCTGAAAAATAAATATATGATAGTTTCACCTAAAAAAAAAGAAAAAAATATTCTCTGGTAAGAAAGAAAGCAAAAAGAAATATTGAAATGTTATCTTTAAGTCATCAAAAGCTTGGTATCAGACAAATGAAACTGTTATGTGAGATTATCATTTTTAATTTTGGATAAATTGCTATAATACTAGATGTCAACCACTAAGCCAAGCAGGGGAGGGAGGGATGGGGAGAGAATGGGGTGGGGATCGGGTGGGGGCTGACTGGGCGATGTGTGCATGTATGTCTACAAAAGTTTGTATCCCACTATGATGTATGAATACAGTGCACCAATAAAAAATAAAAAAAATAAAAATAAAAAAATAAAAAAAAAAAATAAAAATAAAAAAAATTGTACATTCAAAGACAATGTAAACAGAGTTAAAAGTTACTGATAGAATGGGGTAAAATATTTCCAAATGCTATAGCTGAAGGTATACTAATATTCCAAATAAAAATCCTAAAAATTAGCAACAATAAAAGCAAACAATACAATTTAGAAATAGGTAAAAGACTAAAAAAATAATGAATCTCCAAAGATTTTAACCAGTAAACACATGAATATATTCTTCTTTGCTTAGTTGTCTGCTGGATGGAAAATCTTGTTTCTCTGGTTCCAGTGTGTATTACCTATTTCTTCTTTATAGTTAATCTCTTTGAGTATTTTCTCTAGCGCTGTTTTTGAAGACATAAATTCCTTCAGTTTCTGTTTGTCATGGAAGCTTCTTATTTCCCCATTTGATAGTTGATATTTGATAGTTGTGTTGGGTAGGAAATGTTTGGCTGGAAGTTGTTTTCTTTCAGAGTTTGGAATATGTTACTCCACGCCCTTGTGGCTTTCAGGACTTGGTTTGGAAAGTCTGGGGTGATTCTAATTTTGCCTCTGAATGTCACTTGGCCTTTTGTTTTTGTTGCCTTTAAGATTCTCTGCTTGGCTTCCACATTGGTCATTTTGACAATTATGTGGTATGGGGAACCTCTTCTCTGATCCTGTCTAAAGGGAGTTCTATACGTTTCCTGGACCTGTGTATCGACCTCTTGCTCTATGTTTGGAAATTTTTCTGCTATTATTTCTTTGAAGATATTATTGATCCCTTTGGTTTCACCTTTTCTCTCCTCTATTCCGATTATTCTTAGGTTAGTTCTCTTAAAATGGGCCCATATTTCTTCAATGTCAGATTCCTGCTGTCTGATTTTTTTTTCTAAGTTATAAATTATGCGTTTGTTTTTGGAGTGATCATCTTCTAGGAGTGAGATTCTATTCTCCATGTGGTCTAATTGATTGTTTATAGTTTGAATTGAGGCCTTTACTTCAATCATTGCTTCCTTTATTTATTTTAGACTCTCTCTAAATTCATTTCTAACATCCTGTATTATTTCTACAGTTATATTCCTGATTTGATCTTCTAGAAATCTCTGAATTTCTGGGTTATCAGGTTCTGATATTATGAAGTTGTAGGCATTCATTGCTCTATTGTTGTTCCTCTTTTCCATGATTTCAGAAGTTTGTGCCTTCTCTGGTTTCTTTCCCAGGTCACAACGACTTAACTTAGGGTGTTCTGGATCTCGAGTTTGTGGTAATCTCAGCTGCCACTACTCCTTTCCTGGGTTGTATCGTGAAGTCTCAGACCCAGGGAGTTAATCAAGGCTGCGCGAAACTGTGGGGGTACAAGGCTGGGCATTTTCCCACGGGGAGCTGTGACTCAGGTGTGTTATCTCTGCCACCACTACTCCTTTGCTGGGTTGGACTGCAAAATCTCAGACCCAAGGAGATTATCCTGGGGATTTCTCTGCTGCAAATTTACTCACGGTTATTGTGCACGCTGTCACAGGCATGGTGGACTGGCCTCAGATGCTGGCAATATGGTGCCACTGCCATGCCCTCGGCCATGAGATTGGTGTATTTCTTTTCTGGATTTGAGCTCCGTTTTTTTTTTTTGTTTGTTTTTTGTTTTTTTTTTTTTTTTGGTGGGACTGGGGTTCCTGGAAGCCCTTCTACCTCCGGGCTACACTCCCAGACCTATTTTTACATTTTTATTTGGAAACAGGGTCTCCTAAGCCAGCGCACATGGCTGGCTTTGAACCTGCGTGATCCTCCTGTCTCTGCCTCCCGAGCATGAGGATTACAAGCGTCACCATGCCCGGCTTGAGCTCCATTCTGAGTCCCTGGAAAGCGTGATGAGCTTGGGCATTGGGAGTTTTAGACATTCATTGCGCTGAAAGAACTGCTGAATTACACCCGAATGATCCACAGCTGCTCACGTCAGCTCCTTGTTTACCTTTCCACTCTGCAGCCTGGTGCTATGATGCATGATGGCACTGATGCGGCTCTGCAATCCAGGCTGGTTTCTTTTCTGTTCTCTGGTTGTTCTAGTTTTCTTTTTCTTTGTGCCTTGTGTTTACATTTTTTATTTCTCTGCTGATAGTGTTTTCTGGCTATGAAAAGCGCTGATTTTGTGGCATTAGAGATCAATGTTAGCAGGACTCGTAAACACTGCTTTTCTCGGTCGCCATCTTCCCGGAAGTCCCCTTGTTTTCTTTTTCATCTCTGGAGTCTGGTGCTGTGAGGCAAGATGGAGCCACTGCAGCTCCCACCACCACAAGCCAAATGGGAGCTCCCACCACCACAAGCCAAATGGGTTTCTTTTCTGCACTCTGTTCGGTCTTCTAATCTTTTTTTCTGTCCCTTGTATTTATTGTTTTTATTCCTTTACTGATAGTATTTTCTGGCTTTCTAGAGCGCTGTTTTTGAGGCAATGGAGATCAGGTGTCAACAGGACTGGTAAGTGCTGCTTCCCTCAGTTGCCATCTTTCTGCTAACTTTCAATAAATGTGTTTTTATCTTTTGCTATTCATTAGAAAATGTGTTCTTTGAGTTTAACTATTAGTATATACCTAAATTTCTCTTTTTCTTCATGTTTGTGTGTTCCCTTACCACCATTTCTTAAATAGATAGTATCCCCTTCAATATATTCTTCAGTTCCACATCCACAGATTCAACCACAGATTAAAAATACTGGGGGGGGGGGGTTATACCTGTAGAGAATTCTATTCTTTTGATTAGTTTCTACATAATGAAATATGACAAATTTTTACACAGCATTTACATTGCATTATGTCTTATTAGTAATCTAGCAATGATTTAATGTAATTGAGAAGATGCTCATAGGTTATATGCAAATATATTTTATATAAGAAACTTGAACATTCTTCTATTGTGGTAAAATGCAGAGGTCCTGGAACCAATGCTCCATAAATATTCATAGATGACTACACCTAAATTTGCTTTTTTATTTATGTATATGTCTCCCTTGTGACAACTATGCATACCTATTATAGATATGCAATGTGTGTACATATTGTATATGTATTTATAAAATATATAGTGTATGATGCATGTATAATACTACAGTATTATTTTCATAAATATGAATCTATTCATTATATATATACTATTTATAATATGATGTGTACATAAGTACATGGCAGAGGAGGTTTCCATTTGTTCTCTTGCCCTGTCCCCATCATTGTTAGAAGAAGGCCTGGACCACACATTCAGGATGTGACATTATACATGACAAAGGGGTAGAATAAAAGTCAAGATAATTGAAACAAAGAGGGTTCAAGTGACCACTGTTTTGGATCATCTACTTATATATTAAATTTACTAGATTTACCGCAATAATGGTGTGTGAAGGAATTTTATTCACTCAGGTCTTAACAGAGAGAGAATGACTTTGTGGTAAGACAGATGTAATCTTATTCATGATTCAGTAATTATGGATTCAGTCTTATCCATGTGGTTATAAGATGGCGTGATCTAATCTGAGGATTCTTGACTTCTGTGGATAGAAATAAAGGGAAGTAGAGAAAATTAAAGAATAAAACATCATCATACCACCCAGAGATGATAGGATTTTGAAATGCATTCTTGCAGACTGTAGGCTACTTATCTATATGGAATAGAAAGTATATAGAATCAGTAACAAAAGAAACCAGTGCGTCTGTTGTCTTCTACACCTTGATGGAGATATCAAAGCATCTACTGGCTCTCTAAGGAGAACAATTGTGGAATGTGAGATAGAAAAAAGTGTAATCTGATCTCTCCCTCAGATGGTGAGGCAAGCATGGACCCTTCAGAAAAGCTCAGCCACATCTTTATTTCAGACACAAAAATACTATCCAAAGTTGGCTAGAGGCCCTGGGTTGTGGGAATTTGGAAATGTCCATGTATTGTGGGAATTTGGAAATTATATGCATTGAGGATACTTCTACCTGTCTTTAATTGTTTATCTATTTTATGTAATCAAATTTATGAGCTTTTTTGTTGGTGAGAAGCTCCATTGCTCATTGCCTTGTTACCCTACAGAGGCAGAGATTGTGTGGGCTAGTATACAACACTGTGGAGAGCGATCTGGTCAAGGAACAAAGTCCAGCACTCCAGTCAGCTCCACCAGTAATAAAATTGATCCTTTGATCTGCAGTTTATGAGCCTTATCTTCCTCTCTCTCTCTCTCTCTCTCTCTCTCTCTCTCTCTCTCTCTCTCTCTCTCTCTCTCTCTTAGTGTTACACCATTTAAAATTAGGCTCTAGGTCACTGAAACATCTTTGTCAGTTTCTCTGTTTTATTTGGATACATGTTATTGATAGACCTTTAAAGGTTGTGTTTACTTTGTTGTAAGTCAATTTACCAAATTTTTACATCAGATGTTGTATTTTTCATCTTTAAAAGTTCTGTTTGGTTTTTTGTCTTTTAACACCTAACAGAAGTCTAATTATATTCATATTTTTCTTTACACATGCACACACAGTTCTAATAGCTACTATAATACACTTTTGCTCTCATTTCATCATCTGTGGCACTTCTATATCTGTTTTCCTTAATTTTCTCCTAGCTATGAATTATCTTTTTCTGCTTTTTGGCATGTCTAGTAATTTTGTCTGAATGTTGAACATCATGAATATTACTTTATTGAAAGTCTGGGTTTCATTGTATAATTTTAAAAGATTCTTTTTTTTTTTTCAGTACTGGGGATGGAACCCAGGGGCATTCTACCTCCGTGCTACACCCCCAGCTCTATTTTTTAATTTTTGTTTTGAAACTGAGTCTCACTGAGTTGCAAACGGCCTCACTGCGTAGCTGAGGCTGTCTATGAACCACAATTCTTCCATCTCAGCCGCCGTGGAATTTCAAATGTGTGCCACCAAGATTCTTTTACAAAGGGATTTACTTGTAGATCACTTTGATCTTTTTAAGTCTGTTTTTCAGGGTTTGTTACAGGGATTCTAGGGTGCCCTGCACTTTAGGGATTGTTCATATATCTCAGTAGGTTGTAACCCACTGCTAAGACATGGTACAAGTGTGTCTCCACCACCAACTGATTGATGACTGCTGAGGACTTTCTACTTTGGCTTGTTTGAAGTCAGATAATTCCCAATCCACCATTAGGACTGGTGATCTCTCTACTTCAACTACATGGCCACTCTTTATTCTGGTTTGTATAGTTTTAATTTACACACATCTATCTTAGTCATTATTAAAGACCCAAGGAGAAACTAATACACATACTAGTGCATATTTTTCACATAAGGATTCCCTTCCTTTTTTGTAATTCTCTACAAATTTCATCTGCACTAGTCTCCCTTTTCTCTGATCTTCTGTTCCTCAACTGCATAAAACTACCATGTTCTATTTAGTTTCCATCTTTCTTTATCAATCATCTGTAAATTCTCTTTTCCTCAATGTCTAATAACTATAGTTTCAATTCATGCAGACATGCTTTTATTCACATACCCCACCACTTCATTTTTGCTAGTGGGTATTGAACCATGGGACATTTACCTCTGAGCTATACCTCCAGTCCATTTTTTATGT
Organism: Muscardinus avellanarius; assembly: GCF_963383645.1. NCBI lineage: Eukaryota > Metazoa > Chordata > Mammalia > Rodentia > Gliridae > Muscardinus > Muscardinus avellanarius. Next base: position 55,081,106 of record NC_137790.1, read on the forward strand.
TTTATTTTGAAACAGAGTCTCCACAAAATTGCTGAAGCTGTTCTTAAATCTGCTGTCCCAATTTACCAAATACTGGGATTACAGGATTCTTAGAAAGTAAACTGGGAAGAGAGTAGGGAATGTTAATTATATGGAAAATGCACATCAAATAAAGACTGTAAAAGCAATTAAACATATATGGAGTACCCAGATATTAAGTGATAAACTAGACATGATTGTGGAACTGGTAAGAATATTTATTTAGGGATATTTGATCCCAATAAATTTATAATATTCTTGAGAAAAAAATAAATGGAAAATTATAAATACCATTTTATTATTATATAACAATTTAGAATAGTAATACAATTTCTGAATGGTTCAAAGTAAAATACAGCATATATTATACATATTAAGATCATTTTTTTCAAAATAGTTCTAATTATCAGCAGGATAAAAAGTAAAAATGTCTGCACCTTCAAAGTCTAAGTGAAGCCAACTAGCAACTTATCACAGAGGGTGAAAGGATCAGAAGTACTCGTTTGCCTGCCCTAAATAAAAATGTTATTGTTTTGATGTGAGCCTTGTATTGTGTTGTGTTGTGTTGTGTTGTGTTTTTCTCACTTTAAATTTTTAGGGTTATCTGAATGCTGGTTAGCAATAGTTTAGACTCAGTAAGACATGACATTTTTTATGATATGAGAGTTTCAGCATATGTTATTTGAATAGAATTAAGACTTAATTCTATTTATATATTGCCTCACCCCAGAGTTTACTGAATCACAATTTTACATTATTATTATCAAAATAAAATATTTCTGACATAAAGCTGAATTTACAAACTTCTATTTTATGCTAGGAATTGAATTATCACTCTTTGTTTTGCACAAAGTTACTCAAAAAATAAACACAAAACACCTTTCCTTTTTTAAACACCAAAAATTTTTTAATCAAAAAATGTGGTAAATTTATTCCTCCAAAAATAAATAGATAATTGTAAAGATAGGAAAGAGTTAGGACATCTTCCTTGATCATTGTTAATCTCATATTTATGTATAATTTATAGGATAAACAATGTTCATTTTTGATTCTTTAGAAAAGGTTACAAAAATTCTGATTAGACAAAATGTTTATAAAATTTAACAGTTTCTCCTAAAGTGAGAAGAGATGTTTATCACAATAAAATGAAAATGAATTTAAATTCATAGCAAAGCTTCTAGAAAAGAAAAATATCACAAGATACAAGAAATAGTGAACTGAAAAGTGAGTAATAAACATATGAACTTATGCCATGGCAGCCCAAGGGGCTGCTATTGTTCTGAATTGTAGAAGGCTTGTTTTATAAAACTCTGCAGAGAACAGCAATAGGCCATGGGACTATGTAAACAAAGTGGAAGATAAAATAGACTCTTACATAAAACTAGGATCTCAAAGGGCTAAAAACTCAGCAAAAATCAGATTAGAAAAAAGCCTCTAGATAAGCACAGGGAATTGAAAATAAAGCTTACCTGTCTTTACCTAGACTTTAAATAGATAACAAGCATCTTGTGAAAATCTAAAGAGCTGAATAATGAATAGCCTGCCTATGAAGACCTTGAAATCATAATACCCTAGAGTTTTAGGACCTTTATATCAATCAATTCATCAGAAGTGGTTGATGACCAATAATATCCCTGTAAATCCTGGCAGAAACATTAAATTCCACAGTCCAGACCATCCATATCTTGTACAGAAAATAAAACATTATATATATACATGTATGTGTATATATATATATATATATATATATATATATATATATATGAATGTTACAAAATTTGTAAGAAAAACACAAACTAAGAATAAATTCAGAGGTATAGGAAACATTGATGTTATATGTATGAGAATTTGAATTGAGAGAAAATAATCTAAAAACCTATAAACTATGAATGATAGAATTTTTGAGGTAAGAAAAAATAAAACTCATAAGGGTTAAAAAAGAACAAAGTATCTTGTGCCCCCAGGGAGACTAAACTATTGCCAACAAGCATCCAGATAGCCCTAAAATTTAAAAATAAGAAAAACACAACATAACAAAATAGAAAGCCCACATCAGAACAATAACATTTTTATTTAGGGCAAGCAAATAAGTACTTCTGATCCTGTCACTCTCTGTGATAAGTTGTCAATTGGCTTTATTTAGATTTTGGAAGGTGCAAACATTTTTACTTTTTATTCTGCTGATAATTAGAACTATTTTGAAAAATTTTATCTTAATGTGTAATGCATGCTGAACTTTAGTTTGAATCATTCTGAAATTTTATTAGTTTTCTAAATTTGTAAAGGGTATTTAAATTGTATTTATTTTTATTTTTATTTTTTTCTCAAGACTATTCTAAAATTTTTTTAGATCAAATATTTCAAAATACATATCCTTACCAGTTCCACCACCATGTCTAGTATAGCATTTACTACCTGGGTACTTCATAAATGTTTAATTCCTTCTACAGTCTTTATTCAACATGCATTTTTTACATACATAACACTCCCTACTCTTCACAGTTCATTTATTCATTCTTTGTCTTACTTTGTAAGAACTCTAGATATATTATTATTGGGAGGAAATTTAATATATGTCTCATCTGAATATTTTTTATGGTCATATCTATCTATAATAATTTCCAAAGCACTAAGAATTCACCTGGGGATTGCCATAATGCCAAGAATTCTTAGTCATTGGCACAGTTTGAAAAAGGCAGTAAAGTCTGCCTACTATAATACTTCAATCCATTCTCAGGGGAAACATATTGATATATTAAGAATACCAGAGTATTTTTAATACTCTTAGTACCTGTTCTGTTTCTGGCAAAGTGGCTGGTATTGGATCAACTCACTTGGGTCAATAAAGAACAAATACACTGGGCATGATGGTGCACACCAGTAATCCCAGTACACAGGAGGCTGAGACAGGAGGATCTTAGATTAAAAGCTAGCCTGAACAACTTAGCAAGGCTTTTAGCAACTTAGCAAGACCATGTTTGCAAATAAAAAATAAAACTAGCACTGGAGATGTAGCTTGGAGATAGAAATACCCCTTGGGTTCAATCCTCATACTATAAGAAGAAATTTGTGCTTTGACAAGCTTTCAAGGAAGGGCTTAAGAAAAATAACTTAGAGGAATTTTTTGTTTTCTTTACTTAAATTGGTGCATTATAGATTCACATCATAATGTAAATCAGACTGACATTGACATACATGCACATAACACATAGTGCCCCTCCTCATTTTCCCATTTAATATGATGTTGGCTGTGGGCCTATTGTATATTGCCTTTGTGATGTTGAGGTATGTGTGTTAGGGTCCGAGATGCGCCCCCTCTTACCCAAATAACGAAGAACACACCAAGGATGTAATACACAGGCAGAGTTTTATTGTGCTGCAGCTCTTTACTGGCTAGCCAGTGGTCGAAATTCCTCCACTAGCTTGACTGTGAATCGAGGAATTGCCCAGTGGCTACCAGAGCAATACTACTCTGGCCAAGCTAGCGTTAACCTCAGTAGACAGCAAGGAAAGCGGGTCGGAATTCGACCCAGGGCTCACTTTGGGGTCTGGCTTTATAGCCCCAGGAGGGAGTGGATACACCCACCAGAGCCCGCCAAACTTAGAATACAACCAATCAGATACAAGGACAAACAAGTACAACCAATAATTTTAAAACATGCACCCCCCCCCCCGTCAGAGCCCGCCAAACAGAATACAACTGAAACGGGGGTTTCTTGAGAGAAAACCCGGCGAGTTCTTGTCTACGGAGAGCGAAGAATGACACCCGCAGACCTCAGGAAGGGGAGTAAAAGGTTTATTGGAAGCAGCAGGGAATGGGGCAAGGGTGGCTGAACACCCCCAAAGGGGCTGGAACTCTGGGTCCAGCAGCTGCCTTCAGGACAATACTTGAGAGTAGCCCAAGCCGAATTGCCTTCAGGAGCAGGCTGCTTTCTTCCGGAGTCCACGTGATCTGCCAGAAGGGAATAAAGAAAAGTGGCCGAACACCCCATAGGGGCTGTCGGAATTCCGGGGTCCAGTAGCTGCCTTCAGGGTCACTACCCGAGTGTCGCCTGAGCCAAGTGCCCTTCAGTTGCAAACTACTTTCTCCCAGAGTCCACGAGATCTGCCAGAAAAGAGGTGCAGGTCACCCCTAGGGGCCTGGCCAGCCATGATGTCCAGCAGAGGCCTTCAGGTCACTACTCGAGAGTTGCCCGAGCCACGTGCCCTCAGATGCACTCTGCCTTCTCTCAGGGCCAACACGACCTGCGAGAGAGAGAACAGCTCCCCCAAAGGGGAGGGGGTCCGGAGCGGGAAAGTCCCCCTTTTGCCATCTGACTGGCCGATACCTGACCGCTTGCAAGTTCGCTTTTGGTTAGGGTGACTTTTGGGATTCCAAGGAGAATTTGCATAGGGCATTTGCAAGTTCTTTGAAGGATCTCCTTTCAGGAATGCCAGACTTGCTTGGTGGGTTTGTTGATTAGGAAACTCAGGATGGCTTTGTGAAGCTCTGGCCTTCTTATCTCTGAGCCTTTGGAATTTCAGGCATTTGTTGCCCCTCAGGAAACTCAGGAAATTAACTTTTTTTCTACCAAGGCCTTTTCCCTATTTGCCTATTTCCTTTCTATCTCCTCACAACCAATCAGATACAAGGACAAACAAGTACAACCAATAATGTTGAGCCCGCCAGAAGTCGAAGCCCGCCCAGAGTCCGAGCCAGCCCGAGGCCTGTCTGGGGCCTTCACAGGCCTGTGACCCTAAAGTAGGACGCGTGAGGCCCCCTGACCGTGGTGGCAGGGAACAGAAGGGCCCCCGGGGCCCCCAGGCGAGCATCCGTGGCTTTCTGCAGGGTGAGCTGTAAACGCACTCACTGAGTCCAGGATGTCTGGACTCCCAGAGACTGCTTATCTCCCTTATGGTATGTGCTCCTTAGCTAGATTGCCTCTGGCCAATTGTGTGGAATGCAGATGTTTCCAGGCAGGTATAGGCTTGTAATTTAGGAAGAACTACTTTTCCTAAAAAGCAAGTTCTAATATTCTTTAAACACCAAGCAAGTTTGAAACGAGAAAGACTACTACCTAACAAATGTTGAACATATACATCAGCAGTTGTACAGAAGTCAGAACTTGAGTGGGCAGTTATTAAAGAAAGACCGGGACTTACAAGTTACAATGAGAGCGGGTGAGGAAGGCCCACATGTGGCCTCCTGTGTATTCCCAACATACTGCCCTGCGGCCACCCTGGGCTCTCGGGAGCCGCTCGGTCCCCGCACAGGGCCGTGCACGCTGGGGCCTTCCCGCGGGGACCTGTGGGGGACCTGCTGAACATTCCTAAATCTCAATGTCTTAATTCTCTAAAGCCATTCTTAACAGTACCAGGGAAGCCTGGCCAGAACTCAGGGGTCAGGTCCGAGGCAGTAGCTTATGGTGGACCACAGAGGTCCCTGCCTTGTGCCGTCAGAGGAGTAGTGGAAGGGCGAGGCCAGGCTGTCCTGACCCGCAGCCTGCTCCACTCCCTGAGCTAGGCCTGCTGTCCTAGACCCGCCTGGCCCTTTCCTTCTGCCCTTCTCTTCCTGACCCCTCAGACTTGCCCTTTAGCCGGGGTCTGTACTCTGTTCCTGTGAGCCAGGAATACTCGGTATCCCTGCCATTGCCCACACAGGCCTTGGCACCCAGATCCCTCCAGAGGGTCTGGGCTCGGGTCCTGGCCCCGGCCCTGGCACCCCAGGGTTGGGGGGATGGAGGAGGACCTCTCCAAACGAGGAGGGGCTGTCTTTCCCCCCTCACCTATGGAGGGCAAGTTAGTATTGTCTTTTTCCAGAGGCTGGGAGGGAGAGGGTTGATCTAGCTCAGAGATATTGGGCGTGGAAGGGACAGAGACCTTGTCCCACAAGCTGGATGGGCCTTCAGGCATCTGGGCTCACAGATCTTAATTCTGTTTCCAATCTTACCTTACTTCTATATTTCAATTCTATATTCTACTCTCTTACTTCTACAAGGGTCCTACCTTAATTCTAATATCCTACTTTCTTATTTCTAATAGGTTCCATACACTAATATTGTCAATATCTTATTTTACACCTCATCCTCATTAGGAGAGAAAGTTTTCCCAACTAAACTCTCATGCTGGGGAAGACTCCTCTTTCTGCATCCCTTCATGTGATGTTGGTTTTATAGAATGTATTTGGGAGAGTTCCATTTCTATTTCAAGAATTATATGAAGAAGTTTTGGGATTAGTATTATAAAATTATCTTGAGAGCCCATTTGGTTCTGGGTTTTTGTTTGATAGTAGGCTCTTTATTGCTGCTTCAATCTATTTGATTGCTATTGGTTAATTTAAATTTTCTATATTTTCTTCACTCAGTCTAGGAGGGTTGTATTTATTTAGAAAGTTGTCAAATTTTTCCAGATTTTCTATTTTGTTAGAGTATAGTTTTTCAAAGTAGTTTATGATAATCCTCTGGACTTCTGCACTGTTGATGGTAATAGCTCCGTTTACATATCTTATCATTATAATTTGGATTATCTTTCTCTTTTTTGTTAAATTGGCTAGTGGTTTATCTACCTTGTTAATTTTTTTCAAGAAACCAGCTTTTGATTTTGTTAATTTTCTGTATTATTATTATTTTTTTGTATGTGTGTGTACTGGGGATGGAGCCCAGGGGTATCGTACCTCCAAGCTACACCCCTAGCCCTATTTTTTATGCTTTATTTTGAAACCAAGTCTAACTGAGTTGTGAAGGGCCTCACTAAGTAGCTGAGGCTGTTTGCAAACTGGGATCCTCTGGTCTCAACCTTCCAAATGCTGGGATTACAAGCATGCACCACCATGCCCCACTCTTGTGTTGTTTTTAACTCTCTACTGATTTATGCTCTGATTTTTTTTATTTTTTATTTATTTGTTTGTTTGTTAGTTTGTATGTTTTGCGGGTCTGGGGATGGAACCCAGGGCATTTGACCTCCGAGCTACACTCCCTGCCCTATTTTTTATTCTTTATTTTGAAACCAAGTCTCACTGAGTTGCAGAGGGCCTCACTAAGTAGCTGAGGCCGTCCGCAAACCGCTATCCTCCAGGTCTCAGCCTCCTTAATGCTGGGATTATAAGTGTACGCCACCACACCTGGCTTGCTCTGATTTTAATAGTTTTCTGTCTTCTACTGGATTTAGGGTTAAACTGTTTCTGTTTTTCAAGGGCTTTGGGGTGTTTCATTAGCTTATCTGGTAATTTTCTGTTTTTATTATGTGGGCACATAATTTCCTCTTTATACTGCCTTCAAGGTGTCCTGGAGGTTTTGATATGTTGTATTTCTATTTTTTTTTTTGTATCTAGGAATTTCTTGATTTCACCCCTTACTTATTATATGACCCATTCTTTGTTCAGCAATGTGATATTTAGTCTCCACATGGTTATGTGGTTCATCTGGATTTTCTTATATTTGATTTCTAGTTTCATTCCATTGTGGTCTGAAAAAACACATTTTTTAAATTTGCTAGTGCTCACTTTGTGGCCCAGAATATGGTCTATTTTGGAGAAGTTTCCATGAGCAGCTGAGAAAAATGTGAACTTTGCTGTAGTTGGGTAAAATATTCTATATGTGTCTTATAGGTCCATTTGGTTGATGGTGTTTCTTTAGGTCTGAGGCTTTTTTTTTTTTTTTTGGTGGTACAGGGGTTCCTGCAAACTCTTCTACCTCCAGGCTACACTCCCAACCCTATTTTATACATTTTATTTGGAAACAGGGTCTCTGAAGCTAGCACGGCTGGCTTCGAACCTGCACGATCCTCCTGTCTCTGCCTCCCAAGCACGGGGATTGCAAGTGTGCGCCACCACACCCAGCAGTCTGAGGCATTTTTGCTAACCTTTTGTCTAGAAGATTTGTCTAACTGTGTGAGAGAGTTGTTGAAGTTTCCCAGTATTATTGTATTGGGATTTATGTGTGACTAAATGTCACAAATAGTTTGTTTTATAAAAGTAGCTGCATCTATATTGGGGGCATAAATGTTGACCATTGTTATTTTCTCTTTCTGTATTGTTCTTTTTACCAGTAAAAAAAAAATGACCTGCATTGTCTCTTCTGATAATCTTGGGCTTGAAATCTAACTTGTCTGATATCATAGTTGCTACTACTGCTTGTCTTTAGTTCCATTGTCATGGATTACCTTGCTTCAGCCTTTTACCTTTAGTTTGTTACTATCTTTACTTGTAAGGTGTGTTTCTTGTAAGCAGCAGATAGATGGATGCTGGTGTTTAATACAATTTACTACCTCATATTTTTTTTATTGAGGAATTGAAATGATTTGTGTCTAACATGATTATTGAGAGATAATTTTTAATTTCTAACATATTGAGTTTTAGCTTCTGTTTGAGGTAGTGTGGCTGGATCTAGTGTTAAGAATAGGTCACCCTCCACACTTTCCACCAATTCTGAACCCATTGCTATATCTACCTAAATCTTTGCAGGGTTGAACCACCAAGTCTGAGACTCAGCGAGTTTATCATGGCTGCTTGAATTCCTGCAGACACTGTGTTGGGCGTTCTCCCTCAGGGATGACAGATTTACTTATAGTGTTGTTGAGCATTGCTCTGACTCTCTGGAGGGTCTGGTGTGCTAACAGCCACTGCTACAAGTTGTAGCCAGTTTTTGTGCAGGAGAAACTAAGGGCTTACAATTCCAATGTGCTCCCGCTGCTTACTTCATTTAAAGTTATTGTTTTGTTTTGTTTTGTTTTCCTGTGGGTCTCTGGCAATCCTGTGCAATGATGCAAGATGGTGCCACTGCAGTGCCCACAGCCACAGCTGTTGGATGCTGGTGGGATACTTTTCTGCTCTCTGATCTGCCTTCTAGCTTTTTTCTGCTGCCTTTCACTTGCTCTTCTTTTTTAAATTTACACTGTTTTTTTATTTTTTCAGAACACTGTTTTCATAACAATAGAGACCAAGTGTCAGCAGAACTGAAATGTGCTGCTTTCCTCAGTTGCTATCTTCCTGGACATCCCCCATTTCCAGTTTTCCAAGGAATCTCTGCACTCATCTCCATAGTAGCTGACCTAGTTTTCATTCCCATTAACAATGTATAAAAGTTCATATTTTTCTATATCCTCACCAATATTTATTGTTATTTGACATCTTGATGATTGCTATTCTGATTGGGATTAGATGAAATCTCAGTGTAGTTTCTATTTGCATCTCTCTGATTGATAATGATGTTGAACTTTTTATATATATTTATTGGCAATTTGTATCCCTGCTTTTTTGAAGTGTATTTAATTCAGTTTCCCATTTCTTGATTGGTTTATTTCAGTTATTTTTCTAGTGTAAAGTCTTTTAAGTTCTTTTTATATTCTGGATATTAGCCCTCTATCAGAGGGATGGCTGATAAAGATCTTCACCCTTTCTGTAGACTTTCTCTTCAGATTTTTAATTATTTCTTTTGATGAGCAAAACCTTTTTAGTTTGATGACATCCCAATTGTTAATTACTGTTTTAATTCCCTGAGCTTTGAAAGTCTGGTTGAGGAGAAACTACCTGTGCCTATATGTTGGACTGTTGAACCTATGCCCTCCTCTCATAGCTTCAAATACTCTGGTCTAGCTTCCATGTAATTGATCCATCTCAACTTGATTTCTATGCAGGGTGAGAGGTAAAGACTTAGTTTCATTTTCTACAAATGAATAGCTAGTTCTCCGAGCACCATTTGTTAAAAAGTCTGTCTTTTTTCCAAAATATGTATTTGTTCCCCTTTGTCAAACATCAACTAGCTATAAGTGCATGGATTTGTTTCTGTATCTTCTGTTCCATTTTTCTGTGTGCCTGTTTTGTATCAGTACCATACTCTTTTAATTATTATAGCTGTGTAATATAATTTGAGGTCAGAAATTATAATGCTTCCTGCATGCTTCTTATTACTAAGAATTGTTTTGGCCATTCTGGGCCTTTAGTTCTTCCATATAAAATTTATGACTGATTTTTTAGGTCTATAAATAATAACTTTGGTATTTTGATAGAAATTGCATTGATTCTGTAGCTCACTTTTGGTAGAATGGCCATTTTGATTATATTTATTCTGTCTATCCAAGAACAAGGAAAGCTGGTTGTGTTGACACATCCCAGTACTTGGGAGGCTGAAACAGGAGCTACAAAGAGACTTTGACACTTATTCTGGAGACATGTAGACTGATGTTCAAGCTTACATGAGAAGAACCTAGTAAACATTAGACACAAGCATGAGACCCTAAAGGCCACATCCTAGAATTAGGAGTAAAACCTAACAGGCCAAATCTAAGAAACACTAAGTCTAATCTTCAGAAAATTAATGATCCACCTACCCTCAGTGTACATTTAAAGAAACTTTATTGCTGAGAATTGCTTTGGCTATTCTGGATCTTGTCTTTCTCCATATAAAATGCATGACTGATTTTTATAGGTCTATGAAAAATGTCATTGATATTTTTATAGGAATTATATTGAGTCTGTAGATAACATTTGGCAGAATAATCATTTTAATTGTAGTTTTTCTGCCTATCCATGAGCAAGGGAGATATTTCCATCTTCCAATGCCTTCTTCAATTTTTTTCTTTAATGCTTTATAGTCTTCATTGTAGAGGTCTTTTTACATCTTTGGTTAGGTTTATTCCTAAATATTTTGTTGGTTTTTAGGTTATTGTAAGTGGAATTGTTTTCTTTATTTTTTTATCATAGATTCATTGTTAGTATATAGAAAAGCAACTTATTTCTTTAGGTTAATTTTGTAGCCTACAACTTTGCTGAATTGGTTTATCAGCTCAAGAGGTCTTTGATTTAGTTCTTTGGGTCTTCTAGATAAAGGATCATGTCATCTGCAAAGAAGAATAATTTTAATTCCTCTTTTCCTATTTGAATTCCTTTGATATCCTTCTCTTGTCTTATTGCTATGGCAAGAGTCTCAGGACTATTTTTAAAAGGAATGGTAATAGACATCCCTGTCTTGTTCCTGATTTTAGTGGAAATTCCTACAGTTTTCCCCCATTCAATATGATGTCTTCATAGAACTAGAAAAATTAGCTATTAATTTTATATGAAAAAAGAAAAGACCCAGAATAGCCAAAGCAATTCTCAGCAATAATCACCATGCAGGAGGCATCACAATCTCTGACTTCAAATTATACTATAGAGCAATAGTAGTAAAAACAGCATGGTATTGACACAACAACAGGCACACAGAGACCAGTGGAACAGAATAGAAGATTCAGAAACAAATCCACACACTTGTAGTCAGTTATCTTTGACAAAGAGGCAAAACTCATACACTGGAGAAAAGATAGCCTTTTCAACAAATGATGCTGGGAGAACTGGCTATCCATTTGTAGAAAGATGGAACTAAATCCTTACCTCTCACCATGCACAGGAATCAACTCGAGATGGATCAAAGACTTAGAAATTAGACCAGAGACTGTGAAGTTATTAAAGGAAGGCAGAGGCTCGATACTCCAACATATAGGCACAGGCAGTAACTTTCTCAAAAAGACTTCCAAAGTACAGGAAATTAAAACAAGAACTAACAAGTGGGATGGCATCAAAGTAAAAAGTTTCTTCTCATCAAAGGAAACCATCAAGAATCTAAAGAGGAAGCCTACAGAATGGGAGATCGTTACCAGCAACCACTCTGGTAGAAGGCTAATATCCAGACTATACAAAGAGTTCAAAAGACTCTACACTAGCAAAACAAACAATCCAATCAATAAATGAGAACTGAGGCCCTCCACACTTAGTGAGACCCTGTCTCAAAATAGAGAATAAAAAATAGGGCAGGGGATGTAGCTCAGAGGTCAAATGCCCCTGAGTTCCATTTCCAGACCTGCAAAAAAGAAGAAAAAAAAAGAAAAAGAAAAAGAAATGGGCAACTGAATTGAATAGATGCTTCACAAAAGAAGAGATACAAATGGCTAATAGGTACATTAAAAAAATGTTCAACATCATTAGCCATCAGGGAGATGCAAACTACCCTGAGATTCCATCTAACTCCAATCAGGATGGCAAGTATAAAGAAGTGAAATAACAACAAATGCTAGTGAGGATGTGGGGAAATAGGAACTCTTTTACACTGTTGGTGGGAATGCAAATTAGTTCAGCCACTATAAAAATCATTGTGGAGATTCCTTAGAAAACTGGGAATGGGTGCACCATAGGATCCAGTTATATCGCTCCTGGGTATCTTTCCAGAGTGGTTAAAATCAGAACTACAGTAACATATGCGTACCCATGTTCATAGCAGTACAATTCATAATAGTCAAAATATGGAACCAACCTAGGTCTCTCTCAACAAATGAATGGATTGCAAAATTACAGGAAATACACACAATGGAATTCTACTCAGCAATAAAGAAGAACAAAATTATGTCATTCACAAGAACATATTGTGAATCAAAGAACATCTTCTTTCCATCAAAGACTGAAGAACATTATGTTAAGTGAGATCAGCCAAGCACAGAAAGAGAAGGGACATATGTTTTCTCTAATATGCCCAAACTAGGGAGTATTAGGGATACCAGAGGGACCCCAGATAATGGAGGGGAATCCTCAGCAAAGCTAGAAAGGAAGGGGAGGAAGGCTGATGTTGATTAACTGGAGAGCTACATTTGAATATGTGTGTAAGTGTGAATATAGCATTGTCAACCTGGACACTCATTGTTGGGAGGGAGAGAAAGGGGAAGTGGGGGGAGGGCACCAAGCACTGAGTGAATGTATGCTATTTTCAATTTGATCCACATAAAAATAAAAAAGTAAAATACAAAAATAAAAGAAAATTCCTTGTATTATAAAAATATAAATTAAATAAAAATAAACTTTAATGCTTTAAGAAGAAATAAAATACCATTAAGAGCCTCCACAATTTAGCCACAATGTCTGAAATTCAATAAAAATTTATAAGTAAGCTACCCCCAAAAAAGATTAAGATTAGCCACAGACTATAAGAAGAGACACATAAATGATTCAGATATTTGTATTTAAAAAAATTAACGCCGGGCGTGGTGGCGCACGCTTGTAATCCCCGCGCTTGGGAGGCGGAGACAGGAGGATCGAAGCCAGCCACGCGTGCTGTCTTAGGAGACCCTGTTTCCAAATTTAAAAAAAATGTAAAAATAGGTCTGGGAGTGTAGCCCGGAGGTAGAAGGGCTTCCAGGAACCCCAGTAGCACCAAAAAAATAAAATAAATAAATAATAAAAAAAATAAAATAAAAAAATTAACATGTCTATTTAGTATACTCAAGAAAATAGTAAAATGTTTTCTGTTTCAAAAGATATTTACAATCTATAAAAACACATCAAAAATCAATTTTAAAACAGGAAATATCAAGATTTGAAGGACATATATTACAATCTATAAATTACTTCTGTAACAATCAAGAAAGTACTGAATGACCAAATTGTTAAGGTGATAGTAGAGAGAAAAAAGTAATAATAAAAGATTGACTTATGTGAAAGAAAATAAGAATAAAAGAAAACATAAATAAAAATAAATAAAAACAAATCACATGATGGTCTTAAGCCTACATATATGTGTGATTAACATTCTTCTAGCCAAAATATTCCAACAAAAAGACAAAGATCATCATGCTGGCTAGTAAGAACTATATATATTTATAGAAATAATACTTTAAAAATGTAATGAAAAGCCGGGCGTGGTGGCGCACGCTTGTAATCCCCGCGCTTGGGAGGCGGAGACAGGAGGATCGCTCAGGTTGGAAGCCAGCCGCGCTGGTTTAAGAGATCCTGTTTCCAAATAAAAAAGTATAAAAATAGGTCTGGGAGTGTAGCCCAGAGGTAGAAGGGCTTCCAGGAACCCGAGTACCACCACCAAAAAAAAAAAAAAGTAATGAAAAAAGGAGCGGGGTATGGTGGCCCACACGTGCAATCCCAGCATTTGGAGGACTGCAGTTCCAGAACAGCCTCAACTACTACTTAGTGAGGCCCGTTGCAACTCAGTGAGACCCTGTTTCAAAATAAAGAATAAAAAATAGGACTGAGGGTGTAGCTCGGAGATAGAATGCCCCTGGGTTCCATCCCTAGAATAATAATAATAATTAATAATAATAATAATAATAATATAATGAAAAAAAGAAAGTAAAATTGATAAAAAGTTCTACCATCAATAAATAATTCAAAGAAGAATGTGACTTTACTAATATAAGAAAGAAAAGTTTTATGAAAAAAGTATTACTAGAGTTGTTGTGGAATATTTTGTAATGAAAGTTAATTCAATAGAAATATACAACAATCTAAGTGTGTATACTTCTAATGTCAGACTTTTAAAATAATAAATCAGATTAGAAATGGAAATAAAATATAACAGATTAGGTAAATACTTTAACAGTTCACAAAAGACTGAAACTACAAGATATAAAAAATTGAGGGACAAACTTGAATTAATTGTCTCTAATTAGATTTCGAGAATATTATAAGTCACACATGCAGAAAAGACTGTTTTTAGTGCACATAGAATATTTATAAAAACAAATCATACAACGTCATCCAAACAAATCTGAACAGATGTTAAAAGGATATAGTTATTCAGAGTAGGTTTTCTAACTATGATGAAATTCAGCTAGAAACAAAATATACCTAGAAAATTTTATTTTGTTTGTAAATTAACCAACATATCCCTATATTACCAAAGCCGCTTGATAAATGAATGCATATGTTCACAAAGAAACATGTGCCAATATTTATAGTAGCTTTGCTCATACTACTGTCAAAAGAAAATAGTACAAATGTCCTCCATGGGTTGAATGAATAAGAAAATTATGGTTTATCCACAAATAGCAATGAAAATATACTACTACATGCCACCACATGGAGGCATTTTATAGATGTGTTGCTGTCCAAGAGAACCCAGACACAGTAGGACATATACTGTATAATTGCATTTATGTGACATTCAGGGACAGCAGACAAATCTATCTCAAATGAAAGGAGCAAAAACAGAGGACTGGGAAGGCATGTGGTAGAGTATTTGAGGTGTAGGAAAATATTAAGACCATATTCTATGATTTAGTCACACAAGTGATTGTTTCTGCGTGTGTATAAAATTTATGACAGGACTATTATGTCCCCTTTTGGGGATTTAACTGTGCCTCCTTCCAATTCACTTGTTGAAATCATAACCCCAAAAACCTCAAAATGTGACTGTGTTTGGAGATAGGGCCTTTAAAGATGTAATTGAGATTAACTGAGATCATATGGGTGGAGCCCAGCCTAATCTGACTCATATTCTCATAATAGTAGGAAATTTCAACACACAAGGAGAGCGAGTATGTGTGTGCACACGGAGAAAGCCATGTGAAGATGCTGCAAGGTAGTGGTCACCTGAAAGCTCGGGACAGGGGCCTCACAACAGCCCCACCCTGGTGGCACTTTGATCTAGGATTTGTAGCCTCCAGAGGAAGAGAAAATAAATCCTAATGTGTCAGCCACTCAGACTGTGGTATTTTGTTATGGCATCCCTGGAGAACTAATAGAAAATAGAAACTAATATTTTAAGTACTTACTATATATAGTTTTTCCTCAGAATCCAAGGGAGATTAATTTCAGTACCGGACTTCCGGGAAAATGGCGACCGAGAAAAGCGGGGCTTAAGAGCCCTGCTAACAACCAATCTCCATTACCACAAAACCAGCGCCTTTCATAGCCAGAAAACACCATCACCAGAAAAACAAAAAAAAAACCACCAGGCTCCAGAGAGAATGCGGACTGAGAACAGAGCTCAGGGCCACAGAGGAGACACACGCGCCCGAGGACGCGGTAGCAGCGCCATACTGCCGGCGGCAGCGGCGAACTCATCGGACGGCTACAGCAAGCTGAGGTGAGCCGCTGCGGAACAGCCAGGCGGGACCTTTCGGCGCAGAGAGGATTTAAAGCTCCCAGTGGCTGAGCTCAGCACACGCTGCAGGGATTCAGAGTGGAAATCAAAACCAGAGAAGAAAAAATACGCCAGCCTCATGGCCGAGGGCGTGGCCGCGGCGCCATATTGCCACCGGCGGCGGCAGCAGCAGTGAATTCGCTGAATCCAGTACAGCTACATCTGCGTACTCAAGAACAGTGAGTCAAATTGCGGGCCACAGAGGAGAAATCCCAGTACTGTACCTCACTGAGGTACCCAGTGAGGGAGTGGTGGTGGCAGAGATATCACACCATAGGAGAACGTGCAACCTGGCACCCCCCATAGTTTAAAGCAGCCTCTATTGACTCTCTGGGTCGGAGACTCTGTGATAAAACCCAGTAAAGGAGTAGTGGGGTCTGAGATACTACTGACTCGAGATCCAGAACACCTTAAGTGAAGTCATAGTGACCCAAGGGAAGAACCCAGAGAAGGCACAAACATCCGAAATCATGGGAAAGAGGAATAATACTGGAGCAATGAATGCCGCCCACAACCCCACAATATCAGAACCTGATAAAACAGAAAATCAGAGATTTCTAGAAGATCAAATTAGGAAAATAACTGTAGAAATAATAGAGGTGCTTCGAAAAGAACTCAGAGAGAGCCAAAAAGAGATAAAGGATGCAATTAATGAAGTAAAGGCCTCAATTCAAAGCACAAACAACCGATTAGACCACATGGAGAACAGAATCTCGCTCTTAGAAGATGAGCAATCCAAAAATGAACGCATAGTTTCTAATCTAGAAAAAAATATCCGACAGCAGGAATCTGACATTGAAGAAATATGGGCCCATCTTAAGAGAGCTAACCTAAGAATAATTGGAATAGAGGAGGGAAAAGAAAGTGAAACCAAAGGGATCAACAATCTCTTCAAGGAAGTAATAGCAGAAAATTTTCCAAACATAGAGCAAGAGGTTGATACACAGGTCCAGGAAACTTATAGAACTCCCTTTAGACAGGATCAGAGAAGAGGATCCCCACGCCACATAATTGTCAAAATGACCAATGTGGAAGCCAAGCAGAGAATCTTAAAGGCAACAAAAACAAAGGGCCAAGTTACATTCAGAGGCAAACCAATTAGAATCACTCCAGACTTCCCAAACCAAGTCATGAGAGCCAGAAGGGCTTGGAGTAACATATTCCAAACTCTGAAAGAAAACAACTTCCATCCAAAAATTTCCTATCCAGCAAAACTTTCTATCAAATTAGATGGAGAAATAAGAAGCTTCCATGACAAACAGAAACTGAAGGAATTTATGTCTTCAAAACCAGCGCTAGAGAAAATACTCAAAGAGATTAACTACAAAGAAGAAATAGGTAACACTCACCAGAACCAGAGAAACAAGATTTTCCATCCAACAGACAACTAAGATTGGTTATCTGTGGAGATTCATAATTTATGTTAGTCTTTTACCTATCTCTAAATTGTATTGTTTGCCTTTATTGTTGTTAATTTTTAGGATTTCTAGTTGGGATATTAATATACCTTCAGATATAGCATTTGGAAATATTTTATCCAATTCTATTAGTAACTTTTAACTCTGTTTACATTGTCTTTGGATATACAATATTTTTTTATTTTTTAGGGAGTTTGTATATTCTTCTGTTGCCTGTGCCATTGAAATCATATCCAAGAAATCACTGCCAATTTCAATGTTGTGAGGTTTTATGACCCAGATTTTCTTCTAAAAGTTTATAGTCTTAAGATTTATATTTAGGTCTTTTATCTATTTTGAGTTAATACTTGTATGTGGGATTAGGTAAGGGTCCAATTTTATTCTTTTCCATGTAATTATTATGTTTCAACAATATTTAGTTAAAAGAATATTATTTCCACCACCAAATGTTCGTGGAAACCTTATCAAAAATAACTTGACAATATAGGGAAGAATTTAGCTCTAGGCTTGTATTTAACTCTAATGGTTTATATATCTGCCTTTAGAACAGTATTACACTGTTTCAATTATTGTAGCTTTATATGGTTTGAAATCAGAAAATATATATCTTCTAGCTTTGTTCTTCTTCAAGATCATTTTGGGTATCTAGAATTCATATTCCATATTAGGATAGATTTTTTTCTGAAAAATAAATATATAAATATATGATAGTTTCACCAAAAAAACAGAAAAAAATATGCTCTGGTAAGAAAGAAAGCAAAAAGAAATATTGAAATGTTATCTTTAAATCATCAAAAGCTTGGCATCAGTCAAATGAAACTGTTATGTGAGATTATCATTTTTAATTTTGGATAAATTACTATAATACTAGATGTCAACCACTAAGCCAAGCATGGGAGGGAGGGATGGGGAGAGAATGGGGTGGGGATTGGGTGGGGGCTGACTGGGCGATGTGTGCATGTATGTCTACAAAAGTTTGTATCCCACTATGATGTATGAATACAGTGCACCAATAAAATAAAATAAAATAAAATAAATAAAATAAAAAAAAAAAAATAAAAAAAAAAATAAAAAAATAATTTCAGTACCCCCTGGACATCAATATCCACGGGTACTACAGACACCCAGATTTCTTATATAATAGGCATAGTGTTTACATATAACCTAAGAAAATCCTCTAATATACTTTAAATCATTTCTAGATTACTTGTAATATAATATTAATGCAACATAGTTATATTGTATTGTTTAAAGGATAATTATGAGAAAAAACTCCGTACATGCTTAGTAAGCTGCATTTTTAAAAATATTTGTCTGTGCACAGTTGTTTGAATCTGCAAGTGTGGAACTTAATGACATAAAGGGCCAACTGTACTCAATCCTTTCTCCCAAACTATGAACCAAATATAATTATTATCCTTATTTTATAGATATTTCAGGAGGTTGAGTAACTTGCCAACAACTATAAAGGTATTAAGATTCAGTCCAGCAATTTGACTATATTCTGACTGATTCCAGAGTCCATATAATTAATTCCTGGATGATATTCATCATTCATTTTCTTTTAGGTAGCAGTTAGCTAGCAGAGAGCAATGGTCCTGCAGGTATTACCAGGAAAGTTCTTGGACATGAGCATGGAGAAAGAGAAAATTCTAGGGCATTGTCAAAAAGAATCAGGTTAAAAGAACCTGTTGCATAACAGGCGTGGGTGAAGATGGTTTCTCAGGGAGCATCAACCTTCTGGGTTCATTGTCAGCAGGAAGGAGGAAGCTATCCATATTCCCAAGTAGACACTTGCCTCCTTCCAGGTGAATAGTTAGAAATGTTTCCTTTTATACCCCAGACCCCAAACTCCTGAAACAAGTAGCATCTCATTCTCATTATACTCGATGAGAGATAATATGGTTTGCCCCCCAAAAAATTTTTTGTGGGAATTGAATTTTTATTGTGAGGTATTAAGAGCATAGAAACTTAACCCAACTCTGGTCTTTAGAATGGGGCCTTTGGGAAGAGATTTTAATAAGGTAACACTTTCGGGATGGAGCACCCACTATTGGATACCGGTGGTTTAACAAAGCAGAAAGAGACCAAAGAGGACATAGGTATGTGATTTTCCTGTCTCTTACTATATGATTCCCTGCACTGCCCTGAGACTCTGTGAGCAAGGAGGCCATCACTAGCCAAGCGTGGTGGTATATGCCTATGATCCTAGTACTTAAAGGACTGAAATAGGAGGGTTTCAGGTTCAAGGCCAACATTAGCAATTTAGTGAGATCCCCAGCAATTTAGCAAGCCCTTTTTTCAAAATAAAAAATACAATGGGCTAGGGGTGTATCTCAGTGGCAGAACAACTCTAGGTTCAAATCTCAGTACCACACACACAGAAAAAGAAGGCCATCACTAAATGTGACCATCAACATTGTGTCTCCACAACTCTGAGTCCAAATCAATCTCTTTTTATTAAAACTCACCATTCTGTGTAACTATAATTAGCAACAAAAACTGGACAAAGATAGTATAAAACACAGGATACTTAAGAAATGTGTGTTAAATTAAATAGAAAGAATGAACAGATCTCCCAAAATGACCTTGTCCTATTTCCAAGCAATTTTTTGAAACTGATTATATTGTCATTTTAAACCTCTGAGGATGGAAGATAAACCTAAGCCTACATCCTGCTTTCCAAGTTCTGTAAGCTTTACTTATTAATGCTAATCTAATATGCTGCATCTGCCAAATTTACCTGTTGAAAATAAAACTCAGTCTAGCTATGGATTGGGGGGCCATATTTCCCCTTAACTTTTGTAAATAAATTCTTTATTTTTCCTCCAGAGCTTTGTTATATCTCTGTTTCCCACATCACCTGCCCTTTCTATCTATGTGCATTGGTCACCCTGTCTTTGGTTTCCAGCTCCTCTCATGTGCTCCTTGTTGAGCGGATTGTCACTGGATCAGCATCCAGTGATTGATAATAAGGTCTTGTAATAATAAGGCTGTAATTGCTGTGTCATGAGAGCAGGCACAGCCAGCTGCTGCAGCTTTAACACCCACTAAACAGCAGATTTCCTGTTTGTTTATTAACGGGAGGAAGGTGTGATCAGATGAAGAAGTGACTCTCCAGAAATGCCTCCTTTCCTCAAAGACAGAATTACCAAACACACACCAGAATCCCCTTCACAATGGTTGAAGCAAAGTGTCTTTCAATATGCTATTAGTTTGTTTGGAAAAATCTTTCTAGAACTTCTCAGGATACTCATTTTTTCCAAATTTTTTAAATTTTATTTTATTGGTGCACTACAGTCTCATGTTGATAATGGCACATATTCACACAGTGATTGGTACCCTCTTACCCCGCTTCCCCTTTCCTCTCCCTCCCAATATTGAGTGTTCAGGTTAACAATGTCATATTCACATGTGTACACTTATTAGAATATAGCTTTTTTGCCGGGCGTGGTGGCAAACGCTTGTAATCCCCGTGCTTGGGAGGCAGAGACAGGAGTATTGTGCAGGTTTGAAGCCAGCCACGCTGGCTTAAGAGATCCTGTTTCTAAATAAAAAGTATAAAATAGGTCTGGGAGTGTAGCCCGGAGGTAGAAGGGCTTCCAAGAACCCCAGTACCACCAAAAAAAAAAAAAAAAAAGAATGTAGCTTTTTTATTGATTAGCCTCAGCCTTCTTCCCCTACGCCTCCTTTCAGACTTTGCTGAGGCTTCCCCTCCATTATGTGGAGTCCCTCTGGTATCCCTAATACTCCCTAGTTTGGGCATATTAGAGAAAAAATATGTCCTTCTCTTTCTGTGCTTGGCTGATCTCACTTAACATAATGTTCTCCAGGTCTTCCATTTGCACAACAACAAACATACAGACAAATGAAACACAATAGAAGATACAGAAATAAATCCCCACACTTATAGTCAATTGATCTTTGACACAGGAGCCAAATTCATATGCTGAAGAAAAAACAGCCTTTTTAACAAATGGTGCAGAAACCATCTACCACTCTGATAGAAGGCTAGTATTCAGAATACATGAAGAGCTTAAAAGACTACACTAGCAAAACAAATAACTCAATCAAGAAATGGGCCAGTGAATTGAACAGACACTTCACAAAAGAAGATATATAAATGGCCAATAGATACATGAAAGGATGTTCAACATCATTAGCCATCAGGGAGATGCAAATCAAAACTACACTGAGATTCCATCTAACTCCTAACCCCAATCAGAGTCAAGTAACAACCAATGCTGGGGAGGATGTGGGGAAAGAGGAACTCTTTTACACTGTTGGTGGGAGTGCAAACTAGTTCAGCCACTATGGAGATCAGTGTGGAGATTCCTTAGAAAACTGTGAATGGATCCACAATATGATCTGGTTATACCACTCCTGGGTATCTTTCCAAAGGGGGTGAAATCAGAGAGCTACAGTAACGTATGCATACCCATATTCATAGCAGCACAATTTGCAATAGCCAAAATATGGAGCCAACCTAAGTCTTCATTAACAGATGAATCAATTGCAAAATTATGGGAAATACACACAATGGAATTCTACTCAGCAATATAGAAGAACAAAATCCAAGTTCTCTTAAATGAAGGAGAGGTAGTGCTATTATTTTTTTCATTGATAAGGAAACTTAGGTCACAAACAGTTCCGTTATCTTACTCACAGTTATTTGCCATGAAAAATCATTCATGGTGACAGAACTAAGGCAGAACTAAAATTGTAGGGAATTTTTCCATTAAACCAATTTCATAATCTGCTTTCCCCAAACATGTATGCATACATGGAGTTAATGTAAATATTTTAAAAGATCAATATAAAGCTGGGCATGGTGGCAGATGTCTGTAACCCCAACACTTGGGAGGCTGAAACAAAAAGACTGCAGGTTTGGGGATGGCCTCAGTAAGTAGTAAGATTCTCATCAACTTAAAGAGATCCTATTTCAAAATAAAAATTAAAAATAGAGCTAGAGATGTAGTTTAGAGGCAGAATACCCCTGAGTTTCATCTCCAGCAACACACACACACACACACACACAGAGAGAGAGAGAGAGAGAGAGAGAGAGAGAGAGAGAGAGAGAGAGAGAGAGGAGGCTGAGAGAAGGATAGCAGGCTTGAATACAGCCTTAGCAACTCAGTGAACCTCTCAGCAACTTAGTGAAACCCTGTTTCCAAGTGAAAAATAAAATAGGGCGGCTTGGGGTATAGCTCAGAGGAAGACTATCCCTAAGTTCAATCACCAGCGCCACATATATGCACACACCCATGCACACGATATAATTTAAATGATATTTGTCTAATAATAATATGAACTTGCTTTGTGGATTTTGCTGGGCTAATGCCTACACTCCACTCCATTAGACAGTGAGTCCCTAAGGCAGATTTTTTTTTTTTTTTTTGTCACTGGAGATTGAACCCAGGGGCATCTGCCTTTGAGCTACAGTCCAGCCCTATTGTATTTTTTATTTTGAAACAGGGTGTCCTATATTCTGAGGCTAGCCTTGAACCTGCAATCTGCCTGTCTCAGTCTCCCAAGTACTGAGATTACTGGCCTGCACCACAATGCTCAGCTAAGGCAGATATTTTTAAGTGGAGCAGTCGCCTTTTGGGTCCTCAACAGTGGATGCTGCTCTTGCAAAAATAAAATGTGGTAATAGAACCATTACCATGTTGCCTTTACAGTTTGAGTTAAAGTTTGAACACTCCCTGATTCCATTCAAACTATAGGTGGCCAGACAACATATTTTACACTAAAAGAAATGCAATTGTGTCTAAATATACACAAACGAGTTTGCACAGGACTTCAGTGTTGCTAGTCTCACAATATGTCAAATATCTTTGCTTTCAATTTAAATAATTTTAACAATATGCAAAAGAATTTCTTTGAATTTTCTTTATAGCTGTAAGGAATGTTAAGAAATTGACCAAGAATAACAAACAGTTCTTAGTGAGAAATTTAGGCAAGCTTGAGTCTGGGTCTCACACAGTGAGCATCTTTTTTCCAGACAAGAATGACAAAGCAATCAGGTCAGGAGGATGAACAGAATGTCCTCGTCGAACTTTTCAGGTGTATCCATCTATGAAAATGTCTCATCACTGATGCCCCAAATAAATTCACACTGGTGCATAGATTTTAAGCATTTCTTCAAGTGAGTGAGTTCTGTAGTCCTTCCTGTGAGTATCTTAAGATAAGGAGAAGATGCAAAGCCTTCAGCAGTTGCTAATCTCCAGATTTCCAGAATTTAGCACTGAGGGATTTATAGCAAATTCAGTGCCTTGATGGAAATAAAAGGTCACTCATCTTGCTCAGAACTAAACCAGTAAGTACTTAAACTTAATCTCCCTAATAACGTGCTGAAGTCAGCAGCATGGTGAACTGAAAGTTAGTTCAAAAAATTCTCCCTTAAATTGTGTTGACTTCTAGATTCTGCATGGCTTAAATTCAATAAAAATATACTCTCATCTAATCAAATTTTCTGATGGGGTTTCGGAATTATTATTGGAGAGGGTACTGAAAATAAGATTGATACCCATATGTCTCATTATTCTGCCTTGTCAAGTCATCTAGAGGAGTGGAAATACAAAATTTTTACCTTTAAGAAATATAAGGTTTGGTTATCTTTACAATCATGATCAAGAGATTCTTTTATGCATAATATTCTTTCATATAGATATTTTTTGAAAGAATTTATAGAAAAATAAATTTCAATAAATAAATTTTATAGGAAAATGTTAGTCAAATCTTGATATGTTGTAAATGTTGAATTTGGCTTCAGAGATGACAACACTTGCATATGGGGTTTAGGAACTAAGGTGGCAGTTACTGATCTGATTTTACTGAGTGTATGACTAAAATTCATTCCTTTCTTTTTTCTTCCTTTCTTCTTTTCTTTCTTCCTTTCTTTCTTTAAATTATTCTTGTAGTACTGGGGCATTCTAGCTCCAGGATACAGCCACAAGCCTTTTTAAATTTTTGTTGTAGTTGTTTTGAAACAAGGTCTTCCTATATTACTGACAGTTTCCTAGATAAGTTGTTGCATCTGGCTTTGAACCCGCACTCCTCCTGTCTCAGCCTCTCGAGTACTGGAATTATAGGCATGTGCCATCATCCCCAGCTACTCAGTATATGATGTTTTAAATGGAACTTTATATAACAATGAAGGTAATGAAGTGATATTGAAGAATAGCAACTTCAAGAGTTATGGCCATTCGAATAGTCTTTGTGGGACATCTCCTACAAAGACAATTAAGACTCTAGAATTTTTCTTCAAGAAGTTTTATGAGATAGAACTAAAATGAAGAAGCAGTGTCATAATGAAGCTGGGGAAAATGATCCTAGAAGTAATCAATGAGAGAGCGCTGACTCCTGATCAAATACAAAGAAGAACCAGAAGTAATTATTCTTCTCTGTGTTTTGTTGCCCCTTCTGAGCTCTTACCCATTCCATCTCCCTTCTCAATCTCTAGTGACCACTATTCCATTTCCTTCCTCTAAAAGATTGACTTACTAGTGTTAAAATGTGTGCAAGAAACTAAAAGGAGGATCAATACAAAGGACTGCATTAAACAAAGAGCTTCTGTACAGCAAAGAAAATTATCAAGAACCTCAATTGAAATCCAATAGAATGAGAGAAATCTTTTTTTGCCAAGTATTCCTCTGGTAGAGTACTAATATCTAGAATATACAGAGATCTCAAGAACCTCAGCACTAAGAAAACAAATAACTCAATCAATAAATGAACAAGTGAACTAAGTAGAAACTTCACAAAAGAAGAAATTCAAATGGCCAATAAATATATAGAAAAGTGTTCAATATCTTTAGTAATCAGATAGATGCAAATCAAAAGAACCCTGTGATTTCACCTAACTCCAATTAGAATGGCAATCATTAAAAACACAAACAATGAGAAATGCAGGTCAGAATGCAGAGAAGTGGGAACACTAATACATTGTTGGTGAGATTGCAAATTAGTGCAACCACTTTGAAAAATGGTAATGAATCTAACATATGATCCAGGAATACCACTTTTGGGTGTCTACCCAAGATAATGAATATCAAACTACTAATGCATGCATATCTATGTTCATAGCCTCACAGTTCACAATTGCCAAAGTATGGAACCAGCCAAGATGTCCATCAAAATGAATGGATTACAAGACTATGGGATATGTGCACAATGGAATTTTATTCAGCCATAAAGAAGAACAAAATTACATCATACATTTGCAGTGAGATGAATAAAACTGGAAAACATTATGCTGAGATTAGTCAGTCACTAAAAGTAAAACATCAAATGCTCTCTAATATGTGGAAGCTAGGAAGAAAAAGGGTTATAGGAGGAACTCTAGAGGAAAAAGGAGAAACCATAGATGAGCAAATAAGGCGACCCAACTGCGGGTGATGGGAGGGGGGAAAGAAGGAAATTGCTAATGTACATGATGTACATTCACAAACAATATCAAAGTCAATCACTAAGCCAAACATGAGAAGGAGGGAGGGGGCATTGGATAGAATGAGAAGTGAAAAAGGGATAAATGAGTGATGTGTGCATGTATGTCCTTACCATCTTATACCCCATTAAGATGTATGACAAAAAAGCACCAATTAAAAAGAAAAAAATGAATGAGAATATTTAGTATTTGTATTTCTCTGTCTGGGTTAATTCAGTTACCATAAAAGAATTCCAGTTTTATCCATGCTACTGGAAGTGGAAGAATTAAATTTTTAATGGTTCATTGTATATACATAACACATTTTCTTTACTCATTCATTTATTCTCTGAAGGGCAACTTAGTTGATTCCATATTTTAGCCATAAGAACAGTGCTGCAATAAATATGAGAGTTCAGGTATTGTTTTGGTATAATAATTTAATTAATATTGCAGTATTATATCTTTCTACCTACTAATTTGGGATATGTTTTATTTTTTATAAGTCTTTGAGGTACATTGTTAAGTTGCTTATTTTGAGATTTTTCTGTTCTTTATGTATGTATTTATTACTACAAAATTCTTTCTCAGTACTGCTTTTACTAAATTTTTAAATTTTTTTTAAATTTCTTCAACTGCACCTTGATTACTTGGGCAATGTTATTTGATTTTTGTGTATTTGTATACTTTCCATTTTTCTTTCATTTATTTGTGGTTTTTTTAATTGTGGTCTGAGAAGATATACAATATGATTTATTTTTTAATTTTTCAGATTTGATCTGTGGCCTAGCATAGATCTATCCTGGGCAAAACTTCATAGGCTGATGAGAAGAATGTGCTACAGCTATTGGATGAAATGCTCTGTAAATGCCTGTTAAGTCCATTTGCTCTAGGATTGTTCAAATCAGATTTTTTTGTTTCTGTTGATTTTTCAAGTGGATGATCTGTCTATTAAGAAAAATTAGGTATTGAAGTCTACTGCTATTATAGTATTATAGTGCATCTCTACTTTTATATCTAAAATATTTGCTTTATATATTTGTATGGTTCCTTTATTGATTGTATTTTCTTGCTTAATTATTTTTGAATGTAATGACCTTGTATTTTATACAAATTTTGACTTAAAGTCAGCTTTATTTGGTATGAATGCAGCTGCTTTTTCTCAGTTTTGATTTCCATTTATATGACATACTTCTTCTACCTTTTTACTTTTAGTTTATGAGTGTCTATGTTAGGTTTTTGTTGGTTTTTGTTTTTTTTTTTTTTTGCTTGCTTGTTTGTTCATTTGTTTTTACAATTCCTGATAAGAGAAATTTATACGAGGAAAGATTTATTTGGCTAATAGTTTCAGAAGCTCAGCCTATGATTTGTTGAGACTAAGGCAGAAATATCATGATAGCAGATGTGGAAGAGGAAGGCTGAGCTCATGGCAACCAGGAAGGAGGAGGAAGAGAGAGAGAGAGAGAGAGAGAGAGAGAGAGAGAGAGAGAGAGAGAGAGAGAAGAGAAGAGAATGAATCAAATATAGTTCTGAAGGCCATGACTCCAGTAACTTACCTCCTATAGCTCTATCCTATTTGCCAAGCCTATAGTTACTTCCAAGTAAATCTGTTCAAATTATTAATCCATCAGCGTATTTACTCAATAGAACTTTGATTCAATTATTTTACCTCTAAACATTTTTGCATTGTCACTACATGAACCTGTCTGGAAGAAACACCAAAGTTAAACCACAACAGTATCTTTATCAGTAAAGTTTTTTTCTTGTAAGCAGCAAGTAAGTGGATCTTGTTTTGTTGATTCACTCACCCAGTCTGTCTTTTCGTGTTAAATTTAATCCATTGGCATTCAAGGTTATTAACAATATATCTAAATTTCCTCCTGTCACATATTTTCCTTTTTTGTACTACATTTTCTTGTTATTCATTTTTACCTCTCTATTTTTATGAGTTGGTTGCTTTCTGCTGTACTAAAATTTGGTTCTTGTCTCTTTATCTTTTGCATATATGTTCTTCTAGTGATTTGTGTATATTTATGTGTTTTTCTGATGGTAATTATCACTCCTTAATTTTGTAATGAAGAATTTCTTTGTTTATTATAGGACTGTCTATTGGTCATAAATTCCCTCAAATTTAATTCATTTGAAAAAGACCTTATTTCTTTAGTTTTGAAGGATAAATTTGTTGAGCATAGTATTCTTGGTTGGAAGTATTTTTCTTTCAGTATTTCTTAATATTTCATCCCATTTTATTATGTCTCAAAAGCTTTCTCCTGGTAAATCCTACTATACATCTAATAGGCATTTTTATATATTTCATGTGACATAATACATATTTGTTTGCTTAATGGTATCCCATAAGTCTTTTAAGCTTTCTTCATTAATTTTCAGGTTTTTTTTCTTTCTTTTGTCTGACCAGGCAAATTAAAAAGGCTTGCCATCAAATTTAAATTTGTTTCTTCTGTTTGTTCTAATGTGTTGTGGAAACTCTATGTTGCTTCTTTATGTTATTGATTAAAGTTTTAGTTCCAAAATTTCTGACTGTTTTTTGTAATCTCTATCTTCTTTGAGGTGAATACAACTTTCTCTTCTTGAATCCTTTTTAAAAAAAAATTTTCTTTGTGTTTTTATCCATATTCTCTTGCATCTCACTGATTTCTTTAGGATCAATATTTTAAATTATTTTTCAGGCATTTCATATATTTCCTCTAAATTAAAATCTACTTCTAAATAATTATTTTTCTTCTTTTGATGTTTCATGTTTATTATATTTTTAAATTGATGTTAGCACTTCTGATGTTTCATTTCTTCCAATTTTATAAAGTAGTGCTCTTAGAATATTTTGTTGTTGTTGTTTAGAGATAAACCAGATATTAGTTGGATAGGTTTTAAGTTTGATTCTGGGGAGCTCAAAAGTGTAGTCTCTGTGTGATTTCTTTACCTCTCATGTCAGGAGTGTCTGTAAGTGTTTCAACAGTTTAGAACAAGAAATTCATGAAGGTGATTGTATGACTTCACAATGGATATAGACTTCCAAATGTATTTGTTTTAAATACCCACAGCAGAGAACCTTGATGGTATTTGGACCCTGTGACATTAGTTGCCACTGTCTTGATGGTGGGGGATATGAAAAGGATTGTTCCTAGGTCTGTGAGGGCATGCACATGTGATGCCATAGATTTTGGTTCAAGAATTCATGGTCTCAGAGCCACAGACTATGACAAGACCATCCCAGGATGCTCAGGATGAATGTGGGAGACATTTACAGAATATTTCAGCCAGGAACTACAGGATACACATTATTCTCAGCAGCCCATGGAACCTTCTCCAAAATAGATCACATCCTGGGATACAAAGAAAGCACCAACAAATTCAAAAGATGTAATATAATTCCTTGCATCTTTTTAGACCATAATGGAATGAAAGTAGAAATCAACAACAGGAAACTCAAAAGAAACTATTAAAATACATGAAGATTGAATGATACACTATTGAATGATGAATGGGTAAGAGCAGAAATTAGGGAAGAAATAAAAAATTTGTGGAAAAAAAATAAAAACAGAGACACAACTTACCAAAGTCTATGGGACACTATGAAGGCATTATTAAGAGGAAAGTTTATTGCATTGAGTGCCCACATAAGAAGGACAGAAGGACAGAGAGAATCACCAAGTAAAGACCCGATGACACAACTCAAGGACCTAGAAAGACTGCAACAGTCTAATCCCAAAGCCAGCAGAAGGCAGGAAATTATTAAAATCAGAGCAATAATAAATGAAATAGAGAAAAAAATAGAGAACAAAAACAATTTGAAGAATCACAAAACAAAAAGCTAGTTCTTTGAAAAGATTAATAGAATTGATAACCCCCTGGTTAACCTAACCAAAAGAAAAAGAGAATCAACTCAAATTATTAAAATTAGAAATGAAAAAGGAGACATCACCACAGATAGTGGAGAAATTCAAAGGATTATCAGAAACTACTTTAAAAATTTATACTCCAATAGACTAGGAAACATGGAAGAAATTGATAGATTTCTAAGCACAGTTAACCTACCTAAACTGAACCAAGAGGACATAGTAAGCCTAAATCAACCAATATCAAACAGAGAAATAGAAATGGTGATAATTCTTCCATTAAAGAAAAGCCCAGGCCCAGATGGGTTTCCAGCTGAATTCTACAAAACCTTCAGTGAAGAATTAATTCCAATACTTCATAACTTGTTCTAGGAAATTGAGAGAGATGGAACTCTCCCAAATTCCCTCTATGAGGCCAGTATCACAGTAATCCCCAAACCAAAGAGATACCTCAAGAAAGGAAAACTACAGACTGATATCCTTAATTAACATAGATGCAAAAAATCTAAACAAAATACTAGCCATATGCATTCAAAACCATATCAAGAGAATAATAAACCATGACCAAATGATTTCATCCCAGAAAAACAAGGCTGGTTCAACATACTCAAATCAATACATGTTATTCACCACATAAATAGAACCAAGAAAAAAAACCACATTATCATAGCAATAAATGCTGAAAAAGCATTTGACAAAATTCAACACCCATTTATGTTTAAAACACTGCAGAAAATTGGAATAGAAGGAACGTACTTCAACATCATTAAGGCAATATACTATAAACCCAAAGCCAGCTGGGCGTGGTGGCACACACTTGTAATACCCGTGCTTGGGAGGCGGAGACAGGAGGATCAAGCTGGTTTGAAGCCAGCTTTGCTGGCTTAAGAGACCCTGTTTCCAAATAAAAAATATAAAAATAGGTCTGGGAGTGTAACCTGGATGTAGAAGGGTTTCTAGGAACCCCAGTACCACCAAAAATAAATAAATAAATAAATAAATAAATAAATAAATAAACCCAAAGCCAACATTATATTGAATGGGAAAACTGCAAGAATTTCCTCTAAAATCAGGAACAAGACAAGGATGCCCACTATCTCCACTCCTTTTCAATATAGTCCTTGAAATTCTTGTCACAGCAATAATACAAGAGAAGGAAATCAAAGAATCTACATAGGAAGAGAGGAATTAAAATTACCCTTATTTGTAGAAGACATGATCCTTTATCTGGAAGATCCAAAGAACTCAACCAAAAGACTTCTGGAGCTGATTGACAAATTCAGCAAAGTCACAGGATACAAAATCAACCTAAAGAAATCAGTGGCTTTTCTTTACACCAACAATTAATCCACAATGAAAGAAACAAAGAAAACAATTCCATTCACTATAACCTCAAAACCAATAAAATTCCTAGGAATAAACCTAACCAAAGATGTAAAAGACCTCTACAATGAAAACTATAAAACATTAAAGAAAGAAATTAAAGAAGACCTTGGAAGATGGAAAGATCTCCCATGCTCATGGATAGGCAGAATAGATATAATCAAAATGATCATTCTGCCAAAAGTGATCTACAGATTCAATGCAATTCCCACTAAAATACCAGTGACATTCTTCATAAACCTAGACAAATCAATTATGAACTTTATATGGAGAAAGAAAAGACCCAGAATAGCCAAAGCAATTTTCAGCAATAAGAATCATGCAGGAGGCATCACAATTCCAGACTTCAAATTATACTATAGAGCAATAGTAGTAAAGACAGCATGGTATTGACACAACAACAGGCACACAGAGACCAGTGGAAGAGAATAGAAGATACAGAAACAAATCCACACACCTATAGTCAATTAATCTTTGAAAAAGAGGCCAAACTGATATGCTGGAGAAAAGACAGCCTTTTCAACAAACGGTGCTGGGAGAACTGGCTATCCATTTGTAGAAAGATGGAACTAAATTCTTACCTCTCACCATGCACAGGAATCAACTCGAGATGGATCAAAGACTTAGAAATTAGACCAGAAACTGAAGTTATTAGAGGAGGGCATAGGCTCAACACTACAACACATAGGCACAGGCAGTAACTTTCTCAACAAAACCTCCAAAGCTCAGCAAATTAAAGCAAGAACTAACAAGTGGGATGGCATCAAACTAAAAGGATTCTTCTCATCAAAGGAAACCATCAAGAACCTAAAGAGGAAGCCTACAGAATGGGAGAAGATCTTTACCAGCCACCACCCCGATATGGGGGTTAATATCCAGAATATACAAAGAGCTCAAAAGACTCTACACTAGCAAAACAAACAACCCAATTAAGAAACGAGCAATTGAATTGAATAGACACTTCACAAAAGAAGAGATACAAATGGCCAATAGATACAGGAAAAGATGTTCTACATCATTAGCCATCAGGAACATGCAAATCAAAACTACACTGATATTCCATCTAAACCCAGTCAGATTGGCAAGCCTAAAGAAATCAAATAACAACAAATGCTGGCAAGGATGTGGGGAAAGAGGAACTCTTCTACACTGTTGTTGGGAGTGCAAAATAGTTCAGCCACTATGGAGATATGTGTGGAGATTCCTTAGAAAACTGGGAATAGATCCACCATATGATCCAGCTCTACCACTCCAGGGTATTTTTCCAAATGGGTTGAAATCACAGAACTACATTAACATATGCATACCTATGTTATAGCAGCACAATTCATAATAGCCAAAATATGGAACCAACTCAGGTCTCCATCAATAGATGAATGGATTGCAAAATTATGGGCAATACACACAATGGAATTTTATTAAGCTATAAAGAAGAACAAAATCATGTCATTCGCAAGAAGATGGAAAGTCCTGGAGAACACTATGTTGAGTGAGATCAGCCAACACAGAAAGAGAAGGGACATATCTTTCCTCTAGTATGCCCAAACTAGGGAGCATTGGGGATACCAGAGGGACTCCAGATAATGGAAGGGAAATCTCAGCAAAGTTTAAATGGAAAGAAGAGGAAGAAGGCTGAACTTGATTAATGAGGGTCTACATCCAAATATGTGTAAAAGTATGAATATATAATGGTTACTCTAGACAATCATTTTGGGGAGGGGAGGAAGGGAAATTGGAGTTGGGGAAGAGGGCACCAAGTGCAGTTTAAATGTATACCATTTATTTTCTTTTTCTTTTTCTTTCTTTCTTTTTTTTTGGTGGTACTGGGGGTGGAACCCAGAGGCTTTCTACCTCCGGGCTATACTCCCAGACCTATTTTATATTTTATTTGGAAACAGGGTCTCACTAAGTTACTGAGAGACTCACCAAGTAGCTGAGGCTGGCTTCAAACCTGTGTGTTCCTCCTGTCTCAGCCTCCCAAGTGCGGGGATTACAAGTGTGCGCCATCACGCCTGGCTTCATTTTATTTTCAATAGAAAAATATGTATATAAAAAATTAAAAAACAAAAAAATACAAAACTCATTGTGAATCTTAAAAAAAGATTCTAGCTCCTCCAATTTGAATATAAAGATTTTCAGATTAAAGTTCTAATTGTATAGTGCTTAAAAAATCAACTTCAAATGTAATGAAAAGAAGCCGGGCAAGGTGGCGCACACTTGTAATCCCAGCATTCGGGAGGCTGAGATTGGAGGATCGCAGTTCAGAGACAGCCTCAGCTACCTAGTGAGGCCCTCTGTAACTCAGTGAGACCCTGTTTCAAAATAAAGAATAAAAAATAGGGCAGGGGGTGTAGATCAAAGGTCGAATGCCCCTGGGTTCCACCCCCAGACCTGCAAAAAAAAAATGTAATGAAAAGAAAAATTTTAAATAAAATGATAGTAAATGAATATAATAAAAATACAACAATAAAATATCAATCTTTAAAAATCAGAAGCTTTTATGTATACCAACCATAAATGCACTGAAAAAAATCCAGAAAACACTTCCACTCAAGATATCCCACAAAAAATAAAATAAATAAATTTGGAACAAAAAAAACCCCCAAAATTGACAAAGTAGTTCTCAGTAACAAAACCATGCAGGAGGATTCACAATACCCAACTTTAAACTATACTACAAAGCCATAGTAATAAAAACAGCATGGTACTGGCACAAAAATAGATTACATAGACCAATGGAGCAGATTAGAAGACTAAGAAACAAAGCTTCACACTTTTATTTTTTACAAAGGGAACAAAAACATATACTGGAATAAAGATAGCCTGTTCAACAAATGGTGTTGGCAATATTGGTTAACCATTTGCAGAAAAATGAAAATAAACCCCACTTTTTTAAACCTGCACAAGAGTCAATTCAAGACGGATCAAAGACTTGGAAATTATATCAGACCTTGAGGCTCCTTGAAAAGGTCATGGGTCTAACACTGCAGCACATAGGGACAGGTAAAAACTTTATCAACAAGATCTCTAAGGCACAAGAAACTAAAAGGCAAATCAACACGTGGGATTGCATTAAATTGAAGAGCTTCTGTACAGCAAAAGAAACTATCAAGAACCTCAACCTAGAGCTAATAGCATGGAAGATTTTTTCCTCCTACTCCTCAGATAGAAGACTACTATCTAGTTTATACAGAGAACTCAAGAAACTCAGCACTATGAAAACAAATAATCTAATAAAAAACATGGACAAGAGAACTAAATAGACATTTCAGAAAAGTAGAAATTCAAATGGCCAATAAAAACATTAAAAAATGCCCTACACCATTAGCAATCAGAGAGATGCAAATCAAAACTACCCTGAGATTTTACCTAACTCCAACTAGAATGGCAATCATTCAAAACACAAACAACTACAAATTCTGGCAAGGACGTAGAGAATTGAGAACTCTACTACATTTGTTAGTGGGACTAAAAATTAGTGCAACCACTTTTAGAAAACTGTATAGAGGATCTTCAGAAGAACGGGAATGAATTTACCATATGATTCAACAACACCACTGCTGGGTATCTTCCCTAAAGAATGAAAACCAATCTACCAAACTAATGCATGTGTATCTGTGTTCATAGCTGCACAATTCACCATAGCCAAACTATGGAACCAGTCAAGATGTCAATCAACAGATGAATGGATTGAAAAACTATGGGATAGGTACACAATAAAATTTTACTCAGCCATATAGAAAAACATATAGAAAAACACACATCATTTTTAGGGAAATGGATGGAACTGGAGGACATTATGCTACAAAAAATAAGAAATTGGATGCTATTCCTAATATGTGGATGCTAGGGAGAAAATGGGTCATAGGAGGAACTCTAGATGAAGAAGGGGATGCTATAAATGAGCAAATAAGGTGACCTAACCGAGGGGATGAGAGGAAGAGGGAAATTCTCTAATGCACATGATGTTCTTTAAAAAATATATCAATATCAATCTCTAAGCTAAGCATGGGAAGGAAGAAAGGTGAGGGAATGGGGTGGGAATTTTGTAAGGGCTAACTGGGTGGTGTGTGCATGTATGCCTCCATCTTGTACCCCATTAAGATATATGACTATGATGCACCAATAAAAAATTTTAAAAAATTTAAAGAGTACCAATGAAGGCATTTAATGTCTTTTAAAGTCACTGTGGATTTTAACAAGATCTTGAGACATTTACTAGTTCTTTCTAGGTGAAACTATTTCCGCATCTATCAAGTCAAATCTGAATATGCTCAAATTTAGCTTATCTAAAGACACAGAATTAACCAGAGGTCTAAGTGCTGCTAAATCTGTCCTGTAATTCAGCATTTGATTATGTAGTGTGTTTTATCAAACATTCTGACCATTCTCCTAAGGAAAAAAAATACATCTCCTTTTGATATCTGAACTGATTTTAATCAGCAGTGGAGGGTTTGATTACTTTGAATTTTCCAGGTGGAATGATGAAAGTGTGTGATCTTTAAAGGAAAATAAGGGCTCTTATTGGCTTCTTCAACTCCAAGCAAGATTTAATTTGAGGGGTTAATATCACAAAGGATTGACGAGTCATGCACCGAAATGGTAGTGGTCCTTGGAGAGGCAGACAAGAACATTGGCCTTCTCATGGCACTGAAGTGATGATGAGAGGCATAAGTGTCCTTACATGTCATTAATGTGAAAAGCAAAGTATATTCAAGCTGGATTTGCAGTACCCTTACCATGACAAGTTTATAGCCTCTTAGAGATTAATAGCGCAACTGTGACAAGTGCTTCTGTGCCCACACATCCAAGCTGCACAAATGAAACAGATGTTTCTTGATTTAACCTATGAGAACACTTATTTGTTCCCCATTTCTGTTTACTAGCTTTTTACCGAATCAAGCAATTAAATGCTTTTCTTTTGCTGATAAATTGTGGGTTGTAGTGCAAGGTTTTTCTGTTCTGCTTTTTCATGAACACACTAAATTAGGTTTTTAAAATAGATATTTATACACATAGAAAATGGCTAGCTCAAAAAGCCCATTGGCTAGCTGCTAAGCCATTTTGGCATGCAAACAGCTTAGCATATCTATGCTTGCAAGCTGCTGATCACTCTGCAAAATATGCAGTTTGTAGTTCAGCTTTAATATATGATTTTGATTATAGAACTGTGGTGACCATTTATCATGACTCAGACCTGGACTTTCTCCAAATATTCATGTGTTGAAGGCATGGTGTTCCCCAGTGTGGGAATGCTAGAGATAGAGGGTCCCTGGGAGCATCTCTGAACGGTATAGCTTGCCCTTGCTCCTTTTTTGTTCTTTCTCTTTGCTTCCTTGCTGCTATTTGATGAGCTGCCCACCATGGCACTCTGCTTCACCACAGGCCCAGAAACAACGGAGCCAAGTGACCATGGACTGAACCCTCGGACATCATGACCCATAACAAATCTTTGCTTCTTTAATTTGGTTTCTCAGAAATTTTGCAACAGTGGTGAAAAGTTGACTAACACACCAATTAATAAGCCATTCTTAGAAAAAAAATAACACTTTTGGTCAATTAGTGAACATATATTTGTCATTTTGGGTATCATGCTATAGTATGTAATAAGAATAGCAGGCCAAAGTCACCCACTATAAGTTTCCTTTCTTGTGGTGTGTGGTGGCTCATACTTGTAATCCTAGTACCTGAGAGGCTGAGACAGGAAGGATCACAAGTTCGAGAGCAGCCTTGGCAAGTAGTGAGACTCTCATCAACCCAGACTCAGATTCCAAATAAGATATAAATTGGGATAGGGATTTAGCTGAAAGATAGAATGTTTCTGAATTAAATCCCTAGTACTATAGACACACACACACACACACACACACACACACACACACACACACACACATCTTTCTTGCCCGTGAGTAGATACCTAATACTTTTTAGGTTACATTTTCACAACTAATATGTGGGTTGGGATTAAGTGACATAAATTTACCTCTTGTCAATTGTTGAGTGACCTAGGAAAAACTGTGTATGTTCTCTGGCTAACAATTTTTCACTATGTGCCAAGAGAAGAGATGGAGTATAATGCACCTTATTTACAGGAGTTTTAATATATACAACTTTGAAAACAAGATATAAAGCTTCTCTGAGCCCAAAGTGCTATATAAATGTTTAATTATGTTAGCACTGATTAAAATGCCCAGTAGAGATATATTAGTCTTGCTTGAGACCATCTATTCTCCCTTATTTTGCAAGAAATTCCAGATAAGTAGACATTGCACATCGTTCTTAATAAAACATTTATACAAATAAACGCCCTGGTGCTTCTGTTTTTGATTCATGTCTGAATAGCCTAGGGCCTGGGAACTTGTGGTTAAGTTTAATTTTCTGCAAAAATCCTTGCATCTTACATTGGAATGGCTCCTTAGGGAAACTGGCTCCTTTTGAAAGTAATTTCAGGACAATCATTGATGTCCTAGGTAAGTTGCTGCCAGCTGTTTTATTTCATGCCCCACATATTTGCTTCATAAACAAGCTGGCCAACAAGGTATGAGTGGTTTACCAAGGGAGAAGAAATGCCTGCAGTAAAGAGAGAGTTGGGATAATCTGGATACTGCAATGGTGACTGAGAGAGGAGAGGGACTCTGCTCATGCGAATGTGAGAAGGGGAGCCTGAACGTGGAGCTCGAGGGCTGGACAGAACTGAACTTGCCAGGGAGGAAGCATTTCTGAAGCAATAAAATAAATTTGTCCAGAGAAGACACTCTAGTGATGACTTTCTGACTTTGAACACACTTCAATATATTTATATGTAAAGCAACCACCAAAATTCATGTGAAGTAAAATGTTGCCTTTTGTAAAATAACCAACTTTTAGCCGGGCGTGGTGGCACACGCTTGTAATCCCTGTGCTTGGGAGGCTGAGACAGGAGGATCACGCAGGTTCGAAGCCAGCCTCAGCTGGCTTAAGAGACCCTGTTTCCAAATAAAATATAAAATAAGTCTGGGAGTATAGCCCGGAGGTAGAAGGCCCCTGGGTTCCATCCCCAGTACCACCAAAAAATAAAAATAAAAAATAAAAAATAAAAATAAAATAACCAACTTTCTGAACACTTTGGACCTGATGGGCTGCCAACAGAGCACATTAATGTTTATTGTTGTCTTTGACTATTGAGTTTTTTAATTCAGTCACCTGAATTCTTTTTCTTTTTGTATTTGTCATACTGGGGCTTGAAGCCAGGGGCACCCCCATGAGTCAAACCCTCAGCACTATTTTGTTTTTAATTTGAAACAGGGTCTCACTAAGTTGCAGAGGCTGGCTGTGAACCTGCAAACCTGTTTTAGCCTCTCAATTACTGAGATTACAAATGTGTACCATGATGCCTGGCTAGTCACAAGCATTCCAATTCAGCCTAGCACATCCACTGTCTTCTGGTTTGGGTCAAGTTTCCACCTCAGGGACTAAAAATGGAGAACAAGCTAGATGTACTCTTTTCTACTTCTTCTCTTTACTGTGCTATATCAGATTTGGAACAAACCTAGGTTAAAAAAGAAGTGATGGAGACTTCCAGGAAGATGGTGACTGAAAAAAGCGGGGCTTAAGAGCCCCGCTAACAACCAATCTCTATTACCACAAAATCAGTGCCTTTCATAGCCAGAAAACACCATCACCAGAGAAACAAAAAAATCACCAGGCTCCAGAGAGAAAGCGAACTGAGAACAGAGCTCAGAGCCACAGAGGAGATACACCGGCCTCACGCCCGAGGACGCGGCAGCAGCACCATACTGCCGGCGGCAGCGGCGAGTTCACCGGACAGCTACAGCAAGCCAAGGTGAGCCGCTGCGGAACAGCCAGGTGGGATTTTTCAGCGCAGGGAACATCTAAAGCTCCCAATGGCTGAGCTCAGCACACGCTGCAGGGACTCAGAGTGGAACTCAAAACCAAGAAGAAATACGCCAGCATCATGGCCGAGGGCATAGCAGCGGTGCCATATTGCCACAGGCGGCAGCAGCAGCGAATTCAACGAGTCCAGTACAGCTACATTTGCGAACTCAAGAACAGTGAGTCAAATTGCGGGCCACAGAGGAGAAATCCCAGTACTCTACTTCCTGGGACTTGACCCAGTGGGGGAGTAGCGGTGGCAGAGATATCACACCATAGGAGAACGTGCAACCTGGCACCCCCCACAGTCTAAAGCAGCCTCTATCGACTCCCTGGGTCGGAGACTCTGTGATACAACCCAATAAAGGAGTAGTGGGGTCAGAGATACTACAGACTTGAGATCCAGAGCACCTTAAGTGAAGTCATAGTGACCCAAGGGAAGAACCCAGAGAAGGCACAAACTTCCGAAATCATGGGAAAGAGGAATAACACTGGAGCAATGAATGCCCACAACCCCACAACATCAGAACCTGATAAAACAGAAAATCAGAGATTTCTAGAAGATCAAATCAGGAAAATAACTGTAGAAATAATAGAGGTGCTTTGAAAAGAACTCAGAGAGAGCCAAAAAGAGATAAAGGATGCAATTAATGAAGTAAAGGCCTCAATTCAAAGCACAAACAACCGATTATACCACATGGAGAACAGAATCTTGCTCTTAGAAGATGATCATTCCAAAAATGAACGCATAGTTTCTAATCTAGAAAAAAATATCCAACAGCAGGAATCTGACATTGAAGAAATATGGGCCCATTTTAAGAGAGCAAACCTAAGAATAATTGGAATAGAGGAGGGAAAAGAAAGTGAAACCAAAGGGATCAACAATCTCTTCAAGGAAGTAATAGCAGAAAATTTTCCAAACATAGAGCAAGAGGTTGATACACAGGTCCAGGAAACTTATAGAACTCCCTTTAGACAGGATCGGAGAAGAGGATCCCCACGCCACATCATTGTCAAAATGACCAATGTGGAAGCCAAGCAGAGAATCTTAAAGGCAACAAAAACAAAGGGCCAAGTGACATTCAGAGGCAAACCAGTTAGAATCACTCCAGACTTCCCAAACCAAGTCATGAGAGCCAGAAGGGCTTGGAGTAACATATTCCAAACTCTGGAAGAAAACAACTTCCAGCCAAAAATTTTCTACCCAGCAAAACTTTCTATAAAATTAGATGGAAAAATAAGAAGCTTTCATGACAAACAGCAACTGAAGGAATTTATGTCTTCAAAACCAGCACTAGAGAAAATACTCAAAGAGATTAACTACAAAGAAGAAATAGGTAACACACACCAGAACCAGAGAAATATGATTTTCCATCCAACAGACAACTAAGATTGGTTATCTGTGGAGATTCATTATTTATGTTAGTCTTTTACCTATCTCTAAAGGGTATTGTTTGCCTTTATTGTTGTTAATTTTTAGGATTTCTAGTTGAAATATTAATATACCTTCAGATATAGCATTTGGAAATATTTTATCCCATTCTATTAGTAACTTTTAACTCTGTTTACATTGTCTTTGGATATACAATGTTTTTTTATTTTTTAGGGAGTTTGTATACTCTTCTGTTGCCTGTGCCATTGAAATCATATCCAAGAAATCACTGCCAATTTCAATGTTGTGAGGTTTAATGACCCAGATTTTCTTCTAAAAGTTTATAGTATTAAGATTTATATTTAGGTCTTTTATCTATTTTGAGTTAATATTTGTATATGTGTTAGGTAAGGGTCCAATTTTATTCTTTTCCATGTAAGTATTATTTTTCAAGAATATTTACTTAAAAGATTATTATTTCCACCACCAAATGTTCGTGGAAACCTTGTCAAAAATAACTTGGTAATATCGGGAAGAATTTAGCTCTAGGCTTGTATTTAACTCCAATGGTTTATATATCTGCCTTTAGAACAGTACTACACTGTTTCAATTATTGTAGCTTTATATGGTTTGAAATCAGAAAATATATATCTTCTAGCTTTGTTCTTTTTCAAGATCGTTTTGGGTATCTAGAATCCATATTCCATATTAGGATAGATTTTTTTCTGAAAAATAAATATATAAATATATGATAGTTTCACCTAAAAAAATAGAAAAAAAATTCTCTGGTAAGAAAGAAAGCAAACAGAAATATTGAAATGTTATCTTTAAGTCATCAAAAGCTTTGTATCAGACAAATGAAACTGTTATGTGAGATTATCATTTTTAATTTTGGATAAATTGCTATAATACTAGATGTCAACCACTAAGCCAAGCATGGGAAGGAGGGATAGGGAGGGAACGGGGTGGGGATCGGGTGGGGGCTGACTGGGTTATGTGTGCATGTATGTCTACAAAAGTTTGTATCCCACTATGATGTATGAATACAGTGCACCAATTAAACAAAAAAAAGAAGTGATGGTCTAAATTTCATAGTGATTTCACCTTGTCTGTCTTGAATTTCCAAAAGTGTGGGCTTTGTCACCAAGCTTATGGGGGCTAATCACTAGGTTATTGTCTGATATATCCATTATCCCTTGGTTGTCTCCTTTGAGCCTGGCCCAGCAGCATATACCCCAAAGATACTTTCACTTTTGTGCCTGGCAGGTGGCTGATATTCTGGGGTCTTGTCACAATAGTTCCAAGCTCCACTGCCTTCTTAGAGGTTTGTTCATCCTATGGGAAGATGAGGTTGCCTTGGTCTCTCAGTTGTCCAGGATGCGTCAGTTGATTCACTGCTTCTTGCCAAAGTTTTGTTTGCTCTGCTCAAATACTCATGGATGGAAGACCAGCTTATCTAAGGTGCACCTCGAATGGAGTAAGATAGCAGTTCCCTAATCTCTATAACGAACTTTCTCTTGGAGTTTTCATTACTTGAATAGGGAAGTATGGACTCCATTCATAATATTCTCATCCATCACCACTGCTCTCAGGGCTAGCCATCAACCTTTGTCTCTGTATTTGGGGGAGAGATGGTTCTGCCTCCATCCCCTTATTAGTTCTACAGATATTTACTGGGGGCATAAGTAGAATTCAGAATGTAAAAGCATTTAATTGGCGGATTGGGGGGAGCCGCTGAGCGGAGCGGCCTGAGCAGCCGGAGCAGCCAGAGCCGCGGTGCGGAACGGCCGGAGCGGCCAGAGTGGCCAGACCCGCGGTACAGAGCAGCTGGAGTCGCGGTTCCGAGCAGCTGAGCAGAGCGGCCAGAGCAGCCGAGCGGAGCGGCCAGAACAGCCGGAGCAGTCAGAGCTGCAGCGCGGATTGGCTGGAGCGGCGGCGCGAATTGGCTGGAGCCGCGGAGTGGAGCGGCCGGAGCAGCCGGAGCAGAGTGCCCAGAACAGCTGAGCGGAGCTGCCAGAGCAGCCGGAGCAGAGCGGCCAGAACAGCCGGAGCAGCCAGAGCCGCGTCGCGGAACGGCCGGAGCGGCCGGAGTGGCCAGACCCATGGTGCAGAGCAGCCAGAGCCGCGGTTCAGAGCGGCCGGAGCAGCCGGAGCGGCCAGAACCGTGGTGCGGAGCAGCCAGAGCCACGGCGCAGAGCGGCCGGAGCGGCGCGGCCTACATCTCCCCTAGCAACACCAGGCTCCAGAGAGGAGGGAGACTCAAAACAGAGCTCAAATCCAGAGAGGAGGTACTCTGGCCTCGCGGCCTAGGATGCAGAAGCAGCGTCTTACTGCTGGCGGCAGCGGCAAGTTCACCGGACAGCCCTAGACCAACCCACTCAACCAGCCACCAGTCGCCTGAGAGGAGGGGTGGATAGCGAGCCGAGGTGAGCAGGTGCTGAACAGCCGGGCGGCAGTCAGCAGTTTTGTTGGTGCAGGGAACATCTAAAGCTCCCAAGGGCTGGGCGCAGCACAACTGGCAAGGACTCAGAGCAGAGATCAAAACCAGAGAAGAAATACACCGCATCACGGCCGAGGGTGTGGCAGTGGTGCCATATTGCCAGTGGCGGCAGCAGCGAATCCACCGAGTTCACTACAGCTCCATCAGCGCACTCAACAACCGTGAGTCAAATTGCGGCCCGTAGGGGAGAAATCCCAGTACTGCACTCCCAGGGACTTGCGCAGATAGTCTCCCTGGGTCGGAGATTTTAGCAGTGCAGCCCAGTGGGGGAGTGGCAGTGGCAGAGATATCATACCATAGTCACAACTCCCCACTGGAGAACGCCCAACTTGGCACCCCCCACGGTCTAAGCAGCCTTGATTGACTCCTTGGGTCTGAGACTTTGTGATACAACACAGTAAAGGAGTAGTGGTGACTGAGATACCATAGACTAGAGATCCAGAGCATCTTAAGTGAACTTGTAGTGACTTAGGGAAGAACCCAGAGAAGGCACAAACTTCCAAAATCATGGGAAAGAGAAATAACAATGGAGCAGTGAATGCCAACAACACCACAACATCAGAATCTGATAACACAGAAACCCAAAGATCTCTAGAAGATCAAATTAGGAAAATAACTTTAGAAATAATAGAGGACTTTCGAAAAGAATTTAGAGAGAGTCAAAAAGAGATAAAGGATGCAATTAATGAAGTAAAGGCCTCAATTCAAAGCATAAACAACAGATTAGACCACATGGAGAATAGAATCTCGCTTCTTGAAGATGATCATTCTAAAAATGAACGCATAGTTTCTAATTTAGAAAAAAAAAACCCGACAGCAGGAATCTGACATTGAAGAAATATGGGCCCATTTCAAGAGAGCTAACCTAAGAATAATTGGAATAGAGGAGGGAAAAGAAGGTGAAACCAAAGGGATCAACAATCTCTTCAGGGAAGTAATAGCAGAAAATTTTCCAAACATAGAGCAAGAGGTCGATACACAGGTCCAGGAAACTTATAGAACTCCCTTTAGACAGGATCAGAGAAGAGGATCCCCACGCCACATAATTGTCAAAATGACTAATGTGGAAGCCAAGGAGAGAATCTTAAAGGCAACAAAAACAAAAGGCCATGTGACATACAGAGGCAAACCAATTAGAATCACTCCAGACTTCCCAAACCAAGTTATGAAAGCCAGAAGGGCTTGGAGTAACATATTCCAAACTCTGAAAGAAAACAACTTCCAGCCAAAAATTTCCTACCCAGCAAAACTATCCATCAAATTAGATGGGGAAATAAGAAGCTTCCATGACAAACAGCAACTGAAGGAATTTATGTCTTCAAAACCAGCGCTAGAGAAAATACTCAAGGAGATTAACTGCAAAGAGGAAATGGGTAATTCACGCCAGAACCAAAGAAACAAGAATTCCCATCCAGCAGACAACTAAGCAAAGAAGAATAAACAGTATCTCAAACAGAAATAAGATCTTAACATGTTGGGAATTAAAAATTATCTCTCTATAATCACACTGAATGTAAACGGCCTCAACTCCCCAATAAAAAGACATAAAGTGGCAAAATGGATTAAAAGCCAGAATCCATCCATCTGCTGCTTACAAGAAACACACCTCACAAGTAAAGATAGGAACAAACTCAAGGTAAAGGGCTGGAGCAAGGTAATCCATGCTAATGGTACTCGAAGACAAGCAGGAGTAGCAACTATGATATCAGACAAGTTAGACTTCAAACCCAAACTTATTAGAAGAGACAAAGAAGGTCACATTTTACTGGTAAAAGGAATAGTCCAGCAAGAGGAAATAACAATAATCAACATCTATGCCCCAA
The DNA here is from genome assembly GCF_963383645.1 of Muscardinus avellanarius. Taxonomy (NCBI): domain Eukaryota; kingdom Metazoa; phylum Chordata; class Mammalia; order Rodentia; family Gliridae; genus Muscardinus; species Muscardinus avellanarius. Next base: position 55,125,649 of record NC_137790.1, read on the forward strand.
ACATAGGGGCAGCTACTTTCATAAATCAAACTCTTTGTGACATGAAGCCACACATAAATCCCAACACAATAATACTGGGAGACTTCAACACACCACTCACAATACTAGACCGATCTTCCAGACAAAGGGTCAGTAAAGATGTCTCAGAACTAAAGAACACCATTAACCAAATGGACCTCTTGGACACATATAGAATATTTCACCCAACTACAGCAGAGTTTACATTTTTCTCAGCTGCTCATGGAACCTTCTCCAAAATAGATCACATCCTGGGACACAAAATGAGCACTAGCAAATTTAAAAAATGTTACATACTTCCCTGTGTCATTTCAGACCATAATGGAATGAAACTAGAAATCAACTATAAGAAGACCCAGAGAAACAACATAAACATGTGGAGACTGAACACCACACTTCTGAATGAAGAATGGGTCATAGAAGATGTAAGAGGTGAAATCAAGAAATTTCTAGAAACAAATGAAAATAAAGAAACAACATATCAAAACCTCTGGGACACTTTGAAGGCAGTATTAAGAGGAAAATTTATAGCACTGAGTGCTCACATAAGAAAAACAGAAAATCTTCAAATAAATAGCTTTATGACACACCTCAAAGCCCTTGAAAAGCAGGAACAATTGAACCCCAAAGCCAGCAGAAGACGGGAAATTATTAAAATTAGAGCAGAAATTAATGAAATAGAGAATAAAAAAACAATACAGAGAATCAACAAAACCAAAAGCTGGTTTCTTGAAAAAATTAACAAGATTGATAAACCACTAGCCAACCTAACTAAAAAAAAGAGAGAATCAACCCAAATTATGAAGATAAGGGATGAAAAAGGAGACATTACTACTGACAGCGTAGAAATCCAGAGGATTATCAGAAACTACTTTGAAAAACTATACTCCAACAAAATGGAAAATCTGGAGGAAATCGACAACTTCCTAGATAAATACAACCTTCCTAAACTGAGTCAAGAAGATATAGAACACTTAAACCAACCAATAACAATCAAAGAGATTGAAATAGCAATAAAGAGCTTACCATCAAAGAAAAGCCCAGGACCAGATGGTTTCCCAAGTGAATTCTATAAAACCTTTATAGGAGAACTAATCCCAATACTACTCAAACTATTTCGGGAAATAGAAAAAACCGGGACTCTCCCAAATACATTCTATGAAGCCAACATCACACTAATACCCAAACCGAATAAAGACAGTTCAAGGAAGGAAAACTACAGGCCTATATCTCTGATGAACTTGGATGCAAAACTATTAAACAAAATACTAGCAACACGCATTCAAAACCACATCAAGAAAATCATTCACCATGACCAGGTAGGGTTCATCCCAGGGATGCAAGGCTGGTTCAATATACGAAAAACAATCCATGTAATTCATCATATAAACAGAATCAAAGACAAAAACCACATGATCATCTCAATAGATGCTGAAAAAGCATTTGATAAAATTCAACATCCATTTATGATAAAAACACTGCAGAGAATTGGAATAGAAGGAACATATCTCAACATTATTAAGGCAATCTACAATAAGCCCACTGCCAACATCATATTAAATGGGGAAAAACTTCAAGAATTTCCCCTAAAAACTGGAACGAGACAAGGATGTCCACTATCACCACTTCTCTTCAATATAGTACTAGAGACTCTAGCCAGAGCAATAAGGCAAGAAAAGGAAATCAAAGGAGTACAAATAGGAAAAGAAGAACTTAAGCTTTCACTATTTGCAGATGACATGATACTATATTTAGAAAACCCAACAAAGTCAACCAAAAGGCTTATAGAACTGATCAACAAATTCAGCAAGGTATCTGGATACAAAATCAATCTTAAAAAGTCAGAAGCTTTCCTGTACACCAACCATAAATCCAATGAAAAAGAAATTCAGAAAACACTTCCACTCAGGATCTCCCACAAAAAAATAAAATACCTAGGAATAAACCTGACCAAGGAAGTAAAAGATCTCTACAAAGAAAATTATAAAACACTGAAAAAAGAAATCGAAGAAGATCTTAGAAGATGGAAAGACCTTCCATGTTCATGGATTGGCAGAATTAATATCATTAAAATGGCCATCCTCCCAAAAGTGATCTACAGATTTAATGCAATGCCCATTAAACTACCAAGATCATTCCTCACAGACATAGAAAAATCAGTCCTTAAATTTATCTGGAATAACAAAAAGCCCAGAATAGCCAAGGTAGTTCTCAGCAACAAAAACCACGCAGGAGGAATCACAATACCTGACTTTAAACTATACTACAAAGCCATTGTAATAAAAACAGCATGGTACTGGCAAAAGAACAGATATATAGACCAATGGAGCAGAATAGAAGACCCAGAAACAAGTCCACACACTTTCAGCCAATTGATTTTTGACAAAGGGGCCAAAAACATACACTGGAAAAAAGATAGCCTCTTCAACAAATGGTGTTGGCAAAACTGGTTAACCATATGCAGAAAATTGGATGTTAATCCCACTTTTTCACCCTGTACAAAAGTCAACTCACGATGGATCAAAGACTTGGAAATTAAACCAGAGACCTTGAAGCTCCTTGAAGAGGGCATAGGTCCAACACTACAACACATAGGCACAGACAAACATTTCCTCAACAAGACCCCAAAGGCACAACAAATTAAAAGGAGAATCAATACATGGGATTGCATGAAACTGAAGAGCTTCTGTTCAGCAAAGGAAACTATCAAGAACCTCAATCGAGAGCCAACAGAATGGGAGAAGATTTTTGCCACCTACACCACTGATAGAGGACTAATATCTAGAATATACAGAGAACTCAAGAAACTCAACACTAAGAAAACAAAGCATCCAATAACAAAATGGGCAAATGAACTAAATAGACACTTCACAAAAGAAGAAATTCAAATGGCCAATAAATGCATGAAAAAATGCTCAACATCACTGGCAATCAGAGAGATGCAAATCAAAACCACCCTGAGATATCACCTAACTCCAACTAGAATGGCCATCATTCAAAACACAAACAACAACAGATGCTGGCGAGGATGTGGAGAAGTGGGAACTCTAAGACATTGTTGGTGGGATTGCAAATTAGTGCAACCACTTTGGAAAACAGTATGGAGAATCCTCAGAAGAATGGGAACAAATCTTCCATTTGATCCAGCAATACCACTGTTGGGTATCTACCCAAAAGAAAAGAAACCAAACTACCAAACTAATGCATGTGTATCTATGTTCATAGCTGCACAATTCACCATAGCCAAACTATGGAACCAGCCAAGATGTCCATCAACAGATGAATGGATTACAAAACTGTGGGATATGTACACAATGGAATTTTACTCAGCCATCAAAAAAAACTCAATTACATCATTTTCAGGGAAATGGATGGAACTGGAGGACATTATGCTAAGTGAGATTAGTCAGGCACAAAAAATAAGAAATCAGATGCTTTCCCTAATATGTGAGAGTTAGGGAGAAATGGGTCATAGGAGGAACTCTTGGAAGAGGATCAGTAACTTTTAACTCTGTTTACATTGTCTTTGGATATACAATATTTTTTTTATTTTTTAGGGAGTTTATTTACTCTTTTGTTGCCTGTGCCATTGAAATCATATCCAAGAAATCACTTCCAATTTCAATGTTGTGAGGTTTTATGACCCAGATTTTCTTCTAAAAGCTTATAGTATTAAGATTTATATTTAGGTCTTTTATCTATTTTGAGTTAATATTTGTATATGTGTTAGGTAAGGGTCCAATTTTATTCTTTTTCATTTATTATTATTTTTCAACAATATTTAGTTAAAAGACTAGTATTTCCTCCACCAAAAGTTCATGGAAACCTCGTCAAAAATAACTTGACAATGTATGGAAGAATTTATCTCTAGGCTTTTATTTAGCTCCAATGGTTTATATATCTGCCTTTAGAACAGTACTACACTGTTTCAATTATTGTAGCTTTATATGGTTTGAAATCAGAAAACATACATCTTCTAGCTTTGTTCTCCTTTGAGACTGTTTTGGGTATCTAGAGTCCATATTCCATATCAGGATAGATTTTTTCTGAAAAATAAATAAATAAATGTATGATAGTTTCACCTAAAAAAAAAAAAAAGAAAAAATATTCTCTGGTAAGAAAGAAAGCAAAAAGAAATATTGAAATGTTATCTTTAAGTCATCAAAAGTTTGGTACCAGACAAATGAAACTGTTATGTGAGATTATCAATGTTAATATTGTATAAATTGTTATAATACTAGATGTCAACCAGTAAGCCAAGCGTGGGAAGGAGGGATGGGGAGGGAATGGGGTGGGGATCGTGGTAGGGGCTAACTGGGCGAGATGTGCATGTATGTCTACAAAAGTATTTTCTTTATACCACTATGATGTATGAATACATTGCACCAATAAAAAATAAATTAAAAAAAAAAAATAAAGAATAGGCCGGGCGTGGTGGCGCACGCTTGTAATCCCCGCGCTTGGGAGGCGGAGACAGGAGGATCGCGCAGGTTCGAAGCCAGCCACTCTGCTTTAAGAGACCCTGTTTCCAAATAAAAAATAATATAAAAATAAAAAAAAAATAAAAGCATTTAATTATTATGTGCTGTTATCAGCCTTTGGGTTTTAGATCATCATAGGAATGAAGGAAAAGTCCTTTGCAGTAGCCTGCTGCATTTGCTATTAGAAATGAAAAGGGCCCATTACTTATGCTACTTTTCTCTAACTCCAAGAATAAAATTATTGTTTTTACCTGAACTTGATCTTAAACTCCAAAGCAGCTCTTGAACCAAGGCTTTGGTGGTCCCACCTGCTTAGCCATCTATAATCTGGATTTTCATTCATTGGGTAACCTTTATTACGGATAAAGGCGCTAAGCCAAAAACTCTGCACTTGGCTGGCAAAATATATTGCTTATTACTTTCAAAGTTTTAAGCATCCTCCACATAATCAGAATAATCTTTTGCTTGTATAATTTTCATACTATGAATGGCCCCTTGTTATGTGAACTAAGAGCACAAATCAGACATGCTTCTCGTTGTTGTCTGAGGATACTGGGGATGGACAGTGGGGTACTATCCTTATGACAGTTATCATTTATTACGTACCAGTAATTTTTCTTAGTTCTTTATACTTCACTCAAATCCTCTTATCAAACTTTTACCACATATTTAGCTTCTAATTCCATTATAAAGGTGAAACATCTAAAGCATAGCAAATTTGGAACACTTTCCTAAGGTTGCACAGGTGGTGATAGAGTTGGAAATGATAGAGGTGGAAACTGATCACACCCAGTGTGCTTCCAGAGGTGTATCCTCTCAAGATTGTGTGTGTGTGTGTGTGTGTGTGTGTGTGTGTGTGTGTGTGTGAGAGAGAGAGAGAGAGAGAGAGAGAGAGAGAGAGAGAGAGAATGAGAATTGAACACGGGCATTAAACCTCTGAGTTACATACACCCCCAACCCTTTTTATTTTTTGTTTGGAATCAGTGTGTCACTAGGTTGCTGAGAGTCTTGCTAAATTGATGAGGTTGGCCTCAAACCTGCAATCTTCCTGTCTCAGACTCCTAAGTACTGAAATTGAAGGTCTGTGTCACCATGCCTGGCTCAAAGCCTACCCTCCTAACCACTATTGCATTGCCATGGGAATTTGTGATTAGTAATCTTGACTAGGTATTTTTCATACCCTCTTTATCATATCATCTTAATGTCTCAATTTACTAAAAAAAAGGTTTGAACTCTATCAAAGTAAGCTTTAAATACTTTAACTTTGTGAATATGGTAATTTGTAGCTATTAATTTTTGCTTCCTAATAAGTGTAATCGCATTAATTTGTAGTTTTATACATCCCCTACTGTGAGTAGAGATCAAAACAGAGGGATATCTTTGTACATAGGTAGCTAGTGGCTAGAACTCAGAACTATCTCCACTACTGGCTGCACAAGAGTGCAATTGCTCATTTAATAGTAACATTTTACTGTGTAGCACATCCAGGGGTCTATAATGGGAAGGTGGGACAGACACAGTGTAGACAGAGGTCATCTCTTCAAGGTCAGTTTACTTGAGGCCATCTGTGATGTAACTGTAAAATCACAGGTCAGAGTTCTAAATTCTGGCGTTTGTGAGACATGAGGATGATGTGTTCAACTCGGCTTACAGAGTAAGACAGAAACTGCCTCACAGATTTAATGCTTGGGCTGGATTTTGAAGAACAATTGAGTTAGCCAGGCTGGACAAAAGGGTTGGAAAGGAATACTTAGAAGGACTGCCACATACAAAGACACAGGGCACCTGTGGGAAGTTGACCACTGAGCAGAAGAGAAGAGGGGCTGTGGGAGAGATGTGTGACAACGTAGGCAGACATGGAATCCCTGCCACAGAGAGCCACAGGGACTCTGCAGAGAATAACATTGGATTTGAATTTCACAAATTTCACTACAGCCTTGGAGGACAGTTAAAAGCTACTTAAAATACTGGGACAGAGGATTGAGGAAGCAAACAGTTCAAATAAGGCTAAATACATATATGATGGTATCATTACTAACCTCACTATATAGGGAGGGAGGTAGTAGGGGAATGCAGAGGGAAATATACTAAGTGACGTGTGCATGCACATTTTATCCCTCTGAATCTCATTCTGGTGTCTAATTGCTATATATATATTTTTTTTTATTTTTTTTATTTTTTTTGCAGAACTGGAGATTGAACTGAGGGGCGTTCTACCTCTGAGCCTACATCCCTAGCCCTATTTTTTATTCTTTATTTTGAAACAGGGTCTCACTAAGTTCCAGAAGGCCTAAGTAGCAGAAGTTGGCCGTGAACCTGTGATCCTCCTGACTCAGCCTCCCAAGTACTGGAATTACAAACGTTTGCCACCATGCCTGGCAAAGAATAAGATTTTCATTGTTAAAAAACATACATACAGCTAAGTGTGGTGGCACACGCCTGTAATCCCAGTACTTGGGCGGCTGAGACAGGAGGATCATGGCTTGTAGCCAGTCTCAGCTACTTAGTGAGACCCTGATTCAAAATAAAGAATAACAAATAGGGCTAGGGGTGAAGCTTGGAATTAGCATGCCACTGGGTTTTATCCTTAGTACTGCAAAAAAAAAAAAATATATATATATATATATATATATATCTTCATTTAGGCTGGCAAATGCTGTTCAGCCAGGTTTCTCAAACTCTCCAGAAAAAATTTACTATTCTCAACTTTTCCGCCACAGTTCTAGAAGAGGCAGAGAGGCAGGGTTGTTAAGAGGATGAAATGCCTCAGTACTAAGTTCCTCACACAAAAAAAGGGGCCAATTGTTTGTTGGCATCTACCATAGACATGTAAATCCAGTTTGATGTGGTAACTGATACACAGCATTTCTGGTATTGGAAATGATTGGAAATGCTTGCTCACATACATTTTCTATTTCATTGTATGTGCTTCCAGGGAATTACTGCTACTACATATAAGACTTGGCATATCTCAATGATTCTCAACAACATTCTGCTGTGATGATTTTGTGTGCATAATATGAGTACTGGAGACTGAAACCATGAACATTTTATCTCTAAACTATATCCCCCCCCCCTTTTTTTTTTAAAAAAAATAAGGTGTCACTAAATTGATTAGAGTTGCACTAAGTTGCTAAGGATGTCCTCAAACTTGCTATCTTCATGTTTCAGCTTCCCAAACACTGAGATTAATAGTTTATACCTCCATGCCTGGCTGCTATGATTCTTGATATAAATTAGTAACATAAAAAAAAAAAAACTCTTAAACTAGGCATGGTGATTCAGGCCTGTAATTCCAATACCTGACAGGCTGAAAATGGAGGATCTCAAGGTTCTCTGAAACTTAGTGAGACCCCATTTCAAAATAAAAATAAAATAAAATAAGCCTGGGGTGTAGCTTACAGGCACAATGCCTCTAGTTTCAATATGAGTACTACAAGAAAAAAATATTTGTTACTTTTTCTTCCCAGTTTTCTAATGATTAGAAAAATTAAGAGTTTAAACAAGATACTACTCTTGGTGAGGAATTATCAATGATCTAGAATTTTATCCCAAACAACTTCAACCTTTCTCAGATAGGATAATTTATTACCTGGAATGTTAACATATTTGACTTTTCAATTTTATGGCATGACAGTGGTTTACCTATTAAACTGCTTTAAAGTCACATGGTCTTGGTGTTTAATAACTAAATAATCTAGGATGGGTACCTCAAAGCACTTTGTCCAGTTATCTTTCAAATATCTTCTTCTGAACATGAAAAATCACAACATAGGAGTGATCTGAAAGTAGTATTTGTGTTCTTTTAAAAAATAAAGTACCAACTCTACATTTCGTTAACATTCATTTTATAAAATACCTTAAAAGAACAGATAAAGTCCTCAAGGTTACAAAATAACCAGAATTGAAAAAAGAATGAATAAAATATAAATTAATCAAACACATAATTATTTTGCCACACTGGACAAGTTTTTAAAAGGCATTTTAAAAAACAATAAAATAGTAAAGGGAAAGAAAACTCTTCTTTATTGTCTTTTTCTGGAAACTCTTCCTAGAAGTACTAAAATTCCAGGTTATCAAGCAGTACCTGCATTATTTAAAATATATGTTAATTTCCTTCCAAATCTGTCAGCTTGAGACATTTTTAAACCAGATTACATAATTCAGTGCAAATTAAAGCTTCAAGTTGAAAATCTGAGAGGAATAATAATGTCCAAGAAATGCTTCTGGAACTGAAAAGTTAAAAAAATTCACATTATGAAGAAACCTTTGCAAGTGTTTTTGGCGTATGAAACACTGAGTTAAGAAATAGGCCCTTTGTGGTTACAATGAGGGCGCTATTATTAAGACTATCTGCAATATGGGCAAAGGGGAATGGATAGGGATGTGCTAAAGGTCCTACTTGTGGAAGAAAGTTCAAGTTGAGCATAAAATGCTTTTGTTCAGTTCTAGAAAATCTGGCTGTGAATATCAGATATCAAGGAGAAAAAAAATCCCAAACAGGTTATGGAAATAATTTACTGATGAGTAGGTCTTTCTACTCACCAAAACATATTTGGGGACGAGGGTTAATATTGGCCATACTTTTATCTTATGGGTATAAAATACTAGCTTTAAAAAATCCTATTATCAAATCTTGAGAAATGGGAGGAATGTCACTTACTGAATCACAGTGAAAAGAAGTCTGGATCATTTCCAAGCACTAACAGTCACTTTTATAATGAAAAACATTTTTGGTTTCATTAGTTCCTCAAAAATATTCTTTTTGAGTGTGATGTCATAGGCAATATGTAGCTATAAGTTTTCATGACAGTGTTTGATAGTTTCCCCTCTTTCCATTCCATTTTGTATGACTTTCTGATTCATTTGTTGTTGATGGCAAAACTAATGGCTGTTACTGAGTACAAGATGCAGAGATTTTGGTGAAGGCTAGAAAATTGTTTACAAAAGATTTTTTTTCAAATGTCAGGATCAAATTTACTATATTGTCATTCATGTCTTTTCTTTTTAAATTCTCAGTGAACATTTTCATGTGTTATTTGAAAACTGAATGAGAATGCAGTTCCCTAACATTCTTAAGTGATTAAGAATGTTATGACAATGTTATTACAATGAAGTGGCAACTTTTGGCTTTTAGATTGTACCTATCATCAGCAGGTCAGAAAAGGCCAAAATTGCGCTATCCCAATGTGACATCAGAAATAAAACAAGTAAAAAATCATGATAACATGGAGTTCACAAAGCAAGAGTATTAGCCAACATAATATTTAGAAGTATAAAAATGTTCTCGTAACTCTACTCAAAGTAAGGACATCTAAGGCAAATTAAAACCCCCATCTAAATAACCAGCTCAGAGTCACCTGAACACATTCATAAAAGAACATACTAAGCAAGGCCTGCTAGTCCTCAAGTATCATTTAGTCCCATGAAAGCTCGACTGTAAAGAAAGGGCCCGCATCACTCTGTAAAGGAATGCACTAGTTCTTCTCTCCTGGTCAGTGTGGCTGTCAGTGCAAGTCTTGTTACAACATCAGTTTCATTCTGCTCTGAGAGTCTGCCATGTCCTCTCAAGACATTACCAGAGACTCATTTTGATACATCACACTGGGTATGAAATTAAGAAAGGAGCGGTAGGAATATGCACAAACTCACGATTTTTCCATATTTAGAAACTTTCCCATGAGTTTAAACACTTTACAGTGAGATAACTTTATCTCATTTCTCCATTAACTTATTAAGAATGAAAAAAGCAAATTTCTAAAACATTCTGAAGTTTCAGGGAAAACCTTCCAGGCATCCATCAGAGAGGCTTTTGCCATCAAAATGATGTTTGTATAAAAACCAACAAAATATTGAACTGGAATCAGCTTTTAAGAGTTTGTGCTTTAAAAACACCGTGCCTACCAGTGTTTTAGATGGTCAATAAATATAGATTTGCTAAAAGTGATCAACATGGTTTCTGAAGATCACCATTTGCAAAAAAGGCAAAATTATTTTTCTTCTACCTGATTAGAGAAGTGTGGAGCAATGAATGAGAAAAACTATAAATGAAATAACCTTAAATTTGATTGGAGAGAGAAATTTGCTAGGGACTTGGCAAAAACATTGCCACAGTAGCATTGGCACTTGACAGTGCATCAAAGACTTACTGTCTGAATTGCAATACAAAGTGGATCCCAGAGCTGTGAAGAACCAGGGTTTGATCACTCATATAGGAAGTGAACGCTATTCCACTTTGGAAAAGATATGCCTATGATTTTATCTCTACTTTATTAATATATTTCAGAGAAATGGCCTCTCATTCAGTATGCCTGAAAGTAACAGAGGCATGAATATCATGGGACTTCATTATATTATTTCAGTATGGCATTGTCTTGTCCAAGTGTATTTCTCCCACATCTGCAGAAGTTGTTTCTGATAATTTTATATTTTTACAGTGTGATGGCACCTTTGGGATGACAAAGAGCATATGGAAAGTTAAAGGTTACAAAATCTATGTTAAGATGGAAAGCTCTATGTAAAAACCCCTTAAAAAGGCAGTTTATTAACAAAGAAATGCTTTATACATTCAGCTTTTCCCCATCTCTCAACAATGATGGTCTCTAAAGAAAAGACTCAGTAGTGAAGACCAAACACATTATCTTTCTTTTGCATTAGTTTGATATGTTGAAAATCAGAACCTTTAAAGCATTTTGTCAATGGAAGAAATGGAACTGGACCTGGGGCTTGGGTTGGGCATGGATGGCAGAGATTAAACGAAGAGGCGACGTAGCGGCTGCCTTGGATGGCGAGGGAGTGGATAGGAAGTGTTACAGCAGACCTGACCACTCTACAAAGGGTTCGTCAAAAACACAGTACTGGGTAGCAAAAACAAAAACAAACTGCAACTTTGCAACTTGTAAACAAGTAAAAGCATTTCACAGATTCAAAGTTCTAGGGAAGTAAACGTCTTTAAATTATTTTTGTCAGTTCAACCCTGATTTAAAAGTATGGCTAGCAAAAATGAAGAAGCCGCAGCATCGTCATCCTGAGCAAATAGCAGTCTTCTGAGAAGCTGTGCTCCTGGCCTCCCTCTCCAGATGCCCTGTGAGGAGGAGGACGTGCTTTCTCTCACAAACTTCATCTTGATCCTCTCTTTTCCATACTCCTGGAATATCTGTCAACTGCTTTACATTTTGGTGTGTACACGTTTGGCTGCTATAGATTCAGACGTGGGGAGACTGGAGGAGGAAAGGCAAATTCCCGTAGGATGCTCCGGGCGACTTCAACGTTATTCTGGGCTATCTCTAAGGCTCTCTTCACCTCTTCAAAGGCATAACCCTCTCCCATGAGTTTTGCAATTTTTGCATCAACATTTTCCAATGTGGCCTCGGGCCCATAGGGTTTCCTATGGTGAATTTCTGGTGCAGTCCTCCGGGGTCGTGGTTTAGGGGGTCTGGCTGGTGCTTGTGAACCATCTGTCAAGATTAATTTTAAAGAGAAGTAACATTGAAAGCATGAGATAAAAATGAAGACATTAAAATATAGCAGCTGTATCTCATTTTATATTAAAAGTATAATTTTTAATTTTCAAGTAACCCCCCCTTACTTTTCTACTCTACTTTGGGATAGGTAGTTTTATTTCCATGTAGAAAATCAGAAAGTTGAAATAGAAAGTATTAGTACTTCAACTGAGAAATGAACACTTTCAATTCCTGATTCCACAGTTCATTCTTTAAGTCACATGAAATAAAAAAGACAGAGGAAAATAATATAAAAATTATTTTCTAGAAAAGGAAGGCTTCTGAAGACTTTGTTTAGCCATACAGTTTATCATTTCTAAATTTTGGTCCAGATTGTGGCTGATGGTCCACAAAAGAAGTGTCTGCTAGAGGAAACTTATAAGCTCACACATACTCATGACAGAACATCGCCAAATATCCTTTGTCCCACCTATGTCATAGCAGACACATTAAAAATACTCTTTGTCAGCTTTCTTCCCATCTGGTTTTCCCAGCTTATATTGCTGCACCCTACTGACACTTGGGGTGGAAAAAAAATAGCAGATCTTTGACTGTCAGTCAATAGGGTGTATGGAACTAACTGTGGTGCTTTAAGCAAACCTAGAGGCAACACCAGGAGTGGAGAAACAGATTCTGGATTAGTCCTCTGGTAATAATAATTTTTCAAAGTGAAATCAATGACACCAGTGCCTAAGATTCCCCCCCGCCCCTCAAAGTCAAATGAAGTTGTCTAGGAAAGGCCTTGCCTGACACAAGATTAAGAAAATGACCACCCCCAACACCCTTAAGCATCTTTACAAACATGGGGGCTCAGAGAGGGCATTGGGAGGATGCAGTGATATAAGGAGCTCTGAGGCCTTGGCCCAGCCATAGCCACTCAGTGACCACTGGGGAGTGGCCATCACAGCTGGGTACCAGGAAGAGCCAGCATTGAAATCAGTGACATCACTGCTGATGAATGTACAGTGCCCTCAAGAGAAAAGAAAATTAATTATAGACCTACACACCAATCCTAGAGCATGGGTATCTAACTGGACAGGGCACATTCATCTATATATGAATACATTGTACTGTATTTCAAAAGTCTAGATTAAAACTTAAACAAAAAGTCAAATTTGTGCTATGAAGCATTTATGGATTTGATACTATCTGGATGATCTTTCTTTAACACCTTTCTTTGAAGCCAATGGCACATTCCAGATGATAACCCTCAGGACATCACTGGGTGTATGGTGAGGGGAGCTATAAGCCCAGTGCTGCTCCTGCATGGAGGTCCCATCCTGCTCACTGCCACTGGACCAATTTCTCTACTAGCTTTAGGATATACTTCAAGCTGACATTTTAAAAAATAGTCAAATTTAAATCATAAAATACTTGTCTTATGTCAAATATTAGTCTTATTTTTAAATTAAGATAATAGACTTAGTCTTATATTTAATTTTTTCTTATAGGGTAATGCCTAATATTAAAAGTTTGATAGCTATATATAATATATACCAAAGTGTGATCATATATAAAACAATTTATGGGTCTTGATAAAATCTATATTGTACATCTATAATTAAATATCTAGAATTAGCATGTTTTGGTATATTGTATTTTTAGTATGTTTTGAGATTACATTTATTTTCTTATTAAAAATTTTCATTGTGGTATTGAGGTGGACAATAAATTATACTTCACTTCGTGTTATTTTAAAAAACTATTAGAAATTTTAGGGAGTTTTCATTTAATCAATTACTACAAAATTCATATATTTAAATAATCTGTTCTGAAGTACTTTTAAGGGAAAAAGTATCTAGACTTAACCTTAAGTGTATTGCATTCTGGTGATTTTCTAATTGGTTTCTCATATTGTTATTTTGCTTCTATATAAAATACTGAGAAGGGCACATGAATGCCATGTATGTTTGAAAGAACAACTGTATGTTCCACTACAGTGGCAGGGCACTCTGGCAGCCAGGAATAGTATAACTAGCAATTAATTCTTAAGAATTTTAATAAGCATATATAATTTTTAATCTCGGCAAATAATACTGAAGAAGATCATCAGCCAAAAAAACAAAAGAACTTGAGGGAAGATGGCTGAAAAGGGGTGCTCAGCACCCACCTTCTCCTCTACAAAGAACCAAAGTAATGAATGCACATCTGTGTCAGATGAGTGACTGTGGGAGACCCCTGGAAACTTGCAAGAGAGAAACAGGGACCATGTGAAGTTCAGAAACAGGAACAAAAGCTTAGTAAGAGAAAATACCTATGATCCCTCATGTCTGTTCCACAGCCAGGCAATGGGGAAATCTCCCATTTGCAGAGATTAATGGTGAAAGAGAAAGATAAGAGTTTCCACAAAACTCAATCAGTGTGATCAGATAGCAGTAAGAAGAAAGAAGGTTAAATTATCCTTGTTTGCAGATGACACAATTATATACAAAGAAAAAGCTAAGCATGTCACCAAAAATTTGTAAGAACTGATAAATGAATTCAGAAAGTATTAGGACACAAAGTCAACATGTAAAAAATAGTAGTTTTTCTACAGCCAAATAATGAAATTGATTAAAACATGAAAGTAATCCCATTCAGAAACAGTTTAAAAAAATGGGAGTAAACTTAGCCAAGGACATGAAAATGCAGACATTCACACACCCACACACACTCTGGGAAGACTTTACATATCCATGGGTTGGAAGAATTAATATTGTTAAAATGTCCTAAATATTCAAACCATCTATAGATTCAAATACAATCCTTATAAAAAACAAATTACATTCTTTACAAAACTAAAAATATCAATTCTGAAGTTCATATGAAAACACAAAGACCATAAATAGTCAAAAAAATCTTGGACAAAAATAACAAATCAGGAGGCACCATACACCCAACAGCAAAGTACCCCAAACAGCAAAACATTAGCATAAAAAAGACACATAAACCAAAATAACAATAGAGATCACAGAAATAAACTTGTGCCTCTATGTTCAACAAATTCTCAACAGAGCCATGGAAATCACTCACTGAAAAAAAACAAGGTCCTCAACAAATAGTGCAAGGGAAATGGTATCTCCAGATGCAGAGGACTGAAACTGAAACGGATCAATGACTTCAATGTAAGACCAGAAACGAAACTACTAGAAAAAAACTGCTGAGAAATACTTCAAGACACTGGCACATGCAATGATTTTCCAGATAGGACTCCAAAGCAGAAGAAAAAAAAAATCAACAAATGGTATTATATAGAATTAAAAAGTTTCTACGCAGCAGATGAAACCACAGAGTTTAGAGACAACCTATAGAATGAGAGAAAATTTTTGCCAATTATCCATCCAACAGAGGGTTAATGCATAAAGTGCTAAAAAGACCAGTAAAAAACACAAGAAATCCAAATTTAAAAAAATAAGCAAATGATCGGAATAGATACTTCTCAAAAGAATATAAAAAATACAAATGACCAATAGAAATAAAAATGCTCAATATCATTAGCCATCAGAGAAATGGAAATCAAAACTACAATGCTGAGGAGGATGTGGAGAAAAAGAAACTTTCATACACTGTTGCTGGGAATATATATTAGTGCAGCCATTATGAAGAACACAATAAAGATTCCTAAAAAACTAAAAATAGGAATACTTTGATACATCTCACCCTTGGATATATCAAGTGGAAATGAAATACCTACACATCCGTATCTACTGAAGCACTGTTTACAAAAGTTAAGATATGGAAGCAATCTAGGTCCCCATCAACAGATGAATAGATAAAGGAACTGATATATATGCTGATATAAAAAATGAAATCCTGCCATATGCAGCAAAATGGATGGAACTGGAGGATATTATGTTAAGTGAAATAACTCAAAGAAAGAAAACTATCACAATAATCTCTCTCATATGTGAACACTAAAAAAGTTGACCCTAAAAGTAGAATAGTGATTACTTGGGATGGGGAAGAATTGAAGGTGAAATGAAGAAATGGTGGTTGGATTTGATTAATTATGCTGTTTGCACGTATGAAAATATCACACTTAATTCTATTTATATATGCAATAAATATGTGTTAGTAAGCTGGGTGTGCTGGCATGCCATAATCACAATACTTTGGAGGAAGAGACAATAGGGCCACAGGTTCTAGGACAATTAGAACCCTGGATGTACACAGCATGCCAGTATCCAGTCCAGCCTGTCTCCACTGGCGTGAAATATACTTGTGGACTGCCAGGCAGCTATGTAAGTTGCATTTGAACAAATGTAAGTTGAAAATAATGTATTTATTTTCTGTGGTTTGTGTTTATAAAGGTAGTTTAGAAAGTAGATTGAAATATCTGATGTTATAGCTAGCTGAGCCCCTCAGAGTCATAATCAATACTATTTCATTTATTATTTTTATTATTTTTTTTTGGGGTGGTACAGAGGGTGGAACCCAGGGGCTTTCTACCTCCAGGCTATACTCCCAGACCTTTTATATTTTTATTTGGAAACAGGGTCTCACTAAATTGCTGAGAGCCTCACTAAGTAGCTGAGGCTGGCTTCGAACCTGTGCGATCCTCCTGTCTCAGCCTCCCAAGCACTGGGATTACAAGTGTGAGCCACCACACCCGACATAATCAATACTATTTTATAACTCAGGTAAAAACAAATTCAAAATTTTGATAAGTGGCTATTTGGAGATATCCAAGGTTCATTACTCAAAGTTCTTTCCAAAATTTCTAGTGTAATGCTGAATGAATTTCACATGACTTGAAATGATATTATGTGGGTGATGTTCTCTGATCTCCACACCAATCATATATTATGGGGAAAACAGTAAATAAATTGTAAAATCAGTGTTTTGGCCATAATTTTAATATTGACTCCAACGCTGCTGGTACTTTAACATTATTTTCTTAAAATATTTGCTTTCTTGATTTTCATGGATTGTCATCAGATCTATCCTTTGGACTGAAATAATAGGCCATATGTATATATATAGATATATATATATATCTATATCTATCTATCTATATATATATATATATATATATATATATATATATATATCTGAAACCTCTGAGTGACTGAAAGAAAACTGTTAAGAGAATATGGACCCAAATTTGAAAAGGCTAAGATTTTTTGTGCTTTCATGACTTATATCAAAATGTTAAAACTTATAAAACTTTCGAGGGAATCCTGCATCTCCCTTGTACCATCTCTCCTCTCATCCCTCATCAGCTGCTTACCCATCACCTATCCATCCACCTGAGAAGCATGTGCTGGGATTCTCGTGGACACCTGGGGACACACCAATGCTGTGGATGGAATGTCCTTGTCCTCCCCAAGTTCTTAAATTGAAACCTAATTCTCAATATGATGGCATTGGGAAGTGGGGGCTTTGGGGATGATCAGATAATGAGGTCGACACCCTCATGAACAGTGATAATTCCCTTTTGAAAGAGACTCTAGCAGGTACATGAGGGAGAGGGCCCTCATTGGACACTTTGGTTCTGGACTCCTGGCTCCAGAAAGGTGAGAAATACATAACACACATTTGTTTTTTTTAAGCTGCCTAGTCAACAGTGTACAGTTATAGCAACCTGATATGACTAAAACCAGCAGTGAACCAAGCGACATTCCAGTCCTCACAGCGCTAACACTCTAGCAGAGGAGACAGACAAATAATAACAAATAAGCAAAGGAATGGATAATGAAATTTAGGTAGTGACAGGTATTGAAGAAAAAAGAATAAAAAGTAACTGCGGGAGATAAGGAGGTTCAGATATTGTGGATGGGAAGGCCTTCGAAGGAGGCAAAGTAGCTGCATCTCATTGCTAATCATCTGAGTAGGACCTGTATTTGCTAAAATGCAGTATCTTTCTTGACGGCTGGCAGTGGAGGGCTCTACAGGAGCTCTGAGAATTGATGCTTACCTAATACTGGTTTGGTACTAGAATTAGCTCTAAAGAGAATCTGTCTTAATAAGAGAAATTAAGAGAACACAATTTCAATGTATAAAGAGATTTTCCAAATTTGATAAAGTACAACAAAAGTTCTAAGAGGATGAATAAATCTTGTTTTTTTTTTTTTCTTGCAGATCTGAGGATGGAACCCAGGAGCATTTGATCTCTGAGCTGAACCCCCTGCCCTATTTTTTATTCTTTATTTTGAAACAGGGTCTCACTAAGTTGTGGAGGGCCTCACTAAGTAGCTGAGGCTGTCTACGAACCACAATCCGGTCTGTCTCCAGAATGCTGGGATTACAAATGTGTGTCACCATGCCCAGCTAGAGAATGAAGAAATCCTGAATCAAGAAATGTGGCTTTGCTGATCAAAGATAAATTTAAGCCTGATTTTCTTTTTTCCCTGAGACACTTTTGTAACCATTCCTTTCATAGTACAAGTTTTACAAGCAAAATGCTAAGGTGATAAAAATATTTTCTTAGGCAGCATTCATTAAATTATGTAAATCAAAAGGTGCCATGAAAAGCAAATGCACTCTACAAACATAATAATGCCAGTAATAATACCGGTATTATTCGTCAGCTCACCTGAAGATGAAGGAAGCTGATCATAGTCCTGTGAATTTCTGTTGGATTTGACATTATCTCCTGGTAATCTCCTTGCGGGAGGCAAAGGAACTTGGCCACTTGCCGGATCAAAAAAGGGATCTTAAAGGTAAAGAAAATTTTAAAATTAAATGGATGATCTCTGTTTGCTTAAGAAAAAACCATATAAATTTTCTGTAGAGATTATAGTTTATAAATATAAATCAGAAAATGAGTTCCATGACTGATTACTTTCTACTCTGCCTGCATATTTTCTAATTTATAGATCACTTCTTCAGCTATGCTCTTCCCATTTATTTTTAAATAATAAAGACTATAGTTATTTAACATATTTTTCAGATCTCTTAAATTTAATTGTAAAATTGTTGATGATGCAAGCTGCTTCTAAATTTTTATTTCTGTCCCAATCCGTCCTTCATAATTTATAAAAACTATTCGAAAGAAAGAAAAAAAAAGGGCTTGAGAATTTTGCCTTTAAGAATATTAAGAACTCACTTAATCTCTCTAAGTATTAGGGAGACAGAATCTGCAAAACAGACCTAAAATGTGGGATTTGTGGGGATTAAGTAAATTTATGTATGTAAATCTTTTATCCATATATGGTGCTCATATTAGTAAGATATCGAACACCCTGAGCCCAAAACAGTATTAGGTTGTTCACTACACAGTTAATTCAATTTTAAAAAATTGTGCGATGACTAACATTAAGGTCTGAATATAAATTAGAATATATTAAAAGCCACCTGCCAATCAGGGAGATACTTGAAATGGCAAAAAGTATAACTTTTAGAAAGATTAAGCATTCTTTTACTCATTCTTTTACTGAAGGGAAAAAATAAACAGATATTTGTCAGTATTGCTACAGCAAATCATTAGGACTAAAATCTTGGTTTAAAATTAGTAGTATATGGCTTTAAATTTTTATAACTGATTCCTTTTTATTTTTAGTAAATGAACATTATCTCTGAAATCTTCAGTTCATTAATAACTTGTCTGACTATCACTTCCAATTTGGATTAATCTCTCATTTTACTTTCTTTGTTGGCAGTATCTCAAAGGTACAAGATGACCCCTTCTGTTTAAAGTCTATTTCCTAATTCAAATAGAGCACCTGGCATACTGCTTGGCAAATCACTTCCATTTAATAAATATTTTCTTTTAACTACTAAAAATAAATTTACCCAGATTTGGATATTTTATAAATTAAAATCAGTAAAACTTTAATTGTTAACATACAATAAACATAAATACTATAAATATTAAGACTAGTCTATTTCATTAGTTTAACTCATTTAACTCATTATACTCATTAAGAATGTATAAGAATCATTTAAGAAAATACATGCTTGGTGGCGCACGCTTGTAATCCCCGGCGCTTGGGAGGCTGAGACAGGAGGATCGCGCAGGTTTGAAGCCAGCCTCAGCTGGCTTAAGAGACCCTATTTCCAAATAAAATATAAAATAGGTCTGGGAGTGTAGTCCGGAAGTAGAAGGGCTTTCAGGAAACCCAGTACCATACACACACACACACACACACAAAGAAAATACAAATGCTTTTATGCAGATAGTTTCATATTTAAAAGCTTGATCAAATAAAAGAGTGTGTAAATAGACAAAACCCCTGGGTTCCATCCCCAGTACCACAAAAAACAAACAAAACAAAACAACAACAACAAAATACATGCTTATAATTGCCTATTCTTAAACTAATTTTTTACTAGATAATGCAAGGCAGGATTCAAAGCCATTATTATGATTATTTTTTACCCCTTTTTCCCGTTTGCAAGAGTTTATTTAACCTTTCAAAATTACTTTCTCACTTACTAGCCTTTGCAATTCTGTGATAATTGTCTCCTAAAATTATAGGCCCACTAGAACAAAAACAGTGAATGTCTAAAAAATTTACAAACAGAGAAATTTGCAAAATTGAACATATTCCAATTATGTTTGGAGAGTTTCACTTATCATGTTATATATCATTGCACTTTGAATTCTCTGATGTTCAGTAATTATCTTACCAGATTATAACTGATCACTGTTCTAATATAGGATATTTTTACAGTTTTATTGAGGTAAAATTGACAATTATTCTAATTTCTTATGCAAAGTTTTGCCACCATTTATTTTTTATAAGTTTTTCTTTATTGGTGCATTGTAGTCATACATCTTAATGGGCTACAAGATGGGGGAGGCATACATGCACACCTCACTCATTTAGCTTTTCCCCAATTCCTACCCCATTCCCTCCCCCTTCCCTCCTTCTCATGTTTGGCTTACTGATTGATTTTGATATGTTTGTGAATGTACATCATGTACGTTAGAGAATTTACTGCTTTATATTTATTCTACTTCTAATAATATACTAAAAGCTAGAATGTACAATCTGGATACATTTCAGCACTAAATTGTTTAAGGCACCGATGTACTACATGGCTCCATTAAACTATTTTATGTTAAAAGGCACTAGATATAATTAAATATTAGTATAAAATACAAATGCAATTATGATTCAGTTTTGAGTCACAACTATGTTCTGTCTTGCTTCATGCTAAGCTAGCTACTAGTTAGGTATAGGATAATCTGGGCTCTCTGTGGGAAGTTATTAAGTTGAAAGCATTCACACTTCAAAGGGAAAGACAAGGTATATAATACAATTGCTACACAGAGTATAATTATGGATTGTTCCCTAATAAGGCAATTTGGAAAAGCAAAATAAATTATTAAAAAAGTAGCTAATATAACATTTAAAATACACATTTAGAATTAAAACATACAAATAAAGACATCATAGGTGATATATCATTTATAAAGCAATAAATGTTTAATAAATAAATGCAATGGGATCAATCTCTTCTAAAACACAAAGTACTGTGATTTACAGAATGGTAGCAGAAAATTTAAAAATTCAACATTTATTTCTTATTTTAGAGATTGTACAAAACTAAAAATGAATGAGAGGAAAGAATTTGCTAACTAAAAAAGAAGTGAGAAAATATAAACTGAAATTGTTGTATAAGAATATTTAATAGCATTAATGATGTTATAATACATCAAACAGAAAAACTTATAGCAAGAATATGCCATGTAAAATAAATTATATAAATATATCAACACATATGTAGGCAAAAGGAGGGAGGGGCAGGAACCCTATCAGTGATCATCTTTTGGAGGAAGTAACGTTCATTTGTTTTTTTCTCCACTATCTGAAACACTTCTACATATTTACTCAAGTGTAGAAAAAGAGGCAAATAAAATCCAACAGTTAAACAAATTGCACGTTTCCTCTGTAGCTGGCCATAATCTGGAATATTTATCAGTTAATCACTAAATTTCACAATAATAAATCAATGTAGAACATACTTGCTGGAAGAGGTTTGAAGAACCATTTAGGTGATAAAAAGTTCTTCCCTTAGCTGGGTGTGGTAGCAACGCCTATAATACTAGTACTTGGGAGATTGAGACAGGAAGATCATAGCTTTGAGGCCACAGTCAGCAATTTAGAGAGACCTCGTTTGAAAAAATAAAATAAAATAAAATAGGACTTGAGATGTAGGTCAGAGGCAGAAGGCTCTTGGATTCCATCTCAAGTAACACACACACACACACACACACACACACACACACACACACACACCCCTTCCCTATTTGCTTCCCTCTTACTTTTACCACATGTACATAAAATTCCCAGCACAGAGTGATCTAGCTAATGATTGACATTCTCTACTCTTAAGAACCCGTGACCCTCAAGGCACAACAATTCTAAAAAATTAGGAAACTTCTTCATATGATAAATAAGCTTTTCATTGTTAATACATCTTACTGGTCTTACAGTTCTGTCTGCTGAGGTAACATTAAAGAAATATAATCCTTCTTTCACAGATATTGTAATTGCAGACAATTCTAATATAGACCTAAAGTCTTCCTTTTTCTGATTTATACATCTTCAGTTCCTTTAGTCCACTGTAATTTCCTGGGGGTGGACTGAATTTTCTTTATTCTTCTAGTTGTAGTTCTTTGGGAATTCCTTAGTCCAGTTTTCATAAAACACAAGCATATATCAGAATAAGCCAGAAGGCTTGTGAAACAATACAACACTAGGCATTACTCCAGAATTTCTGATTTAGTAAAAGTTCTGAGTTTCCAGGAGATGCAGAGGCTATTGCTCTGGAGAACACAGATTGGGAATTGCTATTCTAACCCTTTATATTATCCACAACTGAATTCATTGGTCTCCACATGGCCTAAGCACTGTGAAGGACTTTATTCCTCTGACTTGAATTCTGTAAGTGCAACGACCAAATGCCATAAGCTCCTTGGGTAGGCACAATATGATAATACTTCACTGAAACCCGTAGTTAACAAAACCCTAAGCTGGGCATGGTGGTACATGCTTGAAATCCCAGTACTTGGCAGGCTGAGACAGGAGGATCATGGCTCATGGAGAGTCTCAACTACTTAGTGAGTCCCTCTGCTACTTAGTTAGACCTTGCTTCAAAATAAAGAATAAAAAAATAAGGTGAGGATATAGATCAGAGGTAGAATTCCCCTGGTTTTCATCTCCAGTACCACACACACAAAGAAGAAATACCCCTAAATCCTTTTCAAAAACTGTTGCTAATGATGTGGCTGTATTTTTACTTATGCTATAGCATTTCTTAGTTCAAGTGGAAAAACTCTCATCTTTAATTTTGCTGGCCTTTAGAGTTGAATTGTAATTTTAAGATGGATAGAGATTCTAGATTTCTAAAGAAATTCTAGATTTGAGAAATAGTGAAAGAGAGGGGGGTAAAAGAGAAAGGACTGCCAAATATGATATATATTTTGTGTGCAACACAAAGATACCTAGGCAAAGGGGATGAACAGAACTTAAATACTGCCCATGCTTTGCTTCCCAACCAAGTGGGAAGCCAAGGGGACTACTAAGTGGTAGGAGGGTTGTCTATTTAAACCCAACAGCACAAAGTAATGCTTTGGTGTAGTCCCAAAAAAACCCCAACCAACCAAACAAAAAAACAACAACAAAAAAAAACCAAAGCACATGCACACTAGAAGGAGCCTTAGGTTTGGGGACAGGAAATCATGAGGGTTTTGTGAAGAAGGAAGGTTTTGTTAAGATAGGATTGGTTTATTTACAACAGATGGCTCATGTACAGCAATGGGCACTACTTCTTTGCCAAAAGAAATCTTGTATGAAATTATTAAAAAAAAAAAAAAAAACAGATAAAGAAGATGAACTGGAGCCAGTGCTCTGCCTGGCTTCCTTTCCTTGATTCCATGGTAGTCATTCTACAGCAGGCTCCAATGCAGAAACACAACCCTGCAATTTGAAAATTGCAACTATAGAGAAGTCAGTGGGCTATGAGCTGGCAATGTGGAACTGACTCAAGCGAGTGGGGTGCTGAATGCTGGGATGAAGAGGTCTGATTAGGTATTTAGGGTAATACCAGGAGAAAGTCCAACCTCTTTTTCTAAGACAATTATCCTAATTCTTTCATAACAAAAATCGATTTACTCAAGAAAACCAAATCTCTAATACTTACAAAATATTTACTATATTGGACTAAGATTTCACAAACTGAATGGTGAAAACAATGACAATACAAAGCTCACAGGGTTTGTTGAGGATTGGAAACCCTTTTGTTGAATTGTGGTTCTAAAACTAGTGAGCTGCACTTTAGCAACTGTTGAGAATTCTTTCATGAAGTTCCACTCAGTTGTTAGGGGGAAGAACTGCTGTCAAAATCTTCAACTATATAGCTTTAGCTAGTAGTATAATCTATTATATACTTTCCAAAACTATTCAATGCTTACTTATAAGCCAAAAAATCGAAATGCTTATTTATGAGCCAAAAAATTTTTATGTTCTATGATGTTAGTGTGCAAAACAACAAAATATTTTAATATGTATGACTAAACTGAATTGTCACAATAGTAGTCATAAAGGATCTGAAACTAGATTAGATAGCAATCATGCTCATTAATCTGAAAGACTCAAAAAAAAAAAAAAAACCACAAGTTTCCATATTCTTGTTAGAAGTACAATCTTTCAAAGGGATGTCAACTGTCAACATTCTTGGGAATGAAATAAAAATACCTCTAATAAAAGAGGGCTAAGAGTTAGTGTGTTTGCCGGGTGTGGTGGCGCACGCTTGTAATCTCCGTGCTTGGGAGGTGGAGACAGGAGGATCGAGCAGGTTCGAAGTCAGCTGCGCTGGCTTAAGAGACCCTTTTTCCAAATAAAATATATAAAATAGGTCTGGGAGTGTAGCCCAGAGGTAGAAGGGCTTCCAGGAACCCCAGTACCACCAAAGGAAAAAAAAAAAAAAAAGAGTTAGTGTGTTCAAATGATATTGGGTCAGGTATGACTGTTGATGAGGTTCCTGGCAGCCAAGCCAAAGCAACAAAAGCAAATCTACAAATGAAACAGAATGGCTTGTATAACTCATTTATCCAATTAACAAAAAAAAAACTTTAAAAAAGTGAAGATTATATGACCATAATGGTACATCATTAAGATTTATAAAAATAAAAAGAGGAAAATGAGAGTTAAAGGTGGCCAATAGTCAACTGAAGCATGTAACAATGCCTAAGACCCCCACGTTTCTACTGAGGCACACAAGGAGAAACAGAGCACTTTTTAAAGACTTTTCATGACTTATCTCCTATATGGAAGTGGAAGGCAATTTTTAAAAAGAAAACTTTTACCCTGCCTTTTACCAAACTAAATCCAGGAAGCAAACATTTCAGAGCACTGATCCCTGTATCACAAACAGGACAGTAGAGATGTAATTATCAGCAGATCCAAAATGTATAAATATATTTTCTTTTTCCTTATAATTCTGACAAGGAAAGCAGATAGTTCATCTCTCCATTTTTATTTCTATTACTCACTTCAGAAATTTTAAAGTATATTAATATATAAAAATGTGTTAGTTTTCCTTGATGACCAATAATTTGGGTAGATACATTGAAACATTAAAAATAGCAATAAAGTAATAATATGTAGATATTTAAGATTTAATTGACTCATGTTACAATAATATAATTACCAAAATCTTACATTTTGAATAAAATTCTAACACTAAAAATATCCTGTAAGATTTTAAATATTATTACAAAATAAGCATTACATTCGAAATAAGGGGTAGGGAACCTAATTTTTTCCCCTTTATCTCAATCACTTAACTATTTTATTTTTTAGGGAGACCTCATGGAACCTAAAGTATTATTTGCATTGGATTATCTCCATGGCAGTATTTCTAAACTGTATGACTCCTTAGTGCCCTTGTGATATTTGTAAATCTTTTTGGCATTAAATCATTCATCTGATAAACACACCCGAGTGCTTCTCTCACCACTCAAGGTTTTTTTGCCCAGGTAGGAGAAACTTAGGAATTATTAATGCGTATTTGAGAGTGTGGCCTGAGAATTATTTTTGCTTTAAGTGGAAGTATTTTTGTTTTGTTTTGTTTTGTTTTTTTGGCTTTTTTCTCTCCTACCTGAAGGAAGAAGGAAAAGGTCCTGTCCTGAGGATGGTCTGCTACCGGAGCCAGGAGGTTTCGAGTGTTCAATGAGGCTATGCCTTGCGGGAGGTGGTGGAGGTGGAAGGGATGGAGGGAGGGCATCAAAAGCATCTTCACCTGCATTTAAAGAAAGGCCAATATCAACAGCAGAACTTCAGTAATCAAAGCACACAGTATCAGAGAAAGCAATGATTGATTTTCTCCTGCTGCTTATAAGGAATTTCACTGGCAGGGTTTATCCAGCGGTTGACCCACTTTGATAATGGGATCTAATTATTCTGTAAGAGTGTTTGGAGAGAAATATATACACATCCATTCAAACACACATGCAAACTCTGCCTATCTCTCAGGTTCATAGTTCCTTTGTAAACTTTATAATATTAAGACACACTGAACTTAAAAGTATTATCAGTCACACATCATCAAAACAGAATTCTCTGTATAACAAAAAGAGTTTACAGCCTTCAATAAGAAAATCATATCATGCAGATATAATTTAATGTCACAGAACAGTTTAGATTATCTTATGAAGTTTGTCCCACTGGATTTTAGTTCACTTAAACTAATATTCTAAGTATTTGACTTACTGTCATAAGGAAAATGAATGTAGAACATAGAAATATTTATCTATTATATTTAAAGAAGAGTTATACATACACAGATTTACCTTCTTTGGTTCATAAAATTAGTTATATCTGTGTATTTTTCACTTTTAGTAAGTGTAGAACATTACAGCATGGTTTTATTTCTACCTCTGTTTCCCCTGCTACACTTTACTATTCTATTAAAATTTCCCTTACCTTAATTCTTTAAAAAATAAAGCATACTGTATGTAGTTTTTAAAGCTACTTCAATTTTTTTTTTTTCTGAATGAGACAGGGTATACACAAATACTTACATATTCCAATAATAAACATTCACAGGTATTTAGTTTGAACGGCTTAAATACATAGGCATATTTTTAAAAATGTTTTTAACATGTACTATAAGCTCCTCTTATAAAAATTATGCAGACTATAATTATCATAAATATTTTTCTAATTAAAATGCTTGAAGATGTGAAGAGCTGTTATCATTCCAGCCGTTAGCTATCACATTATCATATTCAAATCCTTTTTCAGTCAATAAACATCAGACATCATATTAGGCAACTGAGTGACAAAAGATCAGCACCATAATCCTGACTCAAGAGGTTAGATTCCATGTAAAAAGCTATAAAATGTCCACAAATATAAGAAAACTGTAGGCAAATGGCACTCAGTGAAGTGTTGCAGGACAGAAAAACCTAGAGTATCAGAGGGTTCAAAAACATGTACTCATGTAATGCAAGGATAGAGTCTTCTAAGCAGAGTGAATAGTATGAACAAAGAATGGGAAACACAAGAAAGGCTAGAGAGAGTGTGAGGTTAAACCTCTGTCTGGGTTTCCAATAATGTAGTAGTCATTTATGGATGGCTATTTAAGCTAATAAAAATCCAGTTCCACAGTCTCAAATATACAAAGGTTTTTACACAATCTTCAAATATTTAGAGTCTTTACATGCCTACAGAAAATTCCATTAAATAGAGTGTATGTAGGTCATGAAGACCCGAGTAAAAGGTCATGATCCAGTGTACAGGTGGAAGGGAGAAAAAGATAAGGTCAAGAGAGTTGGGAGGCTCCTGTAATGAATGTAGTAGAATAAAGCCTTATACTTCAGAGAGAGCAGGAGCAAAAGACATTGCAATTGTGCCATCCAAAGCATCATGTAATGGTGTTTGTGGGGAAACAAAAAGGTTCATTTTGTATTTCTGATGGCCTCATTGTCTATTTAGAAAAGCTTATAAATGGGCCTTCATTATATCTTACTTTTTATGTCATGATGACTTATTTTCAAGTCATAAGATACATGCAGATTTTAAATTTTAATCTAAAATTAGGGGCTTTTCACCCTAATTTTAGATTAACTGTTTTAATCTAAAATTAATTAAATTCACAGCTTCACTGGTACCAGCCAACTTACATACACACCTATGTGCACCTTCTCATGCAGACACACACAAAATCACTAGTGTGTTTTTTGCTATCATAACTTAAAATCAAGAAATTGAGATTCTTTGAATGCATTATAGTTGTGATGATTAAGATAAAAATAATTTATTCTCAGTTTTCTAAAAACACATATATAACTTTCCATAATTTAGTTAGCATTAGTGGGACTGCACAATTTAAATAAAAGTAAATTCACATTTACTAAGAACTACTGCATTTAAAAAAATTTCAAAACTTCAAATCACTTCAAAACTACTAGAGCCCAAAGGCACAGGGGAATTGAAAAGTGCTATTGTTTTTTGGTTGCATCTAGGATAGAAGAGACAATTTTAGAAAACCCTAATTGATGGCCTGCTTTTATATCATCACTTTTTTTTTAGTTAAGAAAAACTTTCAACAGGAATCTATTTATAAATTATCTACATTTATTGTTTTCTTTCTGATTATATTAGTACATTATTTCAGAAAACTCAGATACAAACAACTGTTTTTAAAATACTATAAAATCAGCTATAATTTTGAGATTTCTTAAAACCACTTCATATACCACTACTTTAATCATCTAAATACAGTAATGGTTATGAGAACTGGGGAGCCACCAGCACCTAGAGAACCCATTCTACTTTCAGGCAAATTCACAGCCCAGTGAGTCTGCATTACAATGGACTCGGAATTCTCATAATGCAGAAAGGGATAGAAGAGGTTGGGGGGAGTTGTTTAAAATTTTTTTAAAGTTTCAACCTAATGGAGGGATGAGAAGATCATAATCAGAGGGCGTCCTGTTGAGTGAAGAACCATGCTTTGGATTGTCCCGAGTTGGAGGCCTGGCAGGTGGTAATGGCACTGGATCAGAGGCTGAATCAAAAACATCTCCTAGAGGATAACACAAAGCCTTAATGTATTTTCAGTACAAAAATGGCATGGAATTTTGCCTTTAAATTTTGAGCCTTAAGATGTAGATCACAAAGGAGAATAAATTTTATACATACTCTTTAAATATATGCCTAAGTCAGGGATGTTCGATTTCTTCACCTCTGAGGATGTACCAGGTGTTCCATTCAAAATACAATGGCCATTATCACATGACCTAAAGTAGAGATCAGAGGGAAAAATCATGTAAGAATTTCAAAGTCCATTTTAAAGTCATGAGGGGGTAGTATTCTTATTTACATGATAAAGTTGACAAATAAAATTTTTTTTTCTAGAAAAACTATCAGTATCTAGATATTCTTACCCTTATTTAAAAAAATTACAACTATCTTATGAAAGCCACAGTATCTCTCTTTTTTAAACTAAAACCAAGAATGATAAGGGCCACAAAAATTGCTGAAAGCCTAAACACATTTGTAAACCAATATATATCTCTGGAAGAGTTTGATAATACCTGGTCAAGTTTTTGAAGTAAAAAAGAAGTAGGTGCCAATGCCAAAAATAGAGAATAGTTCTAATACTTTTACTATTTCTTAGTATAGTTAACATTATGATTTTGCTTATATAATTTAAGATTTCCTTGTAATAAAAATACAAAAGAGCCCATAAAAAAGCAAAACTATTAAACTTTCAGTAATTCTATTAGAATTCTGATGGGAATATTCATGGACTTAGAGCCTGTGATATTATTTCACTACTGCCACAAACAAAACTCTGGCTGATACCATAGGAAAATGACTTTACCCAAGACCTTGAGTAAACAAGTATTTTAATCTAGGTGTTTGTAAAAGGCAATATTCACTAAAAAAGCATGTTTGTTGTTGCTATTGGTACTTGGGAATCATACTATGAAGAAAATAGATAAAACTGGAACAGCTAAAAGATAAGAATACTTTCAGTATCAAGCTGTGTAACAACTGTCTAACAAAGAGCTATAGAAAGCCAAGTTTACATTTTACTTTTCTCCAAATTACTCTGAATTCTTCAAGTAAAGTAAAAGTACATACATAATGGAAAAGACAGTGGGTATGTGAATAGATATCGCAAGAGTGCTTCATCTGAAATTCATTTCTATTTTCTCTGGTGGCCACTTCTCTTTAAGAGGCTAGATATGGTTCATTTAAAAATAGTTAACATGTATTGAATCTCCGTAATAATAATGAATTTTCTGAAACTGAATTGAATTATTCATTTACTGCTTCACTTTTTCCACATATTGACAATCTACTTTTCCTGATGTTCCAAAAGGGAAAAAACAGAGACAGGAAGAAAGTGGTTACTTAAAGAGTGCTTTGGAGAAGACA
The DNA here is from genome assembly GCF_963383645.1 of Muscardinus avellanarius. Lineage (NCBI taxonomy): Eukaryota > Metazoa > Chordata > Mammalia > Rodentia > Gliridae > Muscardinus > Muscardinus avellanarius. The sequence continues at coordinate 55,155,970 of NC_137790.1, forward strand.
TAAGAAGATACTTCATCCATCAGCTGGAAAGAACAAATTAGATAAAGAATTCACTCCAATTAAGTTTAGGAATTATCAACATTTATTATTTCTCTGTAACAGTAGAAAGATGGTAATGTGGCTATAATTCAAATTTATTTTCAGGATTCCAGAGGCTTGCCACCAAAATCTTATCCTATGATGCGACAATTAAAATTTAATGTCTGAAAATTATACCCTTCACTCCTTCAGCAGTGAAAAAAAATGAGATTCCCAAGAAGACCACAAAGTCTCATCCCATTTCAGTTTTTAAAAATTACTACACAGTTCTAAGAGCCAAAGGAACTGAAAATTGTAACAATTTATATTTGACAAGAAGAAATAACTTTTTCTTTCTAATAGATCAGTAGACACTTTTTTAATATAACAAATTGCCTCCCAGTTATTTCTTTGTCTTCTCAATGACACTATTTTATCAACAAATGTCTTAAACACCAGCAATTAGCAAGAAGTACATTGGCTCCTGCTTTGAAAAAATGAAACCCTGGCTTGCAGAGTGTTACTTATCCTGGATAATAATTTCGCAGAGTGCAGATAATTCTAACCAGTATCACTTATTAAGACAGACCTCTAGTGAAAATGAAGATTTGCTTCTCTTTTAAATGTATTTGATTTTCTACCTCAGTGGGATACTCAGAAAGGCATTAAAACACTGTTTAGTCTTTTCCTGCAAAGAAGGGAACATTCCACTCCTAAAGTGCTTTCAGTTGACTAACCGGACCTCAAACGAAAAATGACACACCTGGTGAAGGCAGCGCAGAGGACTAAAGGGTTCAAGGGCTCTGTTTTCCGGATGACAGGGTCATGGCAGCAGCTGAGCCCTATTCTATGTACTGGGCGTAGCTCCAGAAATGCCACACCCGAGAAACTGCAGCTTAAAACGTTTTCAAGCTGATATTTGATCACAGAATACCTCATGTGTCAGGTCAGATCAAAAGTAAAGAAATATTACTGCAATATAGTTTTATTTAAGTGTGTGTGTGTGTGTGTGTGTGTGTGTGTGTGTGTGTGTGTGTGTATACACAGAATCATACTTTTACTTACAAACTATATTTCAATGCATATCACCCATTACTGATAACTCCTTTATACCTTTGCTACTTTACAGACCAAGGAGAACCTTATTAATAGTAAAAATAATGAACAGAAAGAAAAAAAATCAACAACAAAATCTCTATTCCTTACATTCTTATCTGATCCAAAGGGAGGTAAAAGAGAACATGGTAAGAAACAGTGAAGGGAAATGTTGGGTGTTACTTCTCACTTCTGTAAGATCTGAATAGAACTAGGTAGTATATCCAGGAGGGAAATGAACATCAATTATACTAGTGTTTACATCTTGAAGAAAAATTCCAAGGAAATTTGATATAAAACATATCAAACTTTATGATATATGTATCTGGAACTGATAAAATACATTAAAATAGCTTACTGAAAATGCATGAATCAATCCCCATTACATGTAACAAATAATCACATTTTATTAGAGTATAATTTGGGGTTTTGGGGGAAGAGGGCAATAAAATGTTCCATTATATTTACGTTTTCTCTAAAAGCAATATAGAAAATGGTATATAGAAAAAGGCTTTGAACAGAAAAAATAAGGATCTTAAACTAAATACATGTGAACAAACTACATAAAAATAAATCCCACAAATGATAATGCTTATGCAGATGTAAGATGGTACAAAGATGCCATATTCTTACCGAACAGGAGGTTTTACATTATGACAATGAGATGGTTGTGAATTCAGGGAAACGGGATGGGATGAAGGAATCTTGTATTCATCATCCTCTTCCTCTACTGGGTCTCTTGTTTTCTCTGAAAGAGAATTTCCTAAAGGACCAGTACACCTACCGAGGAGAAAAAAAAATCCAATCCAGTTTAAATATAATACAAAGAACAGAAAAGTCTTCTGTCACTTGTACTCATTTTTTAATTACAGGGTAACACCAGAAGGGCTATTCTTAACAGTAAATACAAATGGAAAGGATTTTAAATCTTTTGTTAAAATTTTCTTGATGGAATAAAAGAATTTTCATAATTATAATTTTAAATGACATAACAAAAAACTAGCATCCTGTCAAATAAGCTGAATAGATTTTGGAGTTTTAAGAAAAAATATGTAAACTTATTCAAACCAGTTATTAAAATATTGAGGATCTTTTCCCCAGTTTAACTTAAATGGTTAAAGCAATATGATAGAATATGTTACATTTAATATATTAACAAACTCCTTATGGAAGATTCAAAGTTTTGTCCTTTGTGAATATTACCCATAGTTTAAAAATTTTTAGTTTAATTTAATGAAATTTAACCTTCGTGTGAAATGATAATTCATATTGTTAGGACTTCCCCTTCTGATAATTACTAAAAAATAAAAATTAACTGAATAGTTAGAAGTAGATAATAAGAGAACTTTAAAGTATAGTATGTTTATAACTTAAATTCCCTGGCTAAATAGAACTAAAATAATAAAAAACCTAGTATTAAAAAGAAATGTTCAAGCATTTTATTTATTCATTTAGGGTAAACAAAGTGAAATAAAGAACACACAAAACCCATTATGCTACTAGAATTTAATCCTTTCTGATGCCAATGAAAAATACTAAAGGAGAAATGCACAAACCAGACCTGACCAACTGCAAAACAAACAACTTTGTATGACAATGGAAATGAACAGAAATTCAAATCTTTCTGTCAATCATCATGAATCTTATGAGCAGGAGGAGGAGGAAGAGGAAGCTGAGGAGGAAGAGAAGGGAGAAAACCAGCAAGTGGCTGCAATTTTGCAGCACCTTCTGTAGAGGGAGCAAAAGGCCTTTGGTATATAAAGCTATCAAGCCTAAAATAGCCTTTTCATTTTAATTTCTTCTTAGCACAAGTTGAGTATCCCGTATTAGTTTGCAAAGACTTTAATAATTTAGAATTCCTAACATGATGTTCAATGATTTTTTAATTTTGGAGCCTTCTAGATTTCAGATTAATGATGTTCAATCTGTACAATAGAAAGAATTTCAGATGTTTTTCTTTGTGTTCATTACAAGAAGATATTTTGAAAACCCTAAAGGTTTTCCAGTTTCAATCACATATCCAAGTTTCTAAAAAGTTCAGAGATCAAAGAAAAATCTCTCCTAAGTTTTTAATAGTTTATTCTTACCCCCTTTGAAGAGTTATTCAATACCGATCTTTGAATTCTTGTTTGTTAGAGCTACCTTAGACTTCAAATGACAGTTAGTGTTGAGATGAAAGCACAATGTCTCAGTAACAAAAGGCCTGATGTCACAGCCTAGAGCACAAGCTAAGAGCTTTATGAATAATCTAAGGGTTACACCTACTACTGTTTAACCCTGGAAGATTTCTTTTCCATCTTTAAGGCAGGTAAGTACATCCATGGCAAAATGGGCATGTGACAGTATTAGCACAAGGGATTTAAAAAGTTACTTTTTCATAAATTATTGTATATACAGACATTAGTTTAGCTAACTCAGGGACCAGAATGGGTTCTATTATACCATTAAATGAAAAATACCTATAGAGTTTCTATGCCTTTACATAATTTCATACATAATACATCCATTTTTATCTATGTATATCAAGCATACAGTGTACAAAAACCCCAAATAGTGTTGGCCAAATATTCTATACATGATGTGCATTCATAAACATATTAAAGTTAATCACTAAGCCAAATATGAAGAGAAGGGAAGGGGAGGGAATTGGGGAAGGGCTAAATGAGTGATCTGTGCATGTATGCATCTACTGTCTTGTATCCCATTAAGATGTATGACTACAATGCATCAATTAAAAAAATTAAAAACATTCAACAACTATATCAATGTCAGGGTTGTTCTATCTTCCTATTTAATTATTTAATAATATCAGAAGGTAATTTTGTAAAATTATTTTTCATTAGAACACAATTGTCAGAGCTTGCCATATACCTCATTCCGTATTTCTCATGCTGCACTATTCTAATCCTAACAAGAAACATGACTATCTCAGAGAAGAGGCCAAATACAGCAATACTTGAAATGATTATTGCACATGTGGTATATATAAATCATTTCCCCCAAATATTAGAGTGTGTTTCAAAATACATGTCTAATTTTAAAGTATTTTCATGCTATCTAAGAAAAGTCAGTGTAGTATACCATGAAGCTTTAATATAACCTTTAATAATAAGTAATGTCACTGACTTGCTTTTAAATTCAAGAAAAAGATTTGAAGTGCTCTACACTTATGTTTTGTCCCGTGTCCACACTCTTCACACAGATAACCCCATAAACCCCTCCCCCCTCACTCTCTCTCACTCTCACTCTCTTTCTCTTTTGTACCAGGGATTGAACCCAGGGACAATCTACCTCTGAGCTAAACCCCCCAGCCATATTTTTTATTATTTATCTTGAAACAGTATCTCACCAAATTGCTATAGGCCTCACTAAGTAGCTGAGGCTGGCCCTGAACCTGTGATACTCTATCTCAGTCTCCTAAGTATTGGGATTACAAGCTTGTGCCACCACACCCCGCTAAATGTTGCCCTTTCAGAAAGGTCTTCCTTAAGGACCTCACTGAAAGTAAAAACCTCTTTGTCATTACTTAGCCCTTCTCTCTGTTTATGTTTCCTCCTATCTCTTACCACTAGCTGATAATATACTATATAGTTATGTGTTTGCTTTCTCATCTCCTTAACTAGATTATCATAAACTCTAAATAGGATTCTATCTTGGTGAATCTCCACTTAGTACAGAAAAAAAAAAAACAGAATAGAGGAAATTTGAATTTATTGACCCTGAAACATCAGCACCTTATCTGTTTAAAAATGTGTAATGTTTATTTAAAAAAATACCACCCCTAATAATAAAAGCCTTTATTTATTTATTTATTATTTATTTTTGGTGGTATTGGGGTTCCTGGAAACCCTTCTACCTCTGGGATATACTCCCAGACCTATTTTATATTTTTTTATTTGGAAACAGGGTCTCTTAAGCCAGGGAAGCTGGCTTTGAACCTAAGCAATCCTCCTGTCTCCGCCTCCCAAACGCGAGGATTACATGCCACACGCCCGGCCAATAAAAACCTTTTAAAATAAAAGTCTGAGTCCAGTGATATTGGTTCAAAGGTATTTGAAAGACTGTGAGTATGTCAGAAATAGAAATAGTTCATTTCTAAAAGACAGCATAAAAAAATATTCTTTTTAAGAAACGGTGAAATGTTCCTCAGCACTCTAGAATATTACCTTACCTTGAAGGAATTACTTCATTATCACTTATAATGTCTGTTTATATCAAGAAAAATAAATATTTTAACTATTTATTTCATTTTGTTTAATTTTAAAATCAGATTATTTCAAATGGATACAATTTAGTAAATATATAATTTAGAATGTAAAGTAAAAGTAATCCATATAGGACTGTTGTATTCTCCCTTTAAAAATAATTATTCATGTTTAAATCATCTACTAAAAACTTTGTATTTATAGTTAATTATATTAACTAAATAGAAACCATTTAGAAAAACCATTATTTCAGAAAAGTTAAGAATATACAAAAAACTACCACTTAGCACTTTTACAATATATATTTTAGAAATAAATTCTCTATTTTTCTGAGTTTCAACACAAATTGTACAATGAAGTAACATAATTACAAAGATAACATTTAGCAAGAAAGAAAATCTTAATGCAGATAAAGCCTCTACCATCAAATAAATGGGGGTCAGAGTACCATTTCAAATATATTTAACAATCACACTTCAATTAATATCTATAACACAATATGGATTAAATGCTAAATTTAACTTTCTTGAATTAACCTCGTGATTTTCAACATTTGTAAGAACCGTAAACATTTTTTGTTATGTAGCAATTTGTAATTTTGCTTTAGCTTGTTTTTGAAAAATGCACCAGTAGTCTAAGAAGGCAACTGGTACTGCCATGTTCAACATTCCTATTTTGGTAAGTATTGCTAAAGATGTTTTGCTAAGACTTTTGCTCTATGACCCTTCAAAGTTGAAGGTTATACTCATGGTATTCTGACTCTACACTCTGGTGAGACCAAAGTAGACCACTAAAAACGATGACAATAATGATAACAAATGTTATAATTAGTAGTAATAATGTTGTCCATAGACATTAAAATCCAACTTATACTGGGTTCAGCAACAGGACGTGACCAACCAACCAAAAATGATCATTTGGGTTACCAAAATTTCATACAGCATAATATGAGTAACCCTTAAAGAATACAGTGCATAGAACCTATGAAGTTGCAGCGCAAAGGAATTTTAGAAACCATGTAATATAAACTGATTCTGATTTTATTAGATGAAAAAAGTAAGGTTAGAGAAGTTATTTTCTTAAAAATATGACAAATACTTGATTCTACAGTAAAGTATAAAATATAGTCTGATTTTATTCTATTCATTTCAGAATTCCATGCTGGTTTTATAGTAAACACTGCATAAACAATGAAGAAAAATGCTTAAAATAATATTAAGTGGCAAAGAAGGTCATAAAATTATCTCTACAATATAATATAAATGATGTTAAAAACATCTAAATGAAAAAATGTCAAAATGTTAACTCTGTATATTATTACCAAGGGTATGCACATATGTTGTTAGGGTATGTTGTCTGCTTTTTTCTTTTATATAATTTTCTTTCTTTTAAATAATTTAAATAACTATAACCTTTAAAGTCAGAAACAAAAAGAAAACTGAAAGATAAATGTATCATTAAAACCTAACACCTATATAATGCTAACTGTGGCTGGCTGCAGCATATAGAAATGATTTGCTGTTAAACATGCATTGTTAAAACATTTTTCCTATTTAAAGCAATTGCACTGGTTTTGAGGAAAAAAAATCAAGAGTAAATGGGAAAGTATAATCACATGGATAATCCTATAAGCTCTGACAAACTGAATAGAAAAATATCAGTAAAATACACTTTACTATGATTTTGCTATTTTTGCTCTATTTAAGCATGTACTTGATATAAGTACTAATGGAGCAACTGCAACTCTACCTCTCACCTGACACTTGGAAGTGTAAATTGAATAAATAGAATGTAAAAATTTAATCTGTAATGATAAAATCCCATTTATTTGATTATCCAGCATGTGAATGAACAGAAGGAACTAAGTTTAGATGTTTTATTATATATTTATGTTTCATTTGAGGATAAGAGTATCAACATATATTCTCACTGATTCAGAGCTCCCTAAAAAGAACATGTGTTACTGCTTCTAAGTCTGGAGTCTGCTAAATATCTGGCAGATCCAAAGAAAGTGCCCACTGAAGAATGGTTCAATTAACTGTTTTCCACTGTCCCCTGAATGATGCCAAATTTCCTATTTTTGATTACTCTTTTGCACTGCTTTACTCAATTTTGTTCATTTTCTGTGGCTCAGGACACTTCCTTCCATACCTTCTACAAAATATCCTTGACTTACAAAACCTAAAGGCCTTCTTTTCAAATTTATTGAAAACTAACGTAATTTAGGATGTTCTCTAGTGACTTCATGTCTATTTCATTTTCTAAAAGGGACTGTAAGTTTCTTGGGGGCTGAGATTTAGTTTATCTTTCCTTCCATATGTAATCTGGAGTTCAGGGATGTACAGAGGAAGAAGTAAAGAAGGTCTAAGACTTTCAATAAGAAATAAAGGTCCTTGCAGACCAATCAATTAATCAAGAATCAAGAATTCTTCAGAGGAAAACTAGTGAATATAGACAAGATTTTTGAACTTGTTTTATAATTAAAAAAAATCAGACAGCAGATAGCAAAATACACATATTAGATGTATATAAAACAAACTGTAAAAAGAGGAATATAAATCACTCAATCCAGGCAGAAAAGAAGTGAAGCCTGAGACAAGGACCTCGAGGAAGATGTTTCTCGAGGAAGATGTTTCTTAAGAGGGTAAATAGCACAAAATATTGTAGGAACTTACTGATAGAGAAAGATAAAGAGCAATTTAGTAGAGAAGAGAAAGCAGCGTTGGTTTTGGAGTGGAAAGAAGATCAAAGAAAAGCAAAGTTTTACACACAATATGCTAGAGGAAAGGCAAGCAAGCTCACTCCTGTGAAGAGTGGGAAAATGAGAACTGAGATACTGGGTTTTAACCTGGTTTAACTGGGGTAGATAGGACTTAACTGTCATTCGATGTCCCTATTTTCCAAATTAGGCAACCATGTTAATGCATTTTCTAGCTTTAAGTCCACTGATACTAATGTTAACATCAGGTAATCAGATAATAGGCTCTTTGGGCAAAGCTTGGGAAATGGTAAGATTAGTTGAATAATAAAATTTTGAAAGAACAATCACTAGGACTTAGTGGATAAAAGAACTTGAGAAGACGAAACGGGGGACACCAAAGACTTTTTCATCATGTCACACTGGGCAGTGGGCATTAAGACATGAGAGGTCTGAGGAAGACAGACAAATTGGAAGGGAGAGACACTGCTCTACCAGGTAGCAGAAAATATTTAGCTTTCTTGCCTGGTTGCCCTATGTGCAATTGTGTCATCGTAAGGACTTTAGATAAAGCTTATAAAAAGCTGTGGTTACCAGCAAAGACCTGTGGAGGATCTTAATTTCTGATACTTCAGTTTACAAATCCAACTGGATTATACTCTTATTGATTCCTCCCTGTTCAGCTTCTGTACTGAAAACCTCAAAACTACCTTTACCGTATCTTTATTCATGGATAAACCTCCTCCAAATTCAATAAAACTCACTTTATGCTAGGGAGAAGGGCAGTAACTGGAGGAGGAGGAGAAAGCCGAGGAGGAACATCATATTCTTCACTTCCAAGGTGACCATTGGAAAAGACCTGAAAAAAAAAAAAAAAGCTTAGTTTCTGTAACTTAGGTGACTATATAATTTCAGTTTATTTAAACTACTGAAATATAATACAATTTATTTAGGAGCTACTAGCATCAGAGTTATAATTTACCACCATTCAAAGTAGCAGCAGGTTATATAAAGAAAAAAGATACAATTCATAAGCATAAATTAGTGGAATACAATCACTTATGCAAATAAGAAATGTGGATAGCCCAATAAATAGATGGTTAAATTGCCCCAATACACTCAGTTTTTACTAAATAGATAGGACTGAGTAAAGAAAAAAAGCAGTGTTTGTACAAGCATTATTTCATTTTCTTCCAAATAAAAGTGTTCTGCTATCTCTCTAGGGTTAACTGAATATTCTCAAACTTCCTGACTAATAGTGTAAGAGCATAATAAGAAATTCCTTTGATTTTTTAAAATAAAATCAAGGATTCAGAGCTAATGATAAGTGGAGATTTGTTCTGGCTTTCAAAATGCAGGCACATTTAAACCTAACCTTCAGTTTGTGAGCACCAAAAATCAGCACTCTTAACTTGCTCATAAGAAACCATGGAGAGCTAGTGTTTAATTATTCCATATTACAAAATTCTGATATCCAGGTTTCTTGGCTACACTACAGAATCCATATAAACAACTGCTCTTTGCTATTCCTACAACTTAGAATTAGAGCAAAATTAAGGCACTTACTAAGGGAGAAAAGTGAGAGGAGAATTTTGTAAAAACAAGAAAAAATTAAACATATTTTAAGATCTGTATGTAATCACTAGATATTTACCATGGACCCTTTTTGTAAACTCTTATTAATTCACATTTATAAGGTGGTCTTTTAGTAGGGAAAAACAGAGAAAACTTGAAGAGTCCTAAGGAAACCAATCAAGGACCTACCAACTACCTTTTTCTCCTCACATGTCTAAAACATGGTGTTGAAGCTTTAAAATACAAAACTGAAAAATGACACAGCCATACCTGTCAACTTAAAATGAGAAAGAAAACAACTTTAACGAACATATTTGAAGTATATCGATGTTTGTATTTCAAAGAAGTAAGATCTAACTTTATAGCATTAATGTTTTTTATTCTAAACACTAGGTCTTGGCTTTAGTTCTAACTTTACTTTTGAAGTTTCCCTCATTAGATTTAATATACTGCAGTTATATCATGACAAAATATGTCTATTAAATGAAATTATTTTATCATGGGCTTTTGACCAAGGGTCAAATAATGGAACATGGCAGAGTTTTCTGAGCTTTGTTAGAAGAAAGTCTAACAGATATTATTGCAAATTTCAATAAAATCCTTTAATATAAAAATGCCTTTTAACGGACAAATGCATGTACTAAACCACAAATGCTTATTATAATAATGGAGAGTTGAAATCATTCTTAAGAGGAGTTCTCTGCATGCTTCTGGAGTAGATACAATTTTCTGATTCCAATAGTCAAATCTCCTTAATATTTCTAATCATAAATACATTTAAAATGCATCAGGGGAAATTAAATGTGTTGTAGATGCAAATTTTTGTCTTTTAGAACAAAATTTCTAACATATAAATACAATTTCAATGATATAAATATAATAGTCGTTTATATTGGCTCCAACTGAATGGTAAGCCAACCATGACTTTATAATTAAAACATGGAAAACACACCTAAAAAGCAGTAACAATACACTCGCACATGCACTGATACTAAAAATGCTTTCATCTTGCACATTAGGTAAATATGAAAATGAGTATATTAATCACATATCTTGGACAACAACATTTTTATGTATTATCTTTGGACCTTTACAAAGAGATGACACACAGGCCAGGAAGTTTCACTGATAAAACCACAAAGTACAGTTAAAGAGGTAACATTTCCTGCGAGGGCAAGAAACTAAGGAAATTAAGTGACTTGTTCCTAATTTGTGAAGCAAACAATTAATATGCTTTAAGCACAAATAGCACCTTCTGTAATTGTTTTAGAGATACTGCTATTGATATGTCATGACTAAAAGACTTCTCATGCCTCTGAAATGTCCTAGTGTCTTTCCAGGACTTGGTGCTTGGCATCTCCTGTTATTTTGCATAATTCTGTATGCTTGTGTTCTGTGGCAGAGTATCCATGCCTTACACCTCCTCATCAGAAGATAGACGCTGTTACATTTCTTTATTTTATAGCATGTTCTCCTTTAAGTGCTTTACATACAGTAAGGCTTACACAAATAAGGACTGTCGATTGGTTCAGATATCCTTAAAAATAGACACCAACCAATGAGATGGCTTTTCATTTGATCTGGAAGAAGCTCATTAATTTACTAGAATAGTCTTAGTAAATATATGTAATTTGCTTAATAGCTGATCTTCCCATAAAATATGTACTGAGAGTTAACAATATGCCTAATACCATTCATGAAATTTGTTACATAGTTCTTCCTAACCAAATAAACTGAGATTGCAAAGACATAAATATGCAAGTACAAAAGTGAAGTGATTTCCATTAATCTGCAGTGACTTTGTACATCTTTTGACAGTAGTAGGAGGCTAAGATTCAACATTTGGCATTCTCATATCTACATTCTCACCTCACCCATTAGACCAGATATTGCTTCATAGGAGGGAGTGCAATTCACCCCACGTTTCTGAGCTAAACATAAATATTTTCAAGAAATCTGAAAACATGTTTGCAAATGGTAGAAAACAGCTTCTCAAATTATAAACCTACACTATCATCTGAGGCAGTTCACACTGAAACTTCAGTGACAATGAAGGAAATACCCTTTGTTCTCTGTTCTACCACACTGTCCTCAATCCACCACCATCCCTCTGGGAATATTAAGGGCCTAAATTTTTTACATCCATAGTGCTAATCCTATCATTTTTCTGCCATAAAAACTTTAAAGCTATTTCCTGCCTACAAAATGAAGATGACTTCATGTAGAATTCAAGGCTCTCCACAATTGGTTTCAATCTACCCTGCCATTTAAAATAACCTCACCTGGCTCTAAAACCTCTAGGCCCCATACGCCATCCAAAATTGATTTCCTATCACTACATGCATTTTTCCACCACCATGCTACTCCTTCCTCTTATACCTAGAAAAACATTGACTGTTTTTTTATATGAAGCTATATTTCTTTTTATATCCTGCTTTTTGGAATTTCTTATTTCTTTTTGAGGATCTTCCATATTTTCTGGATACTTTCCACATGCCTTACCTCTTAATCACATATGTCTCATGCTCACTAGGTGCGTGCTTTATACCTCTTTGTATTTCCATGATGTCTTGAACATTCTAAATATCTATATAGCTGCATCAAGTTGAAGGGAAAAGAATGTATTATTGAAAGATCAGATTTGTGGAAGAAGTGCAATCTGTTTTGCTATTTTCTTATAAATCTAGGTTATCCTAGCTTTTAGTTTTCTACTTGCCTGTAGGTATCCTATGTCCTAACTGTGACATATGAAATAGTTCCTTATGACTTAGATACTATCTAAAGACAGAAGGTTAAAACTTATAGGATCCTTGAGATACCGAGAGAACAATGATTTTTTTTTTTTTTTGGTGGTATTGGGGTTCCTGGAAGCCCTTCTACCTCCGGGCTACACTCCCAGACCTATTTTTACATTTTTATTTGGAAACAGAGTCTCCTAAGCCAGCGCACGCGGCTGGCTTCAAACCTGCGCGATCCTCCTGTCTCTGTCTCCCAAGCGCGGGGATTACAAGCATGCGCCACCACGCCCGGCCTGAACAATGATCTTTGTGAAAATGCTAATATAAATACAAAACTGCAAATACAAATCTGTTCTGCATCTTGCGTATGGAACCCCTCACACACACACTACCTGGAAATTTTCCCTGTATTTGGTCCTTCAGCAACAAATCTGAAATAAAACCAGTATACAGAGGACTGATTTTTTTGAAGAAAAAAAAAAAGCCATTGACATTTACAGATCAACTTAAGGTCATGCATTTAACACGTGCCCCTTCACCCAGTGTGAAAAGCCACATCTCAAAAAGGAGGGTCATATGATTTACTTATCTAGCAACATCTTCAAAAGATTATTTTACACGGGGTCATCTTTAGAACATGTAATCTTAACATGAGAAATCAAAGATACTTTTTATCATGTAAGACACAGCAGTCTCCTTAATCTCTCAAAGAAAACAAAAAATAACAGTTGGGCACAACGTTAATATCTAGAAATAAGGAGATAAATTTCAAGCTTTCATTACATTTAAAACTATTTAGTGCAAATATTTTCACCTCAGAAAATGTCAACCAAAACAGTAAGCATAAAGCCAACAGGTATTTATTAAGAAACAGGTTTATAATGTGGCTAGTATCTGACATCCAAGAATTTCAAAGAGTAGAAATACTGCTATAGGAAAGAACCTCTTACCAATAAAACAAGATAAATAAATCTAACAACTCTTATCTTGTAAATTCATATTAAATTACTCTCTTAAATAAGTTTTCATTAAGCTAATTGAGAGAGGGAAATGAAAAGGGACTTTTATACTTCATTTTGATTGTGAATTAGAGGTTTCTTTGCTTATTTTTTTCTCAGAGCTCTCTACAATTAGCAACCAGAGTAATTAGAATTTAATTTATTTTTGCTTCCCTTACCATTGCTCTAGTGATGATGGATGAAAATCTAAGAGGCTGTGGTTCTAGTGGGTGATGGGAGCTGACACCAGATAGAAGGGAAGAGGAAAGGCTGCAGCTCATTTATAGGCTGCGTTGTTTCACAGCGCCCCTGTGTTATTCCATACCTACATTTAATTTTTATTTAACCTTTTAGAACACAGCTAAGATTGTCTTTAAAATGTAAAAGTAACATATAATTTGAAGTATTAACTTGAATAAATGCAACTAAACCTCACATAACAATGGTGGTTTTACCATTTGCCCAAGAAAGTGAATTTGTTTAAATTTAGAGAAACTGAGGGTTTATATGAATAAACTAAATCAGCTTCCAAATGTCTAAATCTATACACTTTGTTCCTATGGAAAGAAACAACATAAACAAAACTCTACAAACTGAATACTAGGTGTGAAGTGTGACAATACATTATCACCATTTTCCAATTTCATTAAAAATATTAGTCATTTTATAAATCCAAAATCATTTCCCATTCTTTTTCGCCCGTTTGCCTTTCCTTATTATTTTAATTCACCTATCTTAAACTAATACTCTTATTTTTTTCCTTTGTCTTTGGGAAGTAAAGCCTGCCACCTTCCTTACTCAAAACCAATTGTTATTTCTCAAGAAAATTTACACAATAGGTCTAAACTAATACCCTTTTGAAGAGAAAATAATTTTACTTTAAACAAGAAAATTATGTTCTTCCATAGCTGAAGGCCAGTGCTAGCAAGATACATAAAAACTTGTTTGCCCCCTTGTCTCTCACAGACATCCTCCTCCCCAACTCTCTTTCCCTCTGTTCTACCAATGCCCAACCGCAATCCCAACACCAATGCAAGAACAATGCCAAGTAAAAGGAAAGGGGAACAGAGACAATGATCTGAATGAGTGATGTATCTGAATAAGACAAGTATTTGAATGAACATGTTGACTTATTCTATTACCCAGTGTCTGGCTGTTACTTTTGGTTTTATTTCTGAACCCAGTGGTAGAGGAATTTCGTAGTTGGAGGCTAACTAGTCTTCTAGAAGTCAGGAACTATTATCATTACATTTTGTAAAGCAATGAAAGTAAGTGGGGCTGAGAGCAGGTGAAGATGTAAGCTGCTCACAGCCACCAAATCAGTGAACAGTAGAGCAGCAAGGCAACCGAGGTCTGACTCCAGAGCCTGATAACAAACCCATCCCAGGATCACAGAAACTGAGACCTACAAGACCATCGACAGACTCAGTCTTATGTCATTCATCACTTAAAGCCAGCAGTCTTACGACTCCCAGCAATGGAGGGAGTGGAGAGATTTGGCCTTTTCTACTTTGTGTAAACCGTGATATTCTCTGTGGTTTAATTAAAGTGAAACAACTTATCCCTCATAAAGATAATAAAAGAGGAGACATGCTCTGTTTTATAGTATTTAATGCATTAACTTTATAAAAAATCCTTATCATTGACCTTAGAAGTCAAACAAGTAGGTTAAAATTAGGTATCTTAGAATTTTAATTTAATTGAAACATCAATTCTGATAGTAACATAAAAACTAACTTTCAGGATTATCAGCATGTTAACAAATGAAATTAGACTTTAAGAAATCTCAATTAAGGATAATTTAGATAAAACTGAATAATATTAAGATCAAGTACTGAGAGAGAAATTTTTCAATTCAATGTTTTCTCACATACTATCTGTATCAATCACCAGAACACAAAAATTTAGAGAAACAAAAAATCTTCATAACTGTAGCTAATAAAAATAAAATTTTATACTTATAAGAAAGTCATCCCAAATTTTGAAACTATTAACATATTACAAAAAATTAACACCCAGGGTTCAAAAGATTCCAAAGGGCAGCTTTATATTAGTATTAATACTATGTAATATATTATATGAAAGAGCCCTTAAATAAGATGTCTCTAGCAGCTACGATAATAATTGCATTTATATCCTATAACATGCTGCTGAAGCATAGCCTGTTTATTTAGAGCTTGTTCCAATGGTCCTCTCAAGATAAATGTGACCATGTGTCAATGAACAGAGGATAAAGCAGAGGAAATTCACGCACACACACACACACACACACACACACACACACACACACACACACACGTACACACACATACACACAAAAAGAACAGCAAGTCCTTCTGGCAAATAAGTACACTAGGGTGAGAAAAAATTATTTTCTAAGTGCTTTCTCTTTCATTTACATCACATTTCGGTGACCTACAGGAAACCTTTGAAGATCCTCCTATTTACAGGGAGTGACAATGACGCTAGTGAGGTGAGTGACTGAGAAAGACACAGTAAACTACCACCACTCTGCTCATTCCCTTTGTTGGGATTGTTCACTGGAGAGCTAAGACTATCAGCTGCCCTAGAGAACCACTGATGTACTGTTATACTGATTATACTGTTATACAAAGTTTACATTATTGCTTATATGCACACGTGCATGCAAACATGCACACACACACACACAAACACCACAAGGGGGTTGCATGTCATATTTAACCCTTCTTTGTTTTCCTGAATATATTAAAAAATGAGCTCACTAACTTCAAAACATTATTTTGAAGGAATAAATTATACCCACATTTAAGATCAGTGGAGATAGGATTACTTTAATACTATAATTTTCAAAAGAGAAACAGAGGAAGAGAGGAAGGGGGGGGTCTGAATAGAGTAAAAAAGATCTGGGAAGCAAACACCAGAAAAATCACAGCCACATAGGTATACCACGGGAACTACAGAGACTTCTGCTGCTGCCTCTTCAGTTCTCTTCATAAATTCCTTCCTGCACATATAAATGATGGAAGATATCCTTCTTCAAGTGAGGAGTGTGAAAAATCTCTTCCAGTTTTAAAGGAAAGATAAATTTTGTAGTATTAAGTATATGAGAAATTAATTTACTTGGTTACCTAACATGTACACTATGTGACTACAACTAATTCATTTTGTAGTATTAAGTATATGAGAAATTAATTTACTTGGTTACCTAACATGTACACTATGTGACTACAACTAATTCTAAGGACTGATCTCTGTGTGTGTGTATATATGTGTGTGTGTGTGTGCGTATGTGTGTACATATAATATATATGAATATAAATATAATTTCATACAACTTTTTTCAACTCTGACAGAACTAAGGGAGAGATTAAAAAATACAGTGCTAATTCTAACACCAACATATTCGTGGGATAAGTTTGGGGGCACATGAAATCAGAGAAGGTAAAAATAATATTTTGCAAAGTATGTAGTACTTTCATATTAACATTATTTGAAACTTCTTTTCCTCTTTTAAGTTCAAGTTTTAGTGAACTTCTGATTATCCAACTTGGAAAGCATTAAGGACCTGCAAGGAAGTGCCACTGTGGTCAGGAAATAAAGTCCCAAAACACAGCCTAACATTTTATACTACATCCTATCAGAGGAGTTTATAAGCCAATTCTTCATCCTTTGCTTCACATTTCTTACCTTGGCTCCTTCTAAAGGCAAATCATGGCGTCTGTGTTTCCTCAAGAGCACTGGGTCAGAGCCCATCCTACTGTGCCTTCCATTTACATGTGAACTTGCCGTGACTCCAGGCTTTGGCGAGCCATCGCCTACGATGCGACATCCCACCAACTGATTAGTCCCAAACACATCCCGAGGACACCAGGCTTCAAGAGGCATTGGCTGGTCCCGGGATGGCACGCTTTCCATGTGATGGAAGTGTCTACTCAGTCTATTCTCCGGTGGGATGGGGGGAGGTCTTTCAGGGGGAGGGGGAGGAGGGTCTCTTAAAGGAGGAGGTGGTGCTGGGAGTGGTTTGTCCTGTTTTCTCACCATACAAGGAGAAGACTAAAGAAAAATGAGAGAGAGAAAAAAAGAGAATGACTAAAGTTTTACCAGCCAACGAAATGACTTCCAGACTAATATATTGTTGTATTTGTTTTCTAATTCATAATGGAGCAATATTAGATTTTTATGTCATTTTTAATAAGTTTTTTTTGTCACCTGTTAATAAAAAATTTTTAAATCATTGAAAAGCATACATCAATATATTTCACCAGATTTTTTTTGTGAAAGAGAGCATGTAAGTGCAAGTGTTCTATTATAAAAATTATACAGAAAGATAAAAAATATAAAATGACTTGGACACTATAATATTATACCAATAATCTATTTTTTTGCAAATTTCTATGATTTAGAAGAGAGAGAAGAAAGCTGGGTATGGTGACACAGGCCTTCCAGTACTTGGAAGGCTGATTCAGGAGGAACAAAGTTCGAGACTGGACTCAGCAACTTAGCAAGACCCTGCTTCAAAATAAAAAAAATAAATAAAATAGGGCTGGGAGTGTGGCTCAAAGGTACCTCAGTTCAATCCCCAGTATCAAAAAGGGGGACGGGATAAAAGAAATACACAAAAGTTGTTTTTCTTTTTAAAGGTAAACTACATTTTGTAATATTTCTGGAAGATTAATTTTTTAATTTTTGTTTGCATCACTGAGTATCAGTGAAGCTAATAGAAGCAAATGTGTTCTGGCTCTTTGTTTTATTAGTTATTATAAGAAGAGTGAAAAGTCACAAATAATTGAGCAGCAATAATTATAGAATTACATAAATTTTATATATTCTTAAAAAAATCAGTCTGATTTTCACAAAGAAATATAAAACTCTACACCTCCCTGAATTGAATTTGTGTGCCTTTCCATAGCTTCTGACTTTTACTTACATGGCTCATCTGATGAATGACTTATCCTTTTAATAGGAAATATCAGAAAAAAGAATCTGTTCATGGTTATGTAATTCCAAGTCACATCCTAATACCTTTTCATATGATCTTAAAACCAAAATAGCCATATTACAGGAAAAGCAAACATTACTAAAATATTGTACTTCCCACTAATTTTAGATTATAAAGCATATTAGAATGGAATTAATTTCTAAGTTATATGTTTAACAAAGTAAAATATATCCTTGTTATCAAATTTGGAAAAAAAGAAATACACATAAAACTAAAATAGACTGCAGGCTTAAATTTACAGAGTTAGAATTATGTATGTCTGTAATATTAAGTAGTAATGTAATTACTTTCCAAATATTGTGATTTGTCATAATTAATTTCTTCGGGCATAAAAAGTACATAGAGCTCTCTCTCCTGAGTCACCTTGAAACATGGGAGATAATTTATCACACCTTAAGCCCTTATGCAAATATACTCCCATCACATTTTTCTTGTCATGACATTATGAAAATGAGTGTAAAATATAATTTGATAACAGCATGCAAATTATTTTAATGCATATAATGACCTTTTAAATCCATTTTACAGAATAACTATCCTTACATTGCTATTTATTTTAGCAAATCAGAGGGCTACAGACATGTGCTCTCTCTGAATAAGTCTGTAACTTTTGTAGTAATAAAGGAAGAAATATGATAGTGGGCTCACCAAAAGCAAAATGAGAAGTCCATCAAAGTTGTTCAGAAACAATTAAAAGCACAAGAAATATGGGTAATGGTATATAGGGGACCCTAAGCAATTACTGATTGTTGCACAGGACTACGATCTCTCTTCCTAATGAAATTCATTTACCTTTGGTGAACCAGTTGGGCTGCCACAGGGAGAACGAACTATGCCTTTTTGAATTAGGTCCAAGCGAGGAGGCACTGGTGGCAGGCTGAGATGCGGGATCTGGAGCGGGTCTGACTGTGGCTTTCTTCTCTGGGAGATGGGAGAGGATCCTGGTGATGTGACCGGTGAGTTCTGCCTGTCAGTACACTAGAACAAATGAAGAGGAAGATGCTGTTTCTTCCATGTGCAGAGTGTATGCCTTTCAGTTCATATAAGGTGTTTGCTGTTATATATTTGCTAAAATAAACTCTAAATAATAGATGAAGGGCGCTCACATTGTCCCTGACAGTTATTATTATGAAAAAAAGTAGATCAATAGGTTTCTCCTACATATTACAGAAAGGGCCTAGCAAAAGCGCAGTGCAAACAATCAGCTTTGAAAGAAATCGGTTTATACTTCATAGACTGGAAACACACAATGAAGTAATGTGTACTTTTCTTAGTTATCCAGATTATAAACTTTCCTTAAAGCTTTGTGCATTTTAATACTGTGATTGGTGCATTATAATTTTACATCATGTGTAGCAATAGAAAAACTTAGAGAGGGCTTTGCTCCATATGAAATATGTGTCCAGTGCATGGTCTATGTTCCTGTAAACTAAACTAAATGGGATTTAAAAATAACTTTATGTTTAAAGTAACCTGATGGGCCCAGCCCATCAGCTGTGGGGCCTAGCAAGAAAATGAGTGCTGACGGCCCAAACAGAATCACACGAGCCGGGAGATGTGTCAAGCAGGATTTTGTTTATTTCTCTCAGGCAACCCAATTTAAAGCAAAAAACCACAAGGGGGATTTCCAACAGGAAACTATTCTAACCTATCAAGCTAAAGGTCACCCTTGCATGTGCAAAGCACATAACTTGCAGCCAATCACTGTACAATGCACGAGGGGTTCACGAGCATGGAAGCATTATTTGAGCCAATGAGGCTCAACATTACCAAATTGGGCTAGCGGGGGCAAGGAGAGTAGTTATGCCCTCCATATCCGCTCGGTGCTACATGTTGCAGATTCATTCATCAGAAGTTCAGGTGGTTGTGCAGACCTGCGCTAGACACTAGACGCTACATGCAGCTGATTCATCATCGGAAGTTCTGTCAGGCGGTTGTGCAGACGTCAACACACTTTGGGCTACATGTAGCTAATTCATCGGAAGTTCTGTCAGGCAGTTCGAGCAGATCCCAACAGCAACCTTTTTTTTTTCTTTTGGTGATACTGGGGTTCCTGGAAATACTTTTACCTCTGGGCTACACTCCCAGACCTATTTTTTTTACGATTTGGAAACAGGGTCTCTTAAGCCAGCTTCGAACCTGTGCAATCCTCCTGTCTCCGCCTCCCAAGCACGGGGATTACAAGTGTGCACCACCACGCCCGGCAAAAGTAACCATTTTTAAGGCCATTTATTTTTCTTAAGCCTTTACATAGAAAAAAAATCCTTAAGATAAATTATTTTTAAAACATTAACTAAAGCTACTGGCTGAGTATGGTGACACATGACAGAAATCCCAGCACTTGGGAGGCTAAGACTACAGCATCAGAGGTTCAAAGCCAGCCTCAGCAACTTAGGTTGTCAGCAACTTAGCAGGACCCTTTTTAAAATTAAAAAAGTAAAACAGGGTATGGAGTGTAGCTTGGAAGTAAAATGTCCCTGGGTTCAATCCCCAGTACCACAAAATATAAAATAAAATATAAATAAATAAGTAATATAGAGCTGAGGCATGTTATAGAATGCCCCTGGGTTCCATCTCTAGCACTAAAAAGAAAAAAAAAAATCTAAAAAGTCTGTACTTCTAAAAACTGCTAAGTTTCCATGTTATTACAAGTTTTCCATCTTGCTTGGTGGATAAAATACCATCAAAAGCCAGTAACAAGTATTTTGTGTGTCTGTATGTAAAGCTTCCTTTTTGGGATGTTCGGCTTATCTGTTTGTGTTTTAATGCACATAACCTGGGTGTCATTTGGTATAAACACCACTGTAGTTAATTAAATAGCTTTACAAGCATAGACAATATTCTGCTCTGTCAAACCAGGCAATTTCCTTTTCAAGGCTAAGTTAGCCTTTGAAGTTTAAGGCGTAATTTCTGTAGTCTGCTACATCAACGTGCTATGCTTTGATAGTCATCTGTTTCTGAGTGTTAGCACTTAGGGCTTTAAGCTTGCTTTAAGTCATTTTTCTTCTAATGTTGCTTATAATAAAAGCAGCTGATGCTCTCTCATGACAATTTAGTTTGTTTCAGCAACAATGAGAAAGATTGAGACATTCCGTCCTTATCTGCGATGGGACAATAGATTTGTGTTCAGATCCACATTAAATTATGCAGTATATGGCCTTTTATTAACTAAAATTTACAACTTATTCAAATTTTCTTTATTTTTACCTAATGCTCTTTATCTGCTCCAGGATCACATGTGTAAGTACCACATTAGTTTTAGTCATCATGCCTGCTTAGCGTCCTCTTGAATCTGACAGTTTCTTAGACACTCATTTCAGATGACCTTGACAGTTTTGTGGATTACTGGTCACATGTTTTGTAAAATGATTCTTTCTTGGTATTTGCCTAATGTTTTTAATATTAAAGTGAGGTTATTAATTTTTAGAAGAAAAACCAAAGAAGCAAATGTTGGATCATATCATATAAAAGTGTGCATTCTATGAACATCGCTGCTGATGTTGACCTCGATTACCTGCCTGAGGTATTTTATCCGTGATAAACTCAACAGTTTATCGAGCCGTCCTGTATTTTATTTTTTTTTAACTTTCTTCCTATAGTATACTCTTTGCAAGAAAGTCACTTCACAGTTCACATTATAGAAGTGTGGAGTTATGCTCCCCTTTGTAAAGGCTTTCAAATAATAAATCTGAGTGGCTACTAGGTTTATACCGAAAGGAAATAAAATCATTTTTATCAAAGAGCAACCTGTATTCCTATATTTATTTCAGCAATCTTCATAACAGCCAAGACATGGACTCAACCAAGGTTTCTACCAACAGATGAATGGGTAGGAAAATATGGTATAAACACAAAATGCAGTATTACTCAGCCATAATAAAGAATGTAAGCCTGTCATTTGTGATAACAAAGAGAGAACATGTAAATAAAATAAGCCAGGCACAAAAAGACAAATATACATTTTTTCCTCATAGGTAGATGCTAAAAAAGTTTATCTCATATAAACAGAGTTGAATTCTTAGAAACTAGAAATGGTAAGGATAAGGGGATAAAGAGAGGTAATACAACAGGGACCAAATTACAATTGATAAGAGGGATTAGTTCTAGTGACCTATAGGATAACTACTGCCTATAATAATCTATTATATATTTCAAAATGAATACAAGAGTTCTAAGTTTTCCAACAAATACAAATTACAAATATTTGAAGATAAATACTAATGACCCTGATTTGATAATGATACACTGAATACATATATAAAATTATCATACTTTATTTCATAAATATGTATCAATATTATTTCAAGTAAAAGTTTTAAAACAGAGCAAAAGCTGCATGCATGTATGTTTGTACCACACTGAAGCTCATTATGATGTAAAATTGTGAAGCACTAATAAAAGTATAAACAAATTTTAAAAAGGAAGAAAAAGAATAAACTTTCAGTGGCTAAAAGAAGCTTCTTTACTATCTCAGAAATGCTTGAATATTGTCATAGCACTGCTGAACTGAAAAGTCTCTTTCTCCCTCCCTCCATCTTCTTTCTCTCTACCTCCCTCTCTCCTTCTCTCTCTTTTCATTTGGTGCCTAATAATTTAAACTAGCTTAATACAATTAGACATAATTTTATATGGCAATTTAAGAATCTCTTCTTAGTAACTTCATCTATCTCTTAGCTTGCTAGGATAAGTGCAAATTATTTTCAGTTACTAAATTGCAGAAACTCTATTGTCACAAACTGATTTTCAGGTAGCTAGTGATTTTGAACAAAATAATAATTCTAATGAAAAATGCATAGGGCCTCACATGGTCATAAATTTGAAACTTCTAGAGTAAAATCAATCTTAAAATCATCATAAAGCAGAAAAAATTCCTGTTGAAAAGCTACATCACAGCATTGTAGATCAGGAGATGTCACAAGATATCATATTGTCCATCAACACTATTAAAATCTGAACATTACTATATATAAGAATTGAATTAGCAAAATTGTTACTTTATAAAAATGCTTTGTTCTAGCTACTATCTTTATAAAGGAGAATGGAAAGACAAAGCTATTCAGAAAGTTCAAGAGAGAGACGAGAGAGAGAAAAAGAGAGGAAGAGAGAGAAAGAGAGAGAGAGAATATGAATGAGAATTTATAGGCTCCATTTGTTCAGTTACCAGCAGAGATATATTTTTTTTCAGTGCTAGCTGTACTCACTGCAAAGACCACTAAACAGGACCTATGCTTCTCTACTCATTTTTCTTCTGCAAATAATCCCCCCTACTTCCTTCATTACCTGAAACAGGACACACAATTCTGACAAAGCCAGTGGCCCATCATAAATAACCATTAGAATTTGACCTTCCACCCAAACTGGATTAATTACTAATGTTTATGTGGTTACCATGGTCTTAGCATGTTTAAATAATGTGACTGACATGATGGGAAGTGGGTAAAGAGCTTGTTAGATGTTAAAAGACATAATGAAAATCCTCAGAACAGACACTCAAACCGATGTGTGCAGGTAAGTAATAACCTTGAACTTTAAGAAACTCAAAGACAAGCAGAGACTCTGCAGCTTTGTGAATGTAATTGGAAAGCCAGCTTGCTTAGCACGATTCATATTGTGTTCTGAAGGTGACTGTATACTGTCCTTTTGAACTAATTCATTTTTTCAGCACTGCAGTATCTGTAAGTTGGCTTAGTTAGAAGGATTTTATGGAAAGAATATTTAAGTATCTGAAGGATAGTGATTATGTAGACTAAAATCATAACTTATTAATTTTCCTGAGTTGTTCTAAATTATAGCAAAATTCCCACTTAACAGTAGATAATTTATCAATGTCCTTTTGATGGTAATGCATTATTCTTTGCCAAACCTTTGTAATTTTTGTGAACAATTTCAGATGGGGCAAAACACCTTTACATTACCTTTTATTTCTGGCAAAATTCCACACTAACTATGAAAATGTGTAAACACTGTCAGTAGATGAATTTCACATGAAAGGTCACTTTTAATGTACTTGAGTAATCACAAATTATATTGTTCTGTCCTTCCAATTTGAAAGTCTGAAAAGAAACCTAGTACAATGTCAAACAACTCAGCCTGTAAAATTAAGTTCTTAGGTATTAATAATTCATTTACCTTTCTCTTCTCCTAAATAAAAAGAGAATTAAAATATAAAATATTTCTCCTTTAAATGGTTTTGTCTCTATGTAATATTTGGATTTTTATTAGTATTTTAAAGGATTTGAGTTCTGGAGTAACAGAATTTCCCCAGCACTGGTAGTCACTGGGTAAAATAAATGCCTCTAAAGCTGGGACTTGACAAAGAGATATGGTAACTTGACTTTAGTCCATGAATACTTATCATTCTCTTAACTGACTCCATAATCAGCCCTTGACTCCTCTTGGACTCTTCTAGAGTTGAGTTCTAACTCCGACCTTGAGATTAGCCAGTCACACGAAGTGAAGGGTCATATGTTTTCATATGTGGAAGTTAAGAGAAACTAAGAAACAAAGAGGACTCCAGATAAATGGGGGGAGACACCACAAAAATGGTGGAAAGGGATGGGGGAGGTAAGAGAAGTGAAAGGGGAGAACTGGCAATAAAAGCTGTTCAAATAATCCTTTGTTCATAATGAAGTTATAAATATCAATGGTGATATTTTGTATGGAAAAAGGGAAAGAGGAGAGAGAAACCACCAGGAGGAAAACAAACAACAAACACTGAGTGCATGTGCTTCTGGCTTCTGTCACTCTTACTACGATCAATGATTAAAATGTACCAAACAACAGAAACGAGTCCTCAAGCCATTTATTTTTCTCTATTTCTGCTAAGTGATAATGGGAGTTACGGGGGAGGGAGGTAATAATACAATTAGCAAAAAGGGAGCCAACATACAGGCTCAGTTTTAAATGTTACAAATGTGAACTAAACAAATATAATCATTATTACCTGATTTGTCGAGTATGCCCTTTAATCATAATCATCTCCATTCTGTGTAAGAATGTAGGCTTCATATGTTAAATATACAACATCTTGGATAAGAGAAGGAAGGCATTTATTTAAATTTTGAGCCGGGCGTGGTGGCGCACGCTTGTAATCCCCTGCTTGGGAGGCAGAGACAGGAGGATCACGCAGGTTTGAAGCCAGCCGCGCGCGCTGGCTTAGGAGACCCTGTTTCCAAATAAAAATGTAAAAATAGCTCTGGGAGTGTAGCCCGGAGATAGAAGGGCTTCCAGGAACCCCAGTACCACCAAAAAAAAAAAAAAAAAATTGATTCATCAGGCATTTTATTGATATTTACATTCTTGCTTAAAAATGTTAATTTTTAGTGTTGCTAACAAACTAATCTCTGATACCAGCTGATTATAAAGAACAAGTATATTTTTTATTTTATTTTATTTTATTTTGGTGGTACTGGGGTTCCTGGAAGCCCTTCTACCTCCGGGGCTACACTCCCAGACCTATTTTTACATTTTCTCAATTTGGAAACAGGGTCTCCTAAGCCAGAGCGCGTGGCTGGCTTCGAACCTGCGTGATCCTCCTGTCTCTGCCTCCCAAGTGTGGGGATTACAAGCGTGTGTCTCCATGCCCGGCAAGAACAAGTATATTTTAAGTAACTTTATAAATAAATGTATAACGGCTTCAAATATAGTTTTCCTATGTGAAATATTTAAATTTTAGTTAAAACATTAAAATATTGTGCAGTAATGGAAAAATCATCACCAACTGGTATTATCAGCAAATTACAGAATAAGGTTAATCCTTTTCAAGGGGATAGTATGGTTGCATAAAATTAAATGATGTATTACAAAATAAAGACTGAAAACATTTTATTTTCATTTGTATGATATATATAGAGAGATTATTTTGATGTAGATGGGACAAAATGCAACCTATTTCAAAAGCTCCAAAGTTCCAGGCATGGCTTATTAATTTATTCTGCAAAAAATAATTCTATCCCAAAACTGGTATTTCTTATTGTGTCCTAGATAATTCCTCTTGGTATCAGATATAAACAAAGTAATACCAACAAAACCAAAAAAAGGAAGGGAGGAAGGGAGGGAGGGAGGGAGGGAGGGAGGGAGGGAGGGATTCATACAATGCCATACAAAAGTACTCTTGGATTGTTTGTTTTTACTAACACTGAACACATATTTTTCTTTCTTTTTCTTAGAGGATGCCTTAAGATATTACAAACTATGAGAGGAAAAATAGGTTTATATCTGTAGGAGCATGCATGTTGTCAAACTGTTTGCCATAATGAATGAATCCTTGTGTCTTTTAACTTTTCTGTTCAGTTAATTCTTTCTTGAATATAAAATATGTACTGATACTATAGTAATTTCAGAATTATAGAAAAATACAAAAATATTCTGAAAAACGCATATAGCCATTGATGACTATTACTAACCACAAATGCAATTTTGAATCCCCTCTATATTAATTTATAACACACCTAAAGAAATTTAGCTGCCATTAAACATTCTTCATGAACATCTTAAGGGGTGTATTATTCAAGTGACATTTACACACCAATTCTCTTGGTATGAACATTAATGTATTATCAATTTTTCACTTTCAAAAAGTAGTGTGACAAAGAATTCCTCAAGCACATACATTCTAATTTTTAAAGAAGGAATTATAAGCTGGGTGTGGTGGTGCACGCTTGTAATCCCCGCGCTTGGGAGGCAGAGACAGGAGGATCGCGCTGGTTCGGAGCCAGCCTTGCTGGCTTAAGAGACCCTGTTTCCACATAAAAAAGTTTAAAAATAGGTCTGGGAGTGTAGCCCAGGGGAGTATATCCTGGAGGCAGAAGGGCTTCCAGGAACCCCAGTACCACCAAAAAAAGAAGGAATTATAGAGCTTGTTGAACACAGAACAAGAAATTAAACTATAGAGAGATAAGTCATGAAAAAGAGGATGTAGACATAGAACTATACAGAATTTTGCAATTATTTAAAAGCATTTATTAGTATAATTCCATTTATCTTGACCCCAAAACTCAATTTTCTCCTAGAATTAAACTTGCTTTTAGGACTTTATTATTTATTATCTTTTCAGTTTTAGTTCCTTTTGAAATTTGAAGGCTGGGCCTGCCTTGACTCCTATCTATAGTACTATCATACCAGCCTAAATGATTAACTAACAATCTCTCCTAAATTCTTAAATATTTGTAGCAGATAAGTATGTCTTTTACAAACTGAAATTTGGGGGCTCTAGCAATGCAAAGGCCACATTGGACTGTTTTATGTCTCTATATTCACCAACTTTTCCAGCCCTTTCCTTAATAAATAAATACACACTGTTCTTTTGTCTTCTGACAAAATTTATAGAATCCTTTAGCACTTAGAATGAGATGCAACAAGTTGGGGTATAGCTCAATGGTACAGTTCTTGCCTTGCATGTGTGAGACCCTGGGCTCCATTCCCAAAACAGAAGAAGGAGGAGGAGAAAGAGAGGGGAAGCAATGAAAACTAAAAAGCACATGGCCAGATTCCATATGTGCAAAAATATGTCAATGAATATAAAAAGAAAATAAAAACTCTGGATTAGAGTAAGATGTTAATGGCTATCACAACAAATAGAGGTATCAGCACTTTCAATTTCAAAAGAAAATTTTGACAGAAAAGTCCTAGAAGCAAAGCAGTCAAAAGTCCATCATAGCACACTCAGCAATGATTATTAATATTACTATTAATAATCAGGGATTCATTCTAGTTTAGTCACTCTTCACTTTATCCAAACCTTTAAATAATGATTTTATAAAAGCTTTAATAAGATCCATTATGATGGAAATGGCAAAACATTTGGTAAGAAATTTCAAGCCCTGGCAGGCTATTATAAAAACAGGACAGGAGAAAACCTCTCCAATTACTAATAAGATGAGAATTCTGACAATCCCAGTGATAATCAAAGTCAATTTTATAATACTACTAGCAAGATTTTTACTTCATGAATTTTTATATCTGAACAAGGTAGATACACGTATCATAATAAGGATGGAGAAGACTCAGAGTCAATGTTTTTTCCTACATGCATGAAAATTAATGAAAGACACTGATCAAATTTTTATTACATAAAATAAAATATTATAAGTCCATTTCCTTTCTAACCATTCTCATTTCTTCCTCATATTAATCTGTGAACATAACAAAATCAGAAAATATTTAAAATAGCCCACGCTGAATATTATTCAGAAGGTACATACTGTAGCAACATTTACCCCCCAGAGTCACACATTCTATGTAGTTTATAGTTTAATATAGTTTTTATAGAACTATCTCATATCATCTATTCTGGAGTGCTTCTACCATGGATCCCTTTTAGATAATAAATCAAGGATTATATGAAGCATATGGTATAAAAGTAACATAATCATTTTCTGCTTATCCTAGGTCATGTTCCCAGAAACCTCAATACATAAGAATACAGGGAGAGACTCAAGAGTGAAAGAAAGTCCTCTAAGTAGGAGATAATTCTCTTGCATTTCTTTCTATAGGAAGAGAATATAGGGTCCTTGCTTCTGAAATACTGAAAATATGCATATTTGATCAATGTGCAAAATAAAGTTAAATTCATAACTATGTTCCAGGAGTAACTTAAGAAATTATCAGATATTACAAATTAGAAACAATGAAGAAGAAAATGGTCAGCAATGTATAAGTGGAGAAAAACTGACTGGAGTAAGAGGTGACTTCTCATTGAGTTAGAGAGGGAGGTGGTCAATAAAATTACCAAGAAGGTGTACTTTAACGTAGTGCAAACAGTCTCACATATGGGAATAATCCCGAGGGCACCACTTCATTAAAACAGCAAACACTGTTACTGCACAGAGCTGTCCTGCTTCTCCTTGAAGTGCCTCTAAGGGGAGGGGCAAGATCTCCTGGCCTGTGACTACCTGCTATGACCCTGAAATTCCTTTGAAGTTTCACATTTTAGTTTAAACATTTGTATAGCCAGGCTTGGTGGCACATGCTTGTAATCCCAACATTTGGGAGGCTGAGATGGAAGGATCAAGGTTCTCAGCCCCAGCTGTGAGGCACTCCACAACTTAGTGAGATCCTGTTTCAAAATAAAGAATAAAAAATAGGGCTGGGAGCATTACTCAGAGGTAGAATGCCCCTGAATTCCATCCCCAGACCCTCAAACAAAAACAAAAAACAAAATGTATAAATGTTGTGTCCTGATCCAAATATGTATGGTTTTAGTTTAAATATATGGTACCTCTCTCTTCATTCAATTCATCCTTCAATCTTGCAGCAAAATGTAAGCTTCCAGAAATATATTGTGGTGTTTGTAGTGGCTTCTTAGGCTCTTTGGTTCATTTTGCTACATAAGCAATTGTTGGAAGGCAGAGAAGGGTGACATATAACTCAGAAATATTTTCATAAAAAACGGCTGAGAAACAAGAACAACGTGAGAATTAAAGGAATAAATTTCAGTCACTGAAAAAAAAAAAAAGCCCTCTTGTGAAACACTTATTGCTCCACAAATACTAGGTAATGCTGGTTGGAACAACAGGCAATTACGATTTGGTGACTGTAGGTCTTTTCTCTACTTTAGGGAATGCTCCATCATTTTAATTTACTTATAGTACAGAAAATAAGATTACTACAAATTTATCTGGATTACTGAATCCTTAAAATTAGTATGTCAGCTGACAGGGTAGCAACTTTGCCTTTTGTGAGTTTCATACATGAAACATGGTGTATAGTAAATTGTTTTAATATGGCCATGCAATAAAATTACAACTGTGTATTAGTGATATATTAAAGAAGAACCAAATTCTTGCGAAACCAATATAGTTTCTGTATCTAATTCTTCCTAAATTGGATAGAAGGTAGTAAGAGCAAAAAGCAAAATTCCCACAGATATTTCAAAATGCTGATATTTATTTGTAGAAGTAGAACAATATTTTAGGAATTTTAAATTTATGAAAATATGTTAATGACCATAATTAGCATTTACAATGTGTCAGCACTCTTCTAGTGTATTAACTCATTTAACCTCAATCCTAAGAGGCAGGCTTTTACAAGAAAGTACTTAAAGCACAAGGAGGATTAAATAATGCAAGGTGCATGTATACTAAATAGCAAAACTAGAAAACAAGGAGTCCAGGGAGGACAGCTTTACTTCATGATGCTGTAGTTAAGAAGAGTGTCACCATTGACCATTCAGCAAAAGCGAATCTCAAAGTAAGCTTCGTGTGTGTCAGGCACCATGTGCAGCAATAAAAATAAATATAAGAATAAGGTACACAAGGTTCTCAAAAAGCTGAGTCTGCAAGAAGATCTGGACTCATAACTGAGGACCAGAGTTCAAGTGCTCCTTCTTCTGGTAGGCTACATATTCAAACCACTTTAGAGAAATGTCAGTAACATCTTCATTGTAATGCTGCCCGCAACATCATGTAGCACTTGGATGAGGAAGTAGTTTCCTTTGTTCATAAATATGGAAAATGCCACTATTTTGCATGAAGAGATTTTAAAAAGTCTGGAACCAGGATGCAATTAAATGCCAATCAACCTGTGCCTCTGGACTGCTTACTGCTATGCATGATTCATGATTCCACTTGAAACTGCAGCAGGGAGAGCGGAGGCACCATGGTTAGAACGTTTCTTCCTGGATGCACCATTCCGTGGGCTGCAAACTGGTGAGCACCTTTGCCTCCGCCCACTCAGATTCCCCCACCCTTCTGTCATTATGGAAACCAAAAATGTTCCCCAATATTTCTGGATACTAACCTGGAGTAGAAATGTCCCCAGTCATGCACCATGCTCTACAGTTTGAACGTCTATCTTTATTTTCTAACATTAGTATTTATTTGTTTCTTAGTTATTAGGGTATCGTAATCATGCATTGTGATGAGGGTCAGGATGATTGAAACACACATGCACACAGCACCTGTCATTTCTTCCACATCTCATCTGTTCCCTTCCCATTTCATGTGCATAATATTACAATAGGTTTTGACAGCTTCATATGCGAGCACACCATTATTTAACTGTATCCTTTGCCCTGTCTCCTGGTTTCTTTTCTTCATCTTTGAGCCAGGCGTGGTGGTGCATGTTTGTAATCCCAGCATTTAGAAGCCTGAGATAGGACGATCTTGGTTCATGGACAGCCTCGGCTACTTAGTGAGGCCCTTTGCAACTCAGTGAAACCCTGTTTCAAAATAAGGAATAAAAAATAAATAGGCCCGGGAGGTGTAGCTCAGAGGTAGAATGCCCTGGCTTCCATCCTTGGTACCACACACAAATAAGAGAGTATATGCAAATTATTTACTTTGTATGTAATTTTATGTACTTCACAATTAATACGTTCATCGACATAATTGCTAATATAAGACTTCTCTTACACCTCTGACAGAATGAAGCAAATCTCTTTGTAGCAATAGCTGTGATCTGACTGAAGCCAGAGAGAAGGATGTGAGATTCTTGCCAATCACACACCTGGACTTCTTCTGAAGGTTCACATCAGAACCAATTATCCTGAAAACCTGACAGCTCAAGAAAGCAGGCAATAAGACAGATTCAGGCAAAATGTAAAGCATCTTCTACTTAAAATAATAAAATAACTCCTATCTAGGATGGCAATTGACGCAGTGCTTTATAGATTTATAGGTTCTATTTGCTTCTGTAAAGATTAACATTATTAAAATGCATAGTGTCTAAAGGAAAGAATAAAATACATTCTATAGTATCAGTATGACCCTATTCATAAACTCTAGCTGTGCATTATTACAATGGTTACAGGAATATACAATTAGTCCAGTCCTCTATGCTATGATGGAAGCATTACCAATTTAAAGAATGCAATATGCTTAAGACAGGCAGAAACAATTTCACAATATAGTCATCAACTGGCTCATAAAATAAGAGAAAGATGAGTATTTGAAATGGCAGATAAAAATTGAATTCTCTGCTGGATAATGAGTGACAGGCACTCTTGGAAATAAGACAATGAAATACTTTTTACATAAGTGAATGAATGAACAAATGAATGAATGTGACAATAGAATAATTATAAAACAAAGCAGAAGTAAATTCAGATGGAAGAATTACAGTGTGAAAATGACTAGTGAGGTTTGTTTATGAACTCTCGTGTAACAGAGGACTGGACAAATCTATCCAAGTTTGCTGTTTTGTGGAGATATGTATATATACACAGTTAGTGTACACACATAATAGATCAGGTCACTGTTCTCCAGAACAAGTGTATATGTATATTCATTTTTTAAAATTTCATTTAGTCAATATTCACTAGGTGTACTTAGGTAACAGGGCACACAGATTAAATAAAGTACTGTCTATACTCTTTAAGAATCAACAGTCTATAATCAACAAATTCAGCAAAGTGTCTGGATACTAAATCAATCTCAAAAAATAGAAGCTTTTCTGTACACCAACCATAAGTCCACTGAAAAAGAAATTCAGAAAACACTTCCACTCAGGATCACCCACAAAAAAATAAAATACTTAGGAATAAGCTTAACCAAGGAGGTAAAAGATCTCTACAAAGAAAATTATAAAATATTGAAAAAAGAAATCAAAGATTTTAGAAGATGGAAAGATATTCCATGTTCATGAATAGGCAGAATAAATATCACAAAAATGGCCATCCTTCCAAAAGTGATCTACAGATTCAACACAATGCCCATTAAACTACCAATATCATTTCACAGACATAGAAAAATCAGTCCTTAAATTTACTTGGAATAACAAAAAGCCCAGAATAGCCAAAGTAGCTCTCAGCAACAAAAACCATGCAGGAGGAATCACAATACCTGACTTTAAACTATACTACAAAGCCACTGTAATAAAAACAGCATGGTACTGACACAAAAACAGATACATAGACCAATGGAGCAGAATAGAAGACCCCCAAACAGGTCTACATACTTTCAGCCAATTGATTTTTGACAAAAAGGCAAAAACAAACACTGGAAAAAAGATAGCCTCTTCAACAAATAGTGTTGGCAAAACTGGTTAACCATATGCAGAAATTGGAAATTAATCTCAATTTGTCAACCCACACAAGAGTCAATTTAAGATGGATCAAAGACTTGGAAATCAGACCAGAGATCTTCAAGATCTTTGAAGAGGGCATAGGTTCAACACTTCAACACATAGTCACAGGTAAAAACTTTCTCAGCAAGACCCCAAAGGCATAACAAACCAAAAGGAGAATCAATGTGTGGGATTGTATGAAACTGAAGAGCTTCTGTTCAGCAAAGGAAACTGTCAAGAACCTCAGTAGAGAGCCAACAGAATGGGAGATTTTTGAAACTTACACCTCTGATAGAGGTCTAATATCTAGAATATACAGAGAACACAAGAAACTCAACATTAAAAACACAAATTTTCCAATAACAAAATGGGCACGTGAACTAAATAGACACTTCACAGAAGAAGAAATTCAAATGGCCAATAAATGCATGAGAAAATGCTCAACATCATTGGCAATCAGAGAGATGTAAATTAAAACTACCCTAAGATTTCACCTAACTCCAACTAGAATGGCAATCATTCAAAACACAAAAAACAACAAATACTGGTGAGAATGTGGAGGAGTGGGAACTCTAAAACATTGTTGGTAGAATTGCAAATTAGTGCAACCACTTTGGAAAACAGTATGGAGAATCCTCAGAAGAATGGGAACAAATCTACCATTTGATCCAGCAATACCACTTCTGGGTTTCCAAAAGAAAGGAAACCAAACTACCAAACTAATGCATGTGTATTTATGTTCATAGCTGTACAATTCACCATAGCCAAACTATGGAACCAGCCAAGATGTCCATCCACAGATAAATGGATTACAAAACTGTTGGATATGTACACAATGGAATTTGACTCAGCCATAAAAAAATACAATTACGGTATTTTCAGGGAAATGGGTGGAACTGGAGGACATTATGCTAAGCGAGATTATTCAGTCGTAGAAAGTAAGGAATCGGATGCTTTCCCTAATATGTGAAAGCTAGGGTGAATAGGGTCATAGGAGGAACTCCAGGTGAAAAAGGAGATCCTATAGAGGAGCAAATAACCTAACTGTGGGGATGGGAGAGTGGAGAGGGAAACTCTTTAAAGCACATGATGTACTTATTCATATAGAAGTCAACCACTAAACCAGGCATGGGAGGGAGGGATGGGGAGGGAGTGAGGTGGGGACTGGGTGGGGGCTTGGCTGGGTGATGTGTGTATTTATGTCTCCATAAGTTTTTTACGCCATTATGATGTATAAATATAATGCACTAATAAAAATATATTAAAAAAAGAATCAACAGTCTAATGGAGAAGCCAGTTTTCTACATATAATAAATTAGTGTAACTCCTGAAGTACAAGCACATATGAAGTTCTACAGGAACCTAATGCCACAACATTTTGCAAACTATTCAGAAAGAATTCAAGCTTGTACCCATACCAAAATTTAGGTTTAAGTGAAAGTTAAGATGCAGAGATTGATAAAATACTATAAAACTTAATGTTTAATTGACTAGAGGCAGATGAATGGGAAGGCATTTAATTAAAATATAATTTATCAGGCTGGGCATGATGGTGCATGCTTATAATTCCAGCATCCAGGAGGCTGCATCAGGAGAATCATGGTTCGTGGACAGCATCAGCTACTTAGTGAGGCCCTCCGCAACTTAGTGAGACCATGTTTCAAAATAAAGAATAAAAAATAGGGCAGGGGATATAGCTTGGAGGTCGAATGCCCCTGGGTTCCATCCCCAGAACCACACACACACACACACACACACACACACACATACGTGTGTGTGTGTGTGTGTGTGTGTGTGTGTGTGTGTGTGTATGAACAAATTGCTGCCAGGTTCTTTAAACTCCTAATATCTATTTTAGTAAAATATAACCCTGACTGAAATGTGACTTCTGTGACCAAAATGCCTTTTCACCGTTTTTGTAAAGAGGGAGGATGAATGTAAAAGTCTCTCAACTCCCTAACCTAAAGCTCACCAATATGCCAGAGAATGAAGCAGGAATGGTCTTGGCACTGAGCGGAAAGATTACAAAGAACCACTGCCATCACTTTGGGATACTCAGCATCTCCTATGCATGCTTATGTGTGTTTGTGTGTGGGCATACCATGCACGCATGCATGTGCGCGTGTGTGGGTGGGCGTGCGCACACACACATGCATGATACTAGTGGACTGAACAGGATCTCGCTGAGTTGCTGAGAATGTCCTGGAACTTGCGATTCTCTTGTCTCAGCCTCTCAATCTCAGCCTGCGACTGCAACACAGTACATTGGCTCCTGTTTCTCATTTTTTTGTGACCAGGACATCCTTTCAGCTATCACTGTCACTCCCGAAAGCAGACTCAAGTTTAACTTAATCCACTGGAACAGACTGGGATGTAACTTTTACAAGATTCATGGGGGCAAATATTTTCACCCAAAGCATAAAAGTAATTGAAAAATTACTCTTAAACCCTCAAATCCCCTTCCCTATATGGAGCACAGAAAGAACCCCCATTTAGAAAAGAAAATTGAAATGTCAATTTCCTAGCTAGAAAGCATTATTACCTAGTCACAACTTGATATGCTGTATGTTTCTCAAATACTTTTCTGTCATTTCCAATTTTCCATGCATTTAATACTTACTGTGTTCTAGACTTAGGACTACAAACTTTTGCTTAAAAGCCCAAATAGCAAATATTTGAGGTTTTGCAAAGCAAGACATCAAGGAAATTATGTAGGTACTTATATGGTCACTTTAACATATACTATTTTATGTATAAGACTATTCTTAATTCATGGAAAAAAGGACCATAAATCAATAAAAGACAGTATCAATGACATACTTTTTCATATAACTATCACCTGGGGAGGTAGGTCCTAATCCTTTCATTTTCTCAGATGAGGAGGTGAGGCTTAGAGAGGACATGTTACTTGGCTGTGTGAATAGGTCTCAGAGCCATAACTCAAAAATATGTCTTGTGGCTGGGCGTGGTGGCGCACGCTTGTAATCCCCACACTTGGGAGGCGGAGACAGGAAGATCACGCCGTTTTGAAGCCAGCCTTGCTGGTTTAAGAGACTGTGTTTCAAAAAAAAAAAAAAAATAGGTCTGGGAGTGTACCCCGGAGGTCGAAGGGTTTCCAGGAACCCCAGTACTACCAAAAAAGAAAAGAAAAAATGTCTTGTGTATAATGGCAAACAATATATCAACTCACATGCAGCCCTATCACATACGGAGACAGGTGAAATGATTTCTACTAATTCAGATTATGTAGTGAATTTTCAAATATTTACCAGATGTGATATACATTTTAATTAATATTTGTGATAAGAGAGTAAATATTTTATTATTTCAATGATTCAATAATGTCCTAGGTTTTTAAATTCTAGATTTTTTTATTTTGCGGGTTTAGGGATGGAACCCAGGGGCCTTCTACCTCCAAGCTACACCCCTGCCCTATTTTTTGTTCTTTATTTTGAAACAGGGTCTCACTAAGTTGGAGCGGGCCTCACTAAGTAGCTGAGGCTGTCTATGGACCATGATGCTCAGGTCTCAGCCTCCCGAATACTGGGATTACAAGTGTGCGCCACCATGCCTGGCTTCTAGATCTCTTTTGATTATTAGGGATTTAAATGGAGAAGTCTTTGTTACAGCCCTGTTTTATGAGGGAGGAAACTGAGGAAGAAAATTTAAATAATTTGCCTAAGATCCTGGCATTGCTGTATAACTGAAATGGCACTTTATTTCAGGTTTTCCTAAAGTTACAACTCTAGTGATTTTAAGATCCAATGCTAGCCTGGCATAGTGTCGATACCAGTAATCCCAGTACTTGGGAGGTTAAGACAGGAGGACTGAAGGTTCAAGGACAGCGTCAAAAATGTAGCAATACTCTTAGCAACACAAGACCCTGTTTTAAAACAGTAAAATAAAATAAAATAGAATAATAATATAAAATAAAGGGCTATGGATGTAACTCAGAGATAAAATGCCTCTGGTTTCAAACCCAAGCACCACACACACACACACACACACACACACACACACACACATTCCAATGCTCTGTTTTAATCTGAGACTTCTGTTTTTTTCATCCTGTTTTGGAATAATGACTTCCTGCCTTCTAACTCATAGGTCAAAAATGTCACATAATTCAAAACTAAAAATTAATTTAACTACTGACATTGAAGGTTGAAATATACTACAGTTTCTCTGTAAGTTAACTTAATAAATTTATGAGAATTTCTTGATGGGAAGAACAAAAATCACCTGAGTCAAGATAAATTTGAGAGCAGCCATGCTGGTAATACCAACATATTTTAACATGTAAATATGCGAAAGAAATTTATTTAGCCAGCATCAGACATTGGAGAAAAGAAATGTAGGAGTTTGCCATGAGGCAAAGTTTGACCATCTAGAAGTAAATCACAGAAATGCCTCATTTGTTCGCTGCACAAAGTGTTTTCCTATTACAAAGATAGATGTTCACAAGAAACAAAATCTGATGCCATAACACATTAGCATTGTTCCACCTGGATGGCAGATAGTTTTCATGCTACCTGCCAAATCATAATGAATTGCAGTGGAAGTTGTTAAGGGCTGTGTTGGAAGGTTTCATTGGCCAAGTCTAAAGTCAGCAGGAATGAACGCCTGGACTGATCAGCCGTGTCTGCTGAGTCAGGAGGAAGAGCAGAGGCACCGTTTCTACAGACCTTTGCCTAACATGTGCTACTGTTTCTCTCATTTTTGGAGTATAAAGCTTCTGAATGTTACCTGAATTTCGTGAATGTTTTTGTATAGAAAGTAGCCTGATATCCACAAGTCCAGCTCTCTGAACAACTACATGTGTGATATGCAAATTATTAAACTAACATCTCAGTTCATTGAATGTTAGTTTGTGAACTTGGTTATATAAACCCTAATGGACAGTAACATCCATTCTGAGTCAACTGTCAAGGTTAATTTTCTGAATTGGCAATGCAGATGAGGAAAAGCCAGCATATGGTAAATTCAGAGGCAAATCTCATGTGGCCACTTAGTCACAAAATGATAGGAGTGCGTTCTGTAAAAAACTCCATTAAATGTATCTAATAGAATAAATAAAGAGCATATTTAATAAATTCAGTCTAACCATTTATAATTTATTATTATTTTTTTTTCCAGTACTGGGGATGGAACCCAGGGACATTCTACTTCCGAGCTACACCCCCAGCCCTATTTTTTAGTCTTTTTTACTTTTTGAAACAGGTTCGCACTGAGTCATGAAGGGCCTGGCTAAGTAGCTGAGGCTGTCCACAAACTGTGATCCTCCAGTGTCTGCCTCCTGAATGGTGGGATTAAAAGCATGTGCCACTACACCTAGCCTATTTATAAATTTAATAACTTTCCTTCTTAAATTTTCCTTCATAGATAAGTAAGGCCAGGCTTAGATGTGAATTCTATACACACACTCTCACCATCCATCTGTCATTATGGAGTTTAAAACCAGTGTGAGTACCCTGACTAGAGAAACCAAGTCCTTAGCCAGCCTATGATTTTAGGAGCTTGCCAACATCACTTACATTCTCATCTTACTTTTGAATCCAGAATCTTTCTTTCCCAAGCCCAAATACACTCCATTTGTGACAACAGATTTTTCATGTCCTTGCACCGTTCCAACTAAACTCACATTTCTAGTTTTTACCTTTCGAACATTTGCCAAACGATTCATCATCAAGGATTCTTCTCGGTCATCGTCATCATCCAAGTCCAGCATCGGCATGCCAAAAGGGTCAATGATACTGCAGCACCTGGAGCCTTCATCTCTGGGATCAAAGGGGTCCACGATTATAGGCTCAGTTCCTTTTATCTCACAACGACAGAAGGGGCAGCCCTGGCCATCTGACTCCTAAACAAACAAACAAAATGCATCAATTGGCCTTTGTTAAAAACTAATGTCCTGAGACACACCAATGTTCTACATCTATAAAAAGTGTCTCTCTCTCTCTCTCTCTCTCTCTCTCTCTCTCTCACACACACACACACACACACACACACACACACACACACACAAAGGTTTGTAAGTAGGAAGTAGGAAACGAAAAGAAGAAAAAAAGGCTAACTTTTCATTTTTCTGAATGTTCAGTTAAATTTCTTATGCATCGGGGCTTTAGAGTTTTACAGAACACTGAAGAGTCAAATATTTCTCGCTGTATGAAAAGATACCAATACCAATTAAATATTTTATGAAAATGAAATTTTGGTAAAAATCATAATAAGGTAGTTTCAATTAAAACAATATGTTTTGAAGCTCATTTCTGGAAAAGTTTCTGTGCATATAACTAAGGATAAATATTTAAATTGGCCTAGATTTTACAAAATTTTTGATTTTAAAGAAACTGGTGGAAGAGAATAAAGTAAATTTATCTTTAAAACTATCATCTATCCTGAAAGCTGGTGATCTTGATTTAACTCATTTGGAATTTAATACTCTGTGAGATGTTGATTTTTGTCCTTAACCTTACATTCAAACCAAATACTGCAAACATATAAATTTTGAGATTATAAATGCCTTTATTGATAATGATCAGACATTCGTTCAATGTCTCTCTGAAATTTATTTCCCTAAACTAACTGCATTAATATTTCACAATTATCAGAGAACTAAGATAACAATGTTTTCTCACTCTGCCTACTATACATAGGTACTATAGACAAATTCAACACTTTTTTTTGCATTACACACTGATGACTTTAGTAGTATGCTATTCCACTAAAATTATGCACATATGTGAGAATACCAGTGCTAATCTCAATGTCTTATATGGGGAAGAGGTGGAGTGGGGAAGAAAGCCAGGGGAAAGCTCACCGAGTACTGTGTGTAAGTGTGTCACTATCATTGAGATTACAATGAACCGGTAAATGTATTACAAGAAATCATAAAACTATTTTAAGGGAGAAATGGGATAAATTACCATAATTTTAGAGATTAAAGATGAAAAAGTAAATATGCTATACTTTTATGTAGAATGTCCAAACAACTTGTTTTAAGAGGAAACTGGTGATGTGCCTGCCCTACAGCAATCCTCAGGCCACTAGTGGATGAATACTTTTGCTCTCCTCTCACTGGAGAACCATCATACATCTACTCTGTGGCACAAACATTGTTGGGTAGTTTTTTTTTTAACTTTTCTTGGATTAACAAATTAAATATACCCTTTGCCATGTATATTGTCAAAAGAAAAACATGCTCTGAGTTACTTAAAGAAAAAAACTGAAATATTTCCTTATTCATATGCTTTT
Organism: Muscardinus avellanarius; assembly: GCF_963383645.1. Classification (NCBI taxonomy): domain Eukaryota; kingdom Metazoa; phylum Chordata; class Mammalia; order Rodentia; family Gliridae; genus Muscardinus; species Muscardinus avellanarius. Next base: position 55,196,535 of record NC_137790.1, read on the forward strand.
ATTTAATTTGAAAAAATCCTGGAATGATAAAACTGTTAAAATGGCATGAAGAAATATAGACATATCTATATAGAATCCTTTGACGTCCACTACCAAACATGCCTGGTGAGCTTCAGGGTACTTCCAATTCATCATTTGGCAGATGAAAAATAAGACCTAATTCTTCCAGAGTGAATAAACTCTTCACATTGATAGTTTTAACACAAGAGAGTTTTAAAGTAATTAAGTATCTTACTTCAAAAAAGTAGATCTAAGCTACATGTGGTGACACACACCTATAAGCTCAGGATTTGGGAGGATGAGACCGGAAGGCCTCAAGTTTAAGGCCAGCTTCAGTAACTTAGCAAGACCCCCTGAATTTAGAGACCATGATACAAAATAAAAAATAAAAATGGCTGGGGATATATTCTGGAAATAGAATGGCCCTTGGTTTAATCCCCAGTACTGAAAACAAAATAAAAGCTAAATCTATAGTAAGTGAACAAGGTGTGAAAGAACTGCTGTTTTTTGCACCTTTAGTAAAAGAAAAAACACTGAGATCTTAGTGAACATTTTCATCATAAATACACTTAAAATTTCTTCTAGAACATTTCAAACATGTACAAAAATAACGAGAAAAGTATAACATGAATCTCTTGCAACTATCCCCCAACAGTAACAATCATTTTACACACAGTTTAATCTCCCCCATCCCTTCACTTGCTCCCTTTACATTTGGAGCTATTTTGAAGCACATTATAAAATTTAAAAAAATCAATAAAAATAATCCTGCACATTATATAAACTCATCAATAACTACTTTAGTGTATATAAATGAAAGCAGAAAATATTTTAGGTAACTAACTACAAAGTGATTATTGTAATTAAAAGTTATCTTATTCAATCTAAAAGCATTGTTTTTTAGTGCAATGGCTGGGATATGTAATCAATTCTATTAGGCTACTGAGGTTGTTAGAAACTCCAAGGCTAATTAACATGTTGTTTTGGTTAAGAATGACTTTAAGTTTATATCATCTATTTCCTCATAAGAATAACTGAAAAGATCTTAGTACGTAGGAAGAGAAGGTAAAAGGAAATGTGTTTTGATTAAAAAAAAAAAAAGACTAGGAATGGTTCATCTAAAACAGAATTAAGGTACTTTCTTCTTTAACCTTACTATGTGTGTTAGAGTATCTGTTAAAAGAGTAGGTAACACAAATGATATCTTCTCTTCAGCTTTACCTGTTGTTGAGAGCTCACATTACTCATAGACCAACAGAATAGCTGCAATGAACAGTCGTTTTGATTTGCAAACAGATCACACTGTGTCTCCTGAATGGTACTTACTTAATATGACTTCACCCATCAGTCTTTCTTCACAAACTGACTACTGTCATATGTAAAATATGTTAACCATAAATTCTCAAATGCCACTTGGGTTACTTATGCCCTAGTTTCTATCTTGTGGTTGATTGAATACACATAAATAATGTCTATAACAGACATGTAACTCATCGGGATTATGCTTCAATAATTAAAATGTTTTGTCAACACATACTTAATGCCAGATCAAAAAACCATATGTTAATAAAAAGAAAGACCAGTGAGCAACTGTGTTTCAAGTCCTCAAAATAGTCACAATCTGTGAATGTTAAGAGGAAGTACTTAGGACTCAATTATTCTAATTGAATCAGTTTATTTCATTCCTCAAATAAACTTTGTCCAAATCAGAGGATACAGGTGTTAATAAGTAAATACCACACGTGTCTAAAACTTTCCTAAAATATTCATGATAAAGTAATTCAGACTCATGCCCCAACTATTAACACTAAAAGTTAATGCTACACTTTAAGTAACCTCAGAATGAGTTAACATTGACAGATAAGCAAAGGGAATATGGTGGGAATTGGGGACGGTCTAAATGAGTGACTTAAATGAACTTCATTTTGAAGTTCAGTTTATATTTTCACTGTGTGTGTGTGTGTGTGTTCTCTTATCAGTATCTTTCAGTTTATATCACCTTTTTGTATTTCATTTAACTTTAAAATTATGATAAATCTTTTTCAGTAATGTGCAAAATATTTGATTTACATAGACATAAATACAAATTATTTATAAATAAACAAAGTAGTCTAGGTATATACTAAGCATTTTCAAAGCATAGTACTTCCCAAAGATTCTCAACATCATCTTGATTATAGAATAAATAAAGGTAGTTAATAGTAATCTTAGACTAAATGATCTGGAAGAAACAAGATCTTTGGTTTTGTGTTTTTTTCTGATGAATGATAATGAAAGGAGACATTAGTGAATATAGATTCCCCTAGTTTTGATTTTGACTAGCCTGATGCCGAGAAAAAATGTCTAGATATTTTGAATTAGGACACTGGGAATGGACTTCTATTTCTACCAATTATACTCTGTGATATTATATAAGTCAATGACATCTTATTTGCAAGATAAAATGGAATAATGTACAATTTAATAGACAACTATAAAACTGAATAATTCTGTTCAATGTTCTACAAAGTGCTACACAAATTCCATTTGCCAGAATTACTACAGAAAGTCTCAAAAACAAAGAAATATAGGAAGAGAACTAAGGAGACATTTTGGCATCTAAAATAAAATATCTCCACAGATATTTATTTACCAATTCAGTGAAAATAATTTTAAAAGTATATAATTATTATACACTAATTCTGCATAACTGAAAATATAAGATATTGACTAACCTATTTATTTGGAACAATAATAATTAATCTTATCTATAATATTAGCTAATTTAACCTTATAACCCAGGTACAATTATCTTTCCCATTTTACCAATAAGTAAGAGCTTTTGTAATAAGACAAAGGTTACAAAGCTAATTTGTACTTAGTATAAAAATGAAAACAAGTGGTCTGCTTCAAAATACAGCTTTATATTGACAAAGAGAGTTCACTTTTATTTTGGAAGGGAAATTTGTAGATCAGTTTAGAGTTTGTGCCATTCAGGAACTCAGAAGTCATTTTTTAGGTTTCTTAAAAAAGCACACAGGTAAACAATTCCTTTCGTTGTATCTCCTACAGGATCTGCAGCATCCTTGCTGCGTAATGTGCTGCTGCACAGAGGAGGATCAGAATGTCAAGGCTAGAGAGGCATATGTTTTGTTAACATTAACATGTGGAAGTGAAAGAAAACCCTCCAAGCTTTATTAACCAAGGGAAGAACAGAAATGCCCTGCACAGAGCAATGCTGCTTCAAAAATGCCTCTGGAAAGGTGACTGTTGGACTTATTTAGCATTCTGTGCCAATGCTGGCATGCTTTTTCAATTTATTAAATAACACAGATGTTTCAGAAGGAGAAAAGAGCAGCTGACACCTCTTCAGGGACCTGACTAATGGGCCATTATGACAGCAATTAAAGAATAACCACTTACAGCCTGTAACAACTAACTGACACCACTACCATGCATTTCTTAGATTTTCTGTTAATTACATAAAATTTAAGTCTCTAATGAATTTAAATTAAACCAAAGTAGGGTATCAAATGGAAAGAAATGCTGGTGAAGAATGACGTGATAAACACACACTGGCTGAACACATTATGTTTTACGGTCAAGGTTTAATTTTTCCTATTGGATTCTGACTGATTTATCATAGCTTCTTGGCAGACATGCAGCTCTTAAAATCATTTTCCTATCAGCACATTCAACCAAAGTAGTGAAAAGTAACAAGAAATGTCGAGCATCCATAACTGAATTTAAAGGATAACTGGATATTCATTTTAAATAATTATCAGTATCATCCTCCTCCATAAAATTTTCAGAATTCATGTTAACTTCTTAAAGCCCGGCACTGTGTCTGTGTTCCTAGATCAAGGATTAGTATGGAACATGGGACCCAGCCATGCTCAGTAAATCTTTCCTAATTAATAAATGAATGAATGAATTTGAGATCTTGAGGGAGAAATGATTCAAACAATCCAGGTCTGCTTTTACTAGCAAGGGTAAATTAAACAAAAAAAATCCCTGTGTACAATTTAGCTTGAATTATCTGATTGAGGAAAAAAATTACATAAACCAAATAAAATGCACTGGTTTTAAAGTAAAAAAAAAAATAGCACTATATCTTTTTGAAGCATGGAAAAATTGAAAAAGAGAGACCTATATTACTACCTGTAACCAAGTTCGGAGCCCTCATCCTCAGAATATTTCCCACTATAACGAAAAGAGTAGAAACAAGGTCTGACATTACTTTGCAGAACTAATTCACATTTCTACTATCAATTAGGTTAAGTCCAATGAGCTTCAAATTGAAGCTAAAGATTTTAGAATTACTAGTGTTTTCCAACTCTGTTTTAACTGGATTGTCTTTATTTATTACTTCTATTATTAAATAATGGAGATACTTTCCAATACAGTTTTAAATAATCAAAACAGTGCTGATCATGCAATGACCCAAAAGCTGCCAAAACAGATCTGCCCACTGGCCAGAAGCAAGATGAGTTGAAATTTGTACGTAAATGTAGAAATTTTCAGTTATATAAAAGTGAAAATGCTGATGGCTGAAGCTCACTGAACTAGTACAATTCCAATGAAATATTAGGACTACGGAATATTACTTTAGAATTCTCAAAGTTGCTCTAAAAACCACTTTATTTACAGGGAGAAAAACCTGAACCACAATAACAGTGGATGTTTCTTGGTATTAAAAAAAAAAAGAGCACTAAATAGAAACTTGGCCTTACTGCCTCTGGGTTAGTGTCACTAAAATTATAAACAAAAAGTGACAGGGTTCAACTATATTGGAAAAAATAAAAATGTGAAAAACTGAAGGTAGTCATATAATAGCTACTGCGTGAAGAAATGGGATCTGAGGTTGAAAATTTTCAAGACTCATTCTTAGACCTGGAGCATGACAAACTATCTCTGAAAGATCTCAGATATGTCTCAGAAAAGAAATGGAGGGAACAAGGATTTTATAAAGCTTTTCTCAATTCATCTACAAAACTGTCTTTATATTTAACAATATTAGAACAGTTTCCTCTCCATTATCTACCACTTAGTCTGGAAATGCTCATCAAGTAACTATCAACATGTAGATACTTCACCAAAAAAAAAAAAAAGAGAGAGAGAGAGAGAGATTCTAAATTAGACAAAGTAACACACATTCTAAAAGAAACATAAGTAAATATTAGAATAAAATTAGGTCAGAGTTTACAGAGACATTTACATATAATGTATCAGGAGACCATTTATTAGTAGAATACTATTTTATGTGGGTAGAATTGAAAATTAATACTGAAAGCTTGTACACATATTTTTATTCATCAATAAGCAAAATTCAATTAGATTAGTACAAGAAAATCATTCTCTAGTGGCATAAGCGTGATTTAATATGGACTGCTATTTCAACCTTCTGAATACTTCTGAATTTTGTCATTTTTTTAGGACTTGGCAAACTACTAACTTATTACCCTCTCACTCAGCCTGTTAAAAATTAATCAAAATATTGTTTCAGTTCAACACTTTATGTACTTCCCCAATTTCTAAAAGTAAAACTGAGAAGTACTTCAGTGTAAAAGAGGAGAAAATAGCAAATGTTAAGAATTGATAAATATTTTTGAACATCTTTTCATATAAGGTCACTAGATCAATATGAAAAATAATGAAATAAATCAAGGAATTGATTAACAACCAGCAAGAGGAATTACACAGTAAATAATGGATGGTAACATACAGAAAAACTGTAGTGATGTAAAGGGCAAAGTATTAAGAAAACAGTAATAACAACTGGGAAATAACCCTATTTTTGTATGTAACAAACCTTTTACAAATTGTTCACAAACTTGATAAATAAAATACAAAGAACTATCCTAGAAATACTTTAAAAAGGCAAAACATTATTTTAAAAAGTACACAGAATTTAAAGAATAATAATTTTCTTGTTTTACATTTTACTATATTTTAACTTACCCTGGATTACATAATGAAGGTACTTTATATAATACTTCAGAAAATAAATTTTACTAATCCAAGGTTTCTGTCAGACTAATAGGAGTTTTTGACTCTTAATTCACTCAATTTCTAAATACTGAGCACATTATCAGCTTAAAGATGTGGATTCTTCCACATGTATATTTGTGCACAGTCCAAAATAGGATGCTCATGAAAACAGGCCAAGACACACAAACAACCCTACTAGGGGTTGGGACAGACCCTAAATTCGGGGTTTCTTTTGAGAAAAATTCAAAACTTGTAGTTTCTTTGTACTTGTGAGACCCATACTACTGTACTGAATGCTAGAGTCTATTCAAAGCGATGAGATAAACAATCTCCCTCTCTGTTAGTTTAGTACTTACCCTAAAATACAAATAGGTATCTAGAAAATCAGTCCTAAGTAGTCCCTCCCAGAAAGTTAGGCATGGGACCAACAGCATCTTTGTAATATCTTGTACAGATACATTTGAAACATACTTGTAAACAGACAATTGTTTTCTTCCAGCATACCTATATATGTTACGAGTCACTTTGGTTTATTATTTTTGTATTTTTGGCAATAAGGATTGACCCAGGAGCATTTTACCACCAAGCTACGCTTCCAGAACTTTTTATTTTGAAACTGAAAGTTGATGAGGATGTACTTAAACCTGTTACCTCCTGTTTCAGCCTCTCAGGTACTAAGATTATAGGCATGTAACACCATGTCTGGCTTGGAAGTCATTTCTTAAAAAGGCATTGCCAAGTTTATATAAATAGCAATTAAGTACTTATCGGCTGAGAATGATTTTGGTTGATGCCACAATGAACATTTCTCTAATCTCTCTCTGTATTATGCAAGTTCATCAGTATAATGAAGAGATAACAGGAAATAAAGACAAAGATACAAAGAAAAACCTAAGGCAAATTTAAACCAAAACAAAACACTAAGAAGAGAAGTGCAGGGATGCTGAAGAATTTTACTAAGGTAGCAAAGATGTCTGAGAGCTAAGAAAGAACTCTGAAACTGTAAACCCACTATAGTTTATATTCTAGTTTTTCTCTTTTGTCTAATCCTTAAAAAAAAAAAACTTCCAAAATAAAGGAAAATAAATTTCTTCATAAAACTGTTAAAAGCATTATATTTTATTACTAAGTTGAGATCAACAACAGGCACCATGTCCCTCTACCTCCTCTGTTCATGAACCTCAAAGTTTATTCTTTTTACAATAACACAGAGAGGGTCAGGACCAGAGACAACCAAGAACTGAGAAGCCTTAGGAATAAGCTAAGGAATTATCAATTATATATTTACCTATAGATCTTTTTAAAAAATTATAAAACTTAGTTATTACTTCTCTAGATTCCATCATATCATTTCCAATTTCAACATGACTATGGTAAGTAGAATTCACAAAAAAACTTGTTTAAAACATTGTGTGAATCTTTCAAATAGACAAAACTGAAATTCTTTTCAAAGATTCATTTTTAAATTGCCAACTGTCATTATAGACAAGAAAAGATAAAGTTCTTGGAAAAACCAATTATTCCCTGGGCCTTACTAAAAGGCATCAAAATAATTTAATGTGTATTTATAGAATGTCTGCCTATAAATATGAAGGGAGTTATCTTAGGTTTGGCTCCTGTCAACTGAAAATTTTAATGCCTACTTTGGTAAGGACCTGTTGTGGAAACATTCTTCTTTGATTCTATTGTAGCCCTACAAAACAACCCAAGACATACATGACACAGCAATCACATCTCCTCAGAGAAAAGAGATCTTGTGAAAAATATCAATATAAGACTTACCTACTCTTATGGTTAGATACAGAATGTACACTGATGAGCTTATGTTGATGAAATAATTATGTTGACATAATAGTCATGAAGGTTGAGATGGATTTACTGGCGGTAACCTAGGCAGATGGAGTGAGGCTAGAGGAGGTAGGTCCCTGGTTGTGCAGCCTGAGGAACTGTGCTTATGTCTGAATCCATGTGATTGCTCTCTTGCATTTAGCCTTTGGACCCCATGATGTGAGAACAGAGCCTTTGTGCTCTCCCTCTTTTCACTTCAGAGACTTGAGCTCTGAAGACCTAGCCTGCCATGGACTGAATTCTGAAATCTCCAAAAACTGTGAGAAAAAAATCTTTCTTCTGCTAAGATGTGCAGTCAGTTGTTTGGGATTACAGCAGTGAGAATAAGGACTGACATCTACAATAGCTCACTGTGCTTCAGAATCTAACTATAAGAATGATCTCACCGAGAGTGAGCTATATAAGTATGGTGAGTGGGTCATGTCTATATGTTGTCCTGAAATTACTTAAAACTAATATAAAATTAAGTGACATCTGCCAAAGAAACAAAATATAAAAGACAGCAAAAAATCATATAAAATCAAACATGAGAACTTCCTAAATAAAGCATTTATCAGTATTGCTTTCTGACTCTGTAAGATGAAGAAAAATAAAACAAGAAGCGGCAGTGGGGATATAAAGAAGACATACATGTTACTAAATAAGACTGGGGCATACCTGCCATGCTGTGAGGCAAGAGGTGCACATCAAATGCCCACAAGGCTCAATCTTGACATCTTTGTCATTTTCTGCACAAATTTTACAAAGCTGAAAAGTAGAGCCCATTTCACAATATAATTCATATTGTTCCTAGAATATGGGGAGGAGAAAGAGGTAATGTTAATGTATTTCTCCTATGAACTGTTAAACTGCATTTTCACAAGTACAATGGCTTACAGTAAATATCTCACATTTGATCCTATCAGGCTGATGTCAACATTTAAGACATGCTTCAAGTCGATAAGCTACAAAATCAATTTTTAAAACATTTAAGCTTTTACCAGCAGTTTTACAAGGTTTTTAATATTGTAGATTATTTCATGTCTCATATTCCTTAAAGGGGGGGTGTCTTATTTCAACAATCACAGTAATTCAAAGTCAAATCCCATGGTTTTAAAATGGCAATTTAAGTGAGTTTATCTTCTTCATAAATGCCACATGCACATCTAATTTCACTGTCAAATTAAAAAAAAAAATAACATTCTGGCTGAACAATAAATTTTATTTTTTAGATATCTTTAGAAATCCCAGAATCAAAGATGAGCAAGGTTTGTGCTTCTTTTTTGCTACAGACTGTGAAAAACATACTATTTCATATTTATCTCCAAAGTACAGACATATTGAATTTAAGAAAGATACCTGAGTTTCAGTAAGCTTACTATTCCTCAAATTCTAAATTAAATCTCTAAAATGTATGTTCTTTACCTATGTAACATTGTCAAGACAAATAACAATTTAAGTAACTCAAAGTAGTTTATTACATTTCAGTTCTATTAAGCTTAGAATATTTAGTACAGCAAAAATTTTAAAATTCAAATATTCAAAAGAAATACTGCATAAAGATACAAATAGACTGGTAAATGTAAAGAAAATGTCAGTGATATTTATGAAGGATACAAAAACAAATTATGAATAAAAATATGTATAAAGAAAGCAATGCTGTAGTCCTAAAAAGAATAAATGATATTTAGACTATAATACTGTAATGCTGATGAAAAACATATATATATATATATATATATATATGCATACACATATATGCACATGCATAAGTATAAATGTTGTATCTACACAATGTATCCATATGTAACTATACACATTATATTTTTGAAAATTAAAGAAAAACATGAAAAAGGATCAAAATGAAAAAGAACTATTAACAAACATCCAGTTATAAATTACTGACATTCCTAAAATAAAAAGTATGTACTGATGCTGATGGCTATCCAAATAAGTTTGCAATTATAAAAAATTATAATATCCTAAAATCTAGTGAGAACTACAGTGTAAGAATACTCAAAAGTAATTTAAGAGATTGATATTACTCCTAAAGATTCATTTTTAAAAAACAGCTTTATAAACATGATCACGTTAGTAGACCTTTACACATAGAAAACAGAACAAAAATATACCAAAATATAATTTAAAATATACCAAAAATAATTTAAAATATAGCCAATCATATACTAAGTTGTAAAACTATCCACAATCTGTGTACATATATATGTATGTATATATATGTTTATATATGTGTGTGTATATATGTCAACAAGTGTTTCACCTAATAACATTAAGACCACAAGGATTAAAACCTGGAAAATTACAAATAAAGTAAATCATTTTGTACTGTCTTACCAAAAAACTAAAATAAAATAAAACTGAAAAACCAAAAACTATACTTTCTCTTAGGCTTAGTTATTTTCCCTTTGGTTTTTAGCATTTTCTTATAGAAAGTGTGACAATATCTAAAATATAAAATATTTTTAAATTAGACTGTCTGCAAAATAAATAGTCACGCTCCCCCTTCATCCTCTCCCACAATCTCTAATCCTTTTTACTCCCTTAGTTAATCTCTATACCAACTTGGTGTTTTGAAATGATTTTTGAAATATATGGTAACTTATTAATAAAAATTAGATATATAATGTAACTTTACAAAAAAATTGCCACACAATTAAGCTCTAAATAAATGCAGAAGTTCCTGTGTGACCATGAAAAGCTACCTCCCACCTGTTGATGACTGCACAAACCATTCTGAATATGCTATGGTTTATGTAATCTATTACTGAGCATTTAGGTATTTGTAATTTTTAACTTTTATTACAAATACTATACTGAAAACCCTGATGTATACTGGGAGTGATACTTGTATGTAATTAAGACTAAAACATGCTTTCATTTAGGTTTTTCTTTTTTCTTTTTTGGTTCTGGGTACTGGATCCACGTACCTTCTACCTCCAAACTACACCCTAATTCTTTTTATTTTATTTCTTTTTTGTGGCGCTAGTGATTGAACCCAGGGAATTTTACCTCCAAGATACACCCAAACCCTAGTTTTTATTCTCTATTTGGAAACAGGACCTCACTGAATTGTGGAGGGCCTAAATAGCAGAGAGCCTCCTTGAACCTGCGATCCTCCTCCTATCTCAACCTCCCATGTACATGGATTACAAGTGGTCACCACCACACCCAACTTAATTTTTTTTTTGAAACAGGGTCTTGCTAAATTGCTGAGAATGGCCTTAATCATGTAATCCTATTTTTTCATCTCAAGTATTAGATTATAAGTGTGCTCTCCAGTACACAGCTCATTTAGATTTTTACCAGTACTGATTATTATTATAAAGCAAAAATTCACAAACTCATTAGCTTACCACACCCCCTTTACAGAAAAAAAATTACTCAGCACCTCCTGGAAATCAATCTTCTTTAAGCAAATGAACAAAAAGATGCAATAAAATCTGTCTTATGTATCTATATTTCATTCTAACTTTGGGAACCTATACATAGCAAAGCTTTAACAAGTTACATTCTTACATGTGTGACTATCAACAATGGATTAGAAAACAGAATTATCTTTAATTAGGTGATGTGTGCATGCATGTCTCCACCATTTTGTATCCCTTTAAGATGTATGACTACAATGTACCAATAAAAAACAAAAAATTTAAAATAAATAAAAACAGTGTTTAATTACACATTTGACTCTAAAAGTTAAGGCATAACACTCTTCTAATTTTTTCTGGTTTCTAAATTGAGACCTTCTCCTCACATCTATCTACCTATGGATTTATCTATTTTCTTAAAAATGCCAATACTGTATGCAAAAACATTAACAGCACACTCTGTATTCAAAATATGTAGTGTAATTTCTTTTTACTCTAACAATTTCTAAAGTTACCATTTGTATTACATATATGTACATACTATTTCAGCTATAGTATTCTGATAGATTTCAAATTTTTCATACTTGTTACATTTTTCCAGAAATGTCCTTACCTGTGTAACTTTGATATGATCATGGGGTGTAGGTTCACATAATCCAGTTAAATCAGGATTATAACTCCTCCCATCAGGATAAAGATAACTGAATTTAAACAGAAACTTTATTAGCTTCTCTATATAAGTTTTAGTTGCATTTAAAGTTTATCAGATGCCCCGTATTCAAACACAGTTTTTAATGTTTCAATTCTCTATGACACATCAATAATGTACTTTCACTGTTTTCATTATATTGTATGTTAATTTTAGGTCATTTAAAATGTAGAAATCATTTTCATATCACAAATACATAATATGGACTGTTACTAAGCAACCATTTTTAATTAAGTATCTTTAATATATGTTCCTTATAAAATTAAAATGTATTTTACTGATCAATTCTATTACAAAACAGTTTGAATATGCATTTATTTGCAATTATTACATCCTTCATCAGAAGTCCCCATAATGTTAACTCCATCACTTTATATCATGTGTAATATCACATATATATAAAAACAGAATTAAAAGCCACAATTTTCCTTCAAACTGTTCAAATAGTTCTGTGGTGTTTCTGTTTTCTATAGTTTCCCAATGTCTTTCTTCTGACTCACCTTCCATTTACTTTAAAATATATACATGTGAATCTACCTACCCACACACATGCACATATATGCATACACACATATTTTATAAAATAAGAAAATGCTATCATTCCATGTTTCATTGACATCAGTAAAGCTATCAACACAGAACAGTCTATAGAAATAAGGTTTCCTTGTGAAAAAATGGAAATCTGAATTACAAGTTATATATAAAACTTATATAAAAATTAAGAAAAGATCATAGTTGTGAATATTTCCAATGATAAAACTACAGAATAACTATACTCTGAAATAATAAAAAATATTTATATGTAAATAAAGTGTCTACAGACATGTTAGTAATTAAGGATTAGAATTCACTGTAGAAAAAGAGAAATATAAAAGTTAAAGGGCAGGCCATTCTTATATGATAAGGTACAGAACAGTGAGATGAGGTTTTTTTTTAATTAAGGAAAATAGACTTCCGGAAAGATGGCGACCGAGAAACGCGGGGCTTAAGAGCCCCGCTAACAACCAATCTCCTTTACCACAAAATCAGCGCCTTTCATAGCCAGAAAACACCATCACCAGAGAAACAAAAAAATCACCAGGCTCCAGAGAGAAAGCGGACTGAGAACAGAGCTCAGAGCCAAAGAGGAGATACAGCGGCCTCAGCCCGAGGACGCGGCAGCAGTGCTTTACTGCCTGCAGCAGTGGCGAGTTCACCAGACGGCTATAGCAAGCCAAGGTGAGCTGCTGCGGAACAGCCGGGCGGGATTTCTCGGCGCAGAGGGCATCTAAAGCTCCCAGTGGCTGAGCTCAGCACACGCTGCAGGGATTCAGAGTGGAAATCAAAACCAAGAAGAAATACGCCAGCCTCATGGCCGAGGGCATGGCAACGGCGCCATATTGCCACCAGCGGCAGCAGCAGAGAATTCACCGAGTCCAGTACAGCTACATCTGCGTACTCAAGAACAGTGAGTCAAATTGCGGGCCACAGAGGAGAAATCCCAGTACTGTACTCCCTGGGACTTGACCCAGTGGGGGAGGGGCGGTGGCAGAGATATCACACCACAGGAGAACTGGCAACCTGGCACCCCCCACAGTCTAAAGCAGCCTCTATCGACTCTCTGGGTCGGAGACTCTGTGATACAACCCAGTAAAGGAGTAGTGGGGTCTGAGATACTACTGACTCGAGATCCAGAACACCATAAGTGAAGTCATAGTGACCCAAGGGAAGAACCCAGAGAAGGCACAAACTTCCGAAATCATGGGAAAGAGGAATAACACTGGAGCAATGAATGCCCACAACCCCACAACATCAGAACCCGATAAAACAGAAAATCAGAGATTTCTAGAAGATCAAATCAGGAAAATAACTGTAGAAATAATAGAGGTGCTTCGAAAAGAACTCAGAGAGAGCCAAAAAGAGATAAAGGATGCAATTAATGAAGTAAAGGCCTCAATTCAAAGCACAAACAACCGATTAGACCACATGGAGAACAAAATCTCGCTCTTAGATGATCATTCCAAAAATGAACGCATAGTTTCTAATCTAGGAAAAAATATCCGACAGCAGGAATCTGATATTGAAGAAATATGGGCCCATTTCAAGAGAGCTAACCTAAGAATAATTGGAATAGAGGAGGGAAAAGAAAGTGATACCAAAGGGATCAACAATCTCTTCAAGGAAGTAATAGCAGAAAATTTTCCAAACATAGAGCAAGAGGTTGATACACAGGTCCAGGAAACTTATAGAACTTCCTTTAGACAGAATCGGAGAAGAGGATCCCCACGCCACATAATTGTCAAAATGACCAATGTGGAAGCCAAGCAGAGAATCTTAAAGGCAACAAAAACAAATGGCCAAGTGACATTCAGAGGCAAGCCAATTAGAATCACTCCAGACTTCCCAAACCAAGTCATGAGAGCCAGAAGGGCTTGGAGTAACATATTCCAAACTCTGAAAGAAAACAACGTCCTTCAAAAAATTTCCTACCCAGCAAAACTTTCTATAAAATTAGATGGAAAAATAAGAAGCTTCCATGACAAACAGAAACTGAAGGAATTTTTGTTTTTAAAACCAGCACTAGAGAAAATACTCAAAGAGATTAACTACAAAGAAGAAATAGGTAACACACACCAGAACCAGAGAAACAAGATTTTCCATCCAACAGACAACTAAGATTGGTTATCTGTGGAGATTCATTACTTATGTTAGTCTTTTACATATCTCTAAATGGTATTGTTTGCCTTTATTGTTGTTAATTTTTAGGATTTCTAGTTGGAATATTAATATACCTTCAGATATAGCATTTGGAAATATTTTATCCCATTCTGTTAAAAACTGTTAACTCTGTTTACATTGTCTTTGGATATACAATATTTTTTTTTATTTTTTAGGGAGTTTGTATACTCTTCTGTTGCCTGTGCCATTGAAATCATATCCAAGAAATCACTGCCAATTTCAGTGTTGTGAGGTTTTATGACCCAGATTTTCTCCTAAAAGTTTATAGTCTTAAGATTTATATTTAGGTCTTTTATCTATTTTGAGTTAATATTTGTATATGTGTTAGGTAAGGATCCAATTTTATTCTTTTCCATGTAATTATTATTTTTCAACAATATTTAGTTAAAAGATTATTATTTCCACCACCAAATGTTCGTGGAAACCTTGTCAAAAATAACTTGACAATATAGGGAAGAATTTAGCTCTAGGCTTTTATTTAACTCCAATGGTTTATATATCTGCCTTTAGAATAGTACTACACTGTTTCAATTATTGTAGCTTTATATGGTTTGAAATCAGAAAATATATATCTTCTAGCTTTGTTCTTTTTCAAGATCATTTTGGGTATCTAGAGTCCATATTCCACATTAGGATAGATTTTTTTCTGAAAAATATATATATAAATATATGATAGTTTCACCTAAAAAAATAGAAAAAAAAATTCTCTGGTAAGAAAGAAAGTAAAAAGAAATATTGAAATGTTATCTTTAAGTCATCAAAAGCTTGGTATCAGACAAATGAAACTGTTATGTGAGATTATCATTTTTAATTTTGGATAAATTGCTATAATACTAGATGTCAACCACTAAGCCAAGCATGGGAGGGAGGGATGGGAAGAAAATGGGGTGGGGATCGGGTGGGGGCTGACTGGGCGATGTGTGCATGTATGTCTACAAATGTTTGTATTCCACTATGATGTATGAATACAGTGCACCAATAAAAATAAATAAATAAATAAATAAAATTAATTAAGGAAAATAAGTTGATTACACAGGAATAGGATACAAATGTTATAGTGTTATTACAGGGAATGTTGTTAAATAATAGAATTTATCACAAAATTCAACAAACATTTTATGATAATAAGCAAAAGTTGATAAGTAACTTCCTTTCTTTATTCTAAAATGGCCATTAAAAGAAATATGTAATATTTTACCTTACTTGAAAAATAAGTAGAAATTGTAGGAAGAATTCAGAAATAAAAACAAAAGTTAAAAAAAGGAAAAATTAAAGAGTTCTTTTTAACCTATCAAGGAATTTGATGATTTCTTTTTTTATTATACCCAGGACACTGCTGATGAGGTACTGAGTATCAAAATAAGCCTCTATCTTATATGTCAGACAATATTGGCTAACTATAAAGAAAAAAACAGCTGACCTTGATAATAGTGGACCAGATTATACCATATGGTTTTATTTATCTTTAAGAAACTACCTAATTAATAAAATAAAATATATTGTCCTAATGTTGTTGAAGTTCAGATTTAATTAGCCAGCCCCTCTGATGTGGTGTGTGTGTGTGTGTGTGTGTGTGTGTGTGTGTGTGTGTGTGAATATTAAAAGTTAACCTGCACAAGAATTCAGAGGCACCTGGGTGTGGTGGCATAAGCTTATAATCGCAGCATTTGAGAAGTTGAGACAGGAGGATCGCGGTTCAGACAGACAGTCTCAGCTACTTAGTGAGGTCCTTTACAATTCAGTGAGACCCTGTTTTTAAATAAAGAAAAAAAAATAGGGCTGGGGGTGTAGCTCAGAGGTAGAATGCCCCTGGGTTCCATCTCTGGAACCACAAAAAATAAATTAAATAAATAAATAAACAAACAAACAAACAGATAAAAAAATTCAGGGGCTTTGTATAGTGATTACAATATTATAATTTGTTACCTTTTGATTGGTTTTTAAGAAATAGAAGGCATAACAATATTTGCCCACTCACACCTTTATAAAATTTTAAAGAACATTTTCTAAGGAAGGAAGGAAGGCAGGCAGGCAGGAAACAAAGTCAATCAAAAGTTATATGCCATTCTTAATGAATTCCAGATAATGTATAAAAAGTAAATTTATGAAATGAAAAACACATTTGCTTATACTACTTGCCTTAAAGTTCCTATGTAATTAATTTCTTAAAAACTTGTTGCTTTTAAACTATGCATTCTTTTTTTTTTTTTACATAGATCCCATCATATACTCTTTCCTTTTTTCTTGTTTTGTTTTGTTTGTTTTTCAGTAATTACAATGAAAAAAGTAAAACTCAAATTATTTGTTCTTCACTGCTAGGTTGCTATCATAATCCATCAGAAAGGTAAAAGAAGGCACCTTGATGAAGTGATACTGAGAATAAAGGAAAGGATAAGGTAGATGGCATATGACCAGAATTAATAAGAACCAGAAACATGACAAGTAAGATTGTCCAGGTGTTGGTGCGTGCGTGTGTGCGTGTGCGTGTGCGTGTGTGTGTGTGTGTGTGTGTGTGTGTTTGGAGAGATCTTTATCAATCTAAAAAACAGGAACTTATTTTGACATTTTAGAAAAGAACAGCTTTAAATTAACTAAATTAGATATTAACATATAGTTCTAGAACAAAAATTCAGCCGGGCGTGATGGCTCACCCTTGAAATCCTCGCGCTTGGGAGGCGGCGACAGGAGGATCACGCAGGTTCGAAGCCAGCCGTGCTGGCTTAAAAGACCCTGTTTCCAAATTTAAAAAAATATAAAAATAGGTCTGGGAGTGTAGCCCAGATGTAGAAGGGCTTCCAGAAACCCCAGTACTACTAAATAAATAAATAAATAAAAAATAGGAACTGGGAATGTAGCCCGGAGGCAGAAGGGTTTCGAGGAACCCCAGTACCACCATATATATATATATATATACACACACACACACACACACACATATATACACATATATACATATATACATGTATATATACGTATATATATACATAATTAGCATGAATAAAGGAAGATATACAAAGAGAAAAGAAAAGAAGAGGTGAAGCGAAATAAGGTAAGGGAAAAAGAAAATTTACCAGTGAAATAAAATTAGAACATGCAATTTTAATATTACATGAAGCAATAAAAGTCAATTATTTTATACAATTTACCTTTAATATATACATCTATATTTAAAAATTCTATTACATCTTGACTTTTCCAATGAAAGGAAAAAAAACCTCATACTGTAATTTGATGCTGGCATGTATTTGCTATAAATAATTCAAATAATTAGTTCAATGATTCAAATAATAGAATAAATAATTAGGTTTCCTTTAAATTACTTTTCAAAAGATGAACAATAGAAAATAAGAAGCATCTTAATTTTGAGGAATAAAGCAAACATATTGTGAGGCTTATTATCCATTAGGCAGTCATAATCTTTCAAATTCCTGAGTCTTAAATGCCCCGACTCTCATTTCCCATACTTACAATCCTTCCCTGCTGCCATCAATCAAAGCTTGAAATAAGGGCTTGTTGTGAGGTATGGTCTGTAAGATATTGCCATCCCCGGTCACATAGCCAATAGCCCACTGTCCCAGTCGAGTGCAACTTAACCGGAAAATGTAGCTATAAAACATGAGAAAATGATGTTCAAACTCATTCAAAAAGCATAACCGCTAAACAATTCATTAAGTTTTTAAGCAAAAGAATAAAAAGAATCATTCAGAATTTCTGATATTAATTTCTATCTTTAATATTTTAACACTATTATACTTTTCTGTTAATTTGTAAAAGAAATACTGATGGCAATTACTTTCACTTACATTTCCAGAGTTATAGGAGAAAATGAATAAAGATACGATTTATCAAATGATTTTTCAGAAATTCTGTGTATGAAAATGCTACTGGTATGAAATAGCTATGACAAAAATTATTTTTGAAAAGTAAAAATAAAATGAAAAGAAAAAAATCAATATATTCACCTCAGAAACAAAGCTAGTTTTTACTGTGGGATTCAATATATCACATTGTAATTTAAACATTAAAATTATGCATTTTTAAGCCCAGCATAGTGGCACATGCTTGTAATTCCCAGTACTTGAGAGGCTGAAACAGAAGGACTGTGCAGGTTCAAAGCCAGCCTCAGCTACTTAGTGAGGCTCTCAGCGACTTAGTGAGACTATGTTTCGAAATAAAATATAAAATAGATCGGGGTGTAGCCCAGACTTAGAAGGCCCCTGGGTTCTATCCCCAGCACCTTACAAAAAATTAAAACAAATAGATAAATAAAATTATGTATTTTTGCCAGGCATGGTGGCTCACGCCTGTAATCTCAGTATTTGGGAGACTGAGGAAGATCACAATTCACAGCCAGCCTCTGCAACCTAGTGAGATCTTGTTTCCAAATAAAGGAATAAAATACATCTAAGGATTTAGCTTGGAGGTAGAAAGGCCCCGGGTTCCATTCCCAGCAACAATCCCCCCAAACACTATGCATGTTTACTTGTAAGATAACTTGATTGAAATAATACTGTTTTTTTCAAGCATTTCATTCTTATTTATTTATTTATTTATTTATTTATTTATTTATTTATTGTGGTACTGGGGTTCCTGAAAGCCCATCTACCTCTGGGCTAAACTCCCAGACCTATTTTATTTTTGAAAACAGGGTCTCTTACTAAGTTCCTTAGGGTATATCAATATTCCTAGAATATTATTCTTTTTCTTTTTTTTTCTTTTCTTTCTTTTTTTTTTTTTGTGGTACTGGGGTTCCTGGAAGCCCTTCTACCTCCGGGCTACACTCCCAGACCTATTTTTACATCTTTATTTGGAAACAGGGTCTCCTAAGCCAGCACAGCTGACTTCGAACCTGCACGATCCTCCTGTCTCCACCTCCCAAGAGTGGGGATTACAAGCGCGCGCCACCACGCCCGGCTCAGTCATTCTTATTTTTTAATGAATCTAAAAGGAGCAGAACCAAGAAAAAGCAAATTAAATAAGTTCATATTTGCCATCTAACCTTGCCAAGTTAACTATCTTTCAATTGGAAGTCAAAATAATTCTAAAACATCATTTAAATCAAAGACAAATCCCTTAAAAATTAATCTCCAATAAAAGGAGACACTGATTTTACTCATCTCATGATTTATTCATTTAGCTGTCGGTTCATTTATCTCAGTTTAGATCATTTCCCTTTATTTAAGTGCACTACACTCAACCTTGCCACCATAGTATCCTTATCTGGATTCTCTAACACTTTAAGCAGATCAAAATTAGTTACCTTAAATTTGTTAGCTACATTTGATTTGCTATGAAAACGTAAGAAATAAGAGAAATGAGTACCTGGCTATTGGTAAACAAAATACTGTATAAAAACTTTATTATATATAGCATTTAATATGGCATTATAGTTAAGCTATATAGTGCAGTGTATTTTTGTCTCAAATTTCAGTTTTTAGAGAAAGTAAATATTGGTGACTATTTTAATAAGAAGTTCTATTAGTGATAGAGATAGAAATATCAGACAAGACCTTTTCTTTTGTCTTTATTTTTCTTTATTTATTTACTGACTTTTTGGTACTAGGGATTAAACCTAGGGATATTCTACCTCTGAACTATATCCCCAGCCTTTTTTCTTAATTTTTTGTTTTGAAAACAGGGTCTTGCTAGGTTGTCAAGAGTTTCACTATATTGCTGAGTCTGTCTTCAAATCTGCAATCCTTTACAAAAAAAAGTCTAAGATACTCTAGAGAGCCTAGAAATAGGACATTAGCCTGTCAATTATAACTACTCCTTAATCAAAATCACATGAAACAATTTTGCCTAGACTAATGGTTGATGTGTTATGAGAAGTCATAAAAGAACAGAAAGTCACTATAAATTAGAATTTGAAATATCACTGTTAACTTGTGACATATAAAATTATCTATATGATACGATTCTTTTGAACGAAGAGCCAAATGTAGGAATCTTTAAAAAAATTGTGTATACAATGAACTTTTTGAAAACAGAATGATTCTGAACTGTATAGGTATTACAAAAGTGCATGGTTACTGTTTTAAAAGTAATTTCATATTTATTCATGTATTAAAAATCTAGTAAATACTGAAAAGACTACTTGTGAAATTAACATCCTCTTCTATTTTCCTAAACATTATTTTAGGCCAGTGTTTCTGAAACTAATTATTTCAGAGGAAGCTCAAGCTATTCTTGTATGTAAATTATATTATTACTTACAACTGAGTATTACTTACTCCACAGTATGGAGTTTTAGAACAATTTCTTTTCATGTACTTTTTTGCCATTCAATTTCAATTTTATAGCATTTTTATATCACTTGCTGCCTATTCATTTTGTGGTGGCTGGCTACTTTCACACAACTTCATGAGGTAAATTTTGGCGTTCTCTTTAGCATATTGCTTTCCAAAACTGGTATAAAAAACAGGATCAGATGAAAAAGTTTTATGTTGACTTGGTGGCTGGATTCAAAGCCATCCTCTGTGGTACATGCCTATAATCCCAGTACTTGAGAGGATGAAAAAGGAGAACTTCAGGTTCAAGGCCAACTTTTTAATGAGACCCAGTCTCAAAATAAAATAAAAAAGGGCTTGGGATGTGGCTTGGAGGTAGAGTTCCCCTGGGTTCAATCTTCAATCTTCAGGAACAAGAAAGCAACCAACAAGCAAGCCACTCTTTAACACCAACAGTCATGGAAAGGATATTTTCCTTAGATTATAAAACTTTTCTTTTTTCTTTTTCTGGTGCTAGAACCTAGTGTATGCTAGGCAAGCATCCTACCACTGAGCTACGCTCCTAGTTCCCAAACATATTGTATTAGGTTATCAATGTTTTGTTCGTCAAACCCGAATGTTCTTGGAATAAACCCAACTATTTTCTTTACTATGAAGACAAATATATCAAATACTTTCCAAGAAAAGACCAATTGAACAGATATTATATAAATCAAATACTTATAAAATTTATTTGATTTATTCATGAAGAGTTTTCCTAAGTACATTTTAAATATCCACATTATAATGTATTACTATTTATTACAGACTACCCATTTCCTCTCTAGTGATGCAAAAATCTGGTCATGAGGATTCTAAATGAAACTAAATCTAAGCTTCTGTCAATACACAAAATATCTGGCCTACTTACAGGGTTACAATAACCTCAAATGGAGTCTAATTGTTTTTTTTTTCTAACACTAGGTCCTTTTTCTTAATGCCATATTAATACCTTTTCTTTACTAACATGTGAAGACTCTGAAGACAGGTGTTAAATGTTTCTACTCCTACTGTACCCAGTTGCACTGCCTACTAGAGTACAGACACCATAGCTCAAATGCTGACTTGCTGACTACATGTGTAACACACTTTTGGATAGGGTATTGGGGAAAATGCACTGAGCCAGAGAAAAGACAGATTTTCTGGTCTCAGATTTGCCACTAATAAGATGTTCTTTCTTGGTCAAAATATTGACAAAACTCTGATGACAAAGATCCATGAATCTTACTCAATTTCATCATCTGGAAAAAAAAAACATGTAAATTCTGAGGCTATAAAGAAAGATGAGGCATTTTAAGGCAATTTTAAAGGACATGAAGTAGATTTGGATTATAAAAATGGGCTTTTATACTTTGAAGTACCCATATGTATTTATCATATACATAAATGTATACATATGTGCATTTCTACATACCTATCACACAGCCTAAATGAGTATCTTAAAAATATCCTAAAGTAAAGCCGGGCATGGTGGCGCACGCTTGTAATCCCCGCGCTTGGGAGGCGGAGACAGGAGGATCACACAGGTTCGAAGCCAGCCGCGCTGGCTTAAGAGACCCTGTTTCCAAATAAAAAAATATAAAAACAGGTCTGGGAGTGTAGCCCGGAGGTAGAAGGGCTTCCAGGAACCCCAGTACCCCCCCCACACACATACACATCCTAAAGTAAAAAACATAAAACTGGCTTATTTTTATTTTAGCTCAATATTCAAGTGTGCACACATAATCTTTTACCCAAATGATAGGAATAATGAATAATCACTTTGTTAATATCCTACTCCAACTTGAAAAGCATAGCAGGAAAAATTATGAACATGGAATTGCATAGTAGCACATTCCCTTTTACTTTATGAACACTAAGTTCCAGAACAAGCATAATGTTATTAAAGGACTCAATTAAGAAGCGTACTTTTGATCTATTAGCTTTTCCATTCCACCCTCTCCCAACAGATGTAGCTGATTTATTTAGGAATGTACCAAAGAGGATTTTCTTTCCATTCACTATATAATATCATTGTGAATAATTCTTACCTTCCAGGTTTAGTACTGTATTTCTGTAGCCGTGCTTTAACTTCATCATACGTGAGGAATGCCATGTAACCTGGATGTGTTACAGCTAAGAAATTCCAATTTCGTAAAATAGAGCCCCAAGGCTAAAATTATAAATAAAATAAAAGAGATTAACGAGAGAATACCAACTATTGATTACACACCAAGCCATTATTTCGTACTTAATAAAATTCTCCTGAAATACAAACACACCACACACACACACACACACACACACACACACACACACACACACACGAAATACTAGGAATTGAACCCAGGGACATTCTACCTCTAAGCTATATATACACCCTGCCCTTCTTATATTTTTATTTTGAAATAGAGTCTCTCTTAAGTTGTCAAGGGTTTTACTAAGTTGCTGAGGCTGACCTCAAACTCCTCTCCCCGCCTCCCAAGTACTAGGATTACAGGCATGCACCACCATGCTTGGTTCTCCTGGATATTTGTGAATATGAGCTTATGCATTAGTCTGGTTTCCATTCTTTTGGGTAGCATAATGCATGCCTATCTATATTTGTAGCTGTACAATTCATAACTGCCAAACTATGGAACTAGCCAAGATGTCCATCAACAGATGAATGATTTACAAAACTATAATATATGTGCACAATGAAATTTTACTCAGCCATAAAGAAGAACAAAATTACATTATTTTCCAGGAAAGGGGTGGAACTGGAGGACATTATGCTAAGTGAGATTAGTCAGTCACAAAAAGTAAAAAATCAGATGTCTCTCTAATAGGTTCAAGCTAGGGAGAAAAAGGGTCATAGAAGGAACTCTAGACAAAGAAGGAGAAACTATAGAGTATATAAGGCGACCTAACTGAGGGAGATGGGAGGGTGAGCAGGGAAATTCCCTAATGTATATGTTGTACATTCACAAACACATCAGAGTCAATCACTAAGACAAATATGAGGGAGGAGAGGAAGAAAGGAGGGAATGGGGTGGGAATTGGGGAAGGACTAACATGTATTCCTCTACCATCTTGTACTCCATTAAGATGTAAGACTACTATGCACCAATTATATATATATATATATATATATATACATATATATATACATATATATATAATATAATTGCTAAAATAGCAAATATGCAACTGTTTGCTCCTATTTCAAGAAAGAAATGTGATTATGCAGAAAATAGAGGGTTTTTCCCCTTTCAGGAATAGAATGCAAGATCAAAAAGGGAAATCATGTCATTTTTACAGTCTATTCTCAACACTGCACTGTGATCATTTCGAAGCATAAACCACACTTGTTTTTGTTCAAAGGCTTCTAAACTTTAAATAAAAAATGCAAAGTCCTTATAATCCACCTTTGAAGATATATTAATTGGTATTAAAGTGTCTGATCCCCAGTTATCTTTCAGTCCCACTTGTTGTCACTCTTCTCCAGCCACAGAGGCCTTTTTGCTATTGTCTTAAACACAAACCACTCTCACCTCAGAACCTCTGTATTTGCTGATTCTCCTACCTAAAACTTTTCCCAACAAGTATGTGATTCCTTTTTCCAAATGCTGTTTACTTAATGAGTCTACAATATACAGATATACACTTACATATTGCACTTTCGTATACATACATGCTTATCACAGAGGCTAACTGAATCTTTTAAAAATACCTTAAAATCATGAACATAAAAATGACATAATTAAAGCCTATTTAAAACTGTTACCTCTTGTCACATTCTCCATCTGCTAGTGCATGTGTTTTGCACACTACTCTGCCCTCAGGTGCCTCATTTTGCAGACTAAGAAACCATATCACAGAATGCAGGGGGTTTGTAAAAGCTTACACATTAACCATCAGCTACCTAAAGGAAAAGGACATAGCAATTTGGGTCATGCATGGATCCAAGAGCCATGCAGAGTATCAGATGCATATTAATCAGTCAGGGATAATTGTTTTAAAAGAGATATCCTAAAAAAGTGATTATATAAAACAATAGTACTATTTCTTCCACAGTTAACATGCCACTGTACTCATATTTGGTTTACTTTTATACAACCGGGAAAGGTTTAGGGCTTAAAAGTAAGATATGCAAATAAAAAGAATTCAAAAAATTGTTTGCATCAATGTATCAGTCTCTCTTTAACCTGATTAGTTGTTCCTCCAGTTGCCATGGCAGTCAGCCTAAGGGTGTGGATGAATCATTTCTGCAATATTTTTGAGGCTGAAGCTACATTTATTCCAAGGAGTTGGCAGCATTCTATATCTGATGTGCCAGAATCCTAACTCAGATCTTCAATAGCCAAATTAAAACTGTTGAAGTAGTCATCCTAAACATGGTTATTGGTGGAGTTCCTGCTTTTGTTTGTTTTGAGACTTGTTCTTCATTATTGCACAGCAAGTTTCAAATTTACAAGACAGAATTCCTCAAGGATTATGTTCCTTGTGATGGTGATAACAAGGGAAAGAATGATTTAGTAATAAAGATTATTTTAGCCTTTTTGGACATAACAAGAAAAATTTTAGGGTATTTCTTCATCTTACTAAAATATCTAATTGAGTTAAGAAGAGGCTCTGGAGAATACTAACATGAGACGCTGTGTCTTTGCACTTTAAAAAAAGAAAAAAAGGAGCATGTTTTTAATTTTCTTTCAAGGCATGACTAAAAATTACATGAACCAATACTTGAAAAATATCAGCCTATGTTAAAAAAAAAACTGAGAAATAACTGCCATCTAGATATCTTTGGTTTTTTCCTTCTGTACCTCGTCCATCAATATACAGAACATAACATATTGCTTGCTCTTCCATTAAAGTTCACACACATTCATGAATGAAAAATCTCTTTAATTCTAAACTTTATAGAAATCCAATGCACTTTGCAAACTACCAATGAAAAATAAAATTGTAACGTAGAGCCAAAGGCTGTAGTATTTTGCAACCATTTCTTGGTGCGGCTTGTTAATTACAACAATATTTCTACAATGAGTATGCTGTTGTGCTTGTGAATATAACCCATTTAAAAGTCAGAAATGTGACTTTTACATGTGTGTTTTATAAAGTTTCTTACAAACTAATAGCTTAAGGAAGGCAAAACAAAGTACTGTGGAGGGTAAGAATTATTTTCATAATCTTTTTTGATTAAAAAAAAATTTTCACGAACATGAACCCAAAACTACTTGCAGATTAAAAAAAAAAAACTACAGAAATTAATGGAGTGAATTAAAGACACTCCATTCTCTTTAAATGCCACTATTTTCAAGAGCCAATTACTAACTTACAACTTATGTTGGGAAGAGACCTCAGCTAATCTGCTCAGATACTCTAAAATTCTTTGTTTCAACTGATGATTTTCCTCCCTATTCCATTAATGCTTTATATTCCAGAGTGACTAAGATATTTCCCGAAACACTCCTCTCTTATCTTTGCTCCTCTCAAACACCCCAGTTTTGAGGCCCATTTCTCAGTGATCCATCCAATCTTCCGTATTAGTAGTAGTAGGGGAAACAGAAGGAGAACAGAAGCAACATCCTCAGAGAGAGAGAGAGGAAAGAGAAGTTAACATCCCTGTTCTCATCTCAAGACTCAGCACCTGCCTACCCTAGCATTTCTCAACCAACTGGGCAGGAGAGAGAGAGAAGGGTGAAGGCAGCAGAAGGAGGAGAAAAACGAGAAAGGCACGCAGGCAACCATAGCCAGATCTTGCCAATCACCCCCCAGCATTTGCTCAGGTTCTGCCTGGATATAAGGATGAGGGGCTAGAGAAGTAAGCTCTCTGCTCTCTTTCTTCTTCCATTCCCAAAGCAATTCACAACTTCATCTTTTATTACTCTGCTGACCTCTTCTTCAAACACTTATGCTACTTGGTCTACTTCTGACTCCAAATTCAGAGTGGATGTTACCCACTATCAGATCCCACTCTGCTAAGTAAACTGCCCCCCCCAATAATTTGAAACTGGAAAAACTCACTTCCAAATAACCACCAATATCACATACAGTAAAATATGTTTATTCACTTATTAATAAAACATATTTTCATAGACTATGTAAACATATAGACTTAGAAATATATTTTTTAAAATTAACACTTAATTTTAAAGTCCTGTCAAAATAAAAAAGTTAAAATAGAATAAAACTATTTTATTTCTTTAAGGCACATATATGATTATACGCAAATCATCTGAATAATGAATACAGAAATAAAGAACATAAATAGGCTAATAATAGTTTTTCAGCTACTTCTGTAATTATGTGTTTTATTTCTTGAGCACATTATTTCTTTCTCCACTATTTTCTTTTATACTTTTATTGGTGTATTACAGTCTCACATCAAAATGCAGTTCACAGTGATAATGGCATAATGCACACAACACTTAGTGAGTTTTTCCCCCGTGTTTTAAAAGAGATCAGCCCAGGAAAGATTTTGATTTTATTATCTAGAAATTTTCATAGTAGCTCTATTTAAAAGGATCCCTTTCCTCTCCCAGCCAGTGAACATAAATAAGATACACAAACCTTAGTGTATTAAGGCTACTTAGTCTGTTCAAACATGAAGAGGCTTATAAGAAAATTATGTACACATATTAAGCAGCAGTAGAGTAGCATTTATCCAAAATTAAGTTGCCTCATATCTTTAATATATAACTCGGAGGCATTTTAGCATTTAATACCCACACTAAAAAGGCATCCAACCTCCCCACAAGAAATACACACTTCCTAAAATGAGCAATAAGGTTTAATATGTGAAAATTACTTCTGCTTTCTTCCTTTACAAGGTAAAAAGGCAAAGCTCTCATTCAGAATGCTCTGTGTCCAGTTTATTAAATATTAACTCTGTAAAATTATCAAGTGGGCAAACAGGAGAAGTTGAGGTAGAAGCACTCTGCCAAATGCCCCTCAAGTCTAGCATTCTATCAGTCACTGGGTTAAAAGATGGACAAGGTAAAGTAAACTAAACAGGGAGTTTAAAATAAAGTTCCTTTACATGAGTTTTCTAAAGCTGATGACCAGCCACCAAGTTCATAGGACCTGATAGTTCAAAGTTCCTCCACTGTGTCACTCTAAACTCAGAGGAATGGGCAAACATAGAAATAAAATTACTGACTTTTAAAATGAGACTCTTTTCTGTATGACTGTATACATGTGTGTGGTATGTATGAATGTGAGAGTGTGTGTGCATGTGTGTGAGAGAAAGGGGAGGGAGAGACAGACAGAAAAAAGTGATAAATAGAATAAGCAAGTATCCACCTTACCTGAAATAGCCTTGTAAAAATATCAAATTCAAAAACTGAAATGTAATCATTGCAAGTTAAATCAATTGTTGATTTTAGAGCCATTGCTTCCAGGCCAGAGCTAATTTGATGGACTTCATGAAGGCACTGTCTGAATACTTTCCATGGTACAATAGTTCTGTACAAGAAAAAAGAAAAGAATCATTGAATCAAATGTCACTGAAGACATACTTTCTATTGAAACACAAATCATAAAATTAATGTATTTGTATGTAATAGCTGAGAATATTTTTCAAAATTTAAATCACATGTAGCAGATTTTAACTTAATTATCTTGCATTTGCTAAGAATATGACAAGTATCTTAATCAATATTTCTCTCAAATAGTCCTTGGCTATCCAAATAGCTCTACAAACACATTCAAAAACAGTATGAGGGTCATAGTCCTATGCATCGAGACTTCTTCCTTTCTGTACAAGGTTGCTTAATTATGAATCAGTAAAGAATTCTCCTTTTCTACTTTTTTAAAGTTACAAGATCATAGGTTGATAAAATAATAGGAGCCTTCTATTCACAAAAGAGTAATGTGTATTCACCATTTTAAGATTCAGGTGGAAAATCATCAAGATATATCTGCCACCTACCTAATATTTTTTATAGATATATATATATATTATCTACCTTTAGATATGAATGCAAAAATAAATCTTTTTAAACACTACAATGACAATCTCTTGGGAAATTAATATAAAATTTATTTACTAATTCATTTTCATTAAATACCATATATCAAAATATATGCAAAGCATTTACATGTTTTAAAAATTTAGAAGAACACAGAACAGTATCTAGGAACACTCCCAACCTATTCCCTACCTGACCACTTTCCAACAATCATCCATGAAAGTCATTAAAGCCTACTATGCATTCCTTAGTAACATTGGTTCTTTTAGAACATCAAATACCTATTCCTGAACAGATAAAAAAATAAAGCATATTTTTAAAAATTTATGCTATATAGTTTTCAAAACAAAAAGTCAAAATCCAGATGCACCCTAAGATAGTAAATAATTAAATCACAGGTTTTCTTTACCATTATCTTTTGAGAAATGTAAAATTAAAGTAGCATGGAATAACTTTTGCTTTGCCTCATCATACACCAATCCTCCCAATGAAGCATCACCACTAAGTAACAACCTTGATATTCATGAACAATTACAGCAGTGCTCATTGAACTTTAGGGTGCATCCCAGTCATCTGAAGGGCTTGTTAACACAGAGATTGCTGATCTCCATTTAAGATATTTTGTTGGCCTGGGGTGGGGCCTGAGATGTACAGTTCTAACAAGCTCCGGGTGACACTCCTGCTACTGGGCTGAAGAGCAACTCTGAGAACCACTGGCCTTCTGTATCTATCAGCTGCTATGGTGAGGCACTTCCAGGAACACAGAAGCATGAAAACACGGTAGGGCATCCCTCTCTTGAAGAATACACATTTTTGAGACAAAATTAAGATTTGTAGTGCTAATTATACATATATGGAATATCTAAGGAAGTGAAATTTGATGGATACACAGTAAGGACTAGAGAATTCCAGAGAAGGAGACTGTGGGAAGTAGGATAAATGAATGATGAGGTTAGATTACAATACTATATGGTATTTATAAAAAAAAGTTTGGGTCTAATGTACCATTCAAAGAAGAAAAATATGAGGCTTAATACCTCAAAGGGCTCTACTCCATGTATGAAAAAAACAGGAAACCACAGAGAAACACCACATCAGATGCCATTTAGAAGAAATACACGTCAGACCCTGATTAAGATTAACAAAATGCTGCTGTTTTAAAAGAACAAGGAAAACTTTTAATAATATTAGAAAGCTATTGCTTTAGAGTGAAGTGTAAATATGCAACTATGCCCAGCTTCATTCCAGTGACCATGAAAGCAGCACTAAAAGGCACATTTTTCTTTTTCAAATAAAAGTTTCCAATATCCAACACACACAAAAGACAAACTATATAAAGTACTGATCAAAGAACTACTGACTTAAGAACAACACAGATGTAATTTTTCAAATGGAAAGGAATAGTTTTTGTTTTGTGTGTAAAGAAGGAAAAATGAATAAGTTGGCCAAATAAAAATTCTTTTATATTTGTTTCATGTATAAATATCAACAGTAAAAAAAGGTGAAATGGACATCATAAATATTATTACTCAACATTTACTGTACATGAGGATCATAATTTTAGTTAAATACTAAGTGATTTCCCAGAATATAACATATAAAGTATACAAACTTCTAAAATTTTAGTCTCTTATACCACTTCAGAACTATTTCCAAGTGGAAAAGATACATTTCCACAGTCCTTGTGTAAGATTATCCGATTGCATTTGTCATAAACATAAAGCTCAAAGAGTCATTATTTTTACTGCTGTTTTTTCTTTTTTCTTTTTTTTGTGGTATCGAGGATGAGGTATTCTACTTCCAAGGCATACTCCAGACATATTTTATTCTATTTTGGAAACAGGGTCTCACTAAGTTGCTGAGGCTGGCTTCAAAATTGTAATCTTCCGAGACTTCCGGGAAGATGGCGACCGAGAAAAGCGGGGCTTAAGAGCCCCGCTAACAACCAAACTCCATTACCACAAAATCAGTGCCTTTCATAGCCAGAAAACACCATCACCAGAGAAACAAAAAAATCACCAGGCTCCAGAGAGAAAGCGGACTGAGAACAGAGCTCAGAGCCACAGAGGAGATACAGCGGCCTCACGCCCGAGGACGCGGCAGCAGTGCCATACTGCCGGCGGCAGCAGCAAATTCACCGTACGGCTACAGCAGGCCGAGGTGAGCCGCTGCGGAACAGCCAGGCGGGATTTCTCGCCGCAGGTAAAATCTAAAGCTCCCAGTGGCTTAGCTCAGCACACGCCGCAGGGATTCGAGTGAAAATCAAAACCAAGAAGAAATACGCCAGCCTCACGGCCGAGGGCATGGCAGCGGCGCCATATTGCCACAGGCGGCAGCAGCAGAGAATTCACCGAATCCAGTACAGCTACATCTGTGTACTAAAGAACAGTGAGTCAAATTGCAGGCCACAGAGGAGAAATCCCAGTACTGTACTCCCTGGGACTTGACCCAGTGGGGGAGGGGCGGTGGCAGAGATATCACACCATAGGAGAACGTGCAACCTGGCACCCGCCACAGTCTAAAGCAGCCTCTATCGACTCTCTGGGTCGGAGACTCTGTGATACAACCCAGTAAAGGAGTAGTGGGGTCAGAGATAGTACTGACTTGAGATCCAGAACACCTTAAGTGAAGTCACAGTGACCCAAGGGAAGAACCCAGAGAAAGCACAAACTTCCTAAATCATGGGAAAGAGGAATAACACTGGAGCAATGAATGCCCACAACCCCACAACATCAGAACCCGATAAAACAGAAAATCAGAGATTTCTAGAAGATCAAATCAGGAAAATAACTGTAGAAATAATAGAGGTGCTTCGAATAGAACTCAGAGAGAGCCAAAAAGAGATAAAGGATGCAATTAATGAAGTAAAGGCCTCAATTCAAAGCACGAACAACCGATTAGACCACATGGAGAACAGAATCTCGCTCTTAGATGATCATTCCAAAAATGAACGCATAGTTTCTAATCTAGGAAAAAATATCCGACAGCAGGAATCTGACATTAAAGAAATATGGGCCCATTTTAAGAGAGCTAACCTAAGAATAATTGGAATAGAGGAGGGAAAAGAAAGTGAAACCAAAGGGATCAACAATCTCTTCAAGGAAGTAATAGCAGAAAATTTTCCAAACATAGAGCAAGAGGTTGATACACAGGTCCAGGAAACTTATAGAACTTCCTTTAGACAGGATCGGAGAAGAGGATCCCCACGCCACATAATTGTCAAAATGACCAATGTGGAAGCCAAGCAGAGAATCTTAAAGGCAACAAAAACAAAGGGCCAAGTGACATTCAGAGGCAAACCAATTAGAATCACTCCAGACTTCCCAAACCAAGTCATGAGAGCCAGAAGGGCTTGGAGTAACATATTCCAAACTCTGAAAGAAAACAACTTCCAGCCAAAAATTTTCTACCCAGCAAAACTTTCTATCAAATTAGATGGAGAAATAAGAAGCTTCCATGACAAATAGAAACTGAAGGAATTTATGTCTTCAAAACCAGCACTAGAGAAAATACTCAAAGAGATTAACTACAAAGAAGAAATAGGTAACACACACCAGAACCAGAGAAATAAGATTTTCCATCCAACAGACAAATAAGATTGGTTATCTGTGGAGATTCATTACTTATGTTAGTCTTTTACATATCTCTAAATGGTATTGTTTGCCTTTATTGTTGTTAATTTTTAGGATTTCTAGTTGGAATATTAATATACCTTCATATATAGCATTTGGAAATATTTTATCCCATTCTATTAGTAACTGTTAACTCTGTTTACATTGTCTTTGGATATACAATATTTTTTTTTAATTTTTTAGGGAGTTAGTATACTCTTCTGTTGCCTGTGCCATTGAAATCATATCCAAGAAATCACTGCCAATTTCAGTGTTGTGAGGTTTTATGACCCAGATTTTCTCCTAAAAGTTTATAGTCTTAAGATTTATATTTAGGTCTTTTATCTATTTTGAGTTAATATTTGTATATGGGATTAGGTAAGGGTCCAACTTTATTATTTTCCATGTAATTATTATGTTTCAACAATATTTATTAAAATATTATTATTTCCACCACCAAATGTTTGTGGAAACCTTGTCAAAAATAACTTGACAATATAGGGAAGAATTTAGCTCTAGGCTTTTATTTAACTCCAATGGTTTATATATCTGCCTTTAGAATAGTACTACACTGTTTCAATTATTGTAGCTTTATATGGTTTGAAATCAGAAAATATATATCTTCTAGCTTTGTTCTTTTTCAAGATCGTTTTGGGTATCTAGAGTCCATATTCCATATTAGGATAGAGTTTTTTTCTGAAAAATAAATATATAAATATATGATAGTTTCACCTAAAAAAAATAGAAAAAAAATATTCTCTGGTAAGAAAGAAAGTAAAAAGAAATATTGAAATGTTATCTTTAAGTCATCAAAAGCTTGATATCAGACAAATGAAACTGTTATGTGAGATTATCATTTTTAATTTTGGATAAATTGCTATAATACTAGATGTCAACCACTAAGCCAAGCATGGGAGGGAGGGATGGGGAGAGAATGGGGTGGGGATCGGGTGGGGGCTGACTGGGCGATGTGTGCATGTATGTCTACAAAAGTTTGTATCCCACTATGATGTATGAATACAGTGCACCAATTAAAAAAAAAAATTGTGATCTTCCCAACTCAGCCTCCCAAGTACTAGGATAATAAGCATGCACCACTTCACCTGGCTGCTGGAATCTTAATTAATAGTGACAAAAATCAAAAAGTCAGGGCATTAGTCAGCTAACTTATCAGATAGAAAAGTTTGTACAACAGCTGCCCCTCATTTGATTACTTCAGCAAAACATTCCTGTGTAGGAGGTGGGAGGATTAGTGAAAGAATGTATCCCAAGAGAAGAACAGAAACAATGCATAAAAATGTCTTTAAAAACAAATGGCAGGTTGTTCTAATGTGGTTGTACAAAGGACTCAAACTTTGCAAAGGGAACTGGAAGTGACTACCACATTCTTTCTTGAGGTGTACAGGGATGGGAGTAGGGGTGGAAGACAGGGAAAGAATAAATGTTTACTTTTAATTAACTGTGGCAACAAGATAACAGCCTTTCCTATTACCTCTTTCCTTAGAGATGAAGCCAGTGAGAGAAAAAAAAATTAAGGCAAATTGATTTTTAAAAATGCAGAAACTTAAGTGTGGTGGCAAAGACCTAGGAAAAGGGAAAGAAAATGAATTGGAAAACATAAAAGGCCACCTTAAGCTTCCAGCTCTCACCAAACTAGAAATCTTTAACCTGCTTTACTTGACAATTTATAAACCACATTAATCACAAACTGGATTAATTTAAAAATACACTGCAAGGCAAAGTAAGTGTCAATCTACAAGGAAAAGAGTACAAGACTAGTGGATACCCAGGCACTTGTTAGACTGCTCTGATTTCAGGATCTTTAGATTTCCTATGAGAACAAGAGATGCCATTAATTGAAGGCATAATACCAGTCTCCTTCTATATCTACTCTTTTCTTCTATATCTACCTTTTTAAGAGAGTGATGGTTTTATTCACATAATATCATGAGAGTTAAGAATTTCATACACAAGGATCTATCAAAATTCTGTTTTTTTGCTGGTACTGGAGATGGAACCCTTCTACCTCTGGGCTACACTTTCCAGACCTATTTTATGTTTTATTTGGAAACAGGGTCTCTTAAGCCAGCACAGCTGGCTTCAAACCTGTGCGATCCTCCTGTCTCCGCCTCCCAAGCGCAGAGATTACAAGTGTACGCCACCACGCCTGGTGATAATTCTGTTATTTCTTTATGTTATTATTTTATATTGTTTATCTGTTATTAGAAAACAGATACTAAACTGTTCACCAAAACACAAAGAAAAGAAAAGAAAAGAAAAGAAAAGAAAAGAGGAAGGAAGGAAGGGAGGGAGGAAGGGAGGGAGGAACAGAGCAGCTAAAATAACACAAGAGTAATTATCTTTAAAAGCACTGACAATCAGAGTAAACTTTCAGAGGAAATAAGATGAACCAGATAGATGCAGGGGGGGGAAAAAAAGGTGTCAATGGGTCAGCAACTGACATACCACTCCATCTTCTAGACTTGTCTCCTCTATGTAAAAGTGAAAGACTGCCTAATTTACTTTGAAATTACTGCAATTTTAAGAAAAGTAAAATAAATGAAAGAAAGGATTAGGGGATTGATACAAACAAACATTTTCATGAAGACTCTAGTTTATAAAAAGTCAGTTTTGACTTGTGGCTGATATGAAAATAAATATTCCACATAACAAAAGTGGGGAGATCAACAAAGGTTAAAGGGTTTGGAAACAGGAACTTACACATACTTCTGGTGTAAATGAGAACTTACACAGCACTTCGAGAAGGCAATTGGGAAACACATTTCAAAAGCTTATATATTTTAACCCAGAAAGCTGACTTTTAGGGAATTTTTCCTAAAAATATTTAAGTCCAAAAAACATACAGCAGTGTAGATTCATCCATAAGCCTCTTCACTTCATTGCTGTTTATATAAGCAAAAAAAGTTCAGGAGTAACAACAGAATGTAACATTGTAAAAACACTTCACAACAATTAAGATTGTACAAAAAATATTTATCATGTAAAAGTACCCAGCATGTGTATATTTACGCCTCTACCATTTTGTACTCCATTAAGATCTATGACTACAGTTCAATAAAAATTTTTAAATGAGAATATAGCTTTAACATTATAGCCTTTGTGATCCAACATTCAAAACTATATATACTATGTGGAAAGAGTACCACAAATTTGAATAGATGACAACTGGATTGTGTAAGGACTACAAGTAACTTTAGAATTTTACTTTCTAAGTTTGTTTGTGATGTTTTTACCACTTTTTTCTATGATGTTCTAATAGAGTAACAAAAAAGCAAAATATGCTAAAACTTTATTATCAGAGAGGATAAATTAGAATATCATAGCAGTATTTGCCTAGGATATATTTTTAAGTGTAAAAAATAGAAAAAGTAGATTAATATTACAAAATTTGTATTTCTATATATCAGCAACATATAACTACGATATAGAACTTTAAAAATTTATTTTTACAATTCTATTTGAAAATTTCAAATACATAGAAATAAACCTAACAAAATATGAGAGAGTAAGGCTACAACACAAAATACATGCACACATGCAGAGTCATAGATATAAATGACGCAGATAAAAAGATTTAATACTACGGTAAATTGGCAGGCTCAGTATTATGAAGTTGTCAATTTTCTTCAAAATGATCTATAGGTTTAATATGACCTTAATAAAAAATCCCAGGAGGAACTGTTAAACTAGAAATAAACTGATTCTAAACTTCACAGAGAAATGCCAGAATTCAAGATTAAGCAAGACAATTTTCAGTAAGAAAAAAAAACTGGCAAGCTTATATTCTTTACATTCATTAAGACCGTGGCGCTGCACATGAGTAGAAAAACAGATAAAACAAAAATTTTAGAAGCAGATGAACATGTATTTGGACACTTGATATATAACATCAACTATATAAATAAACAGTGGTGGTGAGAAGATGTTTTTGATAAATGGTGCTTGGTCAGATGGATGTACACATGAAGAAACTGAATCTTGATCACTACCTCCCACCATATTTTAAAGAAATAAACTTTCAATATGTTTTAGAACCTACATATGAAAGTCAAAACATTAAAATTTGTTAGAAGATAAACTATCTGCATTACTTTGGAGCAGGCAAAAAACTTTAAACAGGGATCCAAACATTAAAGCATAAAAGATCAATTTAAAGGACTATGTTCATGAGAAGATATCATTAACAAATAAAAAGCCGCATATTTTAAAGAAAAATGTTTACGTACATACAATCAACAAAGCATTCACATGAATATGTATGTCTAAACAAAATATGAACAATTTTCATTCACAGGCAATAAAAAGAAATTGAAATGACCACTAGCAAAGATGTGCTCAATTTCACTGGTGGTCAAAGAGATAAATTAAAAATATAAAATTCCACCCTACTCCAATAGGATTGAGAAAAAGAATGACATTATAAAGTGTTGAAATTCTGAAGCATCAGAAGCGGTAAGCCATTTTTTACAGGGAACTAAATTGTTACAATCACTTGGGAAAACTTGAGAAGTCTTCTAAAGCTAAAAATATATATGAACAAGAAGCTAGCCACTGCACTCATATACTGACCCATCAGAAATGCACTAAATGCATTAAAAATGTGTAAGACGAGTCCACTACTGATAATCCCAAAGAGGAATAACCCAATGTCCATGAATAAAAGAAGGAATAGCAATGCAGAATGAAAACAGCAATGAGAATGAAAACAGGACTGCTACATGCAAAAACAGCATGGAATCTCATAAATACAAGAGCTAAAATGAGAAATTTATCTCAGGGGTACAATCTTTATGATTTTAACTATTTTGCCTATGGGTGATTCCATTGTGCTACAAGTGGGAACACTGTGGGCAGGCAGTGTCTACATGAGACTTGGCAGAGAGCTAGGTGGCTTCTGAGCAGCAAGAGACATGCTACACCTTACTTAAGCAGCACTAACTCTGATGTGTTTCATTTTGTAAAAATTTCTCACCTCACATTTATTATTTGTGTGCTTTGCTCCATGATACTGAACTGAATTATATATTAATTTTTAAACATTACATTAAATATAGAAAACTTAGAAGGAAATGTGAAATTGGGCAATAAAATAAAAAAATTTAAAAAATCAACAGTTTTCTTGGTTTGTTGATAGTTACTTGGCTTGTTGTGGTGTTACTTATCCAATCGAAGTCTTGCATACCTATCATCCTGGAATACTTGGGAGGCTGAGAAAGGAGAATCACAGGACAAGATCAGCCTCAGGACAAGATCAGCCTCAGAAAAAGAGCAAAACCCTTTGGAATTTAGTGAGACCCTATTTCAAAAATAGTAAATAAAAAAGGGCTGGGGGATTTAGCTCAAAGGTAGAATACTCCTGGTTCTACCTTCAGTACCAAGAAAACCACTAACTATAAAAATAAATTTTAAAATTAAAAAATACAATTTAATATTCTCTTTTTTTGTGGTGGTATTGGGGTTCCTAGAAACCCTTCTACTTCCAGGCTGCACTCCCAGATCTATTTTTATACTATTTTTTAAATTTGGAAACAGGGTCTCTTAAACCAGCACAGCTGGCTTCGAACCTGTGCGATCCTCCTGTCTCCGCCTCCCAAGCATGGGGATTACAAGTGTGTGCCACCATGCCCGTACCAGAGGGACTCCAGATGATACAGGTGAAATCTCAGCAAAGCTAGAATGGAAGGATAGGAGAGGAAGAAAGCCAAGGTTGTTCAATGGAGGAGCTACATTCGAATATGTGTAATAGTATAAATATAACATGGTTAACACCTGGACACTTTATTGGGAGGGGGAAAGGGAAATGGGGGAGAGAGGGCTTGAAGCACAATCTAAATGTACACCATTTTCAATATGTTAAAAAAAAGTAAAAAAAAAAAGTATACCTTGTTGTGGGATCATTATTCTATAAATGGCTGTTTTGAAGGGTATTTCCTTACTGATTTTGTCTGATCAATGAACATTAAAATTTATAAAACATTAAAAAAAAGATATGTTTTAGCTAGAGATTATGTATCATCTTGAATTTAAACAAAATATGTTCTACTGTATTAACCCATCTTTCTTATTTATTTATTTATTTATTTATTTATTTATTTATTTCAGTACTGGGGATGGAACCCAGGGGCATTCTACCCCGGAGCTACACCCAAGTCCTATTTTTAAATGTTTTATTCTGAAACAGGGTCTCACTGAGATGCAAAGGGCCTAAATAAATAGCTGGGGTTGCCATGAACCGCAATCCTCCTGTCTCAGCCTCCCAAATACTGGCATTATAAGCGTACACCACTAGGCCCAGCTCTTAACCCATTTTCTATTTTAATTTTTGGCAAAATTTTCAGAAAATTCCCCTTAATAAACATAAACTTAATGTCAGTACCTTAAAATTGAAGGCTAGCTTTGTTTAGTAGATAACAGGATATTCGTAAGATATCTGATATGTTTTGATTTTTTAATATGAATGCAAAATACAAGAAATATGATTCCTAAGTCTGTTTGGATAGTTATTACTTATATCCAATCTTTTTTGTAATGATTCTATTTCTTGAAGGATATGAAAATAGATTCTTATCAGACTATTGCTGCCCTCACTGTTCCATCAATACGGGAAAACGATTGTTTTCCAGTATCCTACAGAAAGAGCACAACAAAACCACTCTGGTCAAATCGTTGGCTTACAACAACTTATCTTAGATAGGATGGTAACCATGGTTACCAAGGATATTCATGATCAGATTTAACCATTCTTCCTCTGAATGAAAATGCCTGACTTTCAGAGAGAAAAGACACAGACACTGAGTATTTGTGATAGACTTTTCCTTGTGAAAAACTACATGACACTTTTTCTACAGTGCATACTAAGCATTGCTTCTCTGTATAATGGGCAATAGTCATTCTGATTTCCATAGTCTGAAACCTAAACCTAGAATTATAAGATGGCAAAAACAATGAAATTATCTCTTTTGCATTATTCACAAGCTTCTCATTAACTTCATCTATGTGATAGATGTGGTCATTTCTAATGTCAGGCCTCACATACTAGAATATAGTATAAAGAATATAGACTATAAAAACAATAAATTTACTATAGTCATGAAATTATTATATTCATAATTACTTTGAAAATAAAATTTATTGGTGGAAAGGAATAGTAACAAGAGCTCCAAGTACAAAATCCAAAAAATTATATTTAAAAAATTCCCGTTTTAATGTTTACACTTAGACACAGACCACAGAACAGCAAAACAATTCTGGTCTTGGAACAACTACTGCTATTTCTGCTTGTCTTTCTAAAGCACAAACTTGTCCTCATTTTATTGTCTCTGAATGTACAGTACTACTTGGTAAGTTCATGAGATATGGGTCATAGCAAAATGCTTTTGACCTGTTACAGTCAGACTGGATGAAATTACAAAATAACATATACTAAAATTAGGAAATCTTGACAAGGATTTAAGTAAGGCTTTAAAAGGATCTTCCTTTTAGCAATAAGAACTCAGGATTGCAAGCAACAAAAAAGTCAATAATGAAACAAAATTCCTCATAAATCTCTCAACAGAGGTCAATTAAGTTAACAAGCAATGAGTGAAGCTAGAAGTATAAAGTGAATTGAGACAAAAGAAAAAGAACTATTATTCCATCAACACTTCTAAAATGTGGACAGGCAAAACTGTGTACTACTGTACTTAATTAGGTCCACCAAAAGTCCTTTTACTAAGAGAAACTACTGAGGATGTTTTGAATAACTGCCTTTTTACTGAAGGAAAATAGAGCGAAAACAAAACTGTAGAGGAAAACCAAATGCTACGTTTCACAATAATAATCAACACTTAAAAGAAGAACAAAAGGATGAATCACTAATAGTTTATTAACTTTTTATTGATTATAAAAATTTTTAATTACCTTGCTATTAAGTCACAAACAGCATCTCCACCAGCAGAAAATGGTTCTAAAGAATCTTGGTAAGCACAGTGACATGGCACTTGTAATCAGTTACTTGGGGGCTGACAGGAGGATCAAAGGTTCAAGTCAAGCCTCAGCAACTTAGCAAGACCCTCAACAAAAGGAGAACTCTCTTTAAAAATAAAAAATAAAAAAGTGCTGAGATTATGGCTCAGAGGTAAAATATCTCTTTTAACAGTACCAGAAGAAGAACTGTAGAGTCTGAAATTCTACCTTACGTGTAAGCTGACAAGTCAGCCTATTAAGGTTTCATGGATACTGGCAGAAGACACCAGGTTTCTGGGTCGGAGCCAAAGGACTCTGTTACTCAGTACAAGAACTATGATCAGAATATCAACAGTTTCTTATGCTTGATTCCTGAGTCTTAATTCTTCCCAAGATGATGCAGAGTTGGGTGGCATCTGCATACCCTGTGGTTTGCAGAAAGTAGAACTTAAGGGGTCCAAATATTTTCTAATAAGCAATAAACATGCATATCCTTTGTTCTGGAGAGAAAATACTACCTCTATCTTCCAAGGCTAAGTATACTCTTTGCTTCAAAGAAAGACTAACTCTTGACCCAGTAGAAATATCTAGAAGAGAAGGGACAAGTGTTAAGAACCATGACCTCTTTGAGTCAATGGACATATTATTAAACACTTTAGAAGAAAATCAGTCTTTCTCTTAAGATTTTCATATGGGGTAACTTTTTAAAAATTACAACATAATTTTACTTTAAACTAGTTTAAAATAAACATTATAATGAAGTCACAAATTATTATATTAAACTTTTTTAGAAGTACTGGGTCTTAAGTTTTGTGGCAATTATTGCTCAGAAAGTAAAAATGTACTGTAAGAACTGAGAATGAGGATATGTTATAACTGTCTTAATGAATTAACTGAAGACTGATCAGATGACTAGAAAAAAAGAATAAAAAATAGGAAGCTTCAAGTTTTTTTCTGCATTTGTTTTAAATATGGCCCTACATAGTTCTTATATTATACTGCAAAAATAGTTATACTTAATTATTATTACTTAATTATAATTTTAAATTATACTTAGAAACCCACTGTTGGAAGTTTTACTGATTGGCTTGCCATTGAAAAATTATTTAGGAGATATTAATGGACTCAGCATAATATATTTTTCCCATTTAGTAGAACAGAAAGAGGAAGAAGGAAGGACTGACTCAACATGAAGGGGTTAAAAAAAAAGTAATCAAAATCTAGATACGATCAGGTTAAATTTTAAAAGACAAGGTCACAATTTTATCATTAGAGACTTTAGAAATCTCAAAGTAAGAAGAGGTATTTTCACACTCTACCTCTAACCACAGCTAGTTGTAATTCACCAACAGTCTTGTTAAAGGACTAGAAAAATAATCTACTTACTCGCTGCATGGGAAAAGCCAATGCATTTATTCACCACATATCAAAACTAAATTATATATACCTATGCTATGCACACCAAGTCCCAACATATCTACTCTGCACAGAGAAAAATCCAAGACACTTGGTGTATATAAAAAAAAATCAACTACTTAAGAACACCTATTCAGGGAAACACACAGAGCCTACAAAAGATTTAGTCATAAAAGAGCTTCATGGTTTTTTTTGTTTGTTTGGTACTGGGGATTGAACCAAGGGACATTGTACCTCCCAATTATACTCCTAGTCTTTTTTATATATTTTTTATTTTGAAACACGGTCTCAATAAGTTGCTGAGAGCCTTGATGAATTTGCTGAAGCTGGCCTCAAATCTGTGATCCTCTTCAGACTCACAGTCTTGAAAAGAGAGGATAAATCAAGCTATTAAGGCCTTGTTGTAATTATATCTACAAAAACTTTTAATTTCTTATCTAGTTTTTCATTCAGTACTCCTACCTGGTTCACCTCTCTTACTTTTTAATTTTTATCTTACTTTGGCTCCTGTAACATCACACTCTCAAGGACTTTTCTCAACTTTAATAGTAGCTCCTTTAAAGTTCTTTAAAATCCCTACATATATATTTTGTTCCTCAGAATTTATCAAAGATCTGCTCTATTCATGTGCCCTGAGCCTTCTCCATGGTCTGTATTAATCAGTCTAATGGTTTCACAGGTCTTTCAGAGAATACAGAGTCAAATATCTGAGGACAGGCATACAGGCATTGTGTAGAGAGAGGTTCAGCTATGGACTGTGACAGTGGAGAAGAGAACATCTAAAGCGGAACTGACCAAGGTGCAGCAATTTTTGTCCTATCAGAGTCTTGATTTACTACACAAGTTTTTTTCAATAAAATTCATAACAACATTTTTGTAAAATCAATAACCTTTAAGAGTTTGCAACTAACTTTTAAAAAATATTTAAGTACTGCAAGAGGCCAAAGAAAACATTACAAAGATTGCCAATCTGTAAAATGCATAAATGTACTAGCAATTCTCAACTCTCCATAGTTTTTCTACAACCTCAAGGCGCATATTCAACCTACTCATCAATACCTCCACATGAAGTTATTTAGATAAACAAAAATAATTTGAATATATGCCAAACTGAACCTGTCACTAAATTACTTTTTCTTGTTTTTCATAAAATAGTAATCCAGTTGTTAAAATCAGACTGAGGATTCATATATGATTCCTTTCTTTCACTTCAAACTTTTTTTTTTTTTTTTTTTTTTGCAGTACGGGGAATGAAACCCAGGGCATTCTACCTCTGAGCTACACCTCGGCCCTATTTTTTTTTTATATATTTTTTATTCTTTAATTTGAAACAGGTTCTCACTGAGTTGCAAAAGGTCTCACTAAGTACTCGAGACCGTCTGTGAACAGTGATCCTTCTGTCTCAGTCTCCCAAATACTGGGATTAAAAGCATGCGCCAACATGCCCGTCTAACCTCAAACATCTTAATAATGAAGTCCTATTATTTATCTACATACAATTTTCAAAATCATGCACTTCTTTAATTTAGCCACTAGCATCTACTTTAGTGCCTTTTATTTTATGTCTCTCCTATTTCCTTATCAGTTTCTGAAGTGGGTGTTGAGGTGACAGTCATAGACCACAGGAGCTATACAGATAATTCTTTCTGGGATGAAAGAAATACAATTTTATTTTCATTTATATATAATGTTAAAAATTTATATTATGCCGGGTGTGGTGGCGCACGCTTGTAATCCCAGCATCTGGGAGGCTGAGACCAGAGGATTGCAGTTTGCAGACAGCCTCAGCTACTTAGTGAGGCCCTCTGCAACTCAGTGAGACCCTGTTTAAAAAAAAAAAATAGGGTAGGGGGTGTAGCTCAGAGGTTGAATACCCCTGGTTTCCATCTCCAGACCTGCAAAAAAAAAAAGAATTGGTAATATGTGCTTCATTTGTATTACGCATGGAAGAACCCATTTTGTAATAGTAGTAGATACATATCACATATATATGTATATACAAAGGTGATTGATAGGTATTTTTATTTAGTAGTAAGTTAGTAATAAAAGTACAATTAGAATTTGAAGATCATTGCTCAAATTCATTATCCATACTACAGCAAGTGATCTACCTAACTTTCAAGAGTGACCGCTTCCCTGAGATCCCATCAATGGGTCTCGGTTGTTCTTAGAGCTCCAAAGAATAGTTTTAAAAGTGTAACTTCACATGTGAGAAAAAAAGAAAAAAAAAAAACTCTACAGGGCCAGAAACAGAGAAAGCTTTCAAAGTGTAAGTATAGGAGAGAGAGCCAGCAGTTTCACGTACAATGGTCCTAGAGGCAGGGGAGGCCCTATAGTTTATTGGAAGCCCTTACTTTGTGCTTACCAAGAAATGTTCTGAGTGTTTATATCATTCCACATAAAATTTATCTACAGTGATGCAAGCATTGCACTCTCTCTGCTAGAAGCATTAATCATTATAAATTAATAAAACTATTGTTATGGATTATAAGTCAGTTTGTGAGTTTCATTTGTGGCCACTCTTTAAACGTACTCTTGAGTCTATTAAAATCAAGTTCCAATGATGAGAATCAAAAACTAAATTGTATGAGTTAAAGTCACTTACAAAGGAGTCACAGTAAAAAGAAAGATAAACGAAAAAAGAATACAGTCGGGTGTGGTGGTTGACGCCTATAATCCCAGCACTTGGGAGGCTGAGACGCGGACAGCCTCAGCTACTTACCGAGGCCCTTCGCAACTCAGTGAGAAAATAAAAAACCTAAAAAATAGGACTGGGGTTGTAGCTCAGAGGTGCAATGCCCCTGGGTTTTATCCCCAGTACCGCAAGAAAAAAAAGTAACCTTGAATTTACTCTGCTCTTTTCTTTTGAACGATGGTGGCGTCATAACACTTTAGTCCTGTTCATGGCAATCCCCACAAAATACACTGAGAGATTCCTTATTAAAATACATACAAACATGCTAGCTTTTCC
Organism: Muscardinus avellanarius; assembly: GCF_963383645.1. Classification (NCBI taxonomy): domain Eukaryota; kingdom Metazoa; phylum Chordata; class Mammalia; order Rodentia; family Gliridae; genus Muscardinus; species Muscardinus avellanarius. Next base: position 55,241,314 of record NC_137790.1, read on the forward strand.
ATAGAGGTGGAGAACTCCTCTGACCACTGAAGCAAAAACTACTGGTAAATTAACTGACTGTGATATTGCTGAGGCTCTACTTTATGATAAAAAAAAACCACCCCGTTTTAAGTACTTATCACTTTTGAATACCCTGTCTTACCTAAATTGAATACACACTGCTTATAATTAGAAAATTGCAATTTAGCATCTTATTCCTTTCTTGTAGCTGGCATCTGTTTGCAGTAAGTAGAATAAGCCTGCAATACACATGTAACTTTTATTTTCCTACTTTTAAAAAAAAGATACTTTGATTTTTTTGTAAACAAGTAATAATGAAATTTAGCTAAGTAGCAGACACAGTAACTAGCAATGTTTTCAGTTTTATTTCAATAGCTTTTTTTTTCTATGAACCTGCTGTACCGTTTCATTGTAAAAGTCCTTAAATTTTACTGTGCACCTCTTTTTTTAATTAAAAATAACTACATTGACTTTTCTTTAACTAGAGGGAAAACTAATCTAGTTAATATGCTAGAAGAATATATTTTTTCTCATCAGAGAGGAAACCATTTTCCTTTGTTTCTTATTAAAAGTAAAAGGAAAATACAGGAAATCAAAGAAGGTCCATAACACTCCCCCCCAAAATTAAAAGTAGAGGCAAAAAACTGAATTATAAATAGATCATCCCCATAAGCAAGATCATTCCTTCTTTAATCCAATTTTGTGTGGACACACAAAATATAAGAACACTTTCATTTTTATTTTCTATTCTTTTTAGGTTTTACTTTTGGATTGTTAGGAAGTTTAAAACTTCCATCATACAAAGTCAAGTATTAATTATACTAACTGTAAAACTAAATAGATTTATGGCATTTGTGCTGAGGTCAAAAGTTTTAATTAATCATATAGAATGTTTATTTTTTGCCAGTTTTATGTACTTAGAGGTAGATTTTTAACCTTTTTAACCTCCAATAAACTTTACAAATAAGGAAATAGAAGTATGGAGAAACCAGATAGCTTCCCCAAATGATAGTTAGAAAATGCTACACTCAGAATCCATACACAGACAAATAGAGACTCTGGCTGCTAAACCTCCATGCTGACCCTCAGAGGCTGCCTCCTCATGAGCAAGCAAGCCACATCGCTCCGATTTCTGTCTCTCTCACACACACACATGCCTCAAGCACATCCTTCTACTTTGCAAGTCATTTGAATTAAAAACACAAGAGTTCCTGAAAGTCTATAAGTGGCAATACTGGCAATACTTTTTCAGGCATGGGTGATTAGCTCGCCAAGAAATTAGGGAAATAAAGATAACGAGGCATGAAAAAAGAGAAGTATATAAGAGGAAATATGAGTGAAATGTTGAGTTGAATAGTTTGTTTCTTTGCATATGAGCAAAGAAAAGAAGCTAGAAGAAAAAAAACCACATTTTAAAAAGTTCATCATGTTAATGAGATTTTAGACTTATCCTGGAACCAATATCATGGGAGCACTTCTGGAAAAAGATGGGAACCACTATCATGGGAGCACCTCTGAAAAAACATGAAAATGATTATCCCTACTTTTTAGAGTCCTCAATGATCTTAGAACAACAACTGGGTGGGCTATATTGAAGACAGAGATAATAATCAGAAGGCTGTTGCTGTAATCCAGGAAAGAGTCTGAACTTAAACTTGAATAAGGCCGGGTGTGGTGGCGCAGGTTTGTTTTGTAATCCCCGCGCTTGGGAGGAGGAGACAGGAGGATCACGCAGGTTCGAAGCCAGCCACACTGGCTTAAGAGACCCTTGTTTCCAAATAAAAAAATAAAAATAAAAATAAAAGGTCTGGGAGTGTAGCCCAGAGGTAGAATGGTTTCCAGGAACCCCAGTACCACCCCCCACCAAAAAAAAAAAAAAAAAAAAACTTGAATAAAAGAACTTTAAAGTAAGTAAAGGGAGGAGAGGACATCTAAGAAGATCCAAGAACTATAATCCACTGATTCTTGTTGAATTACAATTTGTTTGGAAATTTATGACTATATCTCCAACTGATATCTGTCTTGCTTAGAAAAATAACCGCTATCCATGACACAAACAATATTAATGTTCTTTACTTCCATATTCTCTCTTATTCCTTTCCTTTTCTTTTTTTAAAACAACTATAGTTGAATACAGTTACATGTTTTATGAGTCTCATGCTTAAAATTTCTGGAGTAAACCAGTGCTTCAAAGTATGAACATCCAGTTTGGTATTCTCATTTTGTGTAACTAACTTACACACATTAATTCAATAACATCACTTTTATTTTCCTACATATTTATATTATCTCCTGACCAATAGACTAAGAAAACAGAAGCAAGAATGAAGTATTAATATATTAAATAAAATCGCATTAAGTTTTAACAAATGCAGAATTTCCCAATCAGTTTGCCGTAACACATCTTGTGTTTCTGATCTCCTTGGGACTCTAAGCAGGCAGAGCCTCTTGTCTGCTGGGCTTGGACCCTGAGCAGAGAGGCATGTCCTGCCATGACTTCACAAAGGTTGGGAAGCACAGAAATAAAGCACCAGGCACATGGCACCTAAGGTTGTTTTTTTTAACTACCTGTTTTATGAGGTCTGAATCCTAAAATCATCTTTATGAGTTTTATAAAGTCCTATAAACAATAGCTTATTTTCTTTTTTTTTTTGGTGGTACTGGGGTTCCTGGAAGCCCTTCTTCCTCCGGGCTACACTCCCAGACCTATTTTATATTTTTGAAACAGGGTCTCTTATGCCAGCACGGCTGGCTTCGAACCTGCGCGATCCTCCTGTCTCCGCCTCCCAAGCGCGGGGATTACAAGCGTGCGCCACCACGCCCGGCAATAGCTTATTTTCAATTTTAATTATATCTTAATGTCTTAATATTTTTGACTCTGTTCCTTTTGGAAAGAAAGCCACAATAATAATACTTAAGTTAAAAGTTACTTTAAAATTATAATCTTTTTCACTATTTTTAGAATCAATTTTTAATTCTTTTTTTGAAAACTGCTTTTTTTAAAAGTACAAAGACACTAGTTAGTGTAAATGAAAGTGTTCTCACATGGCATTAATGTGTTGTGAGATAAATGAAAGGAATGTTTTTATAGGAGAACCAAGTTAAAGGAAAAAGAATCTGACCCACTGAAAGGTTACACCATTCATTCATCTATTCATTAAACTCAATATAATACTGGGAAACTACAAGATGAAAACCGCTAGAGAATATAAAGACAGTTTCTCCAATAATCTCATAAAGACATCATTAATTAGGATGACTACAGAAAGATGTATAAGTCCCAGAAGCAGCTTGAAATTTGGCTCTCATTCTAAAAATAAAAATGTTGAAGAAAAATCAGAGTTTTCCGCAATCATCACAAAAAAAGAGACAAAGTTAAAAGTATCTGAGACACAAACATATCAGTCACTAAGCCAAACATGGGAAGGAGAGAGGGGGTAAAGAATGGAGTGGGAACTGAGGAAGCACTAAATGAGTGATGTATGCCTCTACCATCTTGTGCCCCATTAGGATGTATGAATACAAGGCAACAATTAAAACAAAAATAAGAGGTAGGGAGAACATTTAATCAATATTTCATGTATCCCCCATTTGAAAGAGTACTGATTTCACTCATGTAGTAGCAGAACAGAAATTTCAGCCTTTTCATGTCTGTGAATATAATAAAAAAGAACATAAAGATGTCTTAATGCATAATCCTCTGGCTTAAGGTACCATCAAAGTAAACTCCTATCTTGAAAAACTGAGCAACCTTCCATTTTTTACTGACCTTCCGACAAGTAAACCACCTTATAACTCACTAGAAATTTCAGTTTTTAAAAAGAAATACCATAAACAATTTTGTCCTATATATTTTCCCCAAACGTTCAAAGAAAATTTATCATGAAGGTTACCAACTGTACCCACAGGCTTATAATGTTAATGCATTAGCTGTGCAAACCAGCCTGTTCTTCCTCCCCAACTCACCAAGTCTTTCAACTGTCTGTTCACAAATATTCAATTGGTATACTCTTGGCTATTCTTATTCATATGAGTCAACTTCATTAAGTTGTATTTTATAAAATTTCTCATTTGTGAATATATATGTGAACATTATAAAAGCTAAATTTCTAGAACACAGAATATAAATGTTAATAGAAAGTATTTTCTCCTTTAGGGCCTAAAAATAATTCAGAATACATTTTAATATTAATGTGAAAAATTAAGTTTAATTTTTAAGTCAAGATAGTATGTATCTATTAAAACACCCAAGAGTCTATGTAAGTATATCCTAGTCACTGTGGTTGCTAGAGATAAGCATGGTATCTTTTAACAGAAAAAAAAATTTGTATCGCAACATTTTATATCTCAATTTATTATTATAAAATAAAAACTTTTAAGCACAGGACTAAAGTGATAATCTACACATAATCCATCACTCTTTCTTCTTATGATTTCGCCAAAGTATTGCCTACATTCAAGAATATTCTCAGGGTCCTCTCTCCTTAACGTGGATCCTTGAGAGGTTACTAAGGAAATCAATTGCCTCCTGGTGCTCACTTCTTGATTATCTTATTGAGAGATTTCAGACAAAAGTGTTAACGTTTTATATAAATTATACTGACTTTTTATGTTCAATACCTACTATTTACCAAACTCAACCGAATTTGAGTCTGGTTAGGATATATCTATTAAAAAACATCTTTACCCAAAGAATTTGTAACATTATGCAGCTTTCTGATAACATTATCTACATATTTTGTTCACATATAAGACTCTGTGTAGTAAGACATAAGTGTAGTAGGCCAGAGTGCTAGGGCCTTCTCACACCTCAATTCCAAACCTTAACAAAGCTTATCATACCAACTCCTCTAGGGATCAGTCCGACTCTTGCAATTGTCAGAGCGATTCATTTATGCCATTTTTGCAGTACACATTCCTTTGTATATCCTATTTTATATATACATCTTTGATGTGTACTAAGTTATAAGAAGTTATGAGTTTCATATATGTAGAAACTATCTTATATATGTTTCTCAGTGTGAACTGACTCAACGAATTCTTATAAAACACACAATGTTATCTAACCTGTTATGTAAGTTACAGTAACAAAAGCAGTCTATTCCATTGTGAAGGCATAACTTTTGGTGGCTACATCAGAAAAATAACATATCAATCAAAACACCTATTAAAATATTCAAATACATTCTCAACATACTCAAGTAAAATCTACAAGCTGTAAACAGAATGAGGACAGCCTTGAAAAATGAACCAAACTTCAAAAACAATTTTTACTTACTTGTCTCCAAAAAACTTTCTCCAGAATTCAGCAGCATCTGCTTTTGTGATACGGAAGTTATCTCCCTGAAACTGACCATTGGGAAAGATTGCTTTGATTTCTGCCAGCATATGACTGAAGATAAGGGACAGTTTTGTAAGATTTCGCCTGTAAATACAAGGGAGTGGAAAAAAATAAATGTATATATTCATATAAAATTTAATAGAAATATATTTAAGACAATAAAATTATGTACATATCAAACTAAGTCTTGATGGCTAATCGTGAGTCTCTACTTACCAACAATATTCATAGAAAATACAACAATAAACTTCTAACAAGCTTTCATGATTTATCCATGTTAATTTAACATATAAATGAACATGAAAAATTACATGATTTTTTTTAATTTATAGTTTAATAACAGAGATAAACACTTAAAAAAATAATCAAGCACAAATGGCAAACACCAAAGATAGAGTGATTATTTCTACCAGGGGAAGTAAGAATTTTTCCCACTAGAAAACAATCTAGGAAAGTAAGCTGTTGTTGGCAGATGGATGTCTTAGAGTGGAGAGAAGGGGAGGTAACAGAAGGAAAGGGCATTTTAGGCATTTGGAACAGCACATAAAAATACATAGGTAGAAAATAGAACCAAGTATGTTAATATCTATGTTTGGCATGGCTAGAGAAGAGGGTCACAGAAAGAAATGATATAAAACAGGGTGAGAAAATTTGGTTTGGACATGAGGAAAAGCAGCATCCAAGTCAGCGAGCAGTTTTTGTGAAATACACTTGCCACTTGTATCTAAAACTAAGATTTTCTGATGATGAGTTTCAGATATATGTAGAGTTTTGAAGCTCCACTTGTTAAGAGAAGTAGTGCTATAAGGAATCAGGAATCCAATGGAATAAAAGGCAAAGGGCATGAGGAAGTCTCTGATTTAGAGGGAAAACGTTATGGTCAGATGAAAAAGTGGTTTGGAAAAATGCATGTGTCACCTCTATTCTTCTTTCTGTTTTTCTGGGGCTTCTAACATAATTTAAACATGTTTCCTACTACAAAGTAATACTATCTCCTATGACTGTGCTTACTGTTTCTTAGGGTTACAACATTAATTATACTGATCAGCCCCAAACTGCCAGTGCTAGATAATAAAGTAAAATATTAAATACAAAATACTAAAGAACTTTTCAGTTTTAAACTGACACTGCTAAATATATGCTTGTTTACTCAAACTTATCAGAACTGAATGAGTGCGTACATATAAAACACATTTCCATTTTGAGGCTTCAGCTATTTTATGTGAGTACTGGGGGCTGGGGTACGGGCAAATGCTTTAGAATTCAAAGAAAATATACAAAAAATTAACATATAGAAAGCTATCAAGTTTACATGTAAAATTATATATGTTTCAATATGCCTTTGTCATTACAAGTTATGACTCTTGGCCTCATTTTTGCTTATCTGTGTCTAATGACTCAACTAACAAAAGAAAAAAACCTGTTTAATTTCAGAGAGGCAATGGTGCAATATGCACCTGCTAATAAAGTCATTGTGTGTCATTCTTTCTAAAAACATTTACAGGTGAGATACAGTGGTGCTCGACTATAATCCCAGTATTTCAGAAGCTGAAACAGGAAGATTGCAGATTCAAACCTCAATAACTAGCAAGACCCTTAGCAACCTTGGAAAACTCTTGTCTCAAAAATAAAAAATAAAAAAATAAAAGGGCTGGGAGTATACTTCAAATGTAGATTTCCCCCCAATCCCCAAAACCAAAAAAAAAAAAGCCACCAATAATTTCCTATATAGAATGAACAGAGAATAAAGGAAGATACTCAAGATACTAATTATAAAAAGTGGAAAAAGTAAAAATGAAAAGACAATAAAATATAAATTCTTAGTAAATCCATTTTTGCTATAAAATGTAAATGTCAGCTACTTCTGTAACATGTTTATGTGAAGATTTTTCTAAAAGGAGAGTCAATAAGAACATATATGAGAATCGCAATACTAATCTCAATTTTATGTAGGAGAAAGGGGAGGGAAGAAAGCTGGGGAAAACCCACTCTTCCTCTCCAAACACTGTGCATGTGTGACACTACCACTGTGAACGACATTGTGATTCAAGACTATAATGCATCAATAAAAGCATAAAAAACAAAAGGGAAGTCAGAAATTAGGCTAGGCTTTAGTGCTTAACCTGCAACAGCAATCTCCAAATTCATCACAGTTCCATATCAATACTTCATCCTTTTCCTAGATCCAGTCACACTTCTGCACAAGTCAACCTAATCCAAGTGCAAATCTTCTGTTACGCAGCTAGATCTTTGTTATTGACCTGATGTTCTCATTTAGGTCAATACAGCCTCATTTGGATGATGCCACTAAATAAGATATTCAGTGTTTGGAAATGAAAAGTGAACTGTTAAATCAAAGGAAACACTGTGGCCAATGTAAACTGCAATTGACTTTTAAGATCTGAGTTTAAGGAAGATACAAAGTCACCTTAGGAAACCTGCACAGATTTGTTCCTATAATAAGGAATAAAATTCAAAGTGGTTATATAATTAGGGTAAACTAACTGTTTCTTATTTTCTGAATTGGCTGTTCTCCATCCTTTTGTTTCTCTGTTCTTTAATCATATTTAAATGTTTTTAATTTTTACTTTTTAAATCTACAGTCTGAAACACAAAGCCAATGATTATCCATCCCATATATTTGATTCAATGGCTATGTAGACATTCAACTTTTAAACAGAACTAGTAATATTTTACAATTTATAGACTAGAAGCTTAATAACCATTAAAACCTATATAGCTGACCACTGATTAATTTTAAAATGTGTATATAGCTCCATTTTCTGGTTCCTGCAAATGAATCACCATATATTACTTTGACTTTTTGCAAAGACTAAGAGTGAAAAAATATTTTTCCTAAGTTCTGAAACTCAAATTCATGTTGTTAAAAATATTTGAACATATGAGTGTCCTTGTTTATCACATATACTATATTTGTATTTATGAGATATTTTTATATTTATACTCACACACATACAGACACATGTGAAAACACACCTCATATTTGTATGTACTCATTCTGGAAATTCATTACTGAGGAGATTGATTTATGAGTTTGTAAATCTGGACTAAGGCAATAAAAGAACTGACAGTTGAATCTATCTGATGCAATTTAAATTCATTTTCATAGCAAAGAGGCTTTTTTTTATATAATTCTGTGATTCTTGTTTCATTTTGCTATGCAGAATGTGATTTCTTTAATTCCCTGTCACACCCTGCACCTTAGATACCCATTTTTTTCTCTTGTTTATTTATTTGTATTGGTGCGTTGTAGTCAGATATCTTAATGGGATACAAGATAGTAGACGCATACATGCATACATCATTCATTTAGCCCTCCCCTAATTCCCACTGCAGTTCCCGCCCGCCTCCTAGACAAACATGACATGGAGGGAGATACCTGTTTTTTAAATAAGCTCCAATTTTGAAAATAAAACTCAAGAAAACAAACCTCTATCTAGTTATAGTGGGAAGAAAGGCAGCAAATATAAATGGTCTTTGCAAATGTGATGCTTTTTCCTCTAGTGGAATATTTCCATACTTAGCCAATTTTTCCTATGCCCTCTTCATCTCCTACCACATGAATATAAGTCATGACTCACTGCTTAACAGAGGAGTTGATGCTTCCTAATAATTAAGAATAATTTTCTGTCACTGAAACTCCTCTAACACAAGACAACTAAAATATATACATATAAAATAAAAATATGTGCACAAAGATAAAATTCAATAATCTTATCATTTTTAATTAATTTCACATGAGATTTTGCAACACAGGCTCTTTCATTTGTAAGAAAAAATAATTATTACTAAATATCTTCTGTTGACCATCACAAGTTGAGCCATTTTTAAATTGTTTTGCATGATATTTTGTTTATAAGAAACAATTTCAGAATAAAAGTATTTTGAAATAACAAGTAATCAAAAAGTAGATGTCAATATCAGGTAAGCACTTAAGTATGTTAATATTAGAGGAGACTGAAGAAGGGAGAGGCAAAGAAAAGTAAAAACAAAAATGTGAAGAAGAAAAGTTAGCTATATAAAAATAATAAATAATAGTAATAAAGTATGAGGTATTCTTGCATTGACAAAGTCAAAAATATCACCTAAATTGCAAGGTATCTCTTTTGTCCTGGATTAAGTCATCGATATTGTATCTTACCCTTAGTATGACACAGTGAACAGATCATTATAATAGAACATGGTGGGGTACTACACCCTAATTACAGCCATCCTGACCTAATAAATTAAATTTAAAATGAATAAATATATAGCAAGGTTTGATTTGTAGCATTAAATGTATGAGACACACAAAGAATGTAATCTTATTAGATTGCGCACAATTCCGACATTTTCTCGATTTGAGAAACAGCCCTGCCATAAATCAAGGAGAAAATGAAAAGCTTTACATGCTGAATTAGTGTGAAATTTTAAATGACACTTTACTTTAGTGAGATCTAAAGTTCGTGACAATGTACTGCTTTTGGAAAAAAATGGGCGATCTTTTTTATACACAAAACTATTAATAATTCAATTCTCACATTTAAAAGTAATAACATGCTCTTCTTAATCTTTACAAGGTGAAACAAATTCAACATAAGAAAGGTAGGGCATAAAGAATACAAACAGTGGCACTTAAAATGAGACTCATGTCCAGTTTAAGAGTAATTTCCACTGTATTTGTGACATGGTACCTTCACAGACGGATTCAGATAGTTACTTCACACTGGTTTTGACCTTGGGAACATTTTGATTCCTAATTAAGTGAGGAAACTAGGCTGATGTAAGCCTTGCCTTTCATTTCTCCCTCATGGGAATATAGTCTATTATTAGGATAGGTTCTGACAATTCTAAATAAAATTGGATTATTATTCATTCCCTCTTCTCAAATGCTTGTGGTTTTCAATACCTCTAAGGGGAATTTTTAAAAAATATATTAAAAGTCTAAAGAAGGGGGAGGTAGCTCAATGGTAGCACATTTGCCTAGCAGGGTTCTATCCTCAACACTGCAAAAATTTAATAAAAAAGAAGAATCCAAATGCCAGTAAAGACTTTTTACCCAAGTCACAAGGGTGTATAAAGAAACAGTTTAACCTAAAACACAAGCAGTAGGACAATCTCATACCATTTTACTTCTAGAAAACTGAAATATAAACATAAAAGTAAGTAAACTAAGTCAAAAATACTTCATACCCAAAGGGAAGTCTTACATTTCCCCTGAATACATGAACTACTGTTAACATGGCTAGAAAGGTCAAGGAGAGATGAGCCTTGGGCATTCTCTGATCTCTATAGACTATTCTGCTGAGTTTCTTATCTACAAAGGTCTACTAAGAGCAAGGAAAACTACCCCAAATAAGGATTCTGAATATGGGGGCAAATATATTTGCTTTCTAAAATAAATAGCTAGAAATAAAGAATTTACAATTATTCTATTTAAAATAACTCAAATAAGAAATGGTATGCTTATAAGCTGGGCATGGTGGCACACTCTTGTAATCCCAGCATTCAGGAGGCTGAGACCGAAGGATCGTGGTCTGCAGACAGCCTCAGCTACTTTGTGAGGCTCTCTGCAACTTAGTGAGACCCTGTTTCAAAATAAAGAATAAAAAATAGGGCTGGAGGTTGAATAGCTCAGAGGTTGAATGCCTCTGAGTTCCATCCCCAGACCCACACACACACAAAAATAAATGATATGCTTATTATGTTTAAGTGTAATAACCTTAGAAAAGTTCCCAAGGTATAATTAAAATATATGCTGCTTAATTTTTCAAATATCCTATATTACAAAATTTGTCTGTATAGTACTGGGTTCATAGCCTTACTCTGCTTATGATTTTTTTTTTGTTTTTGTTGTTAGGGATCTAATGTATTTATTTTATATCTTTTTATTGGTACATTATAGCCTCTCATCATAATGTAAAACATGTTGACAATGACATACTTGCACAAAACACTTTGTCAGCAAACACTTTGAATCGGTTTCCTTGAATCTCAAAATTTTAAATGACTGTCTCACCGAGTTCTCGTAAGAAATAAATATGTTAGTATGAGCCAAACTACCTATATTAAAAAAGATATACTCAATATATAAGTTTATATATTAATTGCCACTTGCACAAATTAGAAAGTTATAATCTTATCTTTTGTCCATATAGCATTATCATCCATTCAACTGATGGCCATCTTGAGAATTATTCTCACATTATTAAAATCATCAATCATGGTAGTCTTTCATAATTCCGTAAGTAGTAAACAATGGACAAAGTACTTGCTTCATCCATTCAGTCACTTATTCCACAAATTTTTATTAAATGTCCATTATATATCAGGCTTTGTCTAGACACTGATGGGGTCGGGGGATGGAACCCAGGGGCATTTGACCTCCGAGCCACATCCCCAGCCCTATTTTTATTGTTTATTTTGAACCAGGGTCTCACTGAGTTGCGGAGGGCCTCACTAAGTAGCTGAGGCTGTCCACGAACCGCGATCCTCAGGTCTCAGCCTCCCAAATGCTGGGATTACAAACATGCACCACCACGCCCAGCAGAATCCTAATCTTAAAGAGGCTCAAAGACCTCCAAAGGTAAAGAACAATATTGTAGAAATAAAGCTGAAATAGAACCAGAACCAAGTTGCCATCAGTGTGGGGAAAGAGCTTATGATTCCTGAGGTGAAAGTGTTTTAGCCAGAAGACAGACCTGCAGTGGGCAGCCATGACGGAGGGAAGATGAAGGAGTCAGGAGAGATGTAGCTCCAAGGTTAAGTGGGGTCTTTAATGTGGATTTTGAAATGTACAAGGATCATGACAACAGTAAGCATGAAGAGAAAGACTAAATCTTACCACAGGTATTCCATAACGCTCCCTAAAAGATGTTTTATGCCAATTACTTAAACCCTGCAGCCATGCCAATGTAGCATTAACATCTTTTGATGACTTTAAAAAGTGTTTTTATCTAGAAAGTGTATTGTGAAAATCATAAGATCACTCATACTTTCATCTGGTTTAAAAGTTTAACAAATATCTACTTCAATAAAATTATTTTAGTGCTGGCCTTCTTTTGATTAAACTTAATCTGTAACAAACAACCTTTTGTAAAACAAATCTTAAAAATGTAGACAGGTCTACTAATTGAAACAGAAAGAACAAGAAAAACTGTGCTTCCATTCCTTTAAAATAAAATACAATGAAAGTTCTATAGCCAAGTGGAAAGTCATGACTGTTAGGAGATTCATATGGAAATAAGCAGAACACAGAATTATTTTCTTTGGTTCCTTTTCACAAGAAAAAGAAACATTAGAAATTTAGACTATACTTTTATGACTTGAGGTAATATGGTAAAAAGAGTCTTAATAATAAACAAACCAAAATTTACCTTAGAAGAACAATAGCAACAACTAAAAGAAAAAATCTGGATTCACTTTTTTACCATCTACAACTCCCAGTAGTCTCCCATCTTCCATAAAAAAAGAAATAAAACCCTACAGTGAATTAGCAATCTGAGTAAACTCAATTAGTCTGTATTTATTGTTTCTGATCCTCCATCTTAAATGTATATGGAAATTAAAAAGATATAGTCATGGTTTTTTTTTTCTAAGCTCTATCTCAAACTCAGCATGAAGAATTCTGTTTTATTTTACCTATAACATTCCCTACTCCACATTTTTATTTTTATTTTTATTTTATAGTCATTTTGGACACATCAAGATTTTTTTTTTTTTTTTTGGGTGGTACTGGGGTGGAACCCAGAGGCTTTCTACCTCCGGGCTACACTCCCAGACTATATTATTTGAAAACAGGGTCTCACTAAGTTGCTGAAAGCCTCAGTAAGTAGCTGAGGCTGGCTTTGAACGTGTGCCATCCTCCTGTCTAAGCCTCCCAAGTGCTGGGATTACAAGCGTGCACCACCATGCCTGCCATAAATTTTGTTTTTACTCAATAAAATATAGTTTAAAATTCTTCTAAATAATATTTTTTCAAGAATGCCTACTGTCCATGGGGCCATGCTGCTTCTCCCACCATTTCTCATATTACTTCTCGGAGTTCTCAAACTTTTGAAACCATCCCCTTCTTTCCCTGATTCACAATGGGCACAGCCAGTCTTTTCTCCTCCTCTGATAAAATCCCCTAGGTCTCGGCCTGTTGAACTCTCAACTTACCAGTTTCATGTCAGATTATCCCTGTATCCTTCCCCGCCCCTTCCCAAATGAAAATCTATCAGACTATTAAACATCATGCCACTTTACCAGCCACAGGGCAGATTTTTCACTGAAAGATATTTATGGTTATTTTATATATACACCGAATTTCACTTCTATTTCATAAAAAAGTTTTTATTACAGAAGAAAAGGTCTTACATGGTATCAGCTTTTTAAACATAGTACATATCTAATAAATGTTTTGAGAATTTGAGAGACCATAAAAATATTTGCAAAACCATAAATAAGAACTTCCTGACCTCCAATCAGTGCTAATGTACAGATAGGAGTTATATATAAAAATAACTGATAGAAACACTGTATATGAAGGCATCAAGTTTCCAAATCTGAATGAAAAGCAATATTTTACTAAAAGCTGCCTTAATAAAATTAAAAGTTTTGGAACTGACTTTATATGTATGTATGTATGTATGTATGTATGTATGTATGTATGTGTTGAATATAGATATATAGATTTCTTTTTCCCTGCTCTGTGAGCTTGAGGTCTTTTCTCTTCCTATCATTTTTTCCTCCCTTGACAAATAGGAAAACAAAGTCAAAGTATCCTCAAGACCAAGGAAAGAAATGCTGCATTCCTCGTGAGTAGTTTGCAGAGATTCAGGAAAGGAGAACACATCTGCCATACTTCCTGAGGACGCAAGAAGCATAGCATAGTTTCCTGTCACACTAATTCTTCCCTGGCAAATTCTTCCCTCTTTGGGCTCTGGGAATTTTCCTTCTCTGTATTTTTTGCCTCACTTCAGCCCTGCTCTCTGGGAATGGAACAAGAGGAGAGACAAAGGAACCACAAGAGGAGGAAAGAGAGAGATCATATTCCTGGTGCTCAGGCTTTACAATACTTACAGAAGAATACTGCAGCCATGAATTTATTCTGAGCCTTCCCCTGGGGCTAAAATTACCTATATTCAAATAGTTGGCCCAAACATACCAATAAAAACAAGTACAAATTTACAAAGCAATCACCATTCATTTTAGGACATGTGTGTGTGTGTGTGTGTGTGTGTGTGTGTGTGTGTGTGTATTTGTGTCCATATCACATCATAACATTTTGGAGGAGAAAAATAAAATGAAAATCTGAAAAGAAAAAGGAAGTTAATAAACAGCATGCCCAGCATAACCAAGTTAATAGAACCTTGGTTCTATTAAAAAGATAAGTGTTATTTTATAGATAATTTATAAATAAAAAATATACAAAAATGTCATTAACTACAGTAATATCTGGGTAGTAGAATTATTATGTCTATAATAGTAATTATACTTTTATTTTTTAAATTGTCCTATTTTATTTATTGGTACACTGTAACAGACATCATTATAAGGTACAGGATGGTAGAGGCATACATGCCCACATCACACATTTAGCCCTTCTCCCATTCCCGTCCCATAAACTGACCTATTTTTAACAAGAACAAAAATCATTGAAGAGCCATTATATTGATTTCCTCAGTCTAATCTGTAGTGTGCTTCTAGAAGAAAGAATGGATTTCTAGACAGAAGGCAATGTTCCCATCCGCTGCTGGGGCCCCTGTTGCTAAGGCCTTCAACTCAAAAAGCCATCCCTAGTGTACTCACCACAAACCACTCTCATGACCACTGATTTCCAATTTTTAAAATAGTACTGTATTAGTTCTTTTCCAAAAGAACACTCACAAATGGTGCACTGGTATTTTTCTAAATCATTCCCCCAAAGGAGGGCTCTAGATTATAAGTTCATCTTTTTAAACTAAAAAGCAAAGACTGTAAAGGATGAACATTATGCTAATAATCTAAGAACTACTCAAAGTGAATGAGGAGCCTGCATCTTTACATTTAGCTAATGATCTCATCTCCTACCTTTATTAACAGTCTCCTAAGAAATGCAATATAAATTATCATTCAGAACAAGAAAGCCCAATGGTTTGAAAAATTAAATTGCAACAAACACAATTTTTGTTTAAAAAAAAATGTATAGGTACGTATGGGTAGATGATTCCACTGGTCACATTTTTTTCTGTTTACCAGACAATGTTATGATAACATTTTAAGAAAAGAGTGTTAATTTAAATGTCAATGGCCTCACAGAGAAATGCTGTTTTTTAAGGCAGTGAAAATACTCTGGACAGTTGTTTTTCTTTCAAAGTAAAAAATATGAAGATAAGGCAAATATAGGAAAATTATCGCTGCAATAATGTCCCAGGGGGTTAGTACTACAATGTCTCAGGATCCCTATTAAAGTCTTAAACATTCTGATTACAACAGATTTATTTTTAAACTGGATATATTTTTTCTTAACTTGGCAAACATTACACATAATGTAACCTGCTCTATAGCTGAGTGGTGGTGACAGGACTTTCTTGAAGAGGTGGATTCTATATGTCTAATAGCAGGATTCATTAAAAAAAAATACTAATATAGTAGAGAAAAACATGGTGGTCATAGCCTTGGGTTCTAGATACAGGCCTGCTGTAAAACTTCTCTTCCCCAAACTGTCTTTATCTATAAAATGAGGGGGTTGTTGAACATAAAACCTAACTGTCCATAACATTCTTTGGGGTGGTGAGCACTTTCATCTGGTTAGCATAAAGTGACTATATAGCTCTGGCACTGAAAAGTGTTTATGTTACAGTTAAAACGTGGAAATCCATATCACAACTTGTAGATAATATCAAAGTATAACATACTACATCATATTTTCAAATCACAAAAATCTGTCAATATATCCTGGTCTTAAGACTGCAAAAATCTTGGCAGGATGGAAGAATCTAACAGAAAATTGAAATTACAGTACATTCAAAAGCTTTCATTAGTATACTTGAAAGCTTTGACATTTATTTGTTCCTTATCATTACAATAATCTCTGGTATTTCTTTTTTTGAAAGAAAAATCCATAAGTAAAACTAGTTCTTAAAACACTAGCAATAACAAAAGAGGTGATTTAAAATCTGTGCATTTCATGTTAATGAATAGTAAACACTAGAATATTGAAATAGTAGAAGAGAATAAGCCCACTGGGAACATTTGGCTTAAAAAGCAATTTTTATGTATCCGTTCCTCAAGAGGACATGTGCTAATGTATATAGTAGGTATAGGAAAATATCAGATCCATGAATTTTTATCTTTCATCTCATCCCATAATTCAGAAATATCCAAAGTTGGAGAGTCAGCTACTTCTACAACATGAAGGTTGCTCAATATTATGATTAAAATACATTTACTTTCTCAGTCTGATTGCAAATGGAATAACTTCTGACATCAATAAAACTATTCTCAGATACTGGCTTTGGAATAGAAAGATATATTTAATGTGCCTAATACCACTGACAGCTATACAGTAAATGGTTAAAAGCTCCAACTCAAGGATCAAAAGTACACCTCATTTCAAGAAACTTTTAGTAACCGAATGACCTTGCATTTTTTATGTTCTGTATTTTCTGATACTAAAATAAACCAAAGAGGTTATTAAAAGAAATCTGGATTATCCTAATTGGAAAGCAGCCTACTCAGATATGACTCAAGAGGAATTTACTGCAATTAATTTCTAAAACATATTTACTTCGATAACCACAAAATGAATTGACCTGTGAAAATATCATTAAGCTAATCCACTGATTTATATGGACAGAACAAGAGAGTTAATTTTTACACATCTTAAAGTGCTCAGTCAAAAGTAGAGAACCTTCTGACACTATATGTAGGTAAAACATAAGCAAAGAAATGGCTATGTTTATAGAGTTTTGCAGCAGATTCTCTTAATTGAGCTGCCATTTAAATCAGGTGTTTTCTGGAGACAATTTAACATAACTAGATTTGACACATGTCTAAAAAAGAAATCATCCTAGATGTTAGCTTGTCTAATTCTATTCACTGGGGTCTCTGCTTAAAAGTCAAGCACTATTAATAATCCCTGTCTTATCAACACCATAGACAAGCACAATTTTTTAGCATGATTCTTTGGGTTCCAGCTGTTCTGAGCCATCAGAGGAATACTTTGGGGAAGACATTTAAAAATACTGCTGAATAGATCACTGTGTCTGTCTACCCATGTGTGGGTGTTTAGTAAAATGATTATTCAACAGATGCACTGCTATACCCAAGACTTGTTGTATTTAATTTATACCTTGAGCACCAAAATCAATCACCATTTCTCTCCTAGAGATGCTAGTTATTTACAATAGAAATACGAAAAATCAGAGTATTTTAAGAGAAAATATCAACATTTTAATTAAACATTAATGAATGAGATTATATACCAGTTTATTAAAAATTACTGCTTATGTGTTTACTGCTTAATTAAGGAACTAAAAATATAATAGAAAAAGCTATAAATAATCCATAAAGATCAAGCTCTAAAGCAGCACCAGTTAATCGTTTTATTTTTCTGCTTATCTTACTCTTGACATAGCTTGCTGCTTGTCAGAAAATGTACCTTGCTTGCAAAACTGTCAGTTCACCCTGTTTAGAGAGTGGTTTCATATGCATGGGAATTGTGATATACCTATGTGGAATTCCACTGACTTTAAATAAAATGTATTGACATCATAAATATTTTTTGAGGATTTGCTATTATCTGTCACTACACTATGGAATGGAAAGAGATGAAAATTAGTAAATTCCTTGCTGTTTAGGAGTTGATAGTTTAGTAGCTACTTCAATCTGAAAACACACAATTACATATAGTATACTTGTACAATCAAGACACATTCCTGAGCACAGAAGATAAAAGGAGAAAATGGTCAACTCCCTAAGCCTTTTGGAAAGAGTTAAGGGAGGCAGAGCAAGGCAGAAGAACACATCGCATAAAAGCATCAAGCCTAGCAGAGGAAAGCATGCAGGCCTGGATCAGCCTGAATACACTGACAGACTGCAGGGTCAGAAGTGATGGGCATTCAGGGAAGAGGCAGACATGGTAGCAAGACAACAACAGGGACCTATTAGACTGCCTCCTCATTTTACCAGCACAGGCCTACCATTTATTTATGCTGCTCAAGAATACAGAAGTCTACATATGCAACCATGATTCCATCAGAGAGGATTGCATGACTGGGAAAGGGGGATCGCAGTAAATTGAAAAAGAAAACCACTTTTAGCCAAATGTATCACAAAATATAATGATTAGGAATCATAGATCTTTATCAAAATTTTAAAAGTTTGTTGAAGAAGCTTTCTCTGTTGAAATGCTTGTCCCTGTTTCTTTGATAGAATATAGAGTTAACAAACTGAGGGGTGAAAAAAGCAAAATAAAACAATAGTACAGAGAGGAATGCACCAGAAGCCTAAGTGTTCAGAGCAGATGTTCTGCTTTGGCAGACTCTTGACCCCTGGAGTATTACCATTTGCAGCAGGCTGGGAGATCATATTGCTGGTGCACTTTTGAAAAGTTGTGTCCCCATTTCAAATATGACAGTCCCTCACTTCCAGATATGAGTCAACAGATAAATATTTAGTGTAGTAAAGAAACATATCCTTTCCTCATGAACAAAAATAGAATACCAAGCTTAATAAAACCAAATCCCAACACATATTATCATATATATGTCACTATTTGACATCCTCTTAAACAATCAGCTGAATAGGGAGACTCAATGAATCTTTGAGACACATTGTAATTTGTTCTTTAATAGCTGAGCATTATATTTTTCCATTATGTTTTATGGAGCTACATATATTTCCTGTGTCAAAATCTGTCATGAAAATCTGTTTTGCAGACAGCTGTTTGGTTTTGCCCACATGTGGATATAGCACCACATGGAGATGTCTACGAATAGCAAGTGCAGTCCAGTATCTGATTTCTGCCCAGAATAAATTTCCAGAATGTTGCTTGTTGGATTTAATTTAGGTCCTATTAATACCTACTATTTACCACTGTTCTACCCACAATAGAGCTATATGATATACCCCAAGGAATAATAAAATGGAGCTTCTTTATTGTAAACATCACTTTCATACTGTGGTGTAAAGAAGAGAAAATTAAGCATACATAAGTATGACTGAGACATCTGGACATGGTTGTGTATGCCTAAAATCCCAATGGGAGGCTGAGACAGAAGGATCATACATTCAAGTCTAAGGAGACCATTTCTAAGTACAAATAAATAAAAAGGTCTGCAAATGTAGCTCAGTAGTTGAATGTTCCTGGGTTTCAACTGGGGAGGGGGGAGGAAGGGAGACACCCCCAAATTATGACTAATACTACTTATTTAAATGTCTAATAATGATCCTCAAACTTCGGTCCTCAGACCAACAGCACTGACACCATCTCAGACTTTAAATATGCAGACTCTCAGATCCCACCCCAGAACTGCTGAATCAGAATATACAGTTTAATAAGATGCTGAAGTGGCTCATGTGCAAGGTTAATGTCTATAAAGCACTAATTTAACTGTAACTGCAAAAGAACCTTTATTTTTCATTGCTCTTCCTCTAAACAAAGCTATGTCTAAAGCAGCCTCAAGATCTAAACATCTATTAAAAGATTTGTGAAAGAAACTCCACTCCTTTGTCCCAAGCCACATACCTATCATTCCTTTGGTAATACTACCAATGTACTGGGAGCCAGCTAAAGTCACTAGCATTGTGAACATCACTATTTCAGAATGATTTACCTTTTCTTTCAGGTCAGACCTCGAGAACAGCACTTATGAGACTTTCATTTGTCATCCTTCTTGCTCAATAACCCTAAAGGACTCACCCTTAGTCCTTGATGGCTTAGTCCTGGAACAGTCTGTTCTTTTCCCTTCTGTAACTATCAACATCAGATGGATAATCCTCTCATCACCACACCCCAGTTTACTCTATTTCTCTCCTAGGAGAAAAATTAAACTCTTCTGGTGGGCCAATGAATTGTCAGAGGTCAGACAGGGCTGCTCGTTCCTCACTTCTGACGTAAAGGAACTACAAACTGCCCACACACATCCCTGGTTTACAGTACATGTGGCTCACCTGTGCCTACGCTGAGAAAGGAGCAACTTGGTTTGCTCCTTAATCATTTCCATCAGGTTCTATTAACCTCTGATATTCCCAAATGCAAGCAATCCATCTGCTATGTCTGGTTCTACCCTTCAGATCAGCAAAGAAAACAAAAAGACCTGTCAGCAAGGAAATTAAAAATATCTTCTGCAACTGCACAATAGCACTTTCTTCCCTAGACATGATTCTTTCCACTGTTGTGTATGTCCTTCTAATTTAATGATTAAAGAGCAATCAAGGAGCCTCTCTGCTTACCCTACCAGCATAAAAAGACTTGGAAAATGTCAATCAAGTTCTGCTATCTCATTCTGTCATGAGAACCATTAGTCAAAGAGAAAAGCCTTGGCACAGCCTGTGGTGGATGATGAATGTGACCCTGTGGGGTGGACTGAGGCTGGGAGTGGCAAAGTTTTGAAAGGAGCTGCTGAGGAATCCTAAGGGAGATGCTGCTACATTCTGGCACCTGAGACAAGAAAACAGAAAGACAGGAAGAGACTCTCTTGGCAGCACTGAGAGAAATAATTCAGGGATAAAATTAACTAAGGGTCTGAAAATCTTCCATGCAGAGAAGCAACTCTTTCAATATAAAATAATTGATGGAGGAAGACATTCCATATATCACTATTTTTCAGATACTTTTATTTAAAAGACCCTTAAATGTTTAACCACAAAAATAGGGAAACCTGACACAAGACTTTTATTTATTTCACCAATAAAAGCAATAACACAAACCCTACATCTACTTGTTTCTAAATAACTCTTTCACACCTTAAGAACAAGGGCAAAATCTCAGGGAAAAAACTGTATTCTTTTTAAGTAGATAAATTTATCTTCATTAAAATGCCTGTTATTACTTCCAGCTGCAGGCCATGGATGGGCAAGAGGAACTCCTGTCAGGGGGATTCAGAGAGCCACACAGAATCAGAGCTGCACCCCGCAGGCCCTCCCCCTGCTTGTCATGGCAGGTGAGCATCCAGTCAGGTACACATCACGAGCTTTGAGAGAGACATTAAACAGAAAGTGACAAAGAAGGTTTTCATAAAACTAAATTAGGTGAGCCTGCTAACAACTATTTATTTTTTACCTTTTTGCCATTTTTTTCCAACTCTGAAACTAGCCTGTTCCAAATTCAAAAGAGCCACAGGAAAAAGAATGCACTATTAAAATATACCCAGACAATAATGAAAACAAGAGCAGGAAGAATGGCTCCCATTACATTCAGTGAATTAAACTGGAAGCTCTGCATGAAATACAAAGACTTTTGTTGACAAATAATTATAAATTATCAAATTATTTGAATAGTAGCATTTTATTGCTTAAGGTTGATTTTGAAGATGTTTAAACTTCTTGACAACTGTTACTACTATAAAAAAAATCATTATTTTAACATGAGTCTTGCATGAAAAAGCCTTTTATTAAAGTCAAATTATACTTACTGATAGACCCAAGTAGATTTCTGTATATACAAATACTAGACCCAAATAGATTTCTGCACATCCAAATACTACTTAACTATAATAAAAATTATATAAGACATTAACCAAACTGATAGTTTTGTTCCATCCATTTAGTAGATATATACAAAAGAATGCTTCTGTAACCTTATTTTAGAATACTTCAAAATAAAAAGAATTGTATAGGTAGACAAATTCACTTGTTTTTATCTTCATATTTATTGAACAAACTTCAAACTCAAAGAGGCCAATGTCATTGACCAATGAGGGGCTAGAATTGAGTCTTTGAAATGATATTATATTGAAATTATACACAATCTATCATTTTCCCCTTCACATGACTAGAAAATACTTTCTTGCAGGCTAACCAATTAATAAGCCATAATTTATTTTTAATTGACCAAAATGTTAATAGATGCCATATAAATATATTAAAAATAAGATATATATATATACTTCTAGAGAGTTTATGCATAACTCAAAACTCGACAATCTTACTCTTAATTATATATCCACCACAAATGCATGCATATACTCACCAAAATATATGTACAAGAGTATTCATTACAAGTTTACTCCCAAGCCGGGCGTGGTGGCAAACCATTGTAATCCTCATGCTTGGGAGGCTGAGACAGGAGGATGGTACAGGTTCGAAGCCAGCCTCAACTACTACTGAGTGAGGCTCTCAGCAACTTAGTGAAACCCTATTTCTAATAAAATATAAAAATAGGTCTGGAGTGTAGTCCAGAGGTAGAAAGCCCCTGGATTCCATCCCTAGTACCACAATACATACATACATACATACATACATATACATACATACATACATACAAGTTTACTCACAAGAGATGCCCATCAGCAGAACGAATAACCTACAAAACATTCACAAGACAGGATACTAAACGGTCATGGAAATGAACTAACTGAACAACATGTAGTGATCAAGGATGAATCTCATAATATTAATGCTGAGCAAAATCAACTAGACACAAAACATGTAACATATTTAAGTAGATATATATTAAGTGTGAATATGTATAAAGAAAGAGGAAGAAATTCTGCTCTCTTCCTAATATCTCCTTGAAACACAAGTTATGGTCAGGAAATGGCTCTCCCCAATGGCTGCTTTTCTATCAAAGCTCACCCCCTAAAGCTAAATAAGAAATTGCCATAGTTTCACACCTAGCCAAAAGTCTTGAACTGAAATTAGTATCAGAAAGAAAGCTGGCTCATCATTTTCTTTCTAACTTACACTGTGGATGCCATTACAAGTTTTTTTTTTTCTTTCTTTAAGTTCATTTTCCTTTCATTTAAAAGTTCAACCTGGCTTCATATAACAAACTCTGGATTTCAATGAAAATTCAGTTTTCTAATAAAAATGCTTTTCTCATTATGATCTACATATGTAAAACATGTAGGTAAAAATTAAACCTGACTTAAATTGGTAAGTTAATTCAAATTGGCAATTTGGTTCAGACAGATTTTGAAGACTTGATTTTCATGGGTATGAATTTCTCTTCCATAGGCATCCCCCTAGTTCTACACACATAAACAGAAAGAAAATAAAAAATGGAAGCTCTATCCTTTTCATTAGTCTATCCAGACTCAAGAACAGGGCAGTCTCCCTGGGTAACACCCTTTGCAAAGGTAGAAGACCTGAAAGGGCTCATAAGCACTCTATGCCCATGTGCCATCCAAGCACAGGTACAGATCAACTCATTTTGGTCACTCCAATCTTTATGTGGACACACATTATCCGAAGTAGACATACATTTACTTCCATAAGAGATGAGCTAATGTATAAAATAATCTCAGCAAAATACAAAATGTCTATTTTTTAAATGCTACTTCAAAATTCTTATACTGAACATAACAATTTTTTTCCAAAGAGTGGACTACTTTCAAAGCACAACTACCTCACATCACAGGCACTTATTACTTACTCAAAAGTTAAATTTTTAAAATAAAATACAACCACTAGATGAATTAACTGTTTTTGTTTTTAGTATTTACTCTAAGAGGACAGAAACACATATGATTCAATAATAATTTATTTCCTTTAAGGTTTTGCTAAAGAGTGATTAAATCCAATACTATCTAGAGATTTGAAATGCTGGCATGTTACATTATAAATGCTCAGAGAATTATAAGGCTTAATTAAGCACAGCTTTTTCATCTCCCAGTTACAAATAATTAACAGAAACGTATGACCCTAAAGAACACAGTAAAAAAAAAAAAAAATTAGAAATATTATCAGAGATCTAACTGTTTGGGGTAAGAGCAGGCTGAAAGGAGATTTACATTTAGTTGTTTTTTTTAATTTTTTTATTTTTGTTCCCTCTATCAGTAGTTAGAAACAGATGTTAAAGATTGAGAATAGGGGTGGGTGAGATTAGGGGGAAAGAGACTTCCTCTTTTAAACCCCAAGAACTACCTTTTTTCCCCCTTACTGCTTATTCTGAGTGACAAGAATTTATGCAAACTCACAAGATTTCAAATGAGAAGTTGCAGCCTAGATGTTAAAATCTCCTAATAGGCAGCTCATGTAGGTGTATGTATGAAAAGTGGTCAGATGTTTAGGGAAGCATAATGTTGTTTTAGATGGCAGAACATCACAGAAAAAGCCAACAGTTGATGAGAATGTTAAAAGCATGGGTCTCATTCCTTTTAAAGGAAATATCAATATTGGTAAAAGATGGCATGAGATTTCACGGAGGTAACTGGTTACTGATATTTCAACACCCAGCAAAATGTTTATATACAAAAATAAAATATATAGAAATGACCAGGATAATAAAGATGGAAATAGAGAAAAGAGGAATCACACTGTTAAAAAAGAACAAATGATAAATGAGAAAGAACAAAAGAACAAAGTGCCTGAAAGTAATTGACAAAAAGAAAAACACAAAGAAAGTGCTAACAAAATAAAATAAATAAAAGGCAGGAAGAACAAACAAATATATTTTGTGGAGAAGTTACAAGCTATCTTTGGCTGTCTTACACTTTTATTAACTATTATTAGAGGCTGAGGAGTAGTTCAGTAGTAGAACGCATATTTATTTAGCATTCAATCCCCAGCACCAAAAATAAACAAAAATAAATAGAAATAATTAGTATACATTTGTTACATTGATGAAGAAACAACTGCCATGAAGTTTTAGTTTCTTTTATATAAAACAAATTCTATTCACAATTTTTATATATAAACCAATCCCATTCACAAAAGACTACCATAACAAGTAATAAAAAGGCATTTTAGAAAGTGTGGGTTTTATTGTTGTGTGTGTGTGTGTGTGTGTGTGTGTGGTACTGGGGTTCCTGGAAGCCCTTCTACCTCCAGGCTACACTCCTAGACCTATTTTATACTTTTTTATTTTTGGAAACAGGGTCTCTTAAACCAGCATGGCTGGCTTCGAACCTGCGCAATCCTCCTATCTCCACCACCCTAGCGCAGGATTACAAGCGTGCGCCACCACACCTGGCAGAAAGTGTGTTTTTTAAACACTCAGTCTGGTATGTGAAAAACAAAGCACAACAGAATATTCTCCTGGTGACTGGCATTTTACCACGTATTTTCAATGGGTATCTACACTAAACATTCCCCTTCTCCCCAGAACACACACACAACTCAACTTAGAATAGACCTAAAAGTACTGTTAGAAATAATAAACCTACCTCTACCATGACTCCAAAATAAACATACATACAATCATAATTTAAAAAGATTTATGCATAAACATATTGTGAACCTGTCATTTATTATACCCATCAGTGGTATAGATCCACACAGTTATGTGTATGTATTTATGTGTATTTGTATGTGTGTGTGTGTATTTGTGTGTGTATGTGTATTTGTGTTTTACAATACAGCTACAAATTTCTCTGAGGTTTATTTGTGTGCCTTTGGCCCTCCCTTCAGGAGGTGGAGCCTGTTGCTCCACCCCTGCATCAAGGCTTGGTCATGTAACTTGCTTAGGCCCCAGAGCCCTCAGCAAGCATAACAGAAGCAGAGGTTGTGAAAGTCCTGAGCATTGGTGAATCCCTTCTGCTGCTGTCAGGAAGCCAATGCAATTGTGTAATCAGTCTGAGTTGTCCTCCTAAGCAAGAAAGCACAAGAAAAGAAATCTCAGACCTCCAACTGGGGCCCCAGACACACAGTGAGGCCATCCCAAGCCACCCAGCCACACTGAGCATCCAGTCCCTAGAAACCGCCCAGCAATCCAAAGAGTGGACAGTGTGCTTGGGAAGTAACTAGATGTGAGCAAAAGGATACCAAGTACTTTGCACCCTTCCTCTCCCCTACGCACATCAAATGCACATCTGTTTAACATATGTATGAGACCATTTATATCACTTTTTCAATATCCCCCATTTTCTGATATTATGAAAATTATATTCCTAAAAATCTGCTCTAGTTTTCTACTGATGATATAGATAAAGTACATTTTCCATGTAACATTTTCCATGTATACTGTAGTTTTAATTCCAACTGTAGGGCCAAGGAACCTTCTCCTAGAGAATAACTCACATTGTAACAAAAGCATTTATAATTCCTGTTACAGAAATAATAATATAAAGTTAACTTTCCTAACACAACCTCATGTGGGTTCTTTGCCTGATTTGCTTCTAGAGAATGTGGGTAAGTTACAGGATACATGAATGCTTCGAATTTCAAGCTCCTAATTTCTCTCATGCCATAACTAATGTGATTACCAAATCTTAACTATGAACTTTCACATTTCCAATATTAGAGAGAAAATATTTGTCATTTTCTGGACAAAACAGAAAAGTATCCTAATTTTATGGGTATTTCTGATACACCAAAACCTATATGGTAAAAAAAAACACATGAACACAAGTCTGAAGATTAGAATTTTGATTAAGCCATTTACTCCCTTTAGTTTGGGCCCCAGGTTCCTCATTTGACAAGATGAAGTGGGTGATTGGTGGTCCTCAACCCTGTCTGGGTGGTACAGAGTGTCATCTGGCCACTGTATAAACCCCCAGACTCAGGCAAAATCTTAGAGCAATTAAATCAAAATATCTGTAAACAGGACTCAATATCAGAATTGTTAAAATCCTCCAGTGCTCATGGATAGGCAGAATAAATATCATCAAAATGGCCATTCTGCCAAAACTGATCTATAGGTTTAATGCAATTCCCATTAAAATACCAGTGACATTCTTCAGAGACCTAGAAAAATCAATCATGAACTTCATATGGAGAAAGAAAAGACCTAGAATAGCCAAAGCAATCCTCAATAATAAGAAACATGCAGGAGGCATTACAATCCCAGACTTCAAACTATACTATAGAGCAATAGTAGTAAAAACAGCATGGTACTGGCACAAAAACAGATATACTGACCAGTGGATTAGAATAGAAGATACAGAAACAAATCCACACACCTTTAGTCAATTAATCTTTGACAAAGGGGCAAAACACATACGCTGGAGAAAAGACAGCCTTTTCAACAAGTGGTGCTGGGAGAACTGGCTATCCATTTGTAAAAAAGATGAATCTAAACCCCTATATCTCACCAAACACAGGAATCAACTCAAGATGGATCAAAGACTTAGAAATTAGACCTGAGACTGTGAAGTTAGTAGAGGAGAGCATAGGTTCAACACTACAACATATTGGCACAGGCAGTAACTTTCTCAACAAAACCCCCAAAGCTCAGGAAATTAAAGCAAGAATAAACAAGTGGGATAGCATCAAACTAAAAAGTTTCTTCTCATCAAAGGAAACTATCAATAACATAAAGAGGAAGCCTACAGAATGGGAAAGAATCTTTACCATCCGCCATTCTGATAGGGGGCTAATATCCAGAATATACAAAGAGCTCAAAAGACTCTACACTAGCAAAACAAACAACCCAATCAAGAAATGGGCTAATGAACTAAATAGACACTTCACAAAAGAAGAGATGCAAAGGGCCAATGGATACATGAAAAGATGTTCTTCATCACTGGCCATCAAGGAGATACAAATCAAAACTACACTGAGATTCCATCTAACCCCAGTCAGAGTGGCAAGCATAAAGAAATCAAACAACAACAAATGCTGGCGAGGATGTGGGGAAAGAGGAACTCTTTTACACTGTTGGTGGGAATGCAAACTAGTCCAACCACTATGGAGATCTGTGTGGAGATTCCTAAGAAAGGTGGGAATAGATCCACCATATAATCCAGCTATACCACTCCTAGGTATCTTTCCAAAGGGGCTGAATTCAGAGAAATACAGCAACATATGCATACCTATGTTCATAGCAGCACAATTTGTAATAGCAAAAATATGGAACCAGCCCAGATCACCATCAACAGATGATGGATAGCAAAACTGTGGGAAATACACACAATGGAATTCTATTCAGCCATAAAAAAGAACAAAATTATATCATTTGCAAGCAGATGGAAAGCCCTGGAGAACATTATGTTAAGTGAGATCAGCCAAGCACAGAAGGAGAAGATACATATGTTTCCTCTAATATGCCCAAACTAGGAAACACAAAGAATACCAGTGGGACTCCAGACATTAGAGGGGAAATACTAGCCAAGTTTGAATGGAAAGATAGGAGAGGAGGAAAGCCAATCTTGATTAATGAAGGTCTACATCTGAACATGTGTAAAATTATGAATAAGACATGGTTAACCTGGACAACCATTGGTGGGAGGGGGGAAGGGAAAAC
Source organism: Muscardinus avellanarius (assembly GCF_963383645.1). Lineage (NCBI taxonomy): Eukaryota > Metazoa > Chordata > Mammalia > Rodentia > Gliridae > Muscardinus > Muscardinus avellanarius. The sequence goes on from NC_137790.1 coordinate 55,269,966, forward strand.
GGGGACGGGGGGGGGGGGGAGGGCACCAAATATAGTTTAAATGTATACTATTTATGTTCAATAAAAAAATTGTTTAAAAAAATAAATAAACCCCATTTAAATCTAAAAAAAAAAAAAAATCCTCAGGTAATTTCACTGTGTGGCCAACAATGAAAACCACTGAATAGGAAGATTTCTAGGCACTTTCTAATCCGCAGCGGGCACCCAAGGTGGACTCCACATCAGAATCAGCTGATAAGGTAAAGGAGTCTCATATGGTATCAAAGTACTACTGTGACTGTAAAAGTCCCCCAAATGATTTGGATATATCATTGTGATTGGGAGTCACTGTCATGTTTGACAGAAAAATTAACTTCGGAATTTTTTTTTTTTTAATGGTAAGCCTTTGCCACCTACATCTCCGAGAGAGGACTAATATCTAGAATATACAGAGAACTCAAGAAACTCAAAACTAAAAAAAAATTATCCAATAACAAAATGGCAAAGAGAACTAAATAGACACTTCACAAAAGAAGAAATTCAAAAGGCCAATAAATGCATGAAGAAATGCTCAACATCACTGGCAATCAGAGAGATGCAAATCAAAACTACCCTGAGATTTCACCTAACTCCAACTAGAATGGCAATCATTCAAAACACAAACTACAACAAATGCTGGAGAGGATGTAGAGAAGAGGGAACTCTAAAACATTGTTGGTGGAATTGCAAATTAGTGCAACCACTTTGGAAAACAGTATGGAGAATCCTCAGAAGATTGGGAACAAATCTACCATTTCATCCAGCAATACAACTTCTGGGTTTCCAAAAGAAAGTAAACCAAAACTACCAAACTAATGCATGTGTATCCATGTTCATAGCTGCACAATTCACCATAGCCATACTATGGAACTAGCCAAGATGTCCATCAACAGATGAATGGATTACAAAACTGTGGGATATGTACACAATGGAATTTTACTCAGCCATTAAAAAGAACTCAATTATATCATTTTCAGGGAAATTGACGGAACTGGAGGACATTATACTAAGTGATATTAGTCAGTCACAAAAAATAAGAAATCAGATGCTTTTCCTAATATGTGAAAGCTAAGAAGTAGTAGGTCATATGAGGCACACTAGATGAAAAAGGAAATACTATAGAGGAGCAAACAAGACAACCTAAATGAGGGAATGGGAGGGGAAAAGAAGAAAATTCTCTAAAACACACAATGTACTTAAACATATCAAAGTCAACCACTAAGCCAAGCAAGGGAAGGAAGGATGGGGTGGGAATTGGGTAGGGGTTAAATTGGTGATGTGTACATGTATGTACACACAAGTTTTTTAACCCAATATGATATATGAATATAATGCACCAATAAATTTTTTTAAAAAAATTAAAAAATGGTAAGCCTTTGTGTAGATATAGTAGGTTTGATGGCAAAAACCAAGAATTACATAAAAATTTCTAGGGAAACAAAATATACATAAAATCACCATGCCCAATTCTTATTGGCCAAGTAATATTCTCAGCATACCTACTGAGAAATGTAAAGTAAGTCCCGGATGAGATCTTACTGACTAGAAAAATTAAAGTATAATACCTGTATGTTAGCACAGAAAAAAAAAAAAGGATAAAGATAGTTTTGGTTTTAGCAAACTATTATACAAATCAGATTTTGTAAATAAACATAATCACATATTAGAAAAAGAGTGCAATGCATATGTTGTTCAAAAACACACAAAAAAACCCTTTTCTTGAGGTACTGAGTATCAGACCTAGGCACGCTCCTTCACTGAGCTACATCCCCAACCTCCCCACCCCAGGTTTTTGAGATAGGGTCTGTTCGAATTGCCCAGGACTGACTTGACCTTGCAATCCTCTTGACTCTGCCACTAGAATTGCTAGAATAACAGACATGTACCACCAAACCAAGCAAAAAGTTTTTTAACATATTTGAAGGTTTGAGAGAGAAAGAGAATGCTATCTAAGCATAAAACAATCCTGAGGAGAGTTTAAAACATATTTCTTAAATATTTGACTGAAAAAGTTTCACACATACACACACAGGAAGAAAAAAAAAACTTTTGTAATCACTCACTCTTGACTTGTGTGAATGTCAAGCCAAATTTTAAGGAGAATTCAACCTTTATTTGGGACTGAAATACTGGCTTATTAATAAAAATAACCTTTAAAGCACTCGGGAAAATAGCATAAAAAAGTGGCAGCCATAATTAAAAGATAAATGGTCTATAACTTTAATAGCTGGCAATGCAGGTATAGGAGACTAAAATGATTCTTAATCACTATATTAAATACCATACTTATAAAAGTGGTAAAGATAGACTTTTTAATTGGAAAGCATTTCATATTTTTAATATTTTAACATATTAAAAGATTATTTAAAATGTGTTTAGCTACTTAAAGCATAATTAATTCAAAGGTTACAATGAGTAGTCTACTAACGAATGGCTAGTCAAATTAGTCACTGAACCTTTTAAGTAAGCATTAAGCATTAAGACAGGCCTGAACAATTTTAATTTTAATTTTCTAAATAACTTTGATGTGTTTAACCACACCACTGCATTCATTCACATGAAGGATATGCTCTTCCTTGACTCTGCATGGCAGTGAACAGCCAAGGGTCTTGTAAACAACAGGCTGGGCCTTGTCCACAGCCCATTCTGAAGACTCTTGCTGTCTGTTGTTTTGGCCCGGGCAAGTACAACTTTGAGCTAACCAACTGCTAACAGCAAGAGCAACAGTAACATTTGTTAAAACTCCTTGGGGTAAGACTGAAAGGTAACAGAATTTACCAAAAAGCATGCTTTGGAAATGCCGCCAAGCTTGGGACTCCACCTCCATTAACAAGACACTTTGTCCTATAACCTAGAAGAGTCCTGAAACATTGAAGGGAAGAAAGGGAAATCTGCTTGGGTAAGAGGTACTGGGAACAGCCTTCTTCAGATATTTAAATGAAAGTGTATATATTGAAAAAAGAATGATAAAATGTATCAATTCATCAAAACAAGTCATCAAAATAATTAGGAAAATTACTTTAATTTTTAAGATAGCCTCATAAGCAATCTACTAATGTGATATAAATCTGAACTACTTTAGGGTATTTCACACAGACCAACACCATACTGGGTATCATATCATATTCCTACTGTGCTTCATTATCTGGCTCCTGTTCCAGCCTCAATCCTTACTGCAAATTTTGCACACAGGAGCTACAGTCATCTAAGCAGGTAGTGGCTGTTTCAGGCATCAGGGATCCATCCCACATTCAGTCCTCTCCAACTGGAATAATTCCCATTTTGCTTCTTAGTGTCATTAATTCTCCCTTGACCTTATGCAAAATTGGTCAAATATTTATGTACATTGTTGTGGTAGAAATAATCCATATCTACAGGTCTCTATTAGATTCTTAAAAGTATTTGAGCCAAAAGAGGTGAGGAACCAGTGTTCTCCTGATTTGTCAAATAAAAATACAAGTGCAAATTACATGGGTGTCACATACCAAAAGTCCCAGACATTAATGTGGGACTAATTCAGGTCCCATAGATTGTCCATGGAAGTCACAGCTAAGACCAAGATAGGGCAAAAGTGTTTGAATCCTAAAAGCATCTGCTGATAAAAAATCACTTATGTGTTTCTGTGTTTGGAAAGAGACACTTACAAAAGAGTAGGAGGAACCAGCTTCATCTAGACACACCCTCAATCAGTATCTGAGGATACAACTATTGATAGCTCAACTAACTTGTGGTCATCAATGAGTTACACTATTAAGTTAGTTGCCCCTTAAACATTCAGAGGGCACTTGTATTTTGATTTAAAGTGGAAAAAATAATAAAATTAGAAAATAATTACATATAAATAAAGACTGTTTTCTTGGAATTTATAAATGTATATATTTTGATATAGTATTTCAATTCGCTGACACAACTTCAGTATTGCATTCTAAGAGCAAGAGAAATCTTTGGCTTCAAACTGAAGCAGGTAACATTTAAGCCTATGGTATTGATGAAAATTAAATTAAGAGAAATCAGCAAAATCTTCCCAGCAGCCAATGCTAACAGGCACTTCTTTATAAATAGCTCTCATGCATAGTCATTTTATGTACAAATTTTGGTTGCTGAAAGATATTCACTGAGCAAGCAATTCCAGGTAATTTACTAGTTGTGATTATTGTAATGTGTAATTTTCAGTTGTGATAATTACCCAAGAGATTTAGAACACAAAATTCGTAGAATAATTATGTAACTTATATTTATTTCTTTAGGCTCAGTATTTGAGAAGAAAAGCTGTGAATTCATGATGCCTGGGATTTATTTTCTAAGCCACTACTGATTTATCTTTATATAGCAGTTTGTCTCAGATTCTCCACCATAACTGCTGTTTGCTTATGCCAAATGCAGCACCTTTCAAAGTATCACAGCTACAATAGAGACAAGATAGAGTTACAATACAGAGGTCATTTCCTGTAATGGACTAGCTCCTCTGGAACCTCCCAACTTGGTCAGAAGGAGCCTACCTCAAAGCACCCTGCTCATGCCTTCTAGCCTCATCAAACTCAAAGTAGACGGGGCAACAGGGGCTGTGGCTCACCTGCACTGTCCTCTGTGTCCCAGAATAATTTGAAGTGATAGTCTTAATTGTTCTAAATGGGGGCAGTGGGGGAGGAGGAAGAACATTCTTAATGAAAATCAAATAAAAATAATGTGAAGGTTGATTAACACAACATGAAAAAGGTGATAAAAATGGGTATATACTCTTTAAGATAATGGGATTAATATTATACCCCTTGAAAAGGTTACTTGTCATTTCACTGTAACTTTTAAGCTACATTTTCTCCTCAAAAATGTATGCCAGCTTAAAAAAATGAAAACTAGAAACAGTTAATAAAACAGCAAGACATTGAATTGTAGAAGTACATTTTTACAATAATGCTGAGATTGAGTTTCTTTTATTCACCCAAGATCCTGTGGTGCTTTCTTCTTGAGCTAAAACTTAATTCCATGAAATTGGCAGTTCTCATATGGCACTCTGATTGCACACTTAAACTGCCTAAATGCAAAATTATATATTATATACTATTACTCTAACTATATGTAGTGATATAGTAGATGACTTTTAAAAAAAATGGCTTCCTCGAGCCAGGCATGGTGGTGTATGTGTGTAATCCCAGCATTTGGGAGGATCACAGTTCATGGACAGCCTCAGCTACTTAGTGAGGCACTTCGCAACTCAGTGGAACCCTGTTTCAAAATATAAACAATAAAAAATATGGCTGGGGGTATAGCTCAGAGGTAGAATGTCCCTGGATTCTTTTCCCAGTACCACCAAAAAAAAAAAAAAGACTTCCTTAACATGAACTGCCCTCAGTATTCAATATGTACATATGCAACTCAGCATTTCAAATGTGATTAGTACAAATTGAGATGTGCTATACATGCAAATACACACTAGATTTCAAGATAGAATAAAACATATTTCATGGCCCAGCATGGTAGCATACACATTTAATCCCAGCATACACATTTAATTCCAGCATTCGGGAGGCTAAGACAGAAGGATTACGGGCTGAGGGTGTCACTCTGATGTAGAATGCCCCTGGGTTCCATCCCCAGTATGAAAAAAACCATATTTCATTACAAATTTATTATTTTAATTACTTCCATATCCACCACTAAAATACTGCTAATCCAGAGCCCAGTTCCTCACCACCTCCCATCCAAACAGCCACGGCTACCTGTTCATTCATTTGCCTCCAATCTACTACTTATCACATTCTCCCATAATCATTTTTCTAAAATACAAGTCAGCTCACTTCATTTACCACTTGAAATAAATGCCAATGATCCATATTTTTATAAAGTACACATTTTTGAGCACGGTAATTCATTCTCTCTAGCCTGAATTGAAAATCTCAGCCATGTTTTTCATGACATCTTTACTCAAAACATATGACCCAACTTTTTATGCCAGTATGATGCTCCCTGGAATACCAGCTACAATGGAACCCCATCTTTATGAGCACATTGGTTCAGACTGCAAGAACCTATTCTCAAATGGGTGCTTATCAAAATCCACTCATCTCTTAGTGAAGCTAACTCCAGTCCCCAGAGTTAGAACTAATCATTTTAAACTCTGAAACCCCATCACTTTTCCAGTATCAATAATATTATTTTCTTACTTTGAATGATATTCATGTAATTTCTCCATTACGTGATGCTTATGAAAAAAAAAATGAGAAAAAAAGGGAAAGAAAAAAATGGAAGAAAAGTGATTCTTTAGACTAGGAAGGTCACATGAACCACTATATTCCTCTTGTACCTGTTATATCTGCATACAGCAGGGACTCAAAAAGATACATTTTTGCTGAATAAAGAAAGAGATGAATAAAATTTGCCCTGGGTTTAAAAACTCAGTAATTTGGAGAGAATTTTAATTTACAACTTTTTGTGATTTTACATGTATCATGTGTTAAAAAAATGAATAAACTTCTATATTCACTCAGGTAAATATATTGCAACTATATAGTCTCAAACACTTAAGTATTGAGGGGGTAGCTCTGTGTTAGAGAATTTGCCTAGCATCCAGAAGCCCTGGGTTCAATCTCTAGAACCGCAAAAATGCAGTAACAAAAAAAGGAAAAAAAAGTGTAATCACACTTAGAACATAAGTGGAAATTGCCTATTTATATTCTCAAATATTTACCAAACTCCACTTGAAAACAGTTTGTTACTTTACTTATATAGTTTATTGTACTAACTCATTAAGACCTCAAAAATAAGATGAAAATGATAAGTACGACATTCCTATCTGTTATCAGCAAATGGATATTCTTTGTAAACATCACTAAGATGATGAATCTTAACCCTTCACTAAGATTTGCCAAACAGCTGACTGAAAAGCAATTCAAAGAAAAGAAAAGGAAAAAAAAAAAAAACATAGAGATGTGCCACAGGAAACAGCACTTGTTAAACCAGGTTACTTTTATGTTTAAGAGGCAAATTAATGAGTAGAAATTTACAAAACAACAATGCAGCAAAAAATATCTGTATGCAATTTAAAACAATAATCCACAATATGGGATCCTTAAAAAACTAAGTCTTCATGTACAAGAATTAAAGAAATTTAAATGAAGCCAGCCATTTTGTGTAAAATTATCCCATTGCTTCCAAAACTCTAAAAAATATTTTTAATGCAACTTATAATTTTGTTACAAACTTAAAAACAAGATCATGTACATTTCTAGGCTGTGATTATTTGGCTGTTTAGGGATGTGAACAAAAAATTTTTTAGGCTTACTTACCATAAAACAATGAGTTAATTTTGATTAAGCTAATTATTTAAGTAGTACTTAAAATAGTACATCATATATACATCCAGTAGAGTACCATTATGCAAAACAAAATTTTAACTTTTCAAGTGACTTTCTAGAATCACTTAAATTTCACTGAAATAAATTTTATCAGATAAATTTTTGAAAATTAATCATTTATTTTCTTAAAGATAAAACTTTTTCTCAAAAAAAATTATATATACTGTATTTTCCATTACTGGCAATTTAGCTATTGCACTAACAATATGATCTTGAAAAGAATCCTGAGAATTTGATGTGTTCAGTGAGCACTTCTAATAGCTCAAAATATAGTTTAAGTTTATGAAAACATAATTTCATTACAGGAAGAGAGAGATATTTACCAGACCTTATCCTATGATCTGTACATAGCAAGGCATAAGGTAAATGCCTACTAAATAAAGAATAGGGTTGCCGGGCGTGGTGGTGCACACTTGTAATCCCCACACTTGGGAGGTGGAGACAGGAGGATCGCGCAGGTTCAAAGCCAGCCTTGCTGGCTTAAGAGACCCTGTTTCCAAATAAAAATATAAAATAGGTCTGGGAGTGTAGCCCGGAGGTAGAAGGGATTCCAGAAACCCCAGTACCACCAAAATAAATAAATAATAGGGTGAATGAAATTTGATTTGGACTTAAAAAACTCAAAAAAGAGGCATTTTTTATTTTCACTATAATGACACACTACTGATTACACTGACGGGTAGGTAGATAGGTAGGGTAGATCACAAAGTATAACAAGAACTTCCAATAAAGAAAATAAAACATCTTATTTAAAGGAAAAAAATTAACTGGGATTATCCTTGAGATTATCTTGTTGGTTAGTTTCAAGGATCACTCGGTATTACTGCTTTTGAACCAGGGTCTAATGCATAGTAGAGAGCTGGAAAAGATACTAGAGATGATTTTGTGCAGCTCCAGGAATTACTGGATGAATCAACAGGCCAAGGAGACCTACTTGATACATACAATAGTTGGAAATAGAACCAAGACTAGAATTGGAGTCTCTAGATGCCTTCTTCAGTACTAAATCATCATACTACCACTGTAAGAAGTACAAAACTGCTCTACACAATTACAAAACAAGCCACCAAAAAGGAATCTATGTTTATACAACGTTTTCTAAAAAATATTGTTGCTATTTTGGCTACTTAAGCTTTGATACTAACATCTTTCTTCACCTGAACATTCTAAAAACAATTTAAAAAAAGTATCCTCCATATATATTTTATTTATTTTCTTATTGGTGCCTTGTATTCATACATCTTAATGAGACGGTAGAGGCGTACATGCACACATCACTCATTTAGCCCTTACCCAATCCCCACTCCATTCCCTCCCTCCTCCCTTCTCGTGTTTGGCTTAGTGATTGATTTTGATAGGATTGTAAATAAGAGAATTTTCCTACTGTCTACAAAATTATTCAGGTTTTTTTCATGCAAAATGGTGTGTGTGTGTGTGTATGTGTGTGTGTGTGTATGTGTGTGTGTGTGTTTGTGTATACACAGATACATACATGCACTCTCACACACATATATACACATATATACATACATATTTTAGGTATATTTTTAAACATAGTTTTAAACATCCTTAGCATAACAGTAAAACTATAAAAGACCAAGCTAAACTGCTAATTTTATTCTCTTCCTTCTACTCTTATGTTATATCTAATCTGTCCCATATATTTTAGTAATATCTGTTTCTCTAAGAACCCATATGTATATTTGTGTTACCTTCTTTATTTTAGCGGTAAGTTGGTGAAGTATTCATCTACTTGAAACCCCATTAAGGCAATTTTTTTCATAAAGGAAACATCATGCCAGTTTCATGGTGTAGCACAGTCTCTCTCTTGTCATTACACTATCTATGTCCTCACATTTCTTGAAAGCAGAAATTATATTTTCTATTTCTTTTTTTTTTTTTTTGCTGCTTGCTGCACATGCTTGGTATATAACAAATATCTAACAATTATTCTTTCTCTTTCAATTCAAGTCTTGCTATGCTGCTCAGAGTTGTTTTAAACTTGTGCACACAAAGTGATTCTCTTGCCCCAGTGCCCTTAGAGCTGAGACTACAGGTATGTAACACCACACCTGTCTTAATAACTATACATAAAGATAACGAAGTCTATGCCTTAGGTTCATTCTTTGAACCACCAACAATAATACACATTAAGGTTAAAGTACAATGAAGATAAAAATTCCATCAGATGTTATTCATTGCTGGTATTTCCAAAAATAAATATTTTAGCTTATTTGGTTGATATATTTTTATTTATAGAAAATAGCAATTATTGATCCGAGCATTTTCCTTGAGCAATCCTATAGAATAATTTTAAGACAAAAGCAAAAGAAAATTATGTCTAAAAACTAGCTACTCTGTAATTAATTTAGAAAAATATTAACAAAATAATATATCACAAAATAATAACAAAATAATACTAAATTATATCTAATTATAATTTTTAAATTATAAAATCAGAATCAACATAATCTGTCAGCTGCTTAAATAAAAACGCAAAATTACCCACCACTTCAGTGGGTTCATTTACTTATTCAATTATGAAATATTTATAAAATTCAACTATCTGCCACACACAATTCTGAGAAGTAGTGATTCAACAGTGGAGGTAACTGGATAAACAAATGAATTGAGACATGGAGACAAATACGTGCATATAACAAATCTTGAAAAAACACATTTGATTTCATTGTACTATATACTAAAATGAGAAGTAGTTTAAAAGAAAATAATTAGGGATTAAAAACAACATATATTTCATGTATTAGAAACTGAGGCATCAAATAGACCAAACACTTGTGTTTAATCCTAGAAGGTTATTAGCATTGTTTAATTGAATGAGGAATAGAGTATCACTATTCAAAATTGTGTCTACAGTCACCTGACTTCTTTTGAAGCCTAAATGCTGACCCTGGATCAGCCAAAGACTTTACAAGCAGCTCAGTACAATGCTTCTGTCACACAGACATTTCTGAGCCTATGACTGGACTATCCCTAATTTCCTAAGCATGTATATACTCTGTTAAAAATAATAATCAAAAGAATAGACTCACCATCAATGGGAGTTCTTTTTCATCGCAATGTATCTAATGCTAGGTCTGCTTTATGTCTACTCCTGTTTATGGTCATTATAGTCATAAAGTCAAATGACTGGGGAAGAGTAACGTGTACAAATCCCAGGCTGGCCCAGAAAGCTGCCAGCCTGATCTTACTGTAACCCTCTGCAAACCTGGTTGGTTAACTACTTTCTCAAACAGAGGAGGGCCCACATGGGTTAAGGGTCACACACAATTTAATGGGATGTAGCAAAGTAATAAAACAATGGTAAACTACACATCTGGTTTTAATGTTTCAGTCTCCTGTTCTGAAGTGAAGAGTTAAATGAGAAGTGAAGATAAAACATTTAGAAACAGGGAACCATCACTACCTAAAACCCAAGTGTAAACTAGAACAGCAAAGGGGCCATACTCAAATTCCTGAAGAAGCAAGCTTGGAGACAGAAAAGAGGAAAAGAAACTTTGAAACTCTCCACTGAAAAATATACAAGCCCTATCGAATACAGAAAATGTGCTTTAGCTCTCATTAGAAACTCTACAAATTAAGTGAAACTGATTGCTATAAATTTACATCAGTTTAAAATCCAGTGGCCTGGAAACAGTATTAATTCAAAGAGATTTTCAATTGAAGAATATTTTCCATCATTTTATTTAAAGAAGTCAATTACATTTTTAATATCCGTCACTATAGCATGCTCTATGGCTAAAATAAAAAGTTCTTGGCCCCAAATCTTAAAAAAAATTATTGAAAAAATTAAAACATGTAATTAAAATGCCTAGAATTATTCTTCTATAAATTGGATTTATTTAAAGTAGTTTAATTTTTTTTGGGGGGTGGTACTGGGGTTTCTGGAAATCCTTCTGCCTCCGGGCTACACTCCCAGACCTATTTTATATTTTTATTTGGAAACAAGATCTCTTAAGCCGTGAGGCTGGCTTCGAACCAGCGCAATCCTCCTGTCTCCACCTCCCAAGCACGGGGATTACAACCATGCGCCACTACACTCGGCCATTTAATTTTTATTCTAAATTTCTAAGGATCACACACATAGAAAGACAAACTGTATGCCATCACCTACCAGTTAGCTTATCTTAGAAAAATGACAGAAATAAATTAGATGGTAGGTCTATGTACAACTTGATCTTAATATGATTTAAATCTCAAAAATAAAAGTTAGGGGAAACACACAAAATGCACAGTAATGTCAAATGCTAGAGAACTTACCAGCTGATCAGAGATACTCTATACCTTTGAAAAATGATGTATAGTTATTAGGCATTAAACCCTTTTCCTTTAGACATTTTATTTACAACATGAGAACTTTGATTTTAAAAAAAAACAACAAATTTCACCATGAAATTAAACTCTCAATTTCTTTTTAGTCCTTCTTAGGTGCAAGAGACTGCTACTTCCAGGAAATACTAAGTAAGGTTGCCTGTTGATCAATGTTAAGTACTTAAGTCCTTCATAGTTATAAGTTTAAAAACACTATTTAATGTACTAAGTATACATATTCTATAACATATATAGCTCAAAAACCAAATGTTTAAAACCCATTAGGCCTCCAGTTTTATTACTACTTTTTATTACCAAAGCAATTAGATAACAGAAGAAAAGCATTAGCAGATATGTGGGTGATTAAAAACATTTCTTTTTTATTCTAATCCAAGTGATTAAAAGGCAGTTTCAGGAAACCTTAATTAGGTTTTTCCCTGAATAGGAGAGAATTCCTGCTGGGCAAAAACAAAAGTAGGGCTTTTATTCCAATTTCTGACATAGATCCAAGTTGATAAAACTCAATATTTTTCAGTCAGTATAAACACAGTTGGCTAAAAGGCATAGTTAATACTTTTCAATACAGGAAGATTAGTCAAATTCTTGCACTAATGCTAATGAACAATTCCTAATACTTGCAGAATGCTATCGCAGCGCTCAGGGCTGGTGGGCAACAGCAATATGGAGTCTAAATAGCAATTTTTGAGCCGAACGTGGTGGTGCATGCTTAATTCCAACATTCGGGAGGCTGAGACCGGAGGATCGCGGTTCACGGACAGCCTCAGCTACTCAGTGAGGCCCTCTGCAGCTCAGTGAGACCCGGTTTCAAAATAAAGAATAAAAAATTGGGAAGGGGGTGTAGCTTGGAGGTCAAAATCCTCTGGGCTCAATACCCAAACCCGCAAAAAAAAAATTAAATTAAATTAAAAATAAAAGCAATTTTTTTTTTTTACCTTATGGCTTGATGACCTTAAGTTATGGAAGCAAGTCTCTAAACTTCTACTTTTCATCTTAAATAAAAAGACTGGACACACACACACACACACACACACACACACACACACACACTCACACACACACACCATCTCATATCTCCTCATTTCTCTCTCTGAGTGCACATATATCTGAAGAAATCTGAATACGCTCTGCAGATATCTATGTCAATTTCCTATTATTGATACTGCTTGTGTGTGTGTGTGTGTGTGTGTGTGTGTGTGTATGTGTGTGTGTGTGTGTGTGTCACTGGGGGTGGAACCCAGGGGCTTTTCTACCTCTGGTCTATACTCCCAGACCTATTTTTTATACTTTATTTGGAAACACGGTTGCACTAAGTTTCTGAGAGCCTCACTAAGTAGCTGAGGCTGGCTTTGAACCTATTCGATCCTCCTGTCTCAGCCTCCCAAGCGCTTGATACTGCTTACGTGTGTGTGTGTGTGTGTGTGTGTGTGTGTGTGTGTGTGATGTATATATATAATGCAATATATATGTAATGTATATATACTAATATCATGCTACTGATGTTAATTTTTAATAGGAAGAGAGAGAGAGAAAGAGAGACAGAGAGACAGAGAGAGAAAGGGGGGGGGGGGATTGAGATTTCCCTAGATAAATCTTAGCATTTCATCCAGCTCTGGAATTCTATGACTGTGGAAATCACTATATACCCCAGTTTCCTTTACTTTCTTTCATTCCCCTTCTTAAATTTGTCTGAGTCTTGTTTTAGCCTACCTTCCAATTACTTAAGCTTGTCAGTGACATATGTTACTCTTGTAAGGCTAATAGCAAACAGAATAAAAGAGAATAGACTGGTAAATTCAGAAAATGAACTACATAAATGGCTGATTTTAAATGTTAAGAGATTATGCCACAAATTTCAGTGAAGAGTTTCTTATATCCATTCACTGATCAAAAAAATATTTACTGAGCATATTGAACACTAGTATGTCTAAAGGGCTATTCTAATCACTGTGGACACAACAATGAGTAAAAACAGACCAGTCAACACAACATCACAGGTCAGAGACAGAGAGGCAGGAGTGATATTAATGTGCAAACAAATTTAACACTGCCACTGTGTCAAAGGGCTGAGCAAAAGGAATTGGACCTAGTGAAGTGTGGAATCTTTTTCCTGAGACAAAGGAGATCTGAAAAGCAAACTGGAATTAAAACTGAGAGGAAGAAATGAAGCTAGGCACAGGGGTGAACATCTACAATCCTAGTACTTGGGGGGCTGATTCAGGAGGATCACAGGTTTTAGGCCAGGGTCCATAAATTAGAGAGCCCGTTTCAAAGTAAAAAATAAAAAGGGCTGGATGTTTCACCCAAAGGTAAAATGTCCACAGGTTCAGTCAAGGGGGGGGGGGGGGGGGAGAGAGGGAGAGGGAGAGAGAGAGGGCTAGGGCAAGGGCAAGGGCTAGGGTGAGGGCAAGGGAAGGAGGAGGAGGAGGAGGAGGAGGAGGAGGAGGAGGAGGAGGAGGAGGAGGAGGAGGAGGAGGAGGAGGAGGAGACAGAGAGAGGGAGAGAGGAAGAAATGACAGCAGTAGGTTGAGAAATGAATAAGGAAAATCTCTGTTCTAAAGAGAGCAAAGCAATTCAACAGGACTGTTAAAAAACTGGATCAGCTTGGATGTAGCAGGGAAACCTGGTATGAGCTGAAGATGCAAAGGAACTAAAATCAGGCAGAACTATCTGTTATGTTTCATGATGTAAGCATAAAAAATGAGGGATACTTATTCTTTGTCCTTCTATTTCTATATAAATTTCATGTAAGATAATTGCTAAGCTTCTCCTTGACTACTGCTTTAAATAAAATCAATCTCATAATGTCAAACTCCTGCTTTCTTATTTCAACTTAGTCATCTCAAACAGGTCACTTATACTAATAGTCTTATCAATTTTCTTATCTATAAAATGTAAATAAAATTATCAACCCTGTATATGTCTCAGAGCCATTAAGAGAATTGGATGGCAAGGTGCACCTTAAAGGATAAAGCAAAGAATAAAGTATTATGTATTAATTCAACAGCAATATATAAAATATCATTAATGCTAACTTGCTGAGGCAATTATTTTTAGATGGATAAAAATACAGCTAGCTCAGCAAGCACAAGGAGGAAACAATGGTAGAATGATGCAATGATTAAGTAAAAACTCTTGAGAATATTTCACCTTATAATTACACATTTTTTTAGGTGACAGATGCAAACATAAAACAGGAGGAAGTGAAATTAACTAGAGCAAACAAAACCTCCAGTGTGAGTACCATGGGGCTTATCTCCGTTAACTTGTTCACAGAGAAAATTTTTAAAGATTGATAATGACAGATATGGGAATTAAAAAATTCACTTTACAGACAAAAGTTATTATTATATATTATTACTGCACACAAAGTGTGGCCCCTTAATTACTTTACTGTATTTATAAGATGATATTTATGCAGAGATATTTTGACCAAGTTATATAAAGCCATCACTTTTCCTCCTCTTAACTATTAGCATTTTTTACAACTTAAATGAATCAAAATTACAATTACAAACTGGTTTCAACTGTCAAATATTCTTCAACAGTTCTAGGGAAAAAATATTTCAAGGTTTAGGAGGTTATGTCCCCAAAGGCCAAAAACAATACTGCATTTACAACTTATCACAGAAATATTAGAGAATACGTAATTCTGTGGAGAAAGACTCAGAGATGAGGCACAAGGAAGCTGCTATACACATGGAACCAATATTACAAAATTATGGGTACTTCTACACTAAAAACTTCAATAACAAAACACCAAGTATGGTATTACTCAACTACTCTTAGAAACCCATGATTGTTTCCTATACTTCCCCACTTTTAGTAAATCTGATTTTTTCCTCCCTCAAATCAAGCAGCATTTAACGAAGAAACTCTAACTAATACACTGCCTGCAAGGCTTATTAGACTCTCCCATGCAGAAAGATTATAAGACAGGAAAAGTTGATTGATGGTATTGAAACCACATCTGTAGTCTGGCTTCAAGTACAGTTCAACTAAACAATTTTGATTGTACATTTTTTTTATTCTCTTTAATGAAAATAAAAGAGACATCATCTGGCTTTTATGTCCAAACACTCATGCTTCATAACTTCAGAAGTGAACAATTAAGACTCAAATCTGAATAAGGTTTTGGACAAAATTAAATTCTACCAACCAAACTTTGATGTGCTTTATGTTGCTATGTGCATCAAAGATAATGGAAAAAGCACAATGGAATAAAAATAAAATTTTAAAAGTAGAACCCAGATATGAAGGTTTGTTAATATTCCTAAGTCAATTACTCATCATTCCTGAGGCTAAGTGACTGTTGCTTTCATCTTATTTTGTTCTATACAAATGTTAAATTTAACTCTTTTTAAACTCTGTAAAAAATATGATCTAACACATTTGTCAAGAAGTAAATACTCTTTGATGCTATACTAAAATCTTCTCATCAATCAGGTACCTTCTACTACTGAATATATTAGAGGAGCATAATATAAGTGTATAAAAGATGCTAAAGAACCACTAAATAAATTCATAAAAGAATACTGCATGAAGTTTTGCTGACTCTTCTGAAGTCACTCATATCCATTCCTTCTTTTCTATTACCAGCGCCATTGTTTTAAGTTCAGCTTCAATTATGTTTAGTACCTCCACAGCTTCTTAGGAGTTGCCCAACTAATAATTTCATACAGCTCTAATTTATCCTAAACAGTGGCTGTCAAATCTTCATAAACTTACCTTTGATAATGTCATTACTCCTTATATCCTAGGGAATATGGGAAAGTTTAGTAAACTAAAATGTTGGTATCTTCAAGATCTCATATTATCCATATTCCGCACCAATTTTATACCCCTTCCCACGACCACCAACACCTTGTGTCTCCTGTCCCTATGTTTTGCATGGTACAGTCCATCCACCTCCTATTTGCAGCCCATTAATATCCACTTGTTTCTGAAGATGGATTCAAATGCTATTTCCTCCACCAAATTCTATGATTAGCCCGGCCTGGTATAAGAAATCTCTCCTTGTCTTTCTTTTGTACTTCTCTGAAAGAACTTTCTGGCATGTTTCTATGCAAAATCTTACTGTCTTTGGATATATTTGCCTAATTTGAGAACTCCTTTAGGGTGATTTGAGCTTTAAATATAGGAAGAGTGCCTTTTATACCTGTAAGTACTTGCATCTTTAATTGAATGAATGAATAAATATATATATTTATTCCCTTACATTGTAGTAGTAAAAATGGATATAAATAAAAGCATCCATTTTGTTCAAAGGGTTAAATAAGAGAAAAAGAACAACCATTTTAATGGTCTTATACTACAGTAAAATATCAATCATAAGTTTTATTAGATCCAGAGAAGCTTATATAGATTTAGTGCCATCTGACTTAATCATTTTCCTTTGCAAAACCCAAAAAATTAAGTTGATTGCCCTTATTCATTTAGAAAAACGAGTAAACTGACTGTCCCAAGGTCACTTGAAACAAACTAATACTAATGTTTTTTTTTCTAAACCATTTAGATATATGCAGGTTTTCTCAATCTTCAGACGTAGCATGTAAATTTATCTTTCTTCAATAGCTTGATTTCGATATGCTAAACAACTGAGTACACCTAATGCTGCAGATGCCTTAGGGAACTCTCACAGTTTTTATTATTCCTTGTGCTAAATAATATATTAAAAAATAAAAGCACTCCACAAAAAAAAGCAGACTATGAAAAGGAGAAGTAAAAGGTATTATATTTTGGAAATTAGAGTAAGGTGCACATAAAATGAATTCTACTTTATGTACTCATGTACAAAGCCATGTTCTAAAAAAGTTTCTGGTAGGAAGCTAACATATTACTTCCTTAATCAACCCAATATGCCATGAAGTTGACTTAGCTCCAAAAAATGAGCTTAGCAATACTATCATGAGTACTAAAAACTATCTGGTCTCTGCTAAGGAAACCTACATTTCGATTAAATTCTACCACAATTTTAAGTACAACTGTCCCTCTTATCCATAGGAACTAGTTCCAATATTCCCAATAATTTCCTAAAGCCATACAAATCCTACCACACATGTTTCATTCTAACACTAATCTTAGAAACCTAAGCATGTGACGTTCTTTCCTTCCTTAGGAAATTGAGAAATTCAACTTTTATTATTAAGCAAGAACTTCATGAATTCTTTATGGAATATAGTGATTCCCAGCATCACTACTATTTAATTTGGAGGGCATTATTATGTAAAATAAGAATTACTTGAACGCAAGCACTGCAATTCTGCGATAGTTGATATAAAAACGTAGATGGCTAAGTGACTAACAGACGGATATACAGTATAGTACACAGTATACAATATATAGTATATAGTATACAGCATGGATACTGAACAAAGGGATGATTTGTGTCCCAGGAAGAATGGAGAGCGATAGCACAAATTTTCATCATGCCACTCAGAATGGCATACAATCTAAAACTTATGAACTGTTTATGTCTAGAATTTTCCACTTAATGTTTTCAGACTTCAGTTGACCACAAGTAACTGAAACTCTACGAAACTGCAACCAAGGGGAACTGTGCTTTGGCGTACATTGGTATCCGTCGTCTTAAGGGTCAATACAGTTTAGGAAAAGGAGAATCAGCAGGGCCTGAAGCTGAACAGATGATCAAAGAAAGGAACTGGGTGGTTAAGATGAGAAGACTCCAGATGGGTGAGAGGAAAATCATGACTAAAGACCTAGAGACAAGAATTAGCCTGACATGTTTTCAGGATTGTGAAAGAATGAAAAGAAGTGTAGAAAAATCTGAATAAGAAATGAAATGGGTTATGTTGAATAAACCAGACTACAAAGAAAATACTTGATCTTGGGTAACAAAAACAAATGTCCACAACAGTATTAAAGTGTTAAAGAAGACTTCTCTGGCCTTAGCACAATGGAGGACCCAGCTCTTAGAGGGCAGCCATTCGAACTCATCTTACCATACGGGAGGGAAGGCTGGAATAACATACAATAGGAGAGAAGTAGGAGCAGCAATAACTACAGAAAAAAAATGTTAAGAGAGAGGAGATTCAAGAAGCATAGCCATACATGACCTTCAGATTGGTAACACTAACAAAGAAGCCTTGGGGAAGGCTGCCACATAGGAAGACAAAAAACCATGGAGAAAAAATGTAAACCAGGCATGGTGGTGCACCTTGTAATCTCAGAACTCAGGAAGTTGAGACAGGAGGATTGCAGATTTAATGACAACCTCAGCAAGTAATGAGACTCTCGTCAATCTATCAAGACTGTGTTTCAAAATAAAAAACAAAATAGGGCTGGTGTATAACTCACAGGTAGACTGCCCCTGATTTCAAGCCCCAGTCTCACAAAAATAAAATAAAATGTAGATGGACTAGATTATAAGTAATAAAAGGAAAATGCAAGTAAAAAAGTAGAATATTGTTGGCTGATAGACATAGTGAATATTTCAAAACAGCAATAGAATGTGCAGCAGAAGCAAGGCCACTGAATGGAATAAAAAACCTTAGCAGGACAAGGATTGAAAACTAACACTCCAAATTTTAAGAAATAATAGGAGGCATTAATTGGAAACAGTTCCTTTTTTCGGGGGAGGGGACTATGGGGGATTGAACCCAGGAGTAGTTTACCTTCCAGCCACACACCACCCTGGCCCTTTTATTTTTTTTTTTCTTCTGAAACAGAACCTAAGTTGCAGAGGGTCTTGCAGTGTTGCTGAGGCTGGCCTTAAACTTGTGATACTTCTGTCTTAGTCTCCAAAATACTGAAATTACAGGGGTGAGCCACCACAGCCGACTTAGTTGAGAACACTTTTTAAAAAGGTAGAAAAGTGACTACTGAAAGTTTATAAGTTTGCCATGAAAAAGGTGTATTTAATAAGCACTTCAGGTGTTTCAGGTATTATACACATACACACAGAGGAATGGACACTGTCCTAACAAATAGAAATTAATTTGTTTTATTATGCTGTATGTCTATCAAGGTTTGTTTGGGTTTTTTTTTTTTTTTTTTTTTGTAATTTTGGTGGTACTGGGGTGAAACCCAGGGGCTTTTCTACCTCCAGGCTATACTCCCAGACCTATTTTTTATATTTTATTTGGAAACAGAGTCTCACTAAGTTGCTGAGGCTGGCTTTGAACCTGTGTGATCCTCCTGTCTCAGCCTCCCAAGCACAGGGATTACAAAAGTGTGTGTCACCACGCCCAGCTCAAATTATTATTTTAAAGCACTATTTTTGTTTTGCTTCTATTTAGACTTTTTCCATGGTTCTAAGAAACTTCCAACTCTAATATAAAGAATTATAGTATCATCAGGATTTTGTACTAAATGATGGAAAAAATTTAAGTGTATGCCACTTTTCCTTTCAGTTTTACTTGCCCTACAAATAGAGTACCAAAGAATTCCATAATTCCATTGGTACATCACTTTTTATTACACAGAAATAACACAGTTCTAAAATGAAATGTTATCTTTATGGTGAAATTCCACTTATCTGCAAGTATTAAAATTAGGAAAGAAGACAGTAAAAAAAAAAGGCATAAACAGTAGAAGCAAGAAAATAGGAAAATAATTACAATACAAAAATGAATAAAAGTTCCTGGTGTCGTAGCTAGAGCTCATCAATCAGGAGTTCCATCTGCCATTCATCCCTTCTTTGTTCTTACAGTGATGAAAGTAAACCACCTCACAAAGACAGAGCATATATTTTTTGGCTTTAAATTTTCCTACAATTAAGTTATAAATTCCCAATGTGCACACAAAATAAAATGTAAAGCCCCAAAAAGGACATAAAGAAATTCTCAGGGATAATGTTTTAAGAACTTAACACCTTAGAGATAAAAAATATAGAGACAGAAAACTAGCCTCTTTGTTCCAGTCAAAGGAAATGGACAAAACTGATAGTGTGAATATTCATTTTTCCTCAAAGTCGTAGAAAACTAATTTTCTGTCTTTACTACTTTCTGTTCCACGCCTATCCTTACTAAGGAAAGTAAACTTTTAGTTTTATAAAAAATAAAGCTTAAAAAATTTTAACTGAAGTTCAAAAGATCTAATTAAAAAATATACCTATGTCGGGCATGGTGGGGCATGCTTGTCATCCCCACACTTGGGAGGTTGAGACAGGAGGATTGTGCAGGTTCAAAGCCAGCCACGCTGGCTTAGGGGACCCTGTTTCCAAATTTAAAAAGTATAAAATAGTTCTGGGAGTGTAGCCCAGAGGTAGAAGGGTTTCCAGGAACCCCAGTACCACCAAAAAAACAAAATAAACAAACAAAAAAAAAAAAACCTATGTCCCTAAAGGTAGAGCACAAAATGAGGGTTTTGAGGTACCACAAGACACTGTGATCCACAATTCATATTACTATGTGAATGCCAAATAAGGAGAAAAATATTGTTTCTATTTTTCTAATTTTTAAGATGAAGAAAAGTAATCTCTTCTTATATACAAACACAAAATAATCCACATGCAAAATAACTTTAAGGCCTTAGCTAACATACTATAATTCTAGTCCCTTTTAAAGATCAGATAGATGGACTCTACTATTAAAATTATGACACATAAGCCTAAGAAATCAATAACCATTCAAGGCCAAATAAACAATTCAAAGGTTTATACATTCGCCTTCCTAAAAGTCATGTGCCAGAGCAAATATAATCAGTAGATCTCTTCTAGTCCTAAAATAGTGTCCCATTGCAAGAAGCACTCTATAGACAGGATGTGAAAAATGCACGGTAAGAGTTTAAGAGTTCACAGAAATGTTACTATATTTAAAAAAAAAAAAAAAAGTCCTTACAGGTGCTGGCAGAAAAAGACTCTGATTGCAAAAGTCAGGGTACTTCAGAAGTGCTACTGCCAAGTGTGCATCTGCGCTCTCCCCCGGGGCATGCAAGGAGTTCTGCAATTATCCACCTTGTAAGTTTGGCTCTCTCAGGAGCCCTAGGTATTTAAATGTATCTTACATGAGGAAAACCAGGATTTGTACTCAGTAGTTTCCCTTCCTTTCTCCCGTAACTAATATCTTATCCCTTCAGGACGTCTCCATACCTTTGGCCAACCCTCCTTTCCTCCCATCACGTGGCTTCTTGTTGCTCAGATCATGACTTCACTCCTGCCCGCTTCTCATAGTCCAAGTAGACACACAGATGTGGATCACAATGTCTGTGCATATCCCTGTTCATCACTTTTCTGACCCTTGTTTTATTTTCTTTTTGTTTGTTTAATGCCTTTCAGACAGTTCCATACCAGCACAAACAGGAGACATGATGTGTCTAAGTTGTCATATATCAATAATTTAAATTACTGATAATTAAATTTTACTTTTATGTATTCATATATAAACATATATGGTGTAAACACATACACACACACACACACACACACACAGTTTTGTCTCACCTATTTAATAACCCAGTACACTTTTTTGGTAAGGGGTGGGGGGTCTGGGAATGGAACCAGGGGCTTTCTAACCTCCAAGCCACACCCCCTGCCCTATTTTTTTTTTTTTTTTTTTTTTTTTTTGGTGTTACTGCCCTTCTACCTCCGGGCTACACTCCCAGAACTATTTTATAGGTTGTTTTTTGTTTGTTTGTTTTGTTTTTTTTTGAAGTAGGGTCTCTTAAGCCAGCATGGTTGGCTTCGAACCTGCGAGATCCTCCTGTCTCTGCCTCCCAAGTGCGGGGATTACAAGCGTGCGCCAGCACGCCAGGCTCTTTATTCTTTATTTTGAAACAGGGTCTCACTGAATTGCGAGGGCCTCACTGATTAGCTGAGGCTGTCACTTTTGAATGGGATAACACGTTTAAGAATTTCTAAATATTAGAGTCGCTGAAAAGCTACTGGTGAAAACCTACTGAATGTGAAGGACATAATGCGCCTCCCACTTCTCAGGCCTGCTAGTTCTCTAACAGCCCTAATCCTATTCTCGGGGTGAGCCTTCAACGGGCAAAGATTCTACCTTCCCATGGCTAGCCAGTTCTGCATCTAACCAGTACCCTCACTGTGGGCACCATGAACTGGAGCTCCTTCTTTTGAAAGTGAACTAAAATAACTGTTCTCACCCAGTTACATTTGCTGGGAAGTATCTATTCAGGCACACTCAGAGCCAAGCTAAACAAACAAATTACATCTAAAATAAGAATAAAAGGATTAACACTAGAACCCTCTAGATATGGATGGGAAAATACAGCCTCCCATGAAATTTTCTTTAGTCTGCTCTATTTATACAAGAACAATTCTATCCTTTTTTTTTTCTTTTTCTTCGGTGGTTTCTTTAAACTGCAACATTTATTTAATCCACAAGTAACAATATTCACATTCACATCTTACCTGGCAGCATTGTCTACAGAACTGTACATTTAGGAAAGTCAGCATTTTCTGTTCTTTATAACTTCACTGATTCTTAAATCAAAGAATCCTGGAGGGACAACACAAGTGCCTGGGCCTTGTCCCCTCCTCGTACCCACTGCCTGCCTGACATGCTCTTTTTGTGCTGCTTGTGTTCCTGTTGTTCCTGTTTATGGTTCAGAAAAGCTCTTGTTTATAGAATCTGTTCAATGCCCTATCCATCCCCAGAAGTTAAGTGTGTTGAAATTAAAAGGCTGTGCTTGAATACGATAAATAAAATGACAGAGGGTGGAAGGGCTAAACAGTTTTATCTCAGGCCCTTACCAAAGGCCCTAAAACTCAAACATCACCTCTGACATTCTTCCTGTAATTCTACCAAAAACAGAAGGCAGGCTGAACTTCTCTGAAACAGCTGTTTCTGGCTATGATCAGGGCCACTGACAAAACCGCACGGAACAGGGTGGCCGCAAAACAGAAGGCTCCTTGGCCTGGTATGATCTCTGCCTCTCATGGAGGCCTTCCATCCACAGGACTTTGAGAAAAGGGCCAGAAGGAAAGCTTCCCCCTCCAGACTGAGCCCCTGCGATTTGCACTTGCTTGCTACATCCATCTCTATTTGGGGTCACAGCTGCTGAGCTCTGACATTTTTCAGATGCTCAAACTATTTTTATAACATTATGAGAGAATCTTGAGTTCAAAAGAATTAGTTTAAGGAACACACAGGGATTTCATATTACTTGATGAGCTTAATCCACTTCCAAATCACCAACCTATCCCAAAGTGACTTGCACCCTCTCTGCCAGCCAGCCAATCGCCTTCCTGGTAGATCGCTCTCCCGACTGCCAACAAAGACTGTGTCATGCACCTCACAATCTTGACCTTGGAAAAGGAGGATGGTTTTCTGCCTGGGCCACAATTACCTCTTTATTTTGAGTAACAACTCATCCCTTACCCAGGTTTTGTTAATTTTAAACCCAGAAATTTTCTTTTACTCAAAAGTATAAAGCACTCTATAAGGCGCCTTTTAGCTCCTACTCTTAAATTTCCTCACTATTCTCTTCCTTCAGTGTCCTCCCTCCTCCCAGCACAGCCCTATCATTAATTCTGCAGAGCTGACTCTGGATCACCCCACCATGTTCCCTTTTCTTCCTTAAGTAAATCCCAATAAGCTCCTTTACACATCTCCCTCCCCATACTGTTGCCATGCCTACTTTACCTTTTATATTCAAAGATTCTCTAAAGCTCCTCCTTTGGCGTGACTCTTCTCCCCATCATCAGTCCTCCTGAGAGGCAAGCAATTTAACTGAGAATTATAACCTTAAGTCTGATGGTATTTTCTTTCTATAACCTCAACAGTTCCCAAACTCCAGATTTACAAGTTGTCAGATACACCAGTGCTCTCTCTGTAGCCCTGCCTTACTATTACAGGATCAATGCGGGATGGTGACAAGAAGGGAAGATTGCTGCAGTCTTCTTTTTGCAATGCAGTATTATGTGTAAGGGGCCTTGTAGGAAGTCAAATTCAAATGTCAAACACCTTCTCTGCTTCTGTATGTAAGACGGACTACACACTTCTGTTATGCCATCCGAGCAGGTTTACAAACATGTACCCAGAACCTAAATCAAATGCCACATATTTCTGTCACATAGCAGATTAAATATCATAAATATACCCTTGGCTCAGGAAAAATGTGAAGTAAAGTCAGCCTGTCTTCCTGAGTTCTGACCTCCTCCCTATGGGCCCCTTTCTTTTTTGTGCTTTTCCAGGTACCCATACTGTATGCCTACCATAAACCTATGGTAATAATATCTTAAAATAGGGCAGTGACTCCAACTGTGGAATTTCAGATGGAAGGTAGAGGAAGAAACTAACCACTCAGCCCCATGCAGTATCCCTAATGAGACAGGTGGGGTGTCCAGGGCAGTGTCTCCAACTTCCTTGTGCCTCACTCCAGCCACTGAGAGGGTGGGTCACCTTTCTGCCTTCTCCCTAGTAAGCTCAGGCACCATAAGTCTCCATTCCTTACAAAAGTGTCATGAAATGACACAGCCATGCACAGAATCGTAAAATATAACCAAACCAGCCACCTTCTTTACTATGAAGCATCATCTCTTTCTTCTATCCTCTTGCACTCTTTTCTACAGAACTTATCACTAACTGAAATTATAGCATTTTTTATATGGCTAATTTTATTGTGGTAGTCTTCCTCTTTTTTCGATATAGTTGAAGGGACTGATGAATAAATGAGTGAATTACTGAAAATTTGATTGGTGGGTAGAATCATGAGAGGTAAGTTATCAACTACAGACTTTACTGCATTGTGTCTCTTGACTTAGCTTTTTAGAGTAAAAAACAATTTGTCATTACATTGCTTTCACTGATTTAAAGGTACAAATTGCTTTGCCATTATTTAATATTTTGATTTTTCATCTTTGCTGTTCTGGGGATTGAACCCAGGGACATTCTATCTTCAAGCTATACCTCCGGCCCCTAATTTTTATTATTTTGAAACAGGGTCTAAGTTGCAGAGGGCCTCACTAAATAGCTGAGGTTGGCTGTGAACCTGTAATCCTCCTGTCTCAACCTCCCAAATACTGAGATTAGAAGGGTACACAACCATATATGGCTCTTGATCTGCTTTTGACTGACTCTTCCTAATGAAAAGATGTATATTAAGGAAAGCATCCCATTTCTTATTTTTTGCGACTGACTAATCTCGCTTAGCATAATATCCTCCAGTCCCATCCATTTCCCTAAAAATGATGAAATTGTGGGTTTTTTTTTTTTTAATGGCTGAGTAAAATTCCATTGTGTACATATCCTACAGTTTTGTAATCCATTAATCTGTTGATGGACATTTGGCTGGTTCCATAGTTTGGCAATGGTGAATTGTGCAGCTATGAACATAGATACAAATACATTAGTTTGGTAGTTTGGTTTGCTTCCTTTTAAGTGTATAGGCATTAATATAAAAAGAGATGATAGACTAATTTTAAGTATTCATTTTTAAGACTAATAAGCAATGCAGCAAATCATTAGGTAGGCCTTCAATGTTCCCACCCATATTTTATTTCAAATATGAATAGTAAATTTGAGAGTACTATGATGAAAAAATATTATTGGAATTTATACAAATGCAATAGGATTTAAATACTTAAGAAAATGATTTAAATTAGTTAACAAAACAACAAATCCAAACACTCTTGAACTTAAAGTAAAAAATATTGGACTTCTAAATGGCTCTAGTATTGAATGTCCCCAATTTTTTTTTTATGGAGACTCAAGTTTGCTGTATAATTCCTATAGGGCAATAAGATAATAGATACTTCAAAAGAAATTCATTAACTCCTTGAACAAAGAAATGAACATACTCATATTTACTATATACATAAAATGCTCTCTATTAAGTCATTCATAAAGAAGTAGTAAAATCATGTAACAATGCAATATAAAACATGACCTCTATTAAAAGGAGATAAAATATTAAGCAAAACATGCTAACTTAGAAACACCATAACTGTTCAATATAAAAGCCAACAAATTTCTTACTCCGTTCACCAGTCTTTACCACCATCACATAAACTGCGCTAAAATAACTTTTTATGTGTCTTTTACATAGCGCCACTTAACTTCATAAGAACCTGCAATGGGTCTTTGCAGCTTTTGTAAGATCAAATCTACAAACCTTTACCTTCCACTATTTTGCCACCAACTTCATTCACCTTCCCATGATCTTTTATTCTCTCATGTAATCATTATTTATACATATATATAAATATATGTATATGTATATATAATATAAACATATTATACACACACATATATATAACAGTACTGGAAATATAACTCAGGGGCATTCTACCTCCAAGCTATACCTCAAGCCCACTTTTTTTTTATTATTCTTTATTTTGAATCAGGGTCTCACTGAGTTGAAAAGGGCCTCATAAAGTAGCTGAGGCTGGCCACAAATCGAAATCCTCCTGTCTCAGCATCCCAAATGCTGGGGTTAAAGTGTACACCACCACACCTAGCTTTTAATCATTATATTAAAGGCAAAAAGCAGTTCTCATTTATTTAGTAACTACTAAGGGGATAGAATTAGGCAGCCAACTGTATTAAAAAGCTGACCAATATCTTCCTAAATCCTATCAACCACTCAACCAGGTAGATATTATAGTACCCTACATAGAAGCAAGGATATACAGTGAGTAACTTGGAGAGCCAGAAATTAGATCTGTCTAGCTAGTGATTAATGGGATCCTAATTTTGTATGGATATGACAACAGACTGGATAGGCCAGAAAAAGGAATGGGATAGAAATGAGAGAACACTTAAAGAGATGTAAGAGCATGTTTTATGAGAGTAAGGAAATAAGAGAGGCAGAAAGATTGGGGATAGAGTCTATAGATGGTATATGATATTTAACCACACCAGAGGTAACATGACATGGCCAGGAACACACATGGCTGAGTGGAATCATGGTAATAGTTCCTGATGGTCATGTCATCCAGGCGGATATTACACTTGCTAGAATGATGAAAACAGTGCAAAAAGACTGAGGGAAAGAGTTTCTTCAAATGTTGGAATGTACTACAAAGAACAATATTGTCATCTACAAGAATGTGCCTACTAATGAAGTCAGAAAACTACAGAACCTTAACAGGAAAGACTTGTGGAAATGAATAAACAGCCATAATATGCAAGTAACACCACGTGTCAAGTGAACTAGAATAGTGTTTCCAGAATTAGGAGGTAAGGGGCTGTGGTGTTCAAGAATTTTCTATATTGATTTGGAAGAAAACATTCCATCTACTTTCCCATTCACATGTATTTTAAAGTGTGGATGAATCTTGGGCAAGGAAGACTATAGGTGTTCAAGTCTCAGATTTTTTTAAATGCAATATATCTGTTATTTGCATGCATTTTTAGCTATGCATACAGAATATGAAGGAATTTAGCACAACCAAAAATATAAAGCTTGGAAATGATTTTAATAGAAAGACATGTATTATTTGTATTATATGGCACCTTCTTTTAATTTTCCCCTTACACAGTTTCAAGTGTCTTTTATAGTGATTCTGCCAATGACACAGTACTTTGACAAAATGAAACATAACTAAATAACTCGGGACCAAACCCTGCCATTCAGTAAAGCTGCATCTCATCCCCAGTGTGATGATGTAAGTTGCTTTTTGGACTGAAAATGATAAACCAAACAATGTTTTCTGAAAATATCTCATTCATCATCATTATGAAACTATTTTTTTTTCCTAGTACTCATCTCCCACACGGAAGTCAGTTCCCATAACATTTACGATTTCTTGTAAGTGGTATTACTTAATTTAAAAGGTTGCAAGCACAGGGCATTTTTCCATCCATTATAATACAAGTCCACAAACTCTCCCAGCAAGTTACTGAATTTTACCAGTGTATGCATTCAGGAATAACACTAAGCATCTGGTCTCTATTACAGTCCATGAGCTCTGGTAAACTAGCTACCCAGAGTACAACTTAGCCAGACACCAGACAAAAGCAGGAGGGAAAGGAAAAGACATAGAGGGGAGGAAAAAGAGAGGGGGGGGGAAGGTAGTTTGGCAAGGAGAACACAGAAACTTAAAACACAAGAAATCTATATTATCAATAGATAACATCCAGTTTAACCTTCAAAGGGTCATAAAACCAGGAGTTAGATAGTTACAAAACAGTCTAACATCAAATAACTGAGTAGTATAAATCACCACAAATAATACTGAAGAGCTTTACTAGCATAAATATAGAGCTTTTAACTAAGAAAGATATATATTATTATATTAAAGATAAACCTTTAAAGATAAACTTCAAAAAATTCAGCAGAAATGGTGGATACTGTCAGCATGGAGATGAATTTTAACATGTAGGTTTGGGTGTGTGTGAAAAAGACATGAAATAATTTTGCTGACACTGATGTTTATTTCTTTTTTGCTTCAAGTATAGCAGCTCTAGTCTCTGAGGTAATCAAGATCTCATCTGCCTGAAGTTCTGCCATCACTACAGCATCATTGTCCCTCACATGGCCAGAGGCGACTCATAGCTGCCTTCTCATTCCAGCCAGCCGGGAACAAGAAAAAGAGGAAGAGTAGTGCACATGGCCTCCCTTTAAGGGTAAGATCGAGAAGCTGCAAGCTAATTTCTACTCTCATCCAATTAGTCAAAACTTACAGGGCCACATCAGCTCCATGAGAGCCACCAGGGAGTACTATCTTTAGTATGGGTAAAGAAAAATAAGTAAAAATATTATGATTCTATCTTTCTAAATATTTCTAAAAGGGAAAAATGAATTCTGGAGGCAATGAGAAACCTTTATTACAGATGACAATGTATATAGATGTGACACAGATGACAAGAAAAACTACAAAATTATTTTCATTAGATAGTACATAATTTTGTCACAGTGAAGGCAGAAGATCAACTCCCACACAAAACACTGCTGCTATCTTTACTGTATAGGATAAGATCTCCTTAAAAAGTCAATTTTCCCATCCTTTTATTTTCTATATCTATGAGAACAGGACCCTGTATCAGTAACTTTTAGCTCTATGTCACTTCAAAATTATTCCAATTATTTTAAGATAGCCCAATTTCTAAAAATAAAACACTTTCAAATTAATTAGTATTCAACTTAACTTTACAACATCATATCACTTAGACTAGAATATCACAATGTTTTTAAAATAAAATGATTATAATTTTTAAAACATTTCTTCATATTTTTATTATCCCAGTGCAAGAGAAATTACCACTACTGAAAACAATTTTAATCAGAACAAATCATTTATTATTGAAAATCTAACTCAAAAAAGGCCTACTAACATTTCAAATATTGACTTTTAAAGTGATATTTCATATGTCAGGGTGCCTGTAATCTCAAGAACCCCAACTATTAGGTATATGTAACCTGCCTCGCTTATCACTAGAATAGTTACGTTACGAAATTCTCGTACCTCAGATGGTAAGACATAAATGAGAGAGAGATAGAGAGAATAAATATGACTATGAAATAATTATGTTCAGTTTTAGTTACATTTTCTATCTTCCTTCCCTGAAATAATTAATTCTTGTCAACATCAAAAACATTCTGTATACTATCTACAATATCATTACCTTATAAACTTTCATGAATCATCTGGGACAAGCCTTCTAATTAAAGTCAATGAACAGGTCTCCAAAACTGTCTAGTTTGGTTGTCTACTGTGTATATGTACACATTTAGATCGTTGTTTTTATTTTCCTAGAGGAATCAATATCTCTTCTGCTGTGTATAATACTTTCTCTTAACTCAACACTAAAAGGATTTGAATATTTTTCTTCTATTAGAGAAAACATTGGTAACCCTGATATAGGATCAATCTTATGAAGCACGTATGACAAGGAAAACTGATCAGATTTTGTTGTAGGAGACAGATGAAAACTAGATGTCCCCTGTTATAAATGACCATCTCTGAATCTAAGGTGTTTTCTCAATAAATAAATGCCTGCTGATGTTAAATTTATAAAACAGTAAAATATCAGGTGACATAACTTCAGACACAAACCTATGTAATGTAGCAAAGTATGGCATACATCTACAGGTCACTGACAGCTTATCTCATGATCTCATGAGGAGTGTATTGTGAGGCAAAATGTCTACTACAATGGCAATCAAGGTAAGCTATGGTTTGGGTGTAAACTAAGCATTCCCTAAGAGTCCACTGTGATTATGAGTTTGTTCTAAGGATGATGGTGTTGGGAGCTGATGGTACCTTTAGGAAGAGAAGTCTAAGAGAAGGTTCTTAAGTACGTGGGGGCATGAGGTAGTTTGCAGGTGAACGCATGAGAGGACTGCTATAAAAGGTGCTATCCTGCCCTGCCCATTCTCTCTCTGTTCCTGATCAGGTAAGACACGCACTCCAACACATGGACCCAAGACTGCCATTCCACATGAGGTCCTCACCAAAACAGAGTCAATGAAGTGCCATGTCCTCAGGTCTTCAAAACTGTGCACTAAATAAAACTTTTCTCTATATAATATAAAGTTAGTTACATCTGGTATTTCATTATAGTAATAAAAAGCTGACTAATACAAAACAAAAAGAAAAAATAACTAAATTTAAGAATGACACACTCTTCTCAGAAGTTGATTCATTCAGGTGTTCATTAACTGCCCGTTATACCAATAACACACTATCTAGCATGAAGTTAAAAACGCAAAATACAAAATGAGGAATCAGTAGTACCAAACTTTAAAATGACTACAACTTAATTGGCAAGACACTGCTGTCTCATGAAATGTCCAAAATACAAACCTTTTTTCATCTGAATACAAACTATGTTGTACACTATCAGAATAACTTTCTTCTGTTTTATATTTCTAATACATGCCTTCCAATATTATAAACATAACCATGCACACAGTTGAAAAGGCAAAAAGGCAAAAGAAAAAAGTATAGAAAGGAAACCAAAATAACCCAGGCTACATTGCTGGATATCCAGCATCATAGAAACCCCCAAAGCAATATGCTTCCTCATACTTGCAAATTGGTTGCGAACTTCACACTCCCTTAAAATGTCTTCTGTGACATCTTTTTCCTACCTATATCTACATCTTACCCAAGCACTACTTTGAACACTAGCTCTAATTTATTTACCTATAAGAGGAAAATCTCCCAAACCTCCAGATGGGTTTTTGTGCCCTCACCTGTGAATCCTGAAGACCCTGAATGTCCCTTAACCAGATAAGGGCATCTAAAAGATCAAGAAAGAACTCAATTTCTATGCCACCAACTACAAGTTTTTGAGAAACAGTAAAAGCTCAAATTCTAGCCTGTGATTATTAAGAAAATGCTTCAAGAATAAGAAAGGTAGAGGATGTAGCTCAGTTGAAGAGCACTTACCTAGCATACGAGAATCCCTGGGTTCAATCCCAGGACTACACACAAAAAAAATATAAATAATGTCATATCCTGAAATAAGAATAAACTATTAGGAAACATTCAAAATACTAGCCATGACAACCTATTTCACAGAATGGTCAAAGAAGATCCATCTAAGGAAGTGGTATTTATACTAGATTTGTCCTGCCCCTAACATGTGAAAAGTCAAAATAAAAATTTTTGAAGGTAAAGGCAGCAATTTAAAGAGGCAACACAGTAGACAATATCTTGGTACAAACCAGGATTTGATATTAGAGAAGTGATGATGAAGTTGTTGAAAACAAGCAAGACACAGGCGTGGTGGCACACATTTGTAATCCCTGCGCTTGGGAGGCGGAGACAGGAGGATCACACAGGTTCGAAGCCAGCCCAGCTGGCTTAAGAGACCCTGTTTCCAAATAAAAATATAAAATAGGTCTGGGAGTGTAACCCGGAGGTAGAAGGGTTTCCAGGAACACTAGTACCAAAAAAAGAAAAAAGAAAAGAAAGGAAAGGAAAGGAAAAGAAAAGGAAAAGAAAAGGAAAAGAAAAGGAAAAGAAAAGGAAAGAAAAGAAAAGAAAAGAAAAGAAAAGAAAAGAAAAGAAAAGAAAAGAAAAGAAAAGAAAAGAAAAAGTGTGGGCTTGGTGGCACACACTTGTAATCCCTGAGCTTGGGAGGCGGAGGCAGGAGGCTCGCGCAGGTTCAAAGCCAGTCTCGCTGGCTTAAGAGACCCTGTTTCCAAATAAAAATATAAAAAAATAGGTGTCTGGGAGTGTAGCCTGGAGGTAGAAGGGTTTCCAGGAACCCCAGTACCAAAAAAAAAAAAAAAAAAAAAAATTTCAACCAGCCAAGATGTCCATCAGCCAGCCGATAAATGGATTACAAAGCTATGAGATATGTACACAACGAAATTTTATTCAGCCATAAAAAAGAACACAATTGTGTCATTTACAGGGAAATGGATGAAACTGGAGGGCATTATGCTAAGTGAGATTAGTCAGTCATAAAAAATAAAGTAGATATTCTCTCTAATACATGGAAGCTAGGGAGAAAATGGGTCATAGGAAAAACTCTAAACAAAGAAGGAGATTCTATAGATGAGCAAATAAGGCAACCTGAGAGGATTGTAAGGGGAAAGAGGGAAATTCTCTAATGCACATTATGTAATTTAACAAATATATCAATGTCAATCACCAAGCCAAACATGAGAAGGAGGGAGGCAGAGGGAATGGGGCGGGAATTGGGTGAGGGCTAAATGGGGAATGTATGCATGTATGCATGTATGCCTTCACCATCTTGTACCCCATTAAGATGTATGACTACAATGAAACAATAAAAAAATTAAAAATAAATAAAAATAAAAATAAAAAATTTCAAATTAAAGGAACCACATAAATAAAGATACAATGGGGGATACTGTAGTAGGGAATACTGAGAAATGGGGTAAGATGGAAAAGTTGGTTGAGGCCAAAAAGCTAGTGAAAGTAGTTTAGTATTGGTATATTTGGAAATAAACCTTTGTAAACTTGTTAAAAGCTGGAATGATACAATTATCAAGGCAATGATGGCAATTTCAAGAAGGTTCAAGTAATGTTGAATACTATTACCTGTTTCATGAAGAGATATGTACCATATAAAGATTACTATGTACAAGCTGGACAAGGTGGCACACACCTGAAATCCCAGTACTTAGAAGGAAGGGCAAGACAAGAGAATCACAGGTTCAAGGCCAGCCTCAGCCACTTATTGAGACCCTGTTCCAAAATAAAAAATAAGGCAGGGTATGTAGCTAGAGGTAGAATGCCCATGGGTTCAATCCCCAGTGCCACAAAAAAATAACTACTGTGTACAATGTACATTATTTATAATATGCTCCCTGACTTATATTTACAAACTAGAAACCACCCAATAGCCGTGTTGTGAACATAGGTTTTAAAATATTACTTTAATTTGTAAAAAGGTGGGTGTAACAAGTTCCAATGTTTTACTTCTTAGCAAAACCTTTAAATACACTAATTCTGAATGGATAATATATAATAAATAATTAAATCTGTGTATAGTGGTTTTATCTATAATTTGGTATTTAAATTCTACACAGATTCTAGGCTCTGGTTCTAATTATGGATCAGCAAACAAAGAAGGTATGCATGTGGCTGCATGGCCTTTTTTCTCCTTTCTAAAATGCCACATGAAAGTATAATCCCCAGCTGATTAAAAGAAATACCTCTGGACCGTACCAGTAACAAAACCAATTTAATTAAATTTCTCTGGCCGGTACACTATTAAATTTCTCCTTCCACCCACAGAAAGAAAACAAAATTGAACAAAACAAAAATAAACTGAGGACATCTCCTGCTGTGCCCTGAATATGGTTTGCCCCCACTAAAATTCATCTAATTCATCTCCAACGTGGAAGAATTGGAAGCGGAGGCCTGGTGGAGGTGAATGGGAGACCGACCGGGGCTCTGTTTTCATGAAAGGGTTAAGGCTTGTGGGACTGGTTTGATTACTTTGAGAGTTACTTGTTAAAAAGCAAGCTTGGTTTCCTCACCTGCCTCTTGAATCCTCTTTAGGTTATCTTCTCTGCACACATCTGTTTGACCTCCCACTTTTCCACCACACATAGAGCAAAATAAATTGCACAACAGAAGCCAATCAGATGTAGCCGCCCAACCTTAGATTTCCAACATCCTGACCTGTGAGCTAATTAGACCTCTTCTGTGATAAACTACCTCCTCTCGGGTATTCCGTTATAGTAAAAGGAAAATAAACTATTAGGTCTATATATTTAAAAATACCATTTTATATGTGTGTGTGTGCGTGTGTGTGTGTGCGTGCGTGTGTGTGTGTGTGTAATCCATGTACAGTTTTAATAATGCCTTCCAAGTTTTAAGATGCTCATTAAGTAGGATATAGCTTGAGAAAAATGTATACTCATCCCTTATTCCTTCAGTACATACTAAGTATCTACTATGTGCAGGAACTGAAGTAGCCTATCAGACAGGCAAGAGTGGTAAGGAAAGAAATATAAATTGTAATAGGTTCTAGAGAGAAAAGATGGTACTACAAGAGAAAATGATGTGTGGAAAAAAAGACCAATCAGTCAAAAAAGGCTCGCTGAGAAATTGACATTTAAGTTAAAATTCATAGGGGGAACAAGAGTTAGGCAGCTGAAAGAAATTTCCAGTAGGTGAAGCCGCAGATGTGGAGGGCCTGAAGGCCTGAAAAACTGACAAATGATGAGTGGCTGGAGCTAGGGGAAATGTCATTAGAAGGGGCTAGACCAGCAGATTAGAGAGAAATGTTAATGATAAACTCTCCGCGTAAATAAACAATGCTTCTTGTTATTCTCCAGGTTGTAGACATCAGTTTCCATTCATTTCAGCCACATGATTTTGAATAATGGGAATGGGTATAGAGACTGGCAAATAATACCACTCATTCTGTACCAAATCACAACTACTATTCATTCAGACAATCCTCGAGAACATTCCAGAGTCTTGCCGCAAGTAGAATAATGACAACTATCTTTTTCAGAATCACTCTTACTAATTTCCACATGCAGCTAAACCAAAAGACAAAATAAATTTTTTTTTATTTTTGTCTTTTTTTCTTTTTTTGGTACTAGGGGTGGAACCCAGAGGCTTTCTACCTCTGGGTTATACTCCCAGACCTTTTTTTTATATTTTATTTGGAAACAGGGTCTAAGTTGCTGAAAGCCTCACTGAGTAGCTGAGGCTGGCTTCTAACCCGTGCGATCCTCCTGTCTCAGCCTCCCACGCGCGGGGATTACAAGCGTGCGCCACCACGCCCGGCGTCAAAATAAATATTTTAATATAAGATCAAAATTATAACTTTTGTTTTTCTATAACTTGTTTAGCTTTCAAAATAATCCTTAGTAAGATATCTTTCTTTGTATTTAGAATCAGTTTCATTTTCAGTAGAAAAATGCTGACTTGTTTTGGGGATTCAATGGTATTACAATAAAAATATTTGAGTTTATCTCTGATTTGAAAAGTTAAGGCTCATTCCTAGGTGTATCCTTATAATTCAAATAATTTTCTTATTCATGGAAATTCTGAAAATTAATATGCCTCTATTTGAAGTCACTTAATATTAACAAGGAATAACAAACATTTTATGAAATCTTAGAACAGCAAAAGCTTTAAGATGAAAATTTTCAGATTTATATAAAGTTTCTGAGACATTTATACAATCGCTAGAATAGTATCCCAAAAGAATAAGACTTTATAATTAAGTAAAACCTTTCATTTTTAAGAAAAACTGAAAGAAACTAATTTTCTAGATTTTAAAGCAAACTCAGACAAAATTCATTTGCCTTCTCAAAATTCTCATTAAGTTGCCCCATTTTGTTCTGTTCTTCTCTCTCTCTGTCTCTCCCCCTCTCCTGCCCTCCTCTCCTTCTCCCTCTCTCTCTAAATGCAAGAGATTTAACTTCTTAAAGAGTATGTCAATAAAAATTCCCAAGACAGTTGTGGAATGCAGGAAAAGTAGCAACTGGGGAGATTTTAGTCAAATGATTCAAAGTTTCAGTCAGATCAGAGAAAAAGTTCAAGGATTCACTAAACAACAGAGTGATTATAGTTAACAGTAATATATTGTACACTTGAAAATTGCTGACTGTAAATTTTAAGATTTCTCGAGCTGGGCTTGGTGGTGCACGCTTGTAATTCCAGCATTTGGGAAGCTGAGACAGAAGGATCATGGTTCACCGACAGCCTCAGCTACTTAGTCAAACCCTCTGCAACTTAGTGAAACCTTGTTTCAAAATAAAAAAATAAAAAATAGGGCAGGGGGTGTAGCTCAGATGTTGAATGCCCCTGGATTCCATCCCCAGACCAGGAAAAAAAAAAAAAAAAAGTTCTCACAAAAAAATAAGTATGTGAGTTCATAAATATATTAATTACCTTGATTTAGCCATTCCACAACATATATATAATATCATGCTATATGCCATAAATCTAAATGTTTGGGGGGAAGTCTTAATGGAGATTGAACACAGGGGCATTATACCTTGGAGCTACTCTCCCAAGTTCTTTTTAATTTTATTTGAAACATGGTCTCACTAAATTGCTAAGGGTATTGCTAAACTGATGAGGCTGGATTCAAACCTGCAATCCTCCAATCTCAGTCTCCCAAGTACTGGGATTACAGGCATGAGCCATCACATTCAACAAGGTATATGTATTTTTATTTGTCAACCTAAAAAATAAGTAAAACCTACCAGGAAGTTGGAAAAAATCAAAACCAAAAACTTTACATAAAAATGAGTTCAATATTCAAAAACAAAATATTAAGAACTAGGTTAAATTCTAAAAAGAAAAGCACAAGTTACATAAGGAACATCAAGCCTAAATGGGAAAGTCAAGATTCTGCACTTTTTTACACTATTTAATTCATCTGGAGAAATATTTCTAAAAACTCCTAATACACTGGGCTTTCACCCAGAATCCAAGAAACTACTTCCTATATAGCTTTACACAATAGGTCGTGTTGTTCCATTCAATGCCAACTGCTACTCCAACTGTCAAAAGAGCTGGAGGAAGTACAAATATACTTCTAGCAACTAAAGAGATTAAAATACAGTTCATTCACCACACAAGGAAACTTAGGTCAGTTACAGACCACATAAACAACTGTGGTTCCATAAGATTACGAGGGAGGCTAAACACTTCTCTCACCTAGTGACGTCAGAGCAACACATTGCTTATGTGTTCGTGGTAATGCTGGTGTAAATAAGCCTATTGTGCTGCCAGTCATATAAAAATATTGCAAATACAATTATGTGTAGTATACAATACCTGATAATAAACAACTATGTTATTGGCTTACATATTTACCACACCATTTTCACTACTTTAGAGTGTACTACTTTTTACTTATAAAAAAGTTTATTGCAAAACAGTATGCTATATTACAGCAGAGGTAGCATCATACATCTTATGTCTATCATGTCTCAACTGCATCAAGAGGCAACATCCAGTGGCTGACCGACAGCAACGAGATTTGTGTAAGTTCACACTGTTGTTTGCACAATGACAAAAATCACCTATGTAGTTCTCAGAACTTAACCCTGTTGAGTGATGCACATCTATAACTAAGTAGCAAACAAGTGCTGATATTATACTGCACTTACAACAAATTTTAGCACAAAATTTACTATAAGACTACAATACTAAAATGAAAACACAACACACATGTGTTTTCCAATGTTATTTTCTCTAAGTTTATACCAATTCTTAAAAGTTCACTTTCAATTATAACTCTACTACTATCATATCACAAAATACTCTATTTTTCAAATGCTGCACTCTTAATGGGAAAAAAGTCATGAATAGGAGCTTTATCTGGAAGCTTTTCTTGTTCACAGACTGAACTATGAATATATGCCACTCCAGAATCGATGATGTGGACAAACTAAGCAATATTTTGCAACTGAAGAACAATTGACTTTTTTTTACATATGACTTGTTAACCTCCGTGAAACTATCAGCACCAGCCATTTTGCAAGGCAGTTTGTTTTTAATTGTGAGAAAAAAATTGTTTTATAGAAACCATCAAAATTATTTGTTCTGAGTAAAAGAAACATGTAATTTTAGAAAGAACAACCTGAGAAGGTTTTCAAATATGAAATTACTTTCTTCTACCATGAATAATTCTAAAAACTAGCTTCAATTTGAAAATAACTAATTTGAGTTTGTATCTTAACAGAACTTGTAAGATTCTGAATGACTTGTAATAAATACTATCTTACAGTGAGGAAAAATATCTAGGGCCTAGTAAAGCTATGGGAAATTAGAAATAATCACCATAAAGAAGATGAAAATGAGTTGAAGAGGAAGAAAAGGGTAAAGGATTGGGAAGAACTTTTAATATTAAACTCAACTGTTTTTAATATTCCAACTAAAAATTTAAAATATTAACCGGGCATGGTGGTGTACGCTTGTAATCCCAGCATTGGGAGGCTAAGACAGGAGGATCGTGGTTTGCGGACAGCCTCGGCTACTTAGGCCCTTTGCAACTCAGTGAGACCCTGTTTCAAAATAAAGAATAAAAAAATAGGGCAGGAGGTATAGCTCAGAGGTAGAATGCCCCTGGGTTCTATCCCCCGTACCGCACATATAATTTAGAATTAAATAGAAAAAAATTACTCTAAGGTACACTTCGGCTCAGTAAAATATGCATACTCTTAAAAATATAGCTTAACAGATCCAGATCAATTAAGCAGTGTGGATTGTTAATATGATAAGATATTTGGTATATAATCCCCACTTCTGTCTAAGCTTCAATGACCTGCAGTGAATTGGAAACTTCCTAAGATAACATTTAATTAAAATTCTTTACAGTAGTTTGAGATTGTAGTACACCAAATAAAGTTCTGCTCTCACGTTGTTTACTTGACAACTATCTCTCTTAACTGTCAAGTACCAAAAACACAACAAGAATTCTAGCTATTTATGCATTGCAGTTATTTTAAGCCCATATAAATGAGTTTACAATAAATCACATGCAAAGTATTAACCTTGATGCTGAAATGATCCCACACATACAGCAGAAGTAAAGAATAGCAACATAAAGAAAAATTATATAGGACACCACATATCTACAGTGACTTTTAAATATAAAAGTAACCTTGGCTAATTAGAGGGAAACAGCTTGCCTTTTGCACTTCACCCATTAAGCTTTACTTCCCAAGCTTAATGTATTAAGATATGGGAATTAAAATGTGGCCCAACTCTCAAGGCTGCCATTTTTCTTAGGAAATAGTAAAAAGGTCAAGGCAGATCTGCACAGGATATCTGTTTACTAATAGCTCATAAAATCAAAAGAACTTCTTACTTATGTCCAGGACCTCTCCACCTCCTCCTTACAGAACTACCACAGACTTGCTCTTACCAGACCAAAATAATCTAGCACGGTTATCTGTATCAAAAACCACCTCCCAGAAAATGAAATATGAAGTTGGAGGTGTTCAAAATCTCACCATACTATTAAATAGCATTAATTTTTACTATTTAAAAGAACTATAAAAATATACTTTAAAAGGACACTAAAGAGGTTATCATTATAGTTTGGGAAAATACCATGAACACATCACAAAGGCATTATGAATTGAGGAGATAAATCTGTAGACTAGTAGAAGGAGGTAACAGGACAGAGGTGGGGGTAGGGGAAATAATTCTTTAAAAATCAAACCCCCAAACAAAACACAGTTCAAAGTGTGCTGTGCTCAGGTATGAAGGTCTCACTACCAACCTCACCATTATGTATGTGGTGGGGTGAGTAACGGGTAGACCTGAGGGAGATTCACCAAGAACTGTATGCATGTATGCTTATATCACGTGGAGCCTCATTATGATATGTCATTACAATGTACCCATAAAAGTATGAAGAAGAAAATAATAAAATAGCAAATACATATTGAAAAAAAAAAAACAAAGGCATTATGAAATAAGGAAGGGGCTGGTGAGGTTTGACCTTCAGGGTTGTAAGAAGAGAGAGGACTATTTAGAAATAAAACATTTAAGGTCAAATTTCAGCATAAAATTTGGTCTGAGAAATAGAGTAAATGCGACTTTTTTTTTTTAACATGGAGGGATCATGGCCAACAAAAATGGTAAAGTTGAGATAACTGACATCCTACACTAGTTAACTTACAAAAACACACAAAACCACCCCCACCTTGATACAGTGAGTCAAAACAAACTGCTGACAAATCCTAACAGCTATGTGAGGGGGCGCAGCAATAAAACAGTGAGAACACACATGCCTCTGTTTTCCTTTCAAGTCTGTTTCTAAGTCTGCACGGGCGCTGTAAGAAAACAGCAATCGTTGCCATAAAAGCCCTGTCTGCATATTTGAAATGTCTCAGATGTATCTCACAGCTGGTATATTCATGCAAAAGTAAATTAAAAATAAAGAAAGCATCTATGGCAAGGATGCCGGATCCAACCATCCAAACTTGTTTTTATCACTCTGAACTACATTATGATGTGGGACCAATAAAAGTATAGTTGGAAAAA
This sequence comes from Muscardinus avellanarius, assembly GCF_963383645.1. NCBI lineage: Eukaryota > Metazoa > Chordata > Mammalia > Rodentia > Gliridae > Muscardinus > Muscardinus avellanarius. The sequence continues at coordinate 55,311,009 of NC_137790.1, forward strand.
ATAAAAGCAGAGAGAAAGATATGGCAGGCTGTAGATGTAGGGGAGAGGGCGAGGGAGGGAGGGAGGGAGGGAAGGAGGGAGGGAGGGAGGGAGGAAGAGAAAGAAAGAGAGAGAGAAGAGGACAAGAAAAGAGAAAGGAAAAGAAAAGAGAAGACAGAAGAGAAGAGGCAATTAGGCAAACACAAAAGAACCTCGGCTGAAATTTGAATTTCAAGTTTGAAACTCCTTACATGTATCAAAAAAATCCATTCAATAATAATACAAGACAATAAGACAATTCCCAGGATAAGATTGTTTTTATTATTCATGTACATACTTATGCACTCCCTCAAAAACTGTAAAAGATATAGCAACCACATGCTTCACAGCAAGCCATAAAGAGGATGAAGTACTCCTGTCAACAACAGAGACCAAATGAAATCCGACTATTCATGTCGAAAGCAGAGTTTTAAAAGACTCCCCAGTTGCTGAAAAGTCCTGTGTCTTCAGTCACGAACACAACATAGCAGAGACAAAAACCAGTCTTTGAAGAAATGTTAAAATAAGAATAAGAGGAAGTGAAAACACTCACAGACACTCAGAGAACTAGTAAGTCGAGGGAAAGCTGTGAAATAGGATCACTGCTCTGTGCAGTTTGAAGGAACAGGCAGAATGGTGAAGCTGCAGTTTTTTTAGGTGTTTATTCTACAGGTACTAAAGATAGCAACAAGGACACTCATTAAAAAAGTGTTTCCAAATTGCAGTGTTTTTATGAACTCTGTCAAAGAATACCACTTCATTAAACACATTTTTATACATTCAGAATTAAGATTTTTTAAAATATAATTGCTCTATGCTAAAAAATAATATTACCACTACACTGGTGTCACTGGTTGCCAAACCTGAAAATGATTTTCAGCATGTATCTATATATATTCTAGAAGACAGGCTTTAGACTCTTCACCAAACAATTTCAAACGTAGATTGTCCCTTTCCCTTCGTCTCTCCAGGCCCTAGGAACTGATAATCTACAAATAAAAGAAGATTTTTTTTTTGTACCTCCGAGCTACACCCCAGGCCTATTTTTTAATCTTTTTATTTTTTTGGAACAGGGTCTCACTGAGTTGTGAAGGGCATAAGTAGCTGAGGCTGTCAGCCAATTACGATCCTCCAGTCTCAGCCTCCCAAATGCTGGGATGATAAGCGTGCGCCACCACGCCCAGCTAAAACAAGATTTTCAACTAATGCTACAGAAATGTATAAAAACAACTATTATTATTATTATTATTATTATTATCATCATCATCATCATCTACAAAGTATGAAGCATTGTTCTGAGTAATGTGGGAGATACAAAGAAGTGATTTTTCCTTATAAAAAATTATGAGGCCGGGAATGGTGGCGCACGCTTGTAATCTCCGTGCTTGGGAGGCAGAGACAGGAGGATCGCTCAGGTTTGAAGCCAGCCGCGCTGGCTTAAGAGACCCTGTTTCCCAATAAAAATATAATGTAGGTCTGGGAGTGTAGCCCTAAGGTAGATGGGCTTCCAGGAACCCCAGTACCACCAAAAAATAAAAATAAAAAAAATTATGAAAAACTAGATGTGGTAAGCACATGCCTATAATCCCAGTAACTGAGACGTTGAGACGGGAAGATTGCAAATTTGAGGCTAGCCTCAGCAACTTAGCTAAACTCTGTATCAAAATAAAAAATAAAAAGGGCTAGCAGTATAGCTTGGAGATAGAATACGTCTGGGTTCAGTCCGCAGCACACATACACACACAATAAAAAAATGAGATGTTTAAAATGGTGTATCTTATCACCACTTAAAAAAGATAGCAATATTTGACAATATACAGTTAACTGCCACAGAAAAAGCACCGATAAATGCTATAATCAGAGGAAAAAGTGACATTTCTGGCTCATGATGTGATCAGAAAATGCTGATCAGAGGTGGGGATCAGGGCAGCGTAGGAGTCTTAGCTAACCAGTAGTAGACAAGAACAAGGATCTGCATAAAAAGGGAAGACATAGAGAAGTCAAAGGAAAATGGCAGAATAAAAGACAGGCATACAGCAGTAAATGCTACGGCCAGTGAGTAGGCCAACCTGGAAGAACTAGCGTTTCAACCATCTTTTCTGATAAAACTCCCCTTAAAACTCTGGCAGCAACATATACTTCTACAGGGTATTCTTTAAGTGACTTACTGCTGGAAGGGATTCTCACAGTAAGAATAAAAGCAGCTTAGCAAAGTGAAAAGATTCTGAGCACATCCAGGATCCAGTTTCCACCTGGGCCACCTCAATGGTCCCTGGTAACATTATACTTAAAATGAGATGATTTTCAGGACACTGTGGTACACGCCTATAATCCCAGTACTTGGGACTGAGACAGGAGGATCACAGGTTCAAGGCCAGCCTCAGCAATTTAGAGAGGCCCTGTTTAAATATAAAAAAACTAAAAGGAGCTGAGAGTATAGCTCAGAGGTAGAATACCACTGGATTCAGAGAGAGGGAAACAGGGGGAGAGGGAGAGAGACAGAGAGACAGAGAGAGAGAAAATTGACTAAAGAAAACTCTAAAAGTAGGCAGGATATCAGACATTGACAGGATACTTTTAAAAACATGGATGCTCAGATCACATACTGATCAATTCAATTAAGTATCATATAAAGTTTAGTGATCTATATTTAATATACCAAATATATAAAATATATATTATATATATAATATATCAAAGGATTAGCATGCATCTAATATATGGAATATAAAGGAAAGCTCCCGGATTAAATGTCCATCTGACACTGGTAACTAGTAGCATACATTACATTTTATTTATTTTTATTTATTTATTATTATTATTTTTTTTTTTTTTTGCAGTACTGGGGATGGAACTCAGGAGCATTCTACCTCTGAGCTACACCCCCTACCCTATTTTTTATTCCTTATTTTGAAACAGTGTCTCACTGAGTTGCAAAGGGCCTCACTAAGTAGCTGATCCTCCTGTCTCAGCCTCCCAAATGCTGGTATTACAAGCATGTGTGCCACCATGCCCGGCTCTTTATATTTAAACAAATACTTTAAAATGGCCTAAACTTATTGTATTTTAAAGTTATTGCATGCACTAGAATACTTATACAATATAGGAAATGTTATTCTAATGAGACTTTAGGTATCAATCATTGAATACCTGTTAACATTTTATTGCCCTCAAAAGACCACAATGGTCAATAATTCTTAAAGCATCCCTGAGTGAAAGAAGAGAGAAAAGAGAATAACAATAAAAAAGATGTACTTTCTAAATGCCAAGTTTCTGAGATTACTATAGAAATTCCTATCAATAATGGAGTTGGCAAACTTTTCCAATAAAGACCCAGATAGTAAATACTTTCAGCTTACAGGCCACAGTCTATGGCAGCTGCTTAACCTCTGCCATTGTAACCACAGGCATTAAGTAAATGAGCAGGCATGGCCATGTGCCATTGAAAACGTCTGTACAGAAAGTAGCTCAGGATGGCTCTGGCCCACAGCTATTGTTAACCAAGAGCTGATACAGTGACAAAAACACTGTGATAAATTACCTACTTTGAGGCTTTATTTGCTTTATAATAACAGTTTTACACACATATTTGTGAGAAGAATGAACTAAAATTAGAATTACACAGGGGAAAAAATATGCATTTTTAAGAAGAATTTGCTGTTTGAATTATATGCATGCAAATAAATGAGATCCATCTGACCAATATGGAAATATTTAGTCTAGTTATGGTTTTCTGATATTTCTGGAGTAAGAATGAACTTGATAGCTCCACATGTTATTATAATCAAAGAAAATCAGATACCTTATAGAAAACCTATAGAACAAAAACAGAAATATTTTCAGCATCTGTAAAATAATCTGAAATTTTATTTTCACTAATATATTTCAAATAAAATTTTAGGTGACCTTTCCTTAAAGAAAAAATAAACTTTCTTGCTAGACAGAGTGAAAGCTTAAAAACTCACAAACAACATTTCCCACACACATATAGAGAATTACAGGAGAAGGTGTCCTTATGAAATAAAACTTTAAATAGTCCTTTTGAATTTAACTAATGAATACAAACTGTCTTGTTTAAAAAAAGAAAAAAAGTTGCCTTGACTGACCAGTTTACATACAATATTAATTTTGGTTTAATGAAGATGAAAAATAGCTATTTACACAACCATAATATGTGATAATTGCTCAAATGAGGCCTTCTGAAACAAAATTTAAAAAGCATTACAATGCTAAGACATTTCACATGCTACCAGCTGAGGCTCAGACATGCCAAATGGTAATGAGATATAACATGTGAGTACACATATACACTCCCTGGCAAGTTATGAAAGTTCCAGATCAATGTCACTTCTCCAAATTAAAAAAAAAAAAAAAAACAGAATTGGACTACTTAGCACTCATCTCTGAGGTAGAACCAATTGTTTGGATCTAATCATAAGTGTACAATATTCAAAGTTTAAAAAAGAACAAAGTACATCAATTACAAAGGTAGAAATAATCTTCTCTTTTAAAGAGTAACAAGCTTGAGTGAATCCCTCTCAGTACATTTGTTTTTTTAATTTTTGAGTACTTTTTTCTCCTCTCTAAAAAGTGACCAAGAATAGTACATTATAAAGTTTCCACCAGCTAAAGGTATAGCTCAATGGTAGTGTACTTGCCTAGTACAAAGAAGCCCCTGGTTCCATCCAATGACCATAAAAAAAGACATCAAGCTCTTTCATGTATATATTATACATATATACATATATATACACACATATATGTTTACATACATATTATCTATGTCATATACTAAATAAATCATTATATTTTAAAATGGTAGGACTCGGGACTTTTTTCTTAAAATGCAAAATAATGTCAGAATATCCTTAGTCTTAAGTAGCACTGAAAACATAGAACTTAAGACACAAGAATGGTTTCTAAGAAAAGAAATATATATATATATATATATATATATATATATATATATATATATTTTCTGGGAGAACATACTCTATGGGTGTCTCACATTTCTTTATGTCAGGTGACCCTGTCTGAAACCATTCCTTCAAGAATACTTATATAGTAAATGGTTTAGGATGACAATATCTTCCTCTAGAACAAAGAGAAAACCTACTGTCCAGGACTTTAAATATAGTACTTCCTTCCAGAGCAAAGATCAAGCAGGTCTCCTGTACATTAGAAAGACTCAAGTTGACTCGTACTGCTGTCCTTCTACAATGCCAGCCCCTGCGATGTGCAGGTATCACCTGCCCTTATACACCATGTAAAAACTGAGGTTCAGGGACTTGGCACAATGGTGATACCCTGCTTACTGCTGTTCCTGTGACAAATAGTTCTTATTCCCTGACAAAAGATTCTTTTATCTTCTACCTGTACCTATAAAGTGTCGCAATTAAACCTCAAACTCTTCACAGTTCTTGACAATACATTTTTAAAGAAATATGCCTAACACCAGGCATGGTGATACATGCTTGTAATCTCAGTACTTGGATGGAGGATCACAGGTTCCAGGCCAGACTTAGCATCTTAGCAAGATCCACAGAAACTCAGCAAGAATCTATTTCAAAATAAAAAATAAAGAAGGTCTGAGAGGATAGCTCAGAGACAGAAAGCCTCTGGGTTTAATCTTAATATTAGCTTTTAAGGGAGTTTTGGTTTGGGGATTTTTATTTATTTTTTCCTTGAGGCAGGGTCTCACTAAGTTGCTTAGGATGTCACTAAGTTGCTGAAGCTGGCCTTGAAACTTCAGTAACTATGATCTTCCTGTTTCAGCCTCCCCATAAGAAATCTCAAATAAACTGTGCCTGTGGATATTTGGTTACCGATGGTGATGGACACTGAATGGGCCAAACACGTTTCTCAGTCTCTTTTCTTCTTTGCCTTCCTCTACTACAGAGATTGAAATTTAAAATTTTAAATGCACCAGCCTCCTTTATATCCAGTCTACTAATTCTTGGTTTAAACCATTCAATATGCCATTTCAAGGAAATAATCACTTACTATTATTAAAACTAAAATCTTTAGATCGATTCCCTAAAGTTTAACTTGAAATCATTTTATTATACTTTATATTTTAGTATTAAAAACTGCAAAGTGTGTTGTAGTCTTCTCCATGTCACAAATAGGAAAATTACCAATTTCTATTTGCAAATAAGAAAATTCTGTAAACACATATAATGATGATGATGTAACTCACAATTATTATAATTAATTCTCCAGAGTTTATCACAAAAATAAAAAATAAAATATGAATTTTGCCAGGCGTGGTGGCGCACGCTTTTAATCCCCGCACTTGGGAGATGGAGACAGGAAGATCACACAGGTTCGAGAAGAAACCCTGTTTCCAAATAAAAATATAAAATAGGTCTGGGAGTGTAGCCCGAAGGTAGAAGGGCTTCCAGGAACCTCAGTACCATCAAAAAATAAATAAATAAATAAAAATAAAATAAAATATGAATTTTAACCAAGGAATAATTAGGGTTATTAATATAATTTTTAATTAAATATACATACTTAAACTATTAATAATTTATAAAGGGAGATGAGATTTTATACATTAAAATCAGTATGAATACTGTATAATGAAGTAGTTATATCAATACCTATGAAAATTTACTACTGATAGTGAATTCACTGATTTTCAACTTATTCATAAGTATTAAAATAAATTCATTCTAGTATATGCCTGAAAAGAAACTTTTTTGTAAGTACAAAAATAATAGGAACTTACAAGCTTTTGCAAAAATAATTTCAAGTAATTCTGTTCTGCATTATATCCTACCAAGTAACATTTTTCACACTTTCATGACACATATTCTAATGAGTTTCAACTCTCTTCCTCTCCTTAGTAAAATCTAACACAGAAAGATTCGGTCACCGTTAAGGGTGAACAGAGGTTAGAACCCTACCTAGGAAATAGTGTCTTTACAGACAGATTGAAATTAAGATGGGGTCATTAGGACACTCTGACCTAATATAACTGGTGTCCTTCTAAGTGAGAAATCTGGCCACAGGCATATAGAAGAGAACACCACGTGAAGACATAGCAGAGACTGGAGGCATGCTACCAGAAGCCAAGGAATTCCTGAAACCACCAAAAGCGGAGAAAAACAAAGAAGCGCCTTTCCCTAGAGAGCTGGGCCAGAGCATGGCCCTGCTGACACCTTGAGTTCAAGTCTCCAGAACTATGAGAGAATAAATTTCTCTTGCTTCTTCTATCCAGTCTGTTGTATTTTGTTATGGCAATGAACGGAAATTAATAGCTGCACACTTGAAATATATAATACATAATGCACACACTCATGAAGGTGGTGCATTATAATCAAATAAACAAGTGTACAAGCTGGGAATTATGGCACATGCCTACAATTCCAATATTAGAAAGCTGAGACAGGAGGATTGTAGTTTCCAGACCAGCATCGGCAATTTAGTGAGACTCTGTTTCAAGATAAAAACTTTAAAAAGGCCTGGATGTATAGCTTAGAGGTAGAATGTCCCTGGAAAATCCCTGGCAACACAATGATAGTGATGATGAAAATAACAACAAAAACAACATATATAAATTACCTCTCAGTTTTTTTTTGTGTGTGTGATACCTGGGATAGAACCAAGGGGCATTCTATCTCTGAGCTACACCCCCAGCCCTAATTTATTCTCTTATTTTGAAACACAGTCTCCCTAAGTTGCAGAGGGCCTCACTAAATTGCCGAGGCTGGCTCTGAACCTGCCATCCTCCTGTCTCAGCCTCTCAAGTACCAGGATTATAAGCATGCGCCACCACATCCTGCTACCTCTCAGATTCATCTGCTCCCCAGTGGTTCTACAAAACAAGATAGGCTTCAGTTCTATTATTTTTAATCTGTAAAAAAAGGAACTTTTGGTAATGACATCATACTGTGTATCCTGCTATAATTAGCACAACTATAAACAACTGATGTATACACGTATAATCAAAGAAGTCATGCTCAAACAATGAGTTTAAGGAGACAAAGATTAACATTCTAAGTGGATTTAGAAAAGGAATATTTATGAAGTATTTTACTTCAAAAGAGTCACACCAGAGTACTCTTTTACACCCCACCCAATTAGCGCTGAATACTAATCTATTTGGATTCCTGGAAACTCCACTTCTTTGTAAAATCACTAGAAAATAAGACTATTCTCAGGCTAGATAACCAAACACTCCTCAGGCTACAGGATTATCACTGCAGCTTGTCTGTTTTATAAACAGACTTTAATTTAGGTTTGTAAGAAACTGCCAAAGGAGCTTTCTCTAACTAAATAACAAATCTGCCACTTGAAAGACATCATTCATCAACCTTCTTTGCGGGAGTATTGTTATTATGAAAGTAAAAACGAGCATTCTTTCTTGAGTGCTTCTGGATTTTAATTATCAAATTTGAATGTCACCAGATATTTACTGAAAGGAAAACATCAATTTTAATAAGCTGCCTTAAGACTGAAAAACATAAAAGGTATTCAACCATAAAGCCAAGTTCACTTGAGTCTTGTGAGTTTGTTTATTGTCTTCTCATGCAATGGTTATCTTGGGAACTTATAAACATTTAATAAACTCTAATCTGTGGGAAAAAATTCTCCAATTTTAAAATTCAATTATGTATGCATAATATATAATCACTAAGTGGTGATAAAATTTTAGTAACTAAGAAACCAGGAAGTATGGGCTCAATGGTATTAATACAAACTGAAAACATAAATAAATAGCAAATAAATAGAGTATATGTAAACACTTTATTAAAATTTTAAGTGGCATTCTTTTTTTTTTTTTTTTTGGTGGTACTGGAGTTCCTGGAAGCCCTTCTATGTCCGGGCTACACTCCCAGACCTATTTTATATTTTTTGAAGCAGGGTCTCTTATGCCAGCGCATCTGGCTTCGAACCTGCGCGATCCTCCTGTCTCCGCCTCCCAAGCGTGGGGATTACAAGCGTGCGCTACCACGCCCGGCTATGGCATTCATTTTAAATAATATCTGAATTGTATTTTCTTTTACAGTTTAAAAAATGTACCTCAAAGAAGCAATTACTGGGGGGGAGAAGGAAAACTTTCTTTTCACTTTAACAAAAATTAACAAGAAAATTGTATCTAGTTAGCAAAGCAGCAGGAATTCGGTTAGTCAAATACATAGGGCCATAAAGTCCCTAACAGTCAGAGTCTGCAAGCTCTCACCTGCCCCCTATAACAGACTCTCTTTGTTTAATTTCAAAAACATTTGTCTAAATAACTTTCTTGTGGCCTAGACTTTCATGGTGTATTAAAGAAATGTGCCCCTTCATTTCTGAACTTTAGAAAAATCTATTCACATCTCTCAGATGCCTGAAATATGCATGAAAGTATTCTTATCAAGGCTAAATAAACTTTGTATATACTTATGGCAAATTAATCTCAGAAACGTGTTCAAATTTTCTAAAGGAAATTCTATTTTCTATCTGGCAGACACACTTCAGACATACTTTTTCATAGTAAGACTGAGTAGTACTAAATGTGTCTTCTAAAATCATGTTATTATTTTAAATATTGATAATTAATTCCAAACAGCCTTCTATTTAAAAAATGCCTAAAATGCAAATATTTAAAATTTTTAAATAGCAATTTGACTATATCAAAAATACTTGTCGCCGAGCGCCTTGGCGCGCACCTATAGTCCAGCTACTCGGGAGGCTGAGGTGGGAGGATCTCTTGAGTCCAGGAATTCTGGGCTGTAGTGCGCTATGCCCATCGGGTGTCTGCACTAAGCTCGGAATCAATATGGTGACCTCCCGGGAGCAGGGGGTGGGGGCACCAGGTTGCCAAAGGAGGGATGAACCAGCCCAGGTCAAAACTCCCATGCTGATCAGTAGTGGGATCAGGCCTGTGAATAGCCACTGCACTCCAGCCTGGGCAACATAGTGAGACCCTATCTCCTTTGACCTCTCCCACAAACCTCCCCTTTATATTTAGGGGATTTAGTAAGCGAGTTCGCTAGAAAATTATAAAAAAATCAAAGAATAAAATACTTGTCATAAAATGCAATATAATTACAATTTTCACTACTGGCAGAAAGAAAAAGTTATAGAACTACTAGGTTAAATTTTTTAATTGTAAAATTATTTGAATATAAACCATTCTCTTGAATGGATCATTAAATATTTTATCAGATAAAACGTATGCAATTATAATACAATTTATTTAAAAAGATAAAATTTCCCTAAGGTTAATTTTTATGGTTACTGTAATAACAAAAATATTTTCACTAAAAACTACCACTGAAGAGCCAGGCATGGTGGTGCACTGCGTGCTTGTAATCCCAGCATTTGCGGGGGGAGGTGAGACAGGAGGATCGAATTAAACATCAGTCTTCATTTTCTCTCCAACATACAGAGCACCTATGAGAAAATATGGTGCTAATGTGACACATAGGCGAGGTCATTATACTGTGAAACCTAGTAAATTAAAACTACTTTTAAAGTTTAAATTGTATATACAAGTCAATGTGCTCATATGGTGAATAGAGAATCCATGAGGAATTTCAAAATTACTTTGATGACCATGCAGTCAACAGGTATTTGTATTTATACAAATTCAAGCAGTTAAATTAATAGCACAATATTCTTTGCCCAAAGGAATGATGTCGTACAGTGTTATGAGGAAGGCATGTAGGTTTGTTTGTGGCTTGGTATTTTGTTACTGCTGCTAGGTTTTTGTGTTTATTTTAGTTTATTTGCTCTTTGATTCAACTTTTAACCTTACCATGAATCTTTAATACATCACTTCCAAAACATTCTTGGTATACTATCTCATAAAGTACAACACAGGTATAAACAGAAAGTATAGTGATTTATAGTTCTTTAAGGGTAAAGGCACTTTATAAATGTAGCAAACTATATATTTTTCATTGTTTGGCCAAATCAGTGGAGGAAAAAAAAATTGCCTGATGCTTCTGAAATTTTTCAAATGAAGCCTAGCCTCTTCAAGAACTAACTTTCCATGTTGAAATACATTCCTATTCAATTTTAATCAGTATAAATAATACCAGATAAAGCATGCAAACACCCCACACACACACACACATACACACACTACACACACGTAATTACCCTGCTTTATCTAGGAGTTAATTTGCCTTCTACAACACTGGTGTATAGAATGAGCTAGGGGCTTTGAAATAATTTTAACAAAAAAACAACTGTTTTTCTCTCTGGCATAAACTTTTTAAAGTTTTCATATTCTTCGCAGATAGTGTGTGAAGCACAGAGCTATTTTTTCCACCTCTAGTGACTTTTGGTTTTATTTCAGTGTAAAGCTAAGTGAAGGAGGGTTCTTTCGCCCCCTAAGCAGTTCTAAAATAGGGAAAATCTGAATAGCCTTAGACCACCATCTCTGGGGGTTCTAAAAACCGTGGTGTCTAACACCGGGCCCTGCAGAGCAGCTGAAAAATACATAATTTTCTGATGAAAGAACAAATTTTACTATTAAAATTACTAGTATAGGAAATTACCAGTAGATTCACATAAGAAAGGCACCTCCTGCCCATGATACATTTGTTGGCAATAATTACCTAAACATTCACTTTGCTTTTGCCACTAAAAAAGCAATCTGATAGCCAGGGATGGTGGCACATGCTTGTAATCCCAGCATTTGGAAGGCTGAAACAATAGGATCGTGGTTCGTGGACAGCCTCAGCTACTTAATGAGGCCCTTTGCAACTCAGTGAGACCTTGTCTCAAAATAAAGAAGAAAAAACTGGGTTGAGGGGTGTCACTTGGAGGTAGAATGCCTCTGGGTTCCATCCCCAGTACCAAATAAATAAACAAATAAATAAATAATAGCAATCTGATAAAGTGTCTCCTTTCCCTGCACTTGAAACCAGCCTTCTCTACATGTTCTGTAACCCCTCCCCCTTCTAAACACATATGCAAACCTTGTGGGTGCCAGAAATCACTGAATTACTCTTTCCAGCAACACCAGCTCAGAATAGGTTAGACACCCAGCTGGAGAAGAACCAACTCCTTGTGTGGTTCTATTGCTTGTTCAAATAATACTGATGGTGGTGGTGGTGGTGGTGGTGGTTGGTGGTGATTATGATGGAGGAGGAGGAAGAAGAATAATTAATTAACTCTGGGAAAGTGATACAAAAGGAGGCTTACTCTACCAGTAAAGGGAGGCATGCAAACTGCTCCTGCCTTTCCTCTGCCAGAAATGATTACTCTGACCATTCTCAAGCAGAGGACTGCACTGTGCCCTCCTGTTTATTTCAGTAGTGAATAAATTTATCTCAGTATAATTTCTACCTTAACCCTTCTAAAGAACCTGAGAAACTATAAAGTATAGAGTGACATTTGCTTTTATTTTATATATACACATATACATATATATAAGTATATATATATATATTTATGTACATACATTTATGTGGAACTGCTTTTAAATTTCTGGTTACTCATCCCATAGAAATCAATTAAAACAAAATAGAAATGTTACTTTAATTTTTTTTCACTTACCTTTATATTTAAAATAAACCCAAAAAGTTTATTATTGGCACAACAGAGATACAAGAGCATAAAATAGGCATTTTGATTCATGTACTCATCCAGTGCAATTTTCTTCAATAAAGGGTACAGTCACTTAAGACAATGCCGATTTAGTCAATGAACTTCAAGTTGGCATTTCTATTATAACTGTTTTTCATTTTTAGCTTAATGATTCTAAATCCCTAGTGAGTTATTTGCAGACAAAAAGAAAAGATTGTTCAGAGAAAACTTATAATATTCCCAATAATCAGTGCATCGTACATGTTCAGTAGAGTCATTCTACTAAATAGTATACTGTTGCCTAATTGTCATGGCAATATTCGCAGAAGTGTCTGTTATATTCCACAGACCAGAATGTCCCAAAGCTCTTTGTGTATTAGCACACTTTATATCAGTTTGCATTTATAATCCTAAGGGAACCTAAAAATGAATGTGTACAACTGTATTACTACCAGAAGAAACAGAGATCAAGAACCAATGCCAAGCTGGTCACTGTTCCATATGCCTGTAATCTCGGTACTTGGAGGCTGATATAGGAGGATCACAGGTTAAACACCAGCTTCAGCAATTTAGTGAGGCTCTCAGGAACCTAGCAAGACCCTGTTTTGAAAGAAAGAAAATTAAAAAGGCTGGGGGTACAGGGGTAGCTCAAAGGTAGTACGCCCCTGGGATTAATCCTCAGTATCTCAAAAGAAAAAAAGCCTCTGTCCTTGTTTTGGTACACTAAGAATGGTAGATTATGAATAATTATGATTATCTACTATAAATTTTTCACAAAAATACCTGGCCACAGAACACTATCAGAAAATGGAACATGGATACTAGTAACATTCAAATTAGGGATAACCGTATTAGTATAAAAACACAGACACAAGTACAAAGAATTTAGAGTTGCCTCGTCATGATCAGTCAGTATTATGTGACCTATATTATCTATAGAAATCTAAACATAATCAACCCAAATTTATAGAAGTTCCCTATAAAATGCTCACACATAGAAAAGCAAAAATAATAAAATTAGTATATGCAATGATAATTATAAAACATCTACTGACTTGCCGGGCGTGGTGGCGCATGCTTGTAATCCCCGCGCTTGGGAGGCGGAGACAGGAGGATCGCGCAGGTTCGAAGCCAGCCGCGCTGGCATAAGAGACCCTGTTTCAAAAATATAAAATGGGTCTGGGAGTGTAGTCCGAAGGTAGAAGGGCTTCCAGGAACCCCAGTACCACCAAAAAAAAAAAAAAAAAAAAAAAAAAAAAAAAAAAAAAAAAACCATCTACTGACTGGGGAAATGTTTCAAAATTGCCATAATATTACTAAATCGAATGAAAACTCTGTTTCCACTCAAATTCCTAGACGTACAAGTTACATACCCCATCAGTGTCCTCATACCCCAGAAAGCAAATAATGCTGACTTCACTAGATCACCAAGAACTCTAGGTATAATAATTTTGAGTACAAATTATAGTGACATTTGTAAAACAAAAGAAATTCATTTTAGTAGATCAACTATAAGACTAGACTGGAAAGTAAATACAGTTTTCACAGAAACATTTGACTTCCCATAACTTTGGCCATCTTGAAAAGCCTGTAAGAAAAAATAATCACTATGATATTTCTCTACATTACTTCTGGTACCAATTCAAATTCCCACTGGTAGCACTGGAGAGTCTCAGAGTTTTGCAACTAAAAGGCAACTGGAATATTCACCACCTTAATGATGTATAAATATTGTCCTAAGAATATTAAGTGATGAGCGCAGACCTACATAATCAGACTTCTTAGAGTATATTAGGGTTCCTCACTAATTTAGAGAGCAAATTTTAAATATGTAAACACTTATGCCATTTTATCTTAAGCAGAGGGTTTTTCAATGTTTGAATTTGATGGACTTCTATGCGCTGAGTAGTTATTTGTTCAGCATTTACAGTATTTACAGACACTTCGAGTCGACATACCTAGATAACTGAATTTTCATCATACAAACCTAAGCTATAGTAAACCAAGTGAGGCTGGGTTTCCCAACTTGAAAGAAAAATTAAAGGTGTCTTAGAGGTTTTCCTAATGTAAGGAAACTAAAATCCAGAGAGATTAAATATCTTAAACTAAAAATCAACTTAAACAGTATTAAGGCATTGCGCCTTAATATGAAATTTCTAGCTGGAAATAAGACGTCCATTGTAACAGCAAATATTCTAGATAAATTTATTTATTTATTTATTTATTTATTTGCAGGTCTGGGGATGAAACCCAGGGGCACCTCCGAGCTATACCCCCTGCTCTACTTTTTATTCTTTATTTTGAAGCAGGGTCTCAACAGAATACAGAGGGCCTAAGTAGCTGAGGTTCTCTGCTAACCGTGATCCTCTTGTCTAAGCTTCGCGAATGCTGGGATTACAAGCATGCGCTACCACGCTGGCTTTCTAGATAAATTTAAAACAGCTCAGAAATGGGGATAAATCTATCCTTTACTTAATTTTAAATAGAGATCATGAAATTTAACAATGAAATAACCAAACAACAACATTTGTGTGTGTGTGTGTGTGTGTGTGTGTGTGTGTGTGTGTGTGACACTCTGGGCATTGGGGATGAAACCCAGGGGCATTCTACAACCCCTGCCCTATTTTTTATTCTTTGTTTTGAAACAGGGCTTCACATTATGGAGTACCTCACTAATTAGCTGAGGCTGTCCGCGAACCGCAATCCTCTGGGTCGCAGCCTCCAAAATGCAGGGATTACAAGCATGTACCACCATGCCAGGCCCAAACAATAAACTTTAACTAGGAGTTTCCATATCAAGAGTCTGGGCTTCAGCATTTACCACTGCAGTCCTGTTTTTCAGGTAACATTCCAAATACTGAAACTGATGCTGTATATCCTACCCACAACTACCACACCCACATATCCAAGCAAATCATGTCTTAAAGATGCTTTATCTCAACCAGGCTTGGTGGTACTGGCCTGTAATCTCAGTACTT
Source organism: Muscardinus avellanarius (assembly GCF_963383645.1). Taxonomy (NCBI): domain Eukaryota; kingdom Metazoa; phylum Chordata; class Mammalia; order Rodentia; family Gliridae; genus Muscardinus; species Muscardinus avellanarius. The sequence continues at coordinate 55,326,536 of NC_137790.1, forward strand.
AGGAAGCTGAGAAAAGAGGATCTCAGGTTTCAAGATAAGAAATAAAATATAGGGCTGGATGTAGCTCAGAGGTAAAATGTGTCTGGGTTCAACCTCCAGTTTAAAAAAAAAAAAAAGATGCTTTATGCTTTCTTCTCTACTGCCAAATGCTGGTGTGGAAATGGAATACCAGAAATTCTTAATCACTGCTAGAGAGAATGCTAAATGAGAGAGCCACTTTGAAAGACAATCTAGGAGTTTATAAAATCAAACATGAGAATAGTCAGCAACTATGTACCTAGGGATTTACTCAAACAAGTTAAAAGCTTATGCCTAGCCGGGAGTGGTGGCACAAACTTGTAATCCCAGCATTCGGGAAGCTGAGACAGGAGTTATCGCAGTTTGCAGACAGCCTCAGCTACTTAGTGAGGCCCTTTGCAACTTAGTGAGACCCTGTTTCAAAATAAAGAATAAAAAATAGGGCAGTGGGTGTAACTCAGAGGTTGAATGGCCCTGGGTTCCATCCCCAAGCCCGCAAAAAAGAAAAAAGAAAAAAAAAAAAAGCTTACATCTACAAATACTGGTGTGCAAATATTGCAGCTTTATACATATTTGCCAAAAATTGTAAGCAATCAAGATGTTCTGCAATATATAAGTAGAAAAACAAACTATGGTATAACCATATAGTGAAATATTATTCAATTTTATTAAGAAATGAGCCTTCAAGCTATGAAAAGACATGGAAGAACCTTAAGTGCATATTAAATTAAATAAGCCAGTCTAAAAAATTTACACACTGTATGAATCCAACTACATAAAATCTGGAGAAGGCAAACTGTGAAAAAAGTCAAAAGATTGGTTGCTAGGTACGAGAGGGGGTGATAAATTGGTAAAGCACAGGGCATTTTTAAGACCATGAATTTTTTTTTCATGCTATAATGGTGGATATATGACATTATGCATTATGAAGCACTGAACCATAAACAGCAAATCCTAATATAAACTCTAAATTTTAGTTAATAATTACATATTGGTTCTTAAATTATAATAAAGATTCTGCACAAAAGCAAGATATGAACTGGAAAAAAGAATGGGAAGAGAAAGGGGTATGGGAATATGAAGAACTATATTTTGTGAGCAATTTTTCTGTGAACCTAAAACTGTTCTCTAAAAATAAAGTCTAAGAAAAATACAAATACTGTCTCATGAACTAGTTTTCATTATAAAATCCACTTTTTTAATATATTCAGTGTTGAGAAGTAAATACATTTACTTTTCAAAGTGAATGACATTTTTGATAAAATTTATATTAACTATGAGGGGAAAAAATTATAATACTAAAAAAAAAATATCTGAAATATTCTTACCTGTCCTGTGACTGTTCTTCATACATCCTCTCCTTGCCTTCTTTAAAAAGTCGTATTGCTCGTTTTGACTTTTTCATTAGACTGTCAATGTAGATTTTAAAATATTCATTCTCACTCAGCTGGGCAAGTTTCTGGTTGTCATCATATTTACTCAGTATAAGTCGCAAATGCTGATATGTATCAGGTAAAATATCAAGTATATATGGAGGGCTATTTTTCAACTGAAGTTTGGGATTTTGGCACAGTCTTACCTAAAAACAAAGACAAAAATAAAATGTTTTAAATAAATCATAATATTTTCTTTCACAGAAAAATTTTTAAAAATGAATAGAACTTTGCTCTAAGTCCTTATTTCCCGCATTATAAATTAGGATCTTAAGTTCCTAACTCCAGTTTACATGGCATTAGCAAGTGTTCAGATTTGTCTTCACACAATCAAATTCCATTCTCTACTCTTCCCGTGTATGCTTTTCTATACCATATGCTTACTTTCAATCCCTAAGTTTTAATTATCTCTTCCACAATGTCCTTACATACATAGTTTAATAGAATTCCAAAACACTGATCACTGTACATCACCAAGAGTCTTACTTAATAAAAATGAGGAAACGGCCATTTTCTGTGGGCAACCAATATTTCCCACAGACATTATATTGCTGCTCTGAACTCTCACCTAAGGCTTTTTCATAGAGTTTAATTATTGTTTTGATATAGTGTTTCTGAACCCTGAGGAGAATAAAACAAAGTGGTACAATTTTAACAACTGAGTTATTAAGTAGTTAAATGAGTGTCAGGTCAGAACGAGTCTTTTCCACCCTCCATATTGTCCATTAGGCCTATAAACATGATATAAAACAGTTCAGTCATTGCATCAAGTGCCACCCAACCACTGGGGCATTCAGGGCTGCATGCAGAACTGAAAATCCCTTCTGCCAGCAAAAAAAGAAAAGAAAGGAAAGGAAAGGAAAAGAAAAGAAAGAAAAAATAGAACAAAAGGGTGAAAGAGGAGCAATTCAACTGTCTACAATGTCTACCCCAGCATGTCTACATGTTCATGTGAGTTAGCCAAGGATACCCAGCTCATTTTACCCCTCCAACTGGAATAAGATGAATCCGCCAATTAACCGATATTTTAAATAAAATCTTTAGGAACTTCACAAAATCATGCACAGTATAAAAGTGTGGCACTTTTGCAAATGGATAAATACACATGTAAAGGCAAGTTTACTCATTATACAGTGCAGTGGAGATTCTATGCCCCTCAGATATATGCCCTCTCCCAGGGTCCTCATTATTTGGGGTTGTTTTGTTTTGTAAAATGCTCACAAGCAAGATAATTTAAACACAGCTAATTAAAATTTCTGTCTGGATTTTTTCCAGTCTGACTTTTCTTCTGTCCTGTTTAACCTCTTGTTGGGCGGCAGTAGTGGCCAAGGGCGCTGCTCCAATTTGCCTGATGAGAGCCCAAGTGGAGAACATTTGGTTTGGGTTTAGTGGGAGCTGTAGGTGAGGTGTATAGTCACTTCTACAAATAGTTAAACTGTTGGCAACAATATGAAATAACAAGGTACACAAAGAAAAATACTATCTTACCTCATCTCTATGAAGAATTGAAAAGTAATAAGGTCAAATAAATACGAATCAATAGTATAATGGTGGTTACCAGGGGCAGAGAAGAGGATGAAATGGGGATAAGTAGGTCTAAAGGTTACAAATTACAGTTAAATAGGATAAACAAATCTAGAGATCAAACATAGCATGAGGACTGTAGTTAATATCACCTTGTATGCTGAAAAGTTGCCAGAAAAGTAGATTTTAATGCTCGTATCACAAATAAAAAGGTAGTTAATTACAAAGGTAATGAACATGTAAATTTGTTAGACTATAGTGATCATTTCACTATATATATAAATATATATGCATATATAAAATACCATGTTGTATAACTAAAATATACTCAATATTTTTTCAAAATTTAAATAATTTTTTTAAATAAAAAGAATGGCTTCAGGAATATTCCAAGTCCCTATAGCTCCAACTATCCGTGCACAGCAGCGGAAAGGTCCAATTCACCCAAGACTGGAAGTACATGTGAGTAATGGAAGGAAACCAAAAACTAAGAGCCCAAACTAGTTTACATTATTACAGAAGTATCTGTTGATTCCTAAGTTTTTTTTTAATATATAATCTATTGTAATTTTTTCAATTTGGGGGGAGGGAGTATACACACATATATATGTAATTTTCTTACACAAAACAATTATTATACTATTTCCTTTATTTTATAATTATACCCTACAAGTCTTCAAATTGTCTTTATATTAATAACCCAGAAGTATAGGTTTAGTGGAAATGTAGAAATAATATTTTGATCACCAAGAAACTTCTCAGAAAAGATGGCATCTCTTTTTTACATAAAATCTTTATAAATGACAGCGGTTTTGATGAATTTTTTCTAGCAACCTTTTTTACATTTATGATGCACTGATAAAACCAGTGAAGTACATTTTGCCCTAATGACTGATGTGATCTAAATATGTCAATGATTTAACAAACAGGCTAAAACAGAATATGGTTTTCAATTATTTGAATCAAAGATACTACAATGAGTATACAGAAGTTTCAAGAATACTGCCACCAACTTACTTTCTTTTCTTTTTCTTTTTCTTTTGTCTTTTTCAGTACTGGGGGTTCTACTCCAAGCTACACCCCAGCCCTATTTTTTACTCTTTATTTTTTGAGACAGGGTCTTACTGGGTTGCAAAGGGCCTCACTACGTAGTAGCTGAAGCTCTCCGCAAACCGTTATCTTCCTGTCTCAGCCTCCCAAATGCTGGGATTACACGTGTGCGCCTCCACGCCCGCTCCTGCCACCAACTCTCTAATGTAGAAATTTTAATTTCAGCAACATGTACATGTACAACATGTTGGAGATTGATCACTTTTAACTTGACATTAAGGGGACAAGACAATCTCAAATTCATTTTCTCCAATGGGAAATTTTTGAACTAATAAAAATTTTCCTCAGGCTTTATTTTCAGACATTCCAAATAACTATTCTCTGGTATACTTTTAAGATTTATGGATATTCAATTCCCTATACTCTGACCTTTTTCTCATTTGCTTTATTTAAAATTATAATTCTATGTTAGAATGCCATTGCTTTAGAGATAAAAATGTTTGAGTAACTATTATATACCAGGTACAGAGCTAAGTGCCAGGAAATTACAGATGACTGGAATATACTTCCTGCCTTAAGGAGTCTGGCAGAAGAGACCCAGTTCTCTATAATTAACTTAGGAGCAATGTAATTCTTGCTCTAAGGGATCTTAATAAAGATCCCATCCAATCCATTCATTTGTAGATAAAGAAACTAAGAACTACAAAGATTAAGGGACTATTAAAAAATCATTAATCCAACACAAGAGCCTGCATCTTCTGAATCTCAGGCTGTTCTTTGTAACTGCATCACAATTAAATTAGAATCAGGCATATAATTAATGATCCCTTGTAAGCTCATTTCCATTTTTATTTTACTCTATTTGCAAATTTGCATGAACTTCAGAACCCATTTGTTAATTCAACAAAGGTTTTTTATGTCAAGCATTGTTTCCAGCACTGGGAATACAAACAGGAATAAATCACAGACCTGCCCTCAAGGAGCTGTCTAATGGGAAAGCCTGGTAGCTAAAGAAAGAATTACAGAACTTGGGACTGTGAGAACAAATGGTACTACGGGAGAAAAGCAGCAGTTCACGCACGTTCACAAGAGCATCAAGAAAAGCACACCTATGTTTAACAAAATAAAAATATTCCAGGCAAAGTAGTGAACAAAGGCATAAGAGGCCATTGAGAATGAAAAGTGTTACGAGAGGAGTAAATGCAGGTATTCTAAAAGGTGGGAGCAGAGGAAGGCATGGGTAAGTGGTCCAGAAGACGAGAAACAGGCCTGGAGTCAGTTTAGAAAACAGTATAGCTACAGAGTATTTGGACTTGGGAAAGTGCAACACACAATACTGAACTCCTACATGTCTCTGAGTGTGCAGCTCATCAGCTGGATTACCATTATGCCCTGTGATTTATGACCGCTCCTGCCAAAAATGAATAACCCTACACCAGGACTATGACTTCTAAGCAGATCAAATTCAATTTCATTCAATAAATATTTATTGAGTGCCCGCTACGCAGAAGGAACTGCAAAAGCCGGGGGCGGGGGGTGCTGTTCTAGAAAGAGTGTATTAGGGAGAAAATTCAAGCTAACCACAAGGTTCAAGCTTAGATGTGAATGACTTAGACCTCTTCCAGAAATATCTGAGTAGCTCCCTAGAAAAAAAGTTGGTCACAATACAGTAGTTTTCACAAAGGAACAAGTCTGCAGGTCATTACACAATGATGAACTTTTTAGGGAACCAGCTGGTGTATAAAAGAACTGGTTCATTAGCAAATCATTCCTCTTTTGAACTTAAAAGGCAAAACATTTACTAATGGAATTAAGCTGAAAATTCCATCAAAGTCACTGACTCAAAGGATTCTCGAGTCCCACAGAGGACTTTGGGAATCACCAAGAACAACTCCCCCATTTAGACACATAGCAGTACTAAAACAAAAAATGCAACTAGCTTAAAGAGGTTACTGCTTACAACACTAATGTTTGGACTTAAGAATAAAGCACTCTCTTGTTTAGTGTTTTCTGTTATTTTAGTTAGAAAAGTGCTAGGGCTAGACTCCAGGGCCTCATACATGCTAAGCAAATGTTGTATCACCAACCACACCCTCAGCACCTGGGTACTCTCTCCATATCAGTACACAGCCAACTCTTGTATTTAAATGTATTTAAACACTTTAAAGAAGACTGTCTCTGTACTTGCAGTCTGCATTATTTCAAAAACATGAAAATGTATGCTTTAACACATACATTCTATATACTTATTTCAATAATTACATAAATATGTATTCACACAGAGATAGAGTCAACAATATTACAGAGAATGCACAAATATAAAACCAGGATTTGCTACTGCTATAATAATTTTCAAAGCCATTAATTATTCTGGGACCACTATTGTATTTAGAGACATTTCTAGCTATGCCTTAACTTAAGTTTCCAGCCAAAACGTAATAGTGGTAGTACATCAGTTAAAATATTCCTTGCAAACAAGGTTCATTCTAACCCCTGAAACATATGAAAGAAACTTCACAAAGCAGATAGAAATTTCAACAATAAAGAATTATAACTTACTGTACAAGGATTTCATTTTAAAACATACCTCATGGAACATTCAGTTATACTGAATCAAGTCACATACTCTCAACACGATTTTTTTTTAAGTGTGGTACTAGGGATTGAACCCAGACCTCATGCACACTAGTTAAATGCTAAACTGCCCCTTAAATATCTCATTTTTTAAAGACAGTATGGAAATCCCTGTCCTCTTCACTTAAATGTTATCAGAGGCTTCTTACTGCGGTTACATAAAAGTTTGTCGTAATAAAAACACCTAATTGTTCTTTAGGTTCTTTCCACTTTAACTCAGTAATTCACTAAATATATGTAGGTATAAACTATAAAATAACACTCTTTATGTAATATTAATTGGACAAAAAAAGAACATTGATTATAGTAGAGTTTTGAGAACACTACCAATTCCTTTATGGTTTTCAATGATTGATAAAAGAAGAAGCTCTAAGAAACCAACTAGCTGTAATTAAAATAGCATTCATAGCTGGGTGTGGTTTACGCTTGTAATCCCAGCATTCAGGAGGCTGAGACAGGAAGCTCGCTGTTTGCTGACAGCCTCAGCTACTTAGTGAGGCCCTCTGCAACCCAGTAAGACCCTGTTTCAAAATAAAGAATAAAAAATAGGACAGGAGATGTAGCTCGAAGGTCGAATGCCCCTGGATTCCATCCCCAGACCCACCAAAAAAAAAAAAAAAATAGCATTCACTATGTAGTCATCCATTTTTCACTATCTTCTGAATGATAATGCCACTTGTTAGACTCAGAAAACACATCTGTTTTTCTCACTAGAATATTTTTCTCACTGCATAAGGCAGATGTGCAGTAAGGATGGAGGGAAGGAGTAGAGAAGGAAAGAAAGGACTTTTCAGAAGAAATATACAAATAGAATACCCATTTCATTATTGAATAAACCTCCCCAAACACTGATACAAAACTTGAAGAAGAATTTGATTATTTCAAATTTAAAAAGAAAATAGTTTGTGATTTACTTCCTATAATTCTACTATTCCATGGAACAGCAGGTTTGACTCTCTTCATATGGTAACAAAGACAGATTCAAGACAAGCCAGGTTCGGCAGGTGTAGGCCCTACCACTTACTAGTTTTACATTCTTGGGCAGGCTATTTTCTTCTGGAAACCACTTAGAGTATTATTATAATAAGAAATGCAAAGTGCTCTGCACAAAGTGCCTAATCTAGCGAGCATGTGCTTCTTTCTAGTATTTCTTCTCCTTCCATATTTTACATTCCAACAAGGCAACATCTCTGCAGGTTTTGTAAAGGTTTGAGAATGAGATGAAGGGTGCTGTCCACTTTGTTAAACATAATGATTTTCAAACATTATTTTATCTAAAGAAGCTCACCATGCTACCTGAAACCATTAAAAAAGTATGGAATGTTCTGTGTTGGAAATAAGACTAAGCCTAGGCCAGTACTCAGGTCAGCTGACATGGAGTCTTCCAGTTTCTTCAAATCTAAGAGACTCTCAGAAAAAGATTTGAAGACAGAATACCAAATCCATTAACAGGTAGAACTTTAATGACTACTCTTGAAAATTGCTATTGTAAAATGGTATGAGTGAGCTTATTATTTAAACATTAGTATGTTAAGAGCTATAAAATTTAGTTGAATATTATCAAATGCTTTTTTGGTCACTAAGGGAAAAATAAGCAATCTACAAACACATTTTTTAAAAAACTTAAGTATGCTGAAGCATAGTATATAAAACTAGCACAGTGGCAGTACCATTAAAGTCACAACATGTACATAAGATGATCTTAATATAAAAGATGAGAACAGATTTCCATTTCAATTTTTTACCTGTTTACCCATTAGCAGCTAAAATACTGGTTGAAATATGTATTGTTTATTTTACAATATAAATTTTGAAACATGGCTTAAACATTACAAATACTTGCTCCAGGCATGGTGCTGCACGCTTGTAATCCCAGGACTTGGGATGCTGGGAAAAAAGGATAGCACAGGTTTGAAACCAGCCTCAGCTACTTAGTGAAGCTCTCAGCAACATAGTGAGACTCTGTTTCCAAATAAAATATAAAATAAGTCTGGGAGTGTAGCCCAGAGGTAGAAGGCCCCTGGGTTCCATCCCCAGTAAAACACACACACACACACACACACACACACACACACACACACACACACACACACACAATACAAGTATTTGACCTTAAATTACATCCTGACAATCCAACATAAAATTTACAAATTCCCTCAAAGCTTCTCTATATGTTCCCTCAATTCTCTCTTGCCTAAATGGAAGTTAAATTTATGTACCAACATTATCCTTCTAATTAAAAGGTTCCTAGCTTTTCTCTCCTATACTGTAATCTAGAATGTTGTTTCTTTAGTGATTCTTCTTCCCTTACATCTTAAATCATTCTCTACCTAGAATTCTTTCCCAGCAGTCTATGAACATCTGCTATCACCTGCCCCAAAAAAAACACACCACAAAATTTATTTCAACTCTATTTCTCAAGCTATCACAACTTTCTCCCCTTTCAGTTCTAGTTCCAGAAAAATTTTAAATAGTCCATATACTAGTTTTAACGTATCCCCATCACATAAGTGAAATTGCTCTGTAAATAATACTGGTCCTCAAATCATAATATTTAATGAGTTCCTCCATTTTTGCTGTTTGTTTTTCTTTACTTAACCATAGTGTCACTTGAACTTGAAACTCCTCTCTTTTTCTGAAAGCTGCTTCTACCAAGGAAATCAATATACTCCAATTCTTTTTATACCATTCTCATCCCTATTCTTTGTAGGATTCTTTTTCCTTCACTACCATCTAATCACACCCTGCATGCCCCTAAAGCGTTTGGTTCTCTGGCTTTGTCTCTGAATCTTCTGCTGCATCAGAAATCTCTGGCTTGAGTTCTATAGCTTGAGATGATACTTGCAAGAACACATCTATCAATCATTTCAACTTCTTTCTGGATTTACGCTCTCAATTTTCTGACTTCAAAATGGATTTCAGTCTGGCAGGTGGCACTCAACATGACCCAAAACAAACTAACACAACAGCCCCAAGCTTCCTCTTTTTCTTACTATGTTCCTTACCTCATTAAGGGCACCACTGCCTTCAGAGTCAACTAGGCTGAAAACCTCAAGAGTCACTTTCACTTCACCTTCTCTTCCAGACTCTCACCCCAAAGGATCACAAAGACCTGTAGATTCTTTTCTTTCTTTCTTTCTTTCTTCCTTTCTTTCTTTCTTTCTTTCTCTCTTTCCTTCTTTCTTTCTTTCTTTCTTTCTTTCTTTCTTTCTTTCTTTCTTTCTTTCTTTCTTTCTTTCTTTTTGTGACTGTGTGGTACTGAGAATAGTCCAGACCACACCACTCCCCCACACACATACCGCAGAGACCTATTTTATTTTTTATTTGGAAATAGGGTCTAAGTTGCTGAAAACATCACTAAGTTGCTGAGGCTGGCTTCAAACCTGCAATCTTTCTGTCTCAGCCTCCCAAATACTGAGATTACAAGCAGGCACCACCACACCAGCTAAGGTGTGATTTTACCTCCAAAATGCCTTCTACTTTTGAATCAAATGCTATGCCTACTGTCAATTATTTAGGCCAACCCTTTATTATTTCTTACCCAGACTACTTTCTTCTTGATTCTATTTCTGCTTTCAGTATCTCTCCTTTAATCCAACCATCAGAGTCAGAAGAGTGATAAGATACATCAAGGGATAGCCTTGATTGTTTTCCCCTGACTGCTCAAAGCTTTCAATAGTTATCTGCCTACCAAATAAAGCCAATTTAAATTATTTGACTAAGCAGTCAAAACTTCTTTCATCTTCTTCTAATTTACCTTCTCTCACTCAACAATCACCCACATTTCTTCAACCTAATATGCCCTCTACCTCACTGGGATTTGAACCATCCTCTAAACATAACTGGACAGGACCATCCTCCTGCTTCATGATACACCAACTTCTGGCCCTCAGCAAGCAACGTGCATCCTTCGCCTTGTACTATATAACGGCACTTGGTTATGTATCATATTAGAGCACTTATTGCATTCTACTGTGAAATGTCTTTCTACAGTTAGGACTGGAAAAATGAATGAAGAAGTCATCAGACAACATAGAGAGCAACTTTTGAAAGAAGTCAATTCAAATGTAAATGCTGAAAATTTTGTAAGAGTTAAAAGATTACTGATTAAGGCTTTCATTATATCTATGTACTCTGTCACAAGGATAAACCAAGTAAATCTTTCACTTTATTGAATGAAGTTTTTCCTAGACGTCACAAGTAGCAAACTTTGGAACTACTTTATTTATCTCAGCACAAATTCAAGGTGTAACTCAGTATTCACAAAACTGTCCAGATACTTATGGTGTTACTACCCCCTATCCAAGTCTATGAGGGGCCCCAAGATTCTGCTAAAGCAGAACAACTTCAAGGAGAAAAAGGGAAGCATGTGAAGAACACAGCAAAGTGAATCACTAAGCCAAACATGAGGAGAGAGGGTGGAGGGAATGGGGTGGGAATTAAGGAAGAGCTAAATGAGTGATATGTGCATGTATGCCTCTACTATCTCATACTCCATTAAGATGTATGAATACAATGCACAATAAAAAAATAGAAAGGTAGTAGTAATTAAAACAGAAAAATAAGTAAATAAATTATATTCCCTTTTAAGACCCTAGAAAGATAAGATTCTTAATAATAACAAACTCAAACAATTGGCCTCCAAAACCTAACTTTCACTCCTTAGGGGATATTTTTCAGAGGTATAAAGAATTTATCTTTAAAAAAAAAACTTTACTTTTTTAAATATTTGCTCATAATCCAAGCATCTTTGATTGACAAACTGTAAGATATATATGATCAAGTGAAATTATAAAGACTGACTATGGCAGAAAATGAATTATACTTCAAGCTTGATGAATGTAGTACTTAATGCACTAGGCAAGAAAAGGCTATTTGGCGTCATCGCTTTTTAAGTGCTTTTAAAACTCTTTCAATAATGTAATTTCAAATAAAGAACAGGGACAACAAGACAAAAACATAGGCAGGTACTCCAATGGCTTTGTTCTTCAGCATCAATTCATTATTTTCTGATTTCCCAAGCATCCATGTGTGCTCGGTACATTTAGCATCTATTAGACAGAAAATTGTTCCATCACCTGGCTTAGAGGCTTGCAAAAACCCCACTCAGGAACCTCATATTAATAAATTATGATTCCGACCATACCGATTAGCAGTCATTTCCTTACCCTCACCTCAGCATTTCCAACAAGAGCACAATAATGCTGTTCCTAAAAGGCAGTGGCCAGCAGAATCCAGACAGAAAACTGTGGGAACAGTGGCCAGAAAAATAAGGCAGATGTTCTCTACTCTACTCCCACTATACTTTGGGTCTGTCTCTATTACAGCCCTCACATACTACATGGTACTTATCCATTTGTATGCCTGGCTCTGATGTTGTTCCGAGTTCTTAGACAGGTGAAGGGCAGAGCTGTGTTTTATCTAGCTTTGTATCCTCCATAATTACTTTGTAAGAACACAGTTGTTCCTCAATAAATGTTTAAGCATTTAAAAACTATGTCTCTATAATAACTTTGGAATGAACTCCACATATCATTTGGGTTATATGTTTAATAGGTGTGTTTTAATGAGTTTAGTTCTATCACTGTTATCAAAGAGGCACCCACTGACTTGAGGGATTTGGTGTCACCTATTAACTTGAACTGACATACAGAGCTACAACCAGAAAATCTGTGTAAATGGGGTTCTTTGGGATATGCCACTATTCTTTTTCTCAGTCTGTATACTGTACTAACTCTGTGCTACTCATATTGCTACAAAATACTCTATATCTTTCAAAAAATACAACTGGGCGATTAATCTCTCCTACTCCCAGCGACCTTGGCGAGAAACCCTGCTCTCTGAAAACAGAACAATTAGTTGGAACTGGAATCTCAGTTGACCATTTTAAATTCTTGAGGCCAAGGAATGGTGCAACTATATACTTAGCAAGTATTTCCCTCACAGTCTAAGAGCACTTCATTATCCCCTACAGTTATTTTATTATAGTTATTTTATTTTGTAGCTATATTATACTCCGAAGATCTGCCTCGATGAAAGAAAAAAAAAATGCTCACGACACTCAACTCTGCCTTTTCCTTAACAACCATTTACAACTGAAAGCTGCTATTTTCTGTTCTGGATAAGCTAAACTCATGGTATTGCAGTTATTTTTAAAAACAGGTGATGTGTCATGGGATTAATTTTAGACTATTAATAAAGTTCCTGGCGTAATCATCAAAACAAAGTTGATATTATGAACCACTTCCTTTACCACTGACAAATAAGAAAAGATAAACAGGTGGAGGATGTTTTTGCATTACATACGTCAATAAAATATATTGCCAATTAGCAGGTTTTGATGCCTTTGTATTACTATGTGATAGAGGAAAAATAAACATATTGAGTGCTTTTATAGTAATTTATGTGATTTTTCTCCACAAAGCCCACAGATGCATTCACCAATTTCATCTATGACAAATAATGAAGATAAATGGAGAAACCCATAGTAATGCACCTCTGCCAACACTCACACCCACAATCCACTAAATGACGACTTTGGAGAATAGATTTTCTTGTGAGTCAGGCTTCTCAACTGGAGAAGCTAAACTTAAGCCCACAAAAGGGTTAATAAAATAAACAATAGCAGCTGTCTAGCTATCAAATAACCATCTATTTTACCATAATTCATGGTGAATTAATTAAAAGCAGATAAAACTTGTGCTAACAACCAGTTGTAGACCAAAATTATGAACAGCATTTTTTACTGTTTCAATGACTTCACAGTAACTATAGTTCACCACTTATATGAATCTTTTTGATTTGATGTTCTAATCTTCAATCACATGTACATATTTTGACTGTTCAAAGAGGTGTGGGCAGGGAGAAAGAGCTCCCCTATAAAGTCTGATCCATCTGTTGCCCACTTAAATAATAGACACATTCTTGAAAGCTTGAATTCCTTCTCTTATCCCCAACTAATGACTTAGGCAGTTAGAATGACCTTCAAATGTATACTCTTTAGAAAACCACAGACAGCTAGTATTGTGCCTGCCAAATAAAGACACTTTTTCCAACTACATAGTTCTCATTCTAAGTATCCAATGCTAAAACTAAAACTTGACCCTAAGCCGCAAGTTGCAATGTTCTGACATTATGACATCATTCTGTCTGAAGTACTTTAATATAACAATTTGAATAAATTGGCAGAAGCTTAAATAGGTCACTGAAGCCCCAAACTAAGGATATTTATCTGGCAAAAATATTCTGGCTCTGCATTTAACACTACTGGCCACCAAATGACAGGGTCTTCATTCATCTGTTTTATCTGTACTTCCCATAAGGATAAATGAAAATAAAGTAAATCTTGTTACCTGCCTGTAATACTAGTGGATTTTTTTGTTGCCAATATTTGTATACAATGACAGTGTAAAGCAAAGGTAAATGCTATCACATTATTTCATGTAGGCTTTGGCACATCCTTACAAAGGAATATGTTTAAAACCTCCATTTCTGCAATTATAAAAAATAAAAGTTCTGCCTCAACTAAATGTATAACTAGCCCCAAATAACTATAAAATAATACTGAAAGGTGCTACAAATATTACCAATATATACAGGACAATGTTACTGCTTCAAAAGCAAAAATTATTTTTGAAAAGCAATGAGCTACATCTGAATTATATATATTTCATAATGCTACTTAGTATTACTGATAGCTATAGTTTCACAATAGATCTTTGTAATGTAATCAGGTTGCCTTTTTAACTAGACTTCTCTGAGAGCTGACATCCAGTTTGATTTCTCCTTGTAAAATTAAGAGTTTATCTGAAAGCAACAAGTAAAAACCACAAAAGTTTCTTATACTCTCAGCCCTACCGCCCCCAACATAAATTTTCCTTTCACAACAAATAATGCGCAATCAAAAAGGTTTCCTGTTTCAAAATGGAATAGATGAAAGAAACTGCAACTATACCATTAACAACTAAAACAAAAAGTTTCTTAATGAAGGTGAATTCTCAGAGATGAAATGGAAACTCAAACACTGCTCCCTTACTTAAGGACCAATCTGGTTCTTTCCTCAGTAGAGCATCACACAAGTGGTTGTTATAAGTGTCCATCAGAGACTTTTCTTAGTTTGTACTTTTGTTATCTAAGAACAACACAACCTCACATAGGACTGAACACACACTTCTCAGCTATACAATTATCATACACTCATAAACAGCAGCCAATGGCGAAAACTTTGCATATCTGAGTCATATAGAGGAACACTGAACCTTGAAGAGTAAGACAAAAGAAAAAAAAAAAAAAGTCTTTGCTCTGAATACAACTTTTCAAAACATACAGAGTGCATTGTAGATGTAAGAAAAATGGTCAACACAAATCAAAAGACTGTCGCTACAACAGTAATTATAAATTAACAGAATAGATAAATACACCTGGAGAAGCCATATCCATGGGGAGCAGGGTATGCACAGGCACAGATAGCACTTACCACTTTGTCCATGAGTTTCCAAGTTTTTTCAACAGTCCTACGATCGGCTGCAGCTTGCTTAGGGGGACCAACTGCATCCTGAATAGCATCAATAAAACCCAAAATTCGACCTTTTCTGGGGTTTCCTCCTCGACCACCAGGGTTTCTGCCATTCGTAGAATTTGCCATCTGGAATATTAGTGCTTTAAAAGACAGATTTAAAAAAGAATAAGTTAGTTGGGAATGAAACATTTACCCAACAGAAAACTGCCCAGGCAATTTGTACCCACTACTTTCTTCTACCATGACAACAAAACCAAGGCTCCCAGATTCAACTTTTAATAACCATGTGAAATTACATTCTATATGTTTACACTAAATAAGTTTGGGAATAATGACCCTACATTTTCTTTCAACATACTAAGAGTTAAAGATGCATCCTTCTGTTTCTAAGCTAAAGCTTAATAACCAACTCCTAACAAAAAAACAACTCAAATTAGCTTCCTCCAACCACATAAGAACACAAAGTTCTCCCCCTCTTTGCTTTAATCCCAACTCAAAATACTAAAACAACTGTAACCCCCTCCCGGAATACATTCTGGAAGCCTCACGCTGAAACCCCACTTTCACTTTGCTAAATTTCAGCAAGTTATTATATAAATGTAAAGAAGGGGGGGAAAAAGCATAAGAGACAAGTCCATTGTCAACAAAGGCGTAGGACCTGGACTTCCCCCGCTGAAATCACCAAGTAGAAACACTCACGAGTCCTTTAAACCATAGCGGTGAGTAGACAGTCCCAAGACCCAAATCATTAAACAAAATAGCCCCCCCCCCTTTTAAATGACAAGCGCGGACAGGGAAAGAAGAGTTCACTTCTTCAGCTCCTAAGCCTCCAGTCTCACCCAGGGGGGATGGGGGAGCTCCAAAGCTTTGTTGCAGGACGGCTGTGCCCCCTCCCAGCTCAGGGCTCCCCTCGGCCACTCCGGGTCACGAGCGCAACGAGGACAAGTATCCAGGTTCCTCCAGCCGCAGCTCGTCCGCCTGGGCACTCGCCGGGTGGACGCAGCTCCCGGGCTGTCTGCAATCCCAGCTCCTACACTCCAGCCCTCTCCTCCCCGGCCTGCCCGGTTCCGGTCTTTAAATACCCCACTTGGCAGAGTGGACGGCGGGGAGCGGGCTGCCAGGGCCCGGGTCCGAGCCGGGCCGAGCCTCCGGCGCCGCGGGGTCCCGAGGCGCGTCCCGCCGCAGCCCGGGCGCGGGGAGTGTGTGGTCGCTGCGATCGCACGCTCCGGAGAAGGAGCGACCCGTAGCTCAGGCCCCCGAGACGTGGAAACGCAACAATTACCGTCAAGACCAATCCACACCCGCTCGCCCCGCCCGCCCGA
Source organism: Muscardinus avellanarius (assembly GCF_963383645.1). Lineage (NCBI taxonomy): Eukaryota > Metazoa > Chordata > Mammalia > Rodentia > Gliridae > Muscardinus > Muscardinus avellanarius. The sequence goes on from NC_137790.1 coordinate 55,343,035, forward strand.
GGCTCCGGGAGGCCGCGGCGGCGCCGGCTGGAGGAGGACGCCGCTCGCCGCTCCCACCCCTCAACTACACACTGCGCGGCCGGGGCAGGCCGGGGCGGGCCTGGGCGGGGCCGGGCGCCCCTGCGCCAATCCCGAGCGCCCGTACGCTGCGCGACAGCGGGCGCAACCAATGGGCGGAAGGCGCCCTGTCCTCCTCTCCCCCCTCTCCCAGCTACCGCCCGGTCCACGTCCTCCACCTTACACAATGGCCCCCGAGGAAGTCCAGCTCCTCGCACGTCCCACATGGAAAGGAACTCGGAGGGGAATGTCCCTGGAACCAAAGTGGGAAAGGAGACAAGAAGGAAAGAAGAGAGCCCATGCGCTAGGGAGCTGGCCAATGAGGGTTGGGGAGGTGGGCGTGAGCTACGGGCGCGGGCGCCGAAGCCCCCGGGGGCTCAGAGGCGGGACTTCCTGCCTGCTCACCTTCCTCGTCTTTTGTTTCATAGCAACAGAGTCTGGCTGCAAGGGTGTTGCTGCTCTACTCTGGGCGGGTCCCAGGCTTAAGAAATTCATCTCCCTAGGGCTGCCAAAGTCTTCTATCCAGGACAGCAGCCAAACAGGTCTAAGGCTGTGTGTTTCTTGTTGGCCCTCAAAAAGTGCAACAGTCACCAAGCTTCTAAGTTGACCAGTAAACCTCGCAGAGGGTTGGCTCAGGGTGAAACCTGATTGCCAACTCAAACTTCCTAAATTTCTTGAGTATTTTCCTTTTTTACTATTAGCTCTAGAGGGATTCCAGATCAAACATCAGGCTGATGAAAAATCAAATAAATTGGCAGTTCTGGCCAAATAATCTCTGCTAGTCATGTCAGAGTAGCAAAAGTACCAGACCATGAGAGTTACTAATGTATGTGTTACATCTCCTCCAGCACAAGTTTCTGCATAAATGACTGGGGAGAACTCAGCTGTTGTGTCTTGAGTCACCTTTACACGACATGCGTCAGTTTCTCTATGTTTTAAAAATAAGTTGTGCTGGGCATGGTGGCTCGCGCCTATAAACTCAGTACTTGGGAAAGTGAGACCGGAGGAGCTCAAGTTCAAGGCCAGCCTCTAGCCATTTAAGAGGGCCTTGGCAACTTAGAAAGACGTGTTTAAAAAAAAAAAAAAATGTAAAGGGCTGGTGTTATAGCTCGGAGGTAGAAGCCCCTGAGTTTAATACCCAGCACCACTAAATGAATGAATGGATGGAAGGATGATGGATGGATAAATGGATGAATGGATGAATGAATTGTCCTCTTCAAGCATTTTGGTCTCTGTGTGACTCCATCCTTTATGGACATCAAATGGTTCACATCAGACTAGTCCTAAATGAAAAGGCTATGTCCTGAGATCCATCTTTCAACAAGGTCATAGATTAAGCAAACATCTTTTCTTTCTCACTCTTTTTTTCTTTCTATTTCAACCCCCTCCCCAATTCTATTAAGAATTGCTCTAGATTTTCATGCTTTGAAACTTGTTTTCGAGTTCAGTTGATTAATGCTGAATATACTTTACACTTTGGACTTTTCAGATAGTGTGATACTGTACATTGTTTTGTTTTGTGGCAGTTTTGTTCTTTTGTTTTTTAGAAAGTCTTTCTAATTCTTCTCTAGCCAATTAGCTAAATTAAACATTTCTCAATGTTACTAATCATTTTCTAGCAAACAAGGATTTTAGTACAATGATCATTACTGTGAAGGATACTTAGCTGTTATAAACATGCTTTCCAGCCCTAAATTCAGATGGTAAACATTTTCCCATGAAGAAAGCAGACAAACTGTTCCTTGCAACTAGTCAGATGATAAAGTGTAGCTCAGAGAGTAATTTTGTCTCCATATCATTATTTTTATGCCAATAAAAACTATTTCTTTATTTTTACATTTTGTTTATGGTCAAAAGTACTGATCTCTCCATATCTCCTCGACCCATCCATATTCTCCCTTACTCATAGTAATAATAGCTGTATTTTCAAGGGGAGACTGTAAAAAAAAAAAAAACAACTTATTTGTCCACCTTTTAAAATAAATCAAAAAAGTCAGACACAGTGGCACATGCCTGTAATCCCAGTACTGGGAAGACAGATATAAGAAGGTATCAGGTTGGAGGCCACTGTGGTAATTTAGCTGAGACTCTGTTTCAAAATAAAATAAGTAATGTGAAAAATCCAAAAAATAATTTAAACTATGTATGGAAGGGTTTTCTGCACAAAATCCAACATTGGTTTAAGGGAACATTATAACTAAATATATTATTCTTATTAATATTTGGGTAGATGTAGGAAAGTAAAATATTGTAGCATGTTCCGTTTCTTTTATATTGTTTTATAACTGATAAAAGTAAGAATTAGATAATGATACTGTCTTTGGTATCAAGTGTATCGTGTTGATGCAATGACAAGTTTGTGGTGTATTGTCATAGGCACAGGTATATGTATTGGAGGGGTGTGTGTGTGTGTGTGTGTGTGTGTGTGTGTGTGTGTGATCATCTAATCAAGGCATATTAGCTTTATTGTCAAATAGCTCTTTGTCAAAGCTATCTAGAATCCAAATAAAGTTCTGGTGTAGCAGGGGTCTCAGTCGAGCTTAAACTAGGATTCCGGGTTTGGTTATATCTGATAGGCAGCAGCCCTTCTGGCCAATCGGCATGAATTCATGTACTTGGGAGAATAAAGACCTACTGGAGAAAAACTGAGCTATAAGAGACAGAGCCTAATAAAATAACATATGCTAAGGAATTTTAAATCAGCATATAGAAATATTTTCTCATAAGATGTTGTAATACTCAGGGCATGAGCAGTAGTACTCGAAGCTGAAAAATTTGGCTAAAAAATTGATATACTCATTTCTACAGAACAACTCAGACCCCTGCACTGTGAGTGTAAAGTGAATGCAGCACTGGGAGGCATGTGGCCTGGAACCCAGAGAGAAGATGTATACAGCCTGCATGTGTGGGAGGAGTGTTATCCTGGAAGAGCTTAACAGGAAGTAGAATGCTGAGACTCCTACCCCAAAGGGTCTTGCAGGAATAAAAGGGGCCTTGGGTGATTAATATTAGCAAACCTGCTCTAAACACACATGAAGTCTCTGGACAGAGACTTTGGGGCAGGGGTACTTAAGAAATTTTGTAGAGGCAGTTATGAACCCTTTTTAACATTAATATTTGATGTTAATATATGCTAATTATCTAGAATCATCTGGGAAAATGTAAATAATATTTCTGTTGTTAAGCATAAGATATATTTTTGGAAAGAAAAAGACAACTGTCTAAGGAAAAATATATTTTTGTCTAATTTTTCTTCTTTGTTTCTACATTCTCCAAAGTTAACAAGTGACTACCATGATATGAGATATAAGCTGACTAAAAAACAGAGCCTTCTTTGACCCATATTAGCACCAAAAAAAAAAAAAGTGTTGAATAAGTGAATGGGCTGTTTAAGGATATAATGTAGGAAATACAAAGCCATACCATAGAAAATTTAATTCATAGTTCCATGAAAGATGTTAATTTTCCTACACCAAATCTTCCTGTAAGCCACAGAAGAAATTACCCTAACACACACATACACACACACACAAAAAAAAAATCATGAAACATATGCCAATCTCCCAGGATAACATGGATACAAATTCACAGTTAAAATAAAAACAATTGCCCGGCATGGTGGTGCACGCTTGTAATCCCCGTGCTTGGGAGGTGGAGACAGGAGGATCGCACAGGTTCGAAGCCAGCCTCGCTGGCTTAAGAGACCCTGTTTCCAATTAAAAAATATAAAATAGGTCTGGGAGTGTAGCCCGAGGTAGAAGGGCTTCCAGGAACCTCAGTACCACCAAAAATAATAATAAATAAATAAAATAAAAACAATATGACTTAGTCATATTTGAGTTTAACAAGTCACTTCTTGTGAGGAAGAACAGATTTCCATCTATATTTTCATCACATATGAATAATCTGCACTGAGGGATGCTGACCCATGAGTTCATCTGATATATCCATACTCTGTCTTAGTTTGGGCTAAACTGGAATGCTCTCTGAGCAACCACCACTAATTAACAATGACTTAACAAAATAAAACTTTGTTTCTCCCACACTTAGACAAAATCTGAAGGAAATCATTTCACGTAGATATTATGGCTCCACAATTTTCTCTGAGACCCAAGTTTCTGTCTTCTGTTAAGAGTCCCTGGCTTCTGCCTTCAGTCACCTCAGTGTCCAAATGGCTGTTAGCACTCCAGCTATCACCATTAGTTGTTTTGTTTGTTTCTTGGTTTTGTTTTGTTTTGTTTTGTTTTGTGTGGTACTGGGGTGCAACCCAGGGGCTTTTCTACCTCCGGACTATACTCCCAGACATTTTTTAATACTTTATTTGGGAACAGGGTCTCACTAAATTGCTGAGAGCCTCACTAAGTAGCTGAGGCTGGCTTCGAACCTGTGTGATCATCCTATCTCAGCCTCCCCAGTGCTAGGATTACAAGTGTGCACCACCACTCCTGGCTCACCATTAGTTTTTAGATTAAAAGCTAAAAGGAAATTCAGAAGGACAAATCTAACTTCCAAGCAGAATCAGTTTCCTTTAAATAATCTTCAGATATTTTCCACAATATTTCTCTTAAGCAGCTCAAGGCTAGAATGTAGACTCGTGGCCAGATTTAGCTACAGAAAGTCTAGAAGGTTATGTACTTTTTTGTTCTGGGAAGCAATATAACCAACTAAAGTTTCAGGCTTAATTTCTACTTACTATTTTCTTTTATACCCCTATTGCTTGCATTCCTCATATTTTATACTGCAATTTACATGCTTCCATATCACACCTTGATTCAAAAAAATATGTGAATAATTTTCTTAGACCACAACAGTTTGGGTGAAAAGGTAAAAATTTCAAATAATCTGTTGCAATAATTTCTCTATCATCTCCATGCATTTTGGTTTATATTAAACTAATACATTGAATTTTTATTTTTAATTAAATATATAAATTCAAAGTTTCTAGGAATGAATTAGATCTTAATACTGACCACATCACTCAGTTTGTTCAATCTGGAAATTGGCAAATATATTCCAACATAATTAAGTCTAAAAATATAATAAGCCAAAAATAATAAGAGATTAATTTGTAGCATTTAAAACTATGTAATTATGCATGAAAGTAATCACAGTAATGTTCACATGGACCAATTATCTATTCAGTAAGCAAAATTAAGCACAAAAGATCATAAATAAATATATAAATAATAAGAAGAAAATTTCTTTCAAGAATAACCCTAACAATGTCAATATGGATCTAATATATGTCAAATCCACAGAATATCTTACATATTCGTTTTCCAGTTCCTAGTCTCAAAGTACAAAATTGTCCTTTTCCATTTTAAATCTCTTCTTGATTGTTTTAGGAGACAAAAATCAATTAGATATTTGTCTTTATTTTATCAGCTATGGTTTCTAACTCACTTATTCAATGAGCCATTTTTTGAACATCAAATATATATATATATATATATATATATATATATATATATATATATACACATGCCAAGAATTAAGCTAGACACCAGGAAATGCAAAGATGATTAAGTATCAGTCATTGTTCCCAAATAGAAAGCAGACACATAAAAAGATCATTAGAACCTCAAGAGGTAAAGTTATGATTTTTTTTTTTTTTTTTTTTTTTTTTTGTGGTGGTACTAGGGTTCCTGGAAGCCCTTCTACCTCCGGGCTACACTCCCAAACCTTTTTTTTAAATTTGGAAACAGGATCTCTTAAGCCAGCCCACGCGGCTGGCTTCAAACCTGTGCGATCCTCCTGTCTCCGCCTCCCAAGCACAAGGATTACAAGCGTGTGCCACCATGCCCGGCTAAAGTTATGATTTCTATAGACAGCCATCATTCTGAGAAACTGAGACAAGGCAGCCAATGCAGGTTGGACAAAGTAATTACTAAGTCAAGATATAACTTTAATAAATAAATTTAACAATCATAAAAGGTCATTCTAGTTAGAGCACTGCTCTTGAGCAAAGGGATAAAAAGATCTATGTCTGAGGGGAAAATAGGCAATCCTGTGGAAAGTAGAAATTGGCAAACAAATATCAAATTTTTATTTATTTATTTATTTATTTATTTGCGATACTGGGGATGGAACCCAGGGGCACACTATCTTCAAGCTACACCCCTAGCCCCCTAGCCCTATTTTTTATTCTTTTTTTTTTTTTTCAGTACTGGGAATGGAACCCAGGGGCTTTCTACCTCCAAACTACACCCCCAGCCCTATTTTTTATTCTTTATTTTTGAAACAGGGTCTCAATGAGTTGCAAAGGGCCTCACTAAGTAGAAGCTGAGCCTGGCCTTGAATCAGATCCTCCTGTCTTAGCCTCCCAAATGCTGAGATTACAAGCGTGCGCCAACACTCCCGGCTATTCTTTATTTTGAAACAGGGTCTCACTGCGTTGCAAAGGACCTCACTAAGTAGTAGCTGAGGCTATCCTCGAACCACAGTCCTCTTGTCTCAGTCTCCCAAATGCTGGGATTACAAGCATGCACCACCACCTAATTTTAAAACATAGATTTGGTCCTGTTTTGATGGAAAATCATTTAAGGATTTTAAGCCAGGAAAGAGTGTATTAAAAAAAAAAGAGCAACAGAATTGAAATTGTAACATCTCTATTTGAGACTGATAATGAATCAGAGAGGGATAAGACTGAAGGCAGAGTGGTAGATTGGGAGATATGCATTAAGTAATTGAGGGCCTTGTCATGGTTTGGATCTTAAATGTTCTCCCAAAGTCTCAGTACTAAGAGGCAGAGGCAGAGCATTGGGAAAGTAATTAGGTCATGAGGACTCTGACCTTATCAGTGGATTAACCCATTGATAGCTGACCTGGGTGACAGGACCTAATAGGAGGAAACAGGTCACTGGGGGTGTGCCCAGGAAGGGTTTATCTTCTCCCATTTCCTTCCTTGCTCTCTTTCTCCTTCGCGGCTGCCATGAGTTAAGTGGCCTTCTTCCTTTGTGCCCTTTCATCATGGCGTTCTGCCTTTGAGCCAGCCAATCCTGGGCTGAATCCTCTGAAACCATGACCCAAACTCAACCTTTCTCCTTCTAAGTTATTTTTGTCAGGTATCTTGGTTATTGTGATGAAAAGCTGACTGATGCAGACCTGGAATGGAGGAGGGGTGGTAGAGATAAAACATAAGTGACATATTTGAGAAATACTGAGAAAAGGGGTTTCCAAAACTCTCGGCACGTTAGAATAACACACTTTCAGGTTCTACCTCCAGAGATACTGTTTTAATTGATCCATGATATTTTTAAAGCTCCCCAGGTGAGTCTAGTTAGCAACTAAGGCTGAGAACCACCGATTAAAGTTAATTTAGCAGTCACTGATAATTACAGGAGTGTGAGGAGTACAGGGGATGGAGGAGTGAAGAATGACTGCCAATATATCAGCTTTAATGATGAGATAAAAAGATAGCCTCAGCAACTAGCACAGAGAACTTGAAGGCCAATCTATTTTCAGAAGAGGAAGAATTAATTCAGTTTTATAAATGGAAAACTTAAAACATCTTTGGAATAAACAGATGTACATTGTAATCGGGTGGTTAAATATAATGATTCTAAGTTTGGAACACTGAACAATTGAGTTATATCTGAGGGTTAATAAACTATAGGGGAGATTATATTAGGAGAAGTGTATTGAGTTGAGCATTGAACTATGAGGGTCAACATTCAGGGAAAAGTGGAGGAAAAAGAAAGAAGACAAAGCAAGACCAAACAGAACACCACAAAGAAACTAATTATGGTATACTTGAAACTAAGAGAAGGACAGTATTACCATAACATGAGCAACAGTTTCACTGTTGCTACAGGCAAGGGGCCAGTTTTCTAAAATAGATGACAAAACATCCGTAGAATTGACAACTGAGAGATCAGTGATGACCTTAAAGGGAATCACGTCAACTGAAGAGTGTTTAAAAGAATGAGAAATGAGGAAATTAGTGATTAGTCTCATAAAATCTATATAAACATGAAAAAAAAGAATTTAGATAGCTTCTGTACATAAACACGAGTTAGGTGGGAATGAGAGAACATTTTGAAATGAGAGAACTAAGCGTGAGTCTCTATGCCTAGAGGTTATTTAGAAAGAAAGAGGATAAAACAGCACCTCATCCTGTGTGGAGAAATAGCAACGCTTCTCCACTGTTGGTGGGATTGCAAACTAGTTCAGCCGCTGTGGAAATCAGTTTGGAGATACCTTAGAAAGCTGGAAATAGATCAACCATATAATCCAGCTATACCACTCCTCGGTATCTTTCCAAAGAGGTTGAAACCAGAGAACTACAGTAGTATATGCATAATCATGTTCATAACAGTACAATTAACAATAGTCAAACAGTGGACCAACCTAGGTGTCCATTGACAGATGGATAGATTTCAAAGCATGGGAAATACACACAATGGAATTCTCAGCAATAAAGAACAAAATTATGTCATTTGCAAGAAAATGGAAGGCACTGAAGAACATTATGTTAAATGAGATTAGTCAATCACAAAAAATGAAAGGTCACATGTATTCTTTAATATGCACAAGCTAGGGAGTAATTGGGATATAAGAGGGACTCCACCTCCATGTAATGGAGAAGAAACTTCTGTGGAGCCAAGGAAGTGGTCAAAGGAAAGGAGAGGAGGACTGAGATTCATTAATGGAAATACTACCACTGATTTTATGTACATATGTGAATAGACCAATGTCAATCTCAGTCCTTTGTATTGGGAATGGGGTATATGGGGAGGTGGTAGGGGCGCCAAGTGCTGTGTACATGTATGTCACACTCAACATGATTACATTATGATGTGAGACTATAATGAACCAATAAATCACATTAATTAGTTACCTTGTCCTGAGAGAGTAGAAAAAAAGGAGACCTCTGAGAATACAAAGCGGTATACATGGTGCACACACAGGTATGTTGGTATAAACTCTTTTCTAGAAGGGGTAAGAAGTTGAGAGTGGTCATGCTTGGTAGCCCCAATTCTACAAGATGAAACAGAAGACAAAATTTTCCTCTTCAATTGAAGGGAACTTAAAGAAAGTGGTAATAGTTTGGATGAGACAAAAGACAAAGGACAAGTAAGAGACTGAGAATATCTTGTGTGCACTGTGAAATCTGGAGTTGAATCAGGTAGGGATGCCTACCTAAAAGGATTTGTAAATTTCTCTAGCACAGCTACGAGCAGGAAGACTAGAGATTCAAAAACAGATTCATGTTCCAACTGGAAAAGAAGTGCAGATACACATTATGAAAGAAATCAGGGGTTTGGGTGAGAAAGTATTTCAGACGATCAACTGGGGTCCAAGCTGAGTCAGGAAGAGAAAGTGAGTATGTAGAAAAGAAGGTTATCTTGTTATCATGAAGTATTAGAAGAAATGTCTAGTTCCAGTACTAAAAAGAGAAAACTTTATGCATCAGTTTGATCTTTAGTATTAACGAAGACACATGTATACTTTTGTTTTGTTTTGTTTTGTTTTTGCGGGTCTGGGCATGGAACCCAGGGGCATTCGACCTCTGAGCTACACCCTCTGCCCTATTTTTTATTCTTTATTTTGAAACCGGGTCTCACTGAGTTGCAGAGGGCCTCACTAAGTAGCTGAGGCTGTCTGCGAACCCCGATCCTCCAGGTCTCAGCCTCCCGAATGCTGGGATTACAAGCGTGTACCACCACGCCTGGCATTACATGTATACTTTTAAGCTATAATTTCATGACCCAAAGACAAGCACAAAATGAAGAATGAGGTCAAGAGAGATGTGTAGCTTATATTTTCTGTATAGTAGGATATATAAGCAGTGGTCAAATGAATATATACCCTACTTCATAGGTAATGGTCTAACCAGTTAAAAGTGCATCTGAATATGAAGAAAAATGAGTTTTAAAGTAAAAGGTGGCGTTTTGGAAGGCAGCCTGGGGAGGGACTCAGGTGACAAAAACAATTGATTTCCTACTCTTATCATTCCACCCATGTCTGCTTTCTACACAACCTCTTTTCAATTTTCTGTCTTATTTTGGCAGGTCAGAAGATCACGGAGTAGGCAATCCAAATTGTGAACATTGATTTTTTTTTTAATGTACATAAAAGGGTAATTGAGGGGACTGTTTGAGTTGAATGTCAACAAAGAGAGTTAGACTTAACTACCACCTGCTAAAGTTAGTTTCCTAAACAAGCATTAAAAGGAGAGATTTGTAAAATTTCCTGGGGAAAATAGCCACTTAAGTTTTTCCCAGTCGCTAAATCTCTTGACACTTTTTTTCAGTTACAAATATTTCTATACCCCACAAAGAAAAAATAAAAGCAAAACTTTTTAGAACCATAGACGTTTTTGTTTTGTTTTTGCTTTTTTGGTACTGGGGAATGAACCTAGGGGAAATCTACTTTCAAACTATACCCCAACCCTGTTTTTTCTTGGAAAAAACAAAATCCTCAGTTGTCGAGAGTCTAACTATGTGCCGAGGCTGGTCTCACTGGCCTCGAACCTGCGATCCTCCTGACTCAGACTTCAGAATACTGGATTGCAGGAGTGAACCACAGCACCCCAGCCTTCATTCACATTTTTTTTCCTTCATGTTTTTAGTTAGTTTTTTTTTTTTTTTTTTTTTGTGATACTGGGGGTGGAACCCAAGGGCTTTTCTACCTCCAGGCTATACTCCCAGCCCTATTTTATACTCTGTTTGGAAACAGGGTCTCACTAAGTTGCTGAGAACCTCACTCAGTAGCTGAGGCTGGCTTTGAACCTGTGCGATCCTCCTGTCTCAGCCTCCCAAACTAGGGGATTACAAGCGTGTGCCACCACACCCGACTTAGTTAGTTATTAAAGCATGGAACAGTTCTGCTATTCCATCAATGTATATAAAGAATAAACAGGGTGTTTTTGTTCTTGTTCAAGGGTGAATTCTTGCATGAAATTAGTTATTTCTTGGCAAAGCTAACAAACTATTGGAGATGTTACATGGCTCATCCAGCTCCCAAGAAATACTCCTTTCCTAACTTCCTTTGTGGGCAGCTTTTCCTCTGCCTCCTCAGCTTTAAAGCACCTGACGGAAGTGTTTTCTCTTCCCTATGGATATTGACAGAGAATTGCTACATATTTTTTCAAGATCTACTATTGTTGAAAATAAATGTTACTGCGGAAGCCTTGTTGTACATGCACAATTAAGCAATATCATTGGTTTAAAAAAATGAACTTGGCCGGGCATGGTGGCACATGCTGATAATCCCAGTACTTGGAAGACTGAGACAGGAGGATCGCAGGTTCACAGCCAGCCTCAGCTACCTAGTGAGGCCCTCACAAACTTAGTGTGACCTTGCTTCAAAATAAAGAATGAAAAAATAGGGCTGGGGGTATAGCTCAGAGGTAGAATGCTTCTGGGTTCAACCCCTAGTATCGCAAAAAAAAAAATGAACTTGACTATGTTACATATCTGGAATTTCTCATACACTAGAAGAGAAATTTAATGCTATTAGTGTGTATGTTTACAGGTATGTACTGTAAACATATAATTACAGTTTATACTATGAAAGCAAGAAAGTAATGAGTGTTTAACTTGGGCAAAGGAAGTTAAAGGAATGCCCACAAGAAAGTTAGATACTGTGAAGGGTGTCGGGAAGGAAATATAAATTCAGAGATATGAGTTAAGCCTGGGGGCTGGGATACAGAGAGAAGCACAAGAAATAATTGTGTCAATAGGTTCTAGAGAAAGAAGTATGTCAGCTGTTCCAGACAGTTCACAATAAAAATGCCAAAATTCAGCAGATAGAGTTAAACTATGGGAAGTGTTAATTTTCTAATTAAAAGTTTGTTTGTTTGTTTGTTTGTTTGTTTTACCAATTCTAGACTCATAAGGGAATTTTACAGGAAATTTTATGCAGTGTAAAGTGGTAAGGTAAAATAAAATCAGTATTTGAGAGAGGTATGGTAAAATAGTAAGAAAATGTGAAAATGAGGAGGCTATTAGTGAAGGCTCTTGTTAGGAGTTTATCCACCTTGTTTATGTTTGGGCAATTTATATTCTGGAATTTTGTGGTAATTCTTGCAGTGAGAAGAAATTAAATGGATGAACATCAGAAACACTTTTTTTTTGGTACTCAGGATTGAACCATAGGGGGTTTTTCCTCTAAATTACACCCCCAGCCTTTTTCATTTTTATTGTGAAACAAGGTCTTGCTAGGGTGAGAAGAGTTTTGCTAAATTGCTGAAGATATTCTCAAATCTGCAATCTTCCTGTCTCAGCCACCCAAGTTCTGAGATTGCATGCATGTATCACTGAGACTAGCGAGAAATACTTTTTTATAGAAGGATAGTTACTTTTACTGAAATATAATATGGTTTAAAAGGATAAATTTCTCTCTTTATCTCTACTCATCTGTTTATGTAGAGTTCAATCCATTTGGGATTAGACCAAAGGGAGGGTCTACCTTTGAGTTATACCTCAGCCCAGGATTTTTTTTGAAATGGTATTTCTAAATTAATAAATACTGTTGTTGAACCTATAATCCTCCTAACTTAACTTTCCAAGTACTAGGATTACCAAAGTGCACCACATGCCCAGTTTATTTGTTGTTTATTTATTTGTTATTTTTTTCTCTTTTTTGGTACTAGGAATTGAACCCCGAGGCATTCTACCTCAGAGCTACACCCCAGCCTGCTTTATTTTTTGTTTTAAAACAGGATCTCACTTGGTTTCAAGACGTTACTAAATTGCTGAGGCTGGTCTAAAACCTAAGATCCACCAGTCTCATCCTCCCAAGTACTGATATTTATAGGTGTGTACCACCACACCAGATTTTGGTTTGTCTGTTTTTGATAAAAGTAAGGAAGTCAAAAAAGGAAGAGATTTGGGGCTATAATGAGTTCATTTTTCTACACGTTAGCTTAAGACCATAATACACCATAATGAAGTCTTTTTGATGGAGATTCACTTTCTTCAATATCGCAGTATCTAACAGTATCTGGCTAAACAATCATCAGTTTGATTGATGGGGAAATATTTCACATAAAGAAAAATCTCTGGGTTAGGAAGAGCCAATGTTTCAGTTCTAAATACAACCCACTTTATGGTGTAATAGCCTCTGCTTAAACACAGTAAGAGAATATTTCCACTTAGGTAACTTGTGATTGTGAAGGAAAAAACCCTACTTCCTTACAAAGAGCTAATATCTATGTGCATAGAGATATTTCAGTGACCTTAGTTTCCCACTTGGGATCATAAAGAAAATTGTAATCTTCCTTTTAGTAGAAAACTTCACATTGTATTAACGTAAAGACATATATTCTTCTGAAACCTTTTATTTTTTAGATAAATTGTCTTGGTTTCCTAAATTGACTTTCCAGTTACTTGCTTTTGGTGTTTACTTTTTTCTCTCTATATACTCCAATTTGTTTGTATCTCTTAGAATATGATGTTCAGATACAAATACTGTTGTAGACATAGTCTCATTACAGAGTCCATTTTGATTTCTTAATTTTACACTTACACACTGTAAGTTTATTAAGACAGATTTTTATACCACTGATGTGGTCTATCAACTCATTTATTTGTTTAAGCTTAAGTATATTTCAAGCAAAATATTGCTCAGTTTTTAACCCATTTTGTTGATTGCTTAAATAAAGGTATAAATTATAACTTTCTCATGACCATCAATTAAGATATGCACAAAAGCACACACACACACACACACACACACACACACACACACACACAAACTCTACTGATGCACAGGCCCATTTACCATGGCAGCAGATATAAATCTAAGAAAGTTTGCCAAGTCTACCTTAAGGATCTCTAAAGGGACTGAGAAGAGTCTTCAGTTGTACTTCCTATCAGATGACATTTAGCTAATGAATGAAATGGAGAAGCCTATTTAGAACAGCTCAGTGTTTTTCTTGAGATATTATCAAAGGTTAAGCTTGAATAGAACTTTAAAAGAAGAAATTTTATAACTTCCTATAGAATATATAACAGAATTTACAAAGTATATTCTTATGCTTATATATTTTAGGTTTATGTTTTGTACACATATGGTAGCTATATAAGAAGTCTTATTTACATATAAATATATTTATTTAAAGTCTGAAATGGACTAACCTGAGTGGAATTCATCCCAAAGAGTATTCAATGATTCTGGTATCATAAAATCCACATTAAAAAAATTAAAAAGGAGTTAAGTAAGATCATCAAAACACTGGGTGTAAGTATTCAATAAATGGTAGTTGAAGCCAGGCATGGTGGCGCACGCTTGTAATCCCAGCATTTGGGAGGCTGAGACCGGAGAATCGCAGTTCAGGGACAGCCTCAGCTACTTAGTGAGGCCCTCTGCAACTCAGTGAGACCCTGTTTCAAAATAAAGAATAAAAAATAGGGCAGGGGGTGTAGCTTGGAGGTCAATCCAAGTTACCCCTGGGTTCCATCCCCAGACACACACACACACACACACACACACACACACACACACACACACACACAAATGGTAGTTGATTCTAATAGTGAAAAGCTTGGGGGGGGGGCTAAGAGTGAAGGAAAATGCTTTATATCAATGTAAATATGATTAATAACCTGTTATATACAAATAAGGCTGAGTCAGATTAAACCAGAAAGAATACAAATAAAACTTAAGATATTAACTTTTAATGAAGCAGAAAAGAAACAACAGTAGAAGAAATGAACTATGCAGTGACGAAAATTAACTGTAGAGGTTGGTGGTCATGAATTTCAATAGAGCACACCCTGTTCATAACCACAAACGAGATTCATTACAGTTCTGGGGTAAGGACATTCAAGCAAGTTATAGACTGTGGTAGGTAGACTAAGAATATTTATAGGACCCAGAAGAGAGGGGATCATTTTCCTTCTGGCAATAAAAAAGTAACAGTATCTAATTTCAGAAAAGAAAAAAAAAAAAAAACCCGGCACCATGATGATAGCTCTTAGTACTTACAGTTGGATACATAAACCAGATTTTCCTTCTGATTCCAGTGAAAAAAGCAATACTTGAAAATCTTATATCCTCCCCCCACATAATGGAGGACTCATACTTCTTATTTCCTTCACTCACAGAAAGTATCAATACAGGTTTGAAGAAGCAGAGTCTTTAGAAAGAGAGCAATTATATTATTTTTATTATTACTATTATTATACTGATTATGTTAATTGCAACTTAGAAATACACAAATAATTATAGTAATCACTTAGGTTGAAGACCAGATTATCAAGTTGAACCTCAAGATGTGGTAAAAGTAAAAAAAAAAAAAAGAAAAAAGGTAAATATGATAAAACAATCTAAAGACTGAGACATGTTCTGAAATATTTATTTGCCTACTCACAACTATAAAAATAAAAGAGAGGGAAAAAGAAGAGTGATCTTAAATTTTTAAAAAAGTTATTTTACTTCTCAAAGTATTGATGTTTTAAAGAGCTCTGCAGTTAGATTGAAGGTGTTTTTTTTTTTTTTTTAGAAAACTGAATGTTTTGGGATAGTAATGAAAGGATAGGATTTTAAAATCCTTTAATTCTTTCATGTTAAATAGTTAAACTGATTGCTTAACTTTAATTTATTTTTGCTATACTGGGGATTGAACCCAGGGCCTTGCCTGTGCTAGCTATACACTCTCCCACTGAGCTATCCCCCTAGACCTATTGTTGTCTAGTTTTAAATTGGGCTATATTATTATCATTAATCACCTTTCAATTTTATTTAATTTTTATTGAACATCTTTAATGTATAAATATAAAGATAAAAAGACAAAATATTGTACTGGAAATTCTGGGGTTAAAGTAATAAAACCAAACTAGATGTCCTTTGACAAATGAATGGATTAAAAAATATGTGGTATATAAACAATGGAGTTTTACTCAGCTGTAAAGAAGAATAAAATTATGTCATTCTCAGAAAAATGGATAGAACTAGAGAAGATTATGCTGAGATCATCCAGTCTCAGAAAATCAAGTGTTGTATGTTTTCCCTCACATCTGGAAGCTAGAGAGAAAATGGTGGGGTTGGGGGAGGACTTCTGATAAATGAGGAGATGGACTAGTGAAATAGTGGAAAGGGATTGGGGGAGGGAGGGAGCCATGGAGGGGAAAAAGGATGATTGAGGAAAGAAACATATGTTATGTTCCTATATGATGGCATCACTTTGATCTGCATAGTAGTTGTACTTATTTATAATCATAACAACAGTGTACAAGAGTTCCTATTTCCTAGATCTTTATTAGCATTTATATTTTAAATTTTTTTTTTTTTGCGGGTCTGGAGATGGAAACCAGGGGCATTCGACTCCGAGCTACACCCCCTTCTCTGTTTTTTATTCTTTATTTTGAAACAGGGTGTCACTAACTTGCGAAGGGCCTCACTAAGTAGCTGAGGCTATCTGGGAACCGCCATCTTCTGGTCTCAGCCTCCCAAATGCTGTGATTACAAGCATGCGCCACCATGCCAGGCTTATTTTTTAAATTTTTATATGATTGCCACTCCAACTAACTGGAAGCGTTACATTACCTAATTTAAAATTATAACAAAGAGGTGTAGAAATGAAAACTGCATGGTATTGGCACCAACACAGCCATATAGGTCAATTGGAAAATATAGAAGATACAGAAACAAATCCACACACTTATAGTCAGTTGTTTTTTGACAGAGGTGCCAAAAATATGTGATAAAAACAAAAAGATAGTCTTCCAACAAATGGTGTTGGTAAAACTGGGTATCTGTATGTTGAGGAATGAAATTAGGCCCTTATCTCTCACCCTGCACCACCTCGTAGAGTTTAATTAATTTTTATGAGAATAATGATTAAATAAATATTACTTAGAAGCAGATAATTTTACCATTTTAAAGTTTTTATTTGTTCATTAGGAATAATGATACTACATAACGACAGAAATTAAAAGGGAGATTTAAATCATGATTACACGGTACATATTTTATGAATTATTTTCATTTTTGCTTACAAAACACCTCTCTTAGGTCAGTGGTCCTCGACGAGGGTAATTTTTGCCTCCCCCCTCCCACTCCACGTGATGACTGACAATGTTAACTTTTGATTATCACTACCTGTGGCAGGAGGGTACTACTGGAATCTAGAAGATAGAGCCCTTGAATACTGCTAAATATCCCACAATCCTCCCCCAAGGAATTGTGGGCCAGATCCCCACAAGAAAGAAAGATCTTATCCAAAATGCAAACAGTGCCCAGGTTAAGAAATCCCACCTTGTGCTTATGGCCTTTGAAAATAGACCTTCGTTGTTGTTTTTAGGACAGTTCTCATGGAATTTCAGGACACTACTTAAATCAACAGACACGTTTTGAAAATGTGTAAGTAAGAAACACAAAGCAATTCTCAAGCATTCATTTCACTTGGGGGATAAGAGACAAACCTCACTGTCACATTTGTATTCCAAGAACTTTCAGCCAATCTGATAACCTCCTTAGAGGAGTCCGACTTCCGAATGCCTGCTCCTGGGCTTGCACAAAGTTAAATGCCTAGCACACTTCATGATATTCATTGGCCAACTGACAACAACGACGGTAAATGTGAGCTGACATCCTATGGCAGCAACAAAACAGGAAAGAAAGGAAGGAGCGTTCCAAGGGCAAGAACAATGCAGCAAATATCCTTTTATAGTTTTCATGTGAGGCGGGGACTTTGTTGTTGCTCGGCTGATACCATCCATTGTTGAATTAAATTGGCCCCAGTCCATAATATCTGAGCAAGTTAAGCTCAAACAATAGCTATAGTTTTTTCACTATAGGGATTCACTTCCACATTTCTTAGATCTCAGTAAAGAAAGAATCTAAATGCAAACATTATTGAAGATTATAAAGAATAATTTTCACAATCATTTACCTCATTCACAGCAAAAAAAGCAGAGGTGTGTGTGTGTGTGTGTGTGTGTGTGTGTGTGTGTGTGTGTGTGCATACGAATTGGTGTGATTACAGTCCAGAAAACAACCAAAGGCAATGTTTATACATCTTTTCTTTTTCTTTTGTTCTGAGGATTGCCATTTTATTGGGCATTCTGCCTCTGAGATAGACCGCTATCTCAGAGCGGTCTTATTTTATCTGTTTATTTTGAAACAAGGTCTCCCTAAGTTGCTGAGGGACATGCTAACTTGTTGAGGCTGGCCTCAAACCTTAGCTCCCCCTATTTCAGCCTCCCAAATACTTAAGATTACAACCATTGACCACCGCACCCTGCTAAACAGCACTCTTCATTGGCGCCTCAAGCATAGTGAGGTACTTCCCCTTGATAGTGTTTCATACACTTGTTACACTGTGTGTGTGGTGCTGGGGACTGAACCCAAAGGCATTCTACCTTTGAGCTACACCTCCAGCTCTATTTTATTTTTTATTTGCTTGCTAAGTTACTTAAAGCCTTACTAAGTTGCTGAGGCTGCCTTCAAATCTGCGATCCTCTTATCTCAGCTTTCTAACTACTAGGATTACAAGCATGTACCACCATGCCTCTTCATTTAAGATTTATATTTGTATTTTCAAACAGCATTTCTATGTTCTCCAATATACCATAACCTATCTGCTTATGCATGTGATTTTATTAATAAATACACTTATTTTCTTGATTGAAAATAAATTCACCAGTCAATAGTGGCAAGTATATATCTTTTTAGAATTTTATTTTTTGTTATTTTATTTTTTGTGGTGCTAGGATTGAACCTAGGGACATTTTATCGCTAAGCTACACCCCCAGCCCAATTTTTTTTTTTCTTTTTGTGGTACTGGGGGTGGAACCCAGGCGTGTTTCTAACTCCAGGCTATACTCCCAGACCTATTTTGTATTTTATTTGGAAACAGGGTCTCACTAAGTTGCTGAGGCTGGCTTTGAACCTGTGCGATCTTCCTCTCTCAGCCTCCCCAGCATGGGGATTACAAGCATGCACAACCATGCCCAGCCCCCAGCCCAATTTTTTATTCTTTATTTTGAAACAGGGCCTCACTAAGTTGCTAAGAGCTTCACTAAATAGCTGAGGCTGGCTGTGAACCTGGTATCCTCCTTTCTCAGCCTTCCAAGTGTTGGGATTACAAGTGTGTGCCATCACCCATGGCTTTCTTTTTTAGAATGTTATTGGTACAATATAATTAAACATCTTAGTGGGATTCAAACTGATGCGTTCATATTTGCACAAAATATTGCTTGTGTTTCCCTCTGCATCCCATCCCACCCCAATACTGTGCTTCTCACTCCCCGTAAATCCTAGTTAGATCAGTAGTGATACCTTCACAGACTAATATAATATTATTTGATCTGTTTCCTCCCTTAAGCCTTTCTATTACCCTTTTCTTTCATTCTTGATCCTCTTCCACTATTTTAATGTTCTCTGTGTTTATTTTTATTTCCCTTTTCTTTTCTTTTTTTTTCTAACTTCCACATATGAGAAAAAGCATGTAACCCTTGACATTCTGAGACTGGCTGATCTCACTTAGTATAATATTACCTTTTACTGTGAATGGCATAATTTTTTTCTTTTTTATGGCTGAGTAAAACTCCATCGTGTGTACATACCACATTTCCTTTATTCACTCATCTGTTGAAGGACACCTAGTTTGGTCGCATAATCTTGCAATTGCAAATATGCGTATGCATGTATCACTTCATATTCTAACTTTAATTCTTTTGAAAAGACACAAGGAATGATATAGCTTGCATTTTATTAATAAGCACGATAATCTTACGAGTAAATTTATCAATTAACAAATAGCAACAAATATCTTTTAAAATATGAATAAAAATTAAACTCATCATCATCTTGACACATCAATCCATTTCCAAAATTTCCACATTTTTCAGTTTTCTAATTCTGATACTGTTAATATCATCTCCTCACCATTTCCTTGGCTTCTCACTTTCTTCCTAACTTCCTGCATATAATTTTTTCATTCATTCTGCCTCCATAGCACATTTCCCACCCACCTTCCCGGTGCCATGGCTCTTCTTTTGGGACACAAGCTCCCCCATCCTGTCACTGGGTTATTGCTCAATCATCGGCCTAGGCTCCACATTCAATCTCTTACTTCAAGTTTTCTTTCAGTCTTCCAAAAACTCCGTGCCATTGCTCCTGTGATCAAATTGATTTTTTGATCTCAACTGTCGATTCCATATAGTAGTCAGCATTCGGGTCTATTTTTTTTTATCATCTTGATTCAGGGAACATTTTTCCAACTATCTCTAAATATTTTTTTCACATCTTATATTCCCACCAACCTGAAATATTTTGTTTAACCAATGCATACCTTGCATTTACCATTTCTGGAACTTTCTGGGTAATCGTTTCACCTTGTAGCTCCTTGTTTTGCAAGCACAACGTTTACCTCTTCATACTCTTTCCATATTCTTTGAGCCAGGTGTATCTCCCTGATATGAACCACTTCAAAAATATTCTCCCTGTAGTTTCCTAAATTTATGTTTATTTTCTTTTCTAGACTATTTCCTTGCAATCTGTGACTCTTCCGTATTTACCATTGTATAGACCACAGGGCTTTAGACACAAATATTTAGACACTATATTTGCCTCATTTCTTAACTTTTCCTGTTGCTTAGTATATGAAGGATATTTTCTTATGGATTTTAATGTATTTTGTTTTATTTTAGTTTTTTTGTTTAAAAACTAAACATACAGCTTTATGAAGTCTGATCCCTTTGCCTTTTAAAAATACTTCATTATTTTTCCCCAAACTCACAAAATGAGAAGATTTCAAAATTTATGGTCTGTGATTTATAAGCATACACTTGTTGAAATGTGCACTTTTCTGTGCTTAATGAGGAGATGCAATTCACAAATGAATCAAAGATTAGAGAAAGATGAAATTTATAATCTGAATTAATAACATATACTGTAAGCATGAAAATAATAGCCCTGGAAAACTTAAAGTTGCCTTTTACTTTAATACTGATCTTTCATTGAAACTGATTTTAGAAGATGAAAACATGGGTGTTCTCAACAATTTAAGCCAGGCAATTTAGTTGGGTATTCATTTCCATGGTATTCAACCTAGAAGCTATAATTTAGATTTGCTAACGCCACAGATTCTTCTTCTTTTCTGAAACAACAAACCAATATGAAATGAAAATATAGCATTTTTAGAAATTTTATTTTTAAGCAATACATTAAAAACATAAAAGTATTATATATATTTATATATATAGAAAATTAATCACAGTGCCACATGCCTATATTCCCACTACTTGTGTACATGTATACATTGCATATCATTTAAATCAGGATAAACATATTTATGCCCTTAAACACATTTCTTTTTTGTGAAAACTTTCAAAATTCTTTCTTCTACCTTTTTGAAATGTACAGAAAGTATTGTTATCTATAGTCACCCTATTGTGCAATATCACAGCACCACTTCTTGCTCCTACTAACGGTAACTTAGCATCCATTCAATAACTATACATACACTGGACCAAGTGCTTTGTACACTTGGTACACATTTTTCTGGTGAGATTCATCTATATTTTAACACAACTTTTATTTTCCATTTTAAATATACTTTCTACACAAATTGCAGAACTATTCATATTTTTTACTAAGCAGATATTCACCTTAAATGTCTTCTATGTACAACATTGCTTTATGCTATATATTCACCCATACATAAACACACACGTACACACACACACCCACACACATACACACACACACACACACACACACACACACACGCACATTTCAGCCTGGTTAGTAAAGTGCATACATTGTAAAAGCTTCGTAAGTTAAAATGAGGATGAGAAAGTATAACATTTAAATACTACCTCTGAGTATACTACCCATGTGAAAATCATGTTGGTAAAACCACAAAACAACCAACGCACAAAAATATTTTCTTTTTAAGTGTCTAGTCTTTTCCAAGAAGAGTTTAAAACAAATAAAGTGCTTTTTGTGGAGTAAATTCAATGACAAAATATGGAAGCGTTTAGAAAATAAAATGATTTTATTTTTTTCACTATTTTAAACTTCAACTCATAGTCATGAAATATAGAGTGAATGTCATCTTTCAAAATTGAGATATAGGGTGTATTCATTTTGAGTCACCCCCCATGCCATTTTGGCATGGAGCTGTATTTCTATTTTCTGTATTTCTATCTTTCTAATAAACTTCTTTAAATCTTCAAAACAAAAAACAAAATTGAGATATAGCATGGATTATCTGTTAAGATGCTATATGTGGCAAGGAGGAAGTTTTTTTTTTTTAAGTGAAATTACAATGAAGAAGCCCTACTCTGTTTAACTTATTTTAATATAATTTGGTATTTAATCACTAATTCTTTCTCATTTAAGTAAGTGCACCAAGATAACTTGTGAGATGAAAAGCACTATTTAAAATATTGACAGTAGTCGGATATGGTAGTGCACACTTGTAATCTCAGCATTTGGGAGGTGGAGACTGGAGGATTGTTGTTTGGGACTATCTCAGTCATTTAGCAAGTCAACGAGACCCTGTTTTTTTTTTTTTTTTTTTTTTTTTTTTTAAAGACTAAAAAATAAGGTTGGGAGTATAGCTGGGAGGTAGAATGCCCCTGGCTTCCATTCCCAGTATCGTAAAAAAAAAAAAAAAAAAAAAAAATATATATATATATATATATATATATATATATATATATATATATATATATATATATATTGAGAGAGAGAGAGAGAGAGAGAGAGAGAGAGAGAGAGAGAGGAGAGAGTAAATTTTGAGAAAAAAAACTATTTTAGGAACAACAGAACCGAACTGCTAATATATCTCATTTCTTAGTAATAACAGCAGTGACAATTTTTACTGTCATTACCACTTCTATATTTTGTGGAATTTAACAGCTCCTATATTTTAGAGCTGAATTGATAGATCTTATTTTGCAGCACACAAATTCATGTTGGATATGATAGTTAATTCACACTTGAACACTGATGAGCTTGAATATTTTAGGAGTATCATGCACTAAGGAAGACATTTTACTTATATATTCTCATTTAATTCTTATATTCTTGCAATGCCCATATGAAGTACATGTTATTATCACAATATAAAGGAACTGATGGGAATTAAGTAGTTTGTCCAAATCACATGGCTAGTAATTAGCAGAATTTGCCTTCAATCCCAGACCTTTAAGATTCCAAGGCCTATTTTTCTAATCCTCTCACAACACTGTCTTCCTATACTGGGCATTACTGACTGAAGACTGCCACAACATTTAATCTTAATACTACTGACATGAAGAAGAAATGTCACTTCTATATCTCAAATGGAAATTGTGGCTCAGATAAATAAATTAGCTTGTAAGTGTCATAGCTGAAGGCATAAACCAAGGTTAATCTAAATTTAGAGCCAATGATGTTTTCACCATAGCAGTACAACTGGGTTTGCAGCAAGGATGGAAATAAAATCAACTCTTCTGTGCTCTCTGATAAGGTGGCCATGAGCCACGTGAAAGGTGGCTAAAGCTGCCAATGAACTGTATCTTTAATTTAATTTAATTAAAATTCAAATTTAAATGCTACATGTGGTTAATGGGTACCATACAGGCCAGTGCGACCATTATTGAGTTCCATAATTCTGACCTTCTAAGTAACATATAAAAGAGAAGCTTATAAAAAAAATCTTAAATGAACTCAATTATTAAACAAACTCAATTTTAACTAAATTCAATTATTGCTCATTAGTTAATCCTTTAATTCAATATAAAATGGCTTCCAAATAAAGTAATCCAGTCATTTCCAATGTAGGACTAAAAAATTTCTAGTTGTTTCATTTCCATTTACTTTAATTTTCTTTCAAATTACCTGAATGAAAAAAAGTCAGATGCTTTAAATCATATTGGAAAAAATATTTTACATCATTGACAGTCTCCACCATTATGTTTTTTCTACACCTAGAAAATGTGAACTCAAGTTTCAGTCTTGCCACAGTAAATCTGTTTTCTATTTTACTGTCTATGCTGTGACATTCACAGATCAGTAAATCCCAGTCTGGAGAAATAAGAGTCAGAGATGAGGCAGTTAGGTCAAAAAGGGATTGAACTTAATGTCACAGTTCATAGCCTGGACAAACAGCCCAAGGCACAAAGCTCTCAGTTTTTTTTTGTTTGTTTGTTTCAGTAACATGGGAAAACAACCCAAAACCTTACAGAATCAAATGTTTCTTCTCTAGGCTAACTTCTACAACAAAGGCTTCTGGTGGACAACAGCATTGGTATCTGCTTAAGCTACTCACCTATGATGAGGGACTCTGAAGCCATCCCTTGTATTCCTACAGCTTCCCTTATAAGACTTCCTAATTTCATTTAGGTTTTATAACTAGGTCTATGAATAGTTCTAAGGGTCCAGACCCTAAGAGCCGGGTCTATGATTTCTTTCTATGCTGAAGCTATGGAGTAATTGGAATATACCAGAGGTACTTTCAGTGATGGAGGAAAATCCCCAGTGAAGTATTGAGGAGGTCAAAGGAAGGGTAGTGTTGGGTGGAGAGAGGATCAATGAAGGAAACACTGCCACAGAAGTTATTTACATATGTGAAATTATCAATGTCAGTCTTGATATCTTGTGTGGGGAAGGGCAAGGAGAGGAGAGGGAGCCAGTGAATCTCACCAAGTATAGTATGTCCCTAACACTCTGAACTCCATAATGATGTGAGATTACAATGCACTAATCAATGTGTTTAAAAAAAAGAAAGAAAGAAAAGATTCACCTTTTAGTATCTTGTGCCTTTGGGGTCTTGTTGAGAATTTTTTTTTTTTTTTTTTTTTTTGCCTGTGCCTATGTGTTGCAGTGTTGGACCTCTGCCCTTTTCTTGGAGTCTCAAGGTCTTTGGTCTAATTTTCAAATCTTTGATCCATCTTGAATTGGCTCTAGAGCAGGGTTAGAAAGTGGGGTTTATTTCCATTTTTTCTGCATATAGTTAACCAGTTCTGTGTGTGTGTGTGTGTGTGTGTGTGTGTGTGTGTGTGTGTGTATTGGGGCTAGAATCCAGGGACATTATACTTCCAAGCTATACTCCCAGCCCTATTTTTTATTCTTTATTTTTTGAAACATGGTTTCACTGAGTTGCAAAGGGCCTCACTAAGTAGGCGCTAAGGCTGATTTTGAATCATGATCCTCCTGTGTCTCAGCCTCACAAATGCTGGGATTACAAGCGTGCGCCACGACGCCCACACCCGGCTTGGTTAACCAGTTTTGCCAACACTATTTGTTGAAGATGCTATTTTTTTTTCCAGTGTATGTTTTTGGCTCCTTCGTCAAAAATCAATTGGCTGTAAGTGTGAGGTTTTATTTCTGAGTATTCTATTCTGCTCCATTGGTCTATGTATCTGTTTTTGTGCCAGTACATGCTGTTTATATTATATTGGCTTTATAGCATAGTTTAAAGTCTGGTATTGTGATTCCTCCTGCATAGTTTTTGTTGCTGAGAGCTACTTTTGCTTTTCTGGGTTTTTTGTTGTTCCAAATGAATTTAAGGATTGATTTTTCTAATCTCTGTGAGAAATGACCTTGGTAGTTTAATGCATATTGCATTAAATCTGTAGCTCACTTTTGGAAATATGGGATATTTATTCTGCCTATCCGTGAACATGAAAGATCTTTCCATCTTCTAAGTTCTTCTTTTATTACTTTTTTCAATGTTTTATAATTTTATTTGTAGAGGTGTTTTACCTCCTTGGTTAAGTTTATTCCTAAGTATTTTTTGTGGGATATCCTGAGTGGAAGTGTCTTCTGGATTTCTATTTCAGTGGATTTATGGTTGGTATACATAAAAGCTTGACTCTGTATCCAGACACTTTCAAAGGCACATGAAACTGAAAGGCAAGTCAATATGTGGGATTGCATTAAACTGGAAAGCTTCTATACAGCAAAGAAAACTATCAAGAACCTCAACCAAGAGCCAACTGAATGGGAGAAGATTTTTCCCACATACTCTTTTGATAGAGGACTAATATCTAGAATATACAGAGAAATCAAGATACTCATCTTTAAGAAAACAAATAACCAAATAAAAAATGGACAAGTGAACTAAATAGACACTTCACAAAGAAGAAATTCAAATGGTCAATAAATGCATGAAAAAATGCTCAACATCATTAGCAGTAAGAGAGATGCAAATCAAAACTACCCTGAGATTTCGCCTAACTCCAATTAGAATGGCAATCATTCAAAACACAAACAACAACAAATGCTGACAAGGATGTGGAGAAGTGGGAACTCTAGTACATTGTTGGTGGGGTTGCAAATTAGTGCAACCACTTTGAAAAACAGTATGGAGGATCCTCAGAAGAATGGGAATGAACTTACCATATGATCCAGCAATATCACTCTGGGTATCTACCCAAAAGAATGGAAACCAAACTCCCAAACTAATGCATGCATATCTGTGTCCATAGCTGCACAATTCACCATTGCCAAACTATGGAATAAGCCAAGATGTCCATCAGCAGATGAATGGATTACAAGACTATGGGATATATATACAATGGAATTCTACTTAGCCATAAAGAAAAACACAATTAGATAATTTACAGGGAAATGGATGGAACTCGAGAACATTATGCTAAATAAGATTAGTCAATCACAAAAAATAAGAAATTGGATGCTCTCTCTATTATGCAGATAGAGAAAATGGGTCATAGGAAGAACTCTAGATGAAGAAGAAGATACTAGATAGATGAGCAAATAGAGTGAACTGAGAGGATGTGAGGGGGAAAGATGCATATAATGCACATTAAGAAACATAGCAGCCGGGCATGGTGGCCCACGCTTGTAATCCCAGCATTTGGGAGGCTGAGACCAGAGGATCGCAGTTCGTGGACAGCCTCAGCTACTTAATGAGGCCCTCCACAACTCAGTGAGACATATCAATGTCAATCATTAAGCCAAACATGAGAAGGAGGGAGGGGGATGGAATGGGGTGGGATTGGGTAAGGGCTAATTGGGTGATGTGTGCATGTATGCCTCCACCATTTTGTACCCCTTTAAGATGTATGATTACAATGCACCAATAAAAAATTAATAAAAAAAGAAAACTAGTCTTGTAATTATGTCAGGTAATATCTGGACATCTGAAAATAAGTAAATGAAATGTCCCTTCATCTTTAGTTTTTAGAATTGGTCCACATCCTTCTCATTCTACTTTCTCTTCTTATCCTACCTTGCCTCCAGAACTCAGCAAGCTCTCCCAAAGTGACCTGATAAAGAAAAGCCATTCATCTACACTAATGTACATTCATATCTGATGGACAATTTTTATTATGCACATTTCAGTGATTTTTCTTAGAATCCAGGCCACATGTAAAGAATTATGAGGGAGCTGGGCATGGTGGTGCATGCTTATAATACCAGTGCTTGGAAGGCTGAGAAAGGAGGATTGTACAGGTTCGAAGCCAACCTCAGCTACTTAGTGAGGCTCTTAGCAACTGAGACCCTGTTTCCAAATAAAGTATAAAATAGGTCTGGGATTGTAGCCCAGAAGTAGAAAAGCCCCTGGGTTCCACCCCCAGTACCACACACACACACACACACACACACACACACACACATAATTATGAGACCTGACTTATGTGTAAAGTTAATTCTCAATTAGCCAGGATAATAAGTTTCTTTGACGTGTTCTCTGAACATTGTCAGGCTTTATCTCAAACTCAAATGTTCTTCATAAATTTTAGCATACATTCCTGCCAAATCTTCAACACAATATATACTTTTTTCTTTTAAAAATACAGCCATGTGCCGGGCGTGGTGGTGCACGCTTGTAATCCTCATGCTTTGGCAGCGGAGACAGGAGGATCCCACAGGTTCGAAGCAGCTGTGCTGGCTTAAGAGACCCTGTTTCCAAATAAAAATATAAAAAATAGGTCTGGGAGTGTAGCCCGGAGGTAGAAGAGTTCCCAGGAACCCCAGTACCACACACACACACACACACACACACACACACACACAATACAGCCATGATATTTCTGTGCAGTATAAAACTAAAATGCTTGTTCTTATTTACTAAAATAAAACATGAAGAAATATGAGTATATGTAAAATTAAAAATGAATTATAAAAAATGACATACTTTTTTCTATTTTAATCCTTACTAGGTTTTGAACATTTTACCGTGTAATGAATATAAGCAATCAGGAAATCGGCAAATTCCTCAAGACATATAGCTTTACACACCACTTTGATAAAATTTAAAAGTACTATTCAAAGCAATAAAGTTCAAGACTGACATAATAACCTATTTAGAAATCAAAATTTTTTTATTGGGCCAGAACTTTTATGAAGTCAAAATACTATCTGAGCTAACTTAGCTTTTTCAGGAAAGTTTAAAAATTATTTTAAAAGTATTTTGGTAAAACATGTACTTTATTAAAGGGTAAATTTACAATCTATTTGGAAGTATATTAAGCTATCAAGAAAATAAATTATTCTCGCTCAGGAAGGTTTTATGCATGCTTCTTTCTAAACTTGAAAGTAAAATGTTAAAAGAAAGTATCAAAACATTAGAGATGTTCTTAAGAAATGAAGTGGACCACCACTAGTTTGGCTCTTTTTTTCCTTAAAGAACCCTGAATTCGCCTTTCGCCGCCATCTTCCAGTAATTCGGCAAAATGACAAACATTATAGACTCTTCCAGTTTTGCCATGGTAACATGTTTTATATGTTCTCTAGGCCTTTTAGAAAACATGGAGTTGTTCCTCTGGTCACATATATACAAATCTACAAGAAGGGTGATATTGTAGACATTAAGGGAATGGGTACTGTTCAAAAAGGAATGCCTCGCAATGTTACCATGGCAAAACTGGAAGAGTCTATAATGTTACCCAGCATGCTATTGGCATTGTGGTAAACAAGGAAGTCAAGGGCAAGATTCTTGCTAAGAGAATTGACGTGCGTATTGAGCATATTAAGCACTCTAAGAGTCGAGACAGCTTCCTGAAGCGGGTGAAAGAAAATGATCAGAAGAAGGAAGCCAAAGAGAAAGGCACGGGGGTTCCGCTGAAGCGCCAGCCTGCTCCACCCAGAGAAGCACACTTTGTGAGAACCAATGGAAAAGAGCCTGAGCTGCCGGGACCTATTCCCTATGAATTCATGGCATAATAGGTGTACCAACAATAAATAAAGTCCCCTGGACTATAAAAATGGTGTTAATGAGTAGAAGGGTGGTATCTTCTCCCCTAAAGAAATAGTTAAAGCAAAATTTTTAAGTGTGTCATGTCTTTACTATTTACATTTAGTATTATTATTGCTGATTAGCTTATTGTGCATCAGTTGTACTCAATAGGTTAGAAAAATGGCCAATACTATATTTATGAAATATTTATACTGGTTTGAAGATGGTCTAGATCACCAGGGGGAAAATATGTACAAAAATAAGTGGAAGGTAATCTGTTATATAAGTTCAGGAAAAATCAGTTTCTCAACTATATTGTAAATAGCTAGATTTTAAGGATCCAGAATTTGCCTGTGAAGCCTACTACTTAATAGCATTCTGTTTTTTTAACGAGTTTGTTACTAATTCTGAATTATTTTAACCATTAATGGAGCAGGGCTCAGAAAACAAATATGTAAAACATTCGTCTTTGTCTTATAATATGCTACTATAGAACTCAGTAGTTTGTACGTAATAGTTTATCTTTTATAGCTTTGGAGGCTGGGGAGCCCAGGGTCAAGACGCTAGCATGTTTGGTATCTGAGGCCTGGTTTCCACTGCTAAAGAGATGTGTTGCTGTATCCTCATCTCCCCAAAGAGGATGGGGGCAACTAGGTAGGAATAGGCTAGTTGCTTCAGCTCAATTCTAAAGGGTGCTAGTATTCACTAAGGTGTAGGGCCCAGGTCCTCTTCCAAGGCTTCTCTTAATGCCCTACCTCTTGTGAGGATTGGGTTTCAACATGAATTTTGAGAGGGAAAAACTCAGCATGGGTAGAGTTATTGGGTTTAGCTGAAATGGAAACTGGCTTCTCATTTAACTCGTCTGTGTGCATTTTACCCCATTTTAAATAAACATCTCTATCCTTGGGGAAAAAAAAAAGAACCCTGAATTCTTTTGAGGCCAAAGCATGTCCAGCTAACTATGTGACTCATGGTAGACAGCAAGAGGTAGGAAGATATAAAGTAGGCTTTTATTCCTAAACACATTAAAACTTGCTTAAATAAAGCATTTGTATTTTCCACTGCTTTCTGCCTGGAACGCAGATATGACATCTGTGTAGAGGTAAAAGATAAATCTTGTATCAAGAAGGCTATAAGACTATATTTTTATGATGATGTGGGCAGAAAAATGGGAGCCTAGGGAATTGACATCTTGAAAATGTTACAAGTCTGAACTGCTACCCTCAGACAATTTTTATATGAGAAAATGGGCAACACATACAATCAAGCCACTGTAGGTTGTGCTCTCCATTCTCCGTTGAATGCAACTGAATGCAAACTTGATTAATATTCTAGAATATTACATTATAAACAATAATGATTAATGATTTGTATTATAGCATCAGTTATAGGATGAAGGATAGGAAAAGAGAAATAATTTGACATTTTAAATGTGCATGTTCTCTTAAGGTATCTTTTAATTAGTCTCTTATAAATTATAGCTTTAGCATATTTGACAATTTCCAAACATTTCTTCAAATAATGTTTTAATGGCCAAAAGTAGACTACTCATTCAAGTGGATAGAAAACATTTTTTTTTTTTAGTTTGCTCAAATCTAAAGCAAAGTGATGGAAATTGTGAAAGTCCTTAGGCTAAGATAATCTAAACCCATAGCATAGGTAGGTAGTGAGAATTGACTTTTCACTTTGATAATCTCTTCATGTGGTAGAATAATACATATTTATGAAGTGTGTCTTCCTTATACTCTTTTACCCTATTTGTCAAATACATGTGGAAGAATTCCAAGTCTTTCAAGGGTGAAGGAACAGAAAATGAAGGAAGCCTGAGTCCTTGAATCATCACAAAGCGGGAAGTTACCTACACAGGACAACACATAGTAGAATCAGACTAGCAAAAAACGTCTACAATACTAAGAGACTAAAATTTGGGAGTTTGTTAGTAATTGTTCAAATGCTTTATAAAAGATTTAACATAAGTCATGTTATATTAATAACATAAGCTAAAAGTAAAATTCTAATTTTTCTATGGACTGGTTATAATATAGTGATAGTCTATATTTTTATATTAAATGTCAAAAATACATTTTTATGTTACATTATTTTTCTATACATTTTGAGACATTAATTTCTATAAATTCTCTTATAAAACTCAATTATTTTTGTGAGTTTGAGACATAATTACTGAAGCCAGAAAATGCATTACAAAAGCTATTATAAATCAAGTATTTTTTTTCTTTTTGCAAATGAATGCTCATAACGGAAATTTAAAGATTAAAAGCTAATTAAAAGGAAGGATGTTCTCGTAATTGATGTCCTAGGTAATCTTGCTGGTGAGCAATATTCTGTTAATATAAGTTGGGCCATCTTTCAATTAACATTTGCTTGATATTATATTAGCTAAGATTTAGTTACAATATTATGACTAGAGCTAATAATTGTTTCTTTTGCAAAAATATTTAGAACTTAATTTTAAAGCTCCTATAACTATTCTTAAAATTTTGGTTATTTTTACAGCACTAGGGATCAAAATCAGGACCTTCTGTGTTGTAAGCAAGCACTTTACCACTTATTATACCTTTAAAATGATAAATATAGCTTTGAAGTAAAATGAACACAATCTAAACATAAAATCTGAATCAGGCATGGTGGGGCATGCTTGTAAACCCAGGGTTTAGGAGGCTGACAGGAGGATTGCAGTTTAGAGGCCAGCCTCGGCTACTTAGTGAGGCACTCTGCAACTTAGTGAGACCCTGTTTCAAAATAAAAAATAAAAAATTGGGCAGGGGATGTAGCTCGGAGGTCAAATACCTCTGGGTTCCATCCCTAGACCCGCAAAAAAAAAAAAAAAAAAAAAAAGGGCTGGGGGTGTAGCTTGGAGGTAGAATGCCCCTGGGTTCAATACTCACTACTGTAGAGGTAAAAAAAAAAAAAAAAAAAAAAAAAAAAGATGTAAAAGCTGTGGTATTACTAAGCATGTCCTTGTAAGTTTTTAGTAAAACTGGAGAAATACATTTTATAATATATTCAGAACTTGGAAACATGAAAAATAGTATATGTGTATCTCTGTGGATATACTGTTGGGTCTTCTATCTTATCCCTGTTCAGAGTATGGGTGGGGGGTTGTATAGTATATCTGCCCAAATAAACTGCATTTGTATACTTTTTGTTTTTGCAAAACTATCTCTGGACTCATATGTGACATAAACAGTATTCGTGTTTGTATTATGCATTTATGTTCATATATACACACATGTTTGTGCATTTATATATTGAAAATATAAATGAGGATTCTTATTCAATATGTTATGAATAATTCTTACAGACACATTATAAAGAAGTGAAAAATACAGCTGTCAGACAACAAGTATCTTAA
Organism: Muscardinus avellanarius; assembly: GCF_963383645.1. NCBI lineage: Eukaryota > Metazoa > Chordata > Mammalia > Rodentia > Gliridae > Muscardinus > Muscardinus avellanarius. The sequence continues at coordinate 55,375,554 of NC_137790.1, forward strand.
AACATTAAATTATTTTTGCAATAATAATTAGCCCATCTTAAAGATATGATAATATATTTGGTTTGGGTATTAATTTTTTTTTATTTTTTGTGGTACTGAGAATTGAACCCAGAGGCATTCTACTTCTGAACTATACTCTCAGCTCTACTTTTATTTTTTATTTTAAAGCAGAGTCTCACTAAGTTGTGGAAGCCTGATTAAGTTTCTGAGGCTGGCTGTGAATCCATAATCCTGTCTCAGACTCTCATAGTACTGGGATTACAAGCATGAACCACCATTTTTTTTTTTTTTTAATACTGGGGATTGAACTCAGGACTTCATGAATTGGTAGGCAAAGTTCTCTACCACTGAGCCACATTCCCAGTAACAATTTTTTTTTTTTTTGGTAGTACTGGGGTTCCTGGAAGCCCTTCTACCTCCGGGCTACACTCCCAGACCTATTTTATACGTTTTATTTGGAAACAGGGTCTCTTAAGCCAGCGTGGCTGGCTTTGAACCTGCGTGACCCTCCTGTCTCTGCCTCCCAAGCGCAGGGATTACAAGCGTGCACCACCATGCCTGGCCCCAGTAGCAATTAAAAAAAAAAAAAAATCTCATTGCCTTGTTGTGTTGATAGAATCAGTGGTCAAAAGTATATACAAACAGGTTTGCAAGCTGTCCTGTTGCTATGGAAACTACATTCTACATTCAATAAATTAAGAAAAATGTAAGTAAGAAAAATATAATCTTTGTAGATTATTAGTGCAACAGAATCTTATTAAATAAAATTTTAGAAAATATGACAAATTATGAAAATGTGTTACTCATAATTTTTTCACTAATCATACTGTTGATATTTTCATATGTTTCTCTTCTATTTCAGCCCATGTATGTATGTATGTATGTATATGCATATTCAAATAGTACAAACATACATAGACACATATATTATGTTACTTGAATCATTTGTACATTTTTGCATCACCATTTTCTAGCTAACATTATATTTTTTTTCTTTGAAGCCATAATTCGAAGTGAAACAAGCACACAAATACACACATGGCACATAGGATTATACATTCTATAAATATCATTTTGCCATCTTGCATGTTAATGCCTGTGAAACAATCTGTGATAAACTATATTTATATTCCTTCTCCAACTGTTCGTTACAATACATTTTCTCTTAGAAGTTACCCTGTTTTCTGATTCAGACTCTGTTTCACTCCATTACCACTTGCCAAATATAGCCACGTTTACTTAAGGTTTACTCATGGCTATGTGTCAGACCAACTTCTAATACAAACATACTTTTGGAGAAATTATCTGTGGTGATTATGCCATGTCTAGGTTGCTCTTTGCTTATTCAGTTATCCTTCTTTGTGATGGTTCTTTCTCCTTAAGCTCCAATGTTCATCCATTTACTCAATTGGAAAATATTTATGGAGCAATTTACATGCCAGCCAATATGCTAGACACTGTACTATGAAGGTAAATAAGACACAATTTTTGAAAGTCAATTACAATATTATGTGATGAGTATCATAAATCAAAGGTATTATGACTGAAAGAATAGCGATAGTTGCTTTACTTAAGGCATAAAGAATAGGTTTCTTGTAAGCAGAGCTTCTCTACTAGTCAGTTTTGTGTTACTACAATGAAATATCTGGAATGGCTGCCTTATAAAGAGAAAAGGTTTACTTAGCTCACAGTTTTAAAGGTTTAAGGACATGTCAGCTGCACCATCTTGGTTCTAGAAAATGATCTCTTTCTCAGCTGCATCACATTGTAGCAGAGGCTAACATGCCTTAACTGGAAATCAGACAAAGAGACTGGGGTACCACAGTCCTCTCCAAGGGCATACCAGGAATGATTTACAGCCCTCCCACTAGTCCTTACCAATCAAAAGTTTCATCACCTTTCTGCAATACTGCCACTCTGCAGACTAAGTCTTCAATCACAACGGACTTTTGGGGAATACCCAACGACACCCAAACCACAGCAACTTCATTGATTATAATACTGTTAGCCCAGGATATGACTACATGCTAAAAAGGGAAAATTTACTTGTTATAAAGAAAACCTTCAAATATAATTTTGGTAACTCAGGTATATTTAAGAATGTATCATTTTACAACCAGGACAATGCAAGCTGTTAAGCAAGGTTAGCTCTAGCCAAAAACTAGTCTTTAAAGTATGGTAGAGCCGGGCGTGGTGGCGCACGCTTGTAATCCCCGCGCTTGGGAGGCAGAGACAGGAGGATCGCGCTGGTTCGGAGCCAGCCGCGCGCGCTGACTTAGGAGACCCTGTTTCCAAATAAAAATGTAAAAATAGGTCTGGGAGTGTAGCCCGGAGGTAGAAGGGCTTCCAGGAACCCCAGTACCACCAAAAAAAAAAAAAAAAAGTATGGTAGAAACTGGGCAAACTCATTAAGCTACAAATATGCCTCAGCAAACGGTGCCATGTGCAGATGGACTAATTCATAATGCTTAATGGGCAGAAAGCTCCCATAACTTATGGAAGAAGTTTAGTCAGGCAGGCCAATCCAACAGAGAATTCTGGATGAAGTGCAGGACATCAGGAGAACATCCTGTGTATAGTAAAAAGTACTGGAAATAGGACCTGGACTTGGACAAGGATGACATCCTTGGCTTGGAATTCAGAAAATCCCACTGCAAGATAGAGAGGCACAGGAGTTCAGTAGAATTAGTATCAATACAAATCTAATGTTTGGGAAACCAGGCTGCATCCTGGGTCTGGGTCAAGACAGAATACAAGGAAGGCTGTATTAATGAGGAAAAGACACCTTTCAGACAGCATACTGAACTGGTGATTGGGTTAGGGATATTCTCTTCCTAATTAGAACATAATTGCAGATACACTAAATTATTTCCCCCATCTATAACCTTCCAAAATAATGACCACACTATCAATTTCTAGTAATATTTCCAATAAAATGCTATAAAATGGTGAACTTTCTAAGTAAAAATGAAACATTAAGTAGAAAGCGATGTCTAAGAAGCACAAATCACTGCAGATGCCCAGTTTCAGTGAAGTGGAGGAGTAGGCTATGTCTTACTCCAGGCTGTCTTGGAGGAGCCCAGATCTTTGCAAGGCTGTTTTTGGATCACCTGAGAAGTGGATGGGGAGGGCAGGATCCCACACTTTGCTATCCTCACTGGTTTATGAGCTCCGGTCTTTGGTGTTGACTTGGTGGACTCATGATATACAAGCTTAGGAACTGAGTAAACTTCTGAGATCAATTCTATCCCTAAGTTCCATTATGGTAAATAATTTCTGCTGATGGTCTACAAATAAGAATCCGGGGAGGACATAAGAAATTCTCACAGACAATTTATCTCAGGAATTTACTTCCTGACTCAAGAATCCCAGACTATTAAGCACAGACAGAAGCCTAGGGATGATATCTATGACTCGTTTGCGTGGTCAGATGCAGGAACTTCCTCTGAGAATTTTTTTTCTGACCCTGCAATCCTCTTAAAGTCCTACTTTCATTATTAAATTTATAAATATAAATTGTTGAATCAATATATTGTTAATATCTGGGCGTGGTGGTACATACTTGTAATCCTAGTACCTGGGAAGCTGAGAAGGAGGATCACAAGTTTGTGGCCAGTCTCATCTACTTAGTAAAGCACTCTACAACTTAGTGAGACCCTGTTTCAAAATAAAGAATAAAAAATAGATCTGGGGGTATAGCTCAGATGTATAATGCCCCTGGGTTCAATCCCCAATTCCGCAAAAAAGAAAAAATAGTTAACATAAAATTGTATATATATATATATATATATATATATATATATATATATATATATATATAGTACTGGGGTTCCTGGAAACCCTTCTACGTCATAGCTACACTCCCAGACCTATTTTATACATTTTATTTGAAAACAGGGTCTCTTAAACCAGCGTGGCTGGCTTCGAACCTGTGCGATCCTCCTGTCTCCGCCTCCCAAGCGTGGGGATTACAGGTATGTGCCACCACGCCTGGCACATAAAATATTTTGAGAGGCACAGATTCAGTGCAAAGAGGGAGGAAATAGCCATCTGATGTAGTACTGGCATTTTCCATTTAGCATGTCAAAAATCTAAGTGTTTGTAATCTCAAAATGAGAACTTCCTGAGGTAGTAGCTGGAACTCTTTCATTTGGAGAAAAATGCTTCCTTTACATATGAGGTACTTCAAAGAAGTTACCTGGAACTCTGCCTGACCTGTCAGCAAGTGGAGATTTCTACTCTTGAGTTTTCAAAGGTCAGTATAGTTTCTAACCAAGCCTGGAGTAATATTTAGAAAAAAAGTTATGGTTCAATCATACAATGCTCCTATTATGGAAAAGAAAATAAAATTATTTATTGAAGAAATAATAAGTGTAAACAAAATTGAACTGTAATATTAGGATTATGATGTGCTCATATTTGTGTTGAAGAAGAGATACATAGATAGTTAGATGCATTACCCAGCCTTCTATTACTATGACAGAAGACCTGACATAATCCACTTATGAAGAAAGAAAGGTTTTTTTTGCCTCTCAGTTTCAGAGGTTTCAGTCCTTGTTTCTTAGCCCCATTGTTTCAGGCCTGTGGTGGAACCATACATTATGGTGGGAGAACATGGCAGAGGAGGTCTGTTCACCTCATGGTGGCAAAAAGAGAGAGAGAAAGAGGGGCCAGGGTCCCAATGTCACCTTCAAGGGCACATGCTCAGAGGCCTTAATTCTTTTCACCAGCCCCCATTGATTAAAGTTTCTATCACCTCCCAGCAGTGACAGGAGCTGACGACCAAGCCATTAGCATGTGGGTCTTGGGGATCTAAACCATAGTAATACATGACATATGCATGTATCACCAAAAAATTTCTAGAGTAGGCTAGGGAGGGAGATCGGGGAGTCTGGGGAAGATAGGCGCTGTGTGGCAGGGGTGGAAGCAGAGAGTTCTTACTCAATTACTTTTCTTCACTTTGATATTTTACTATGCCATATAATATAGAATTATCTTCACAAAATCCTAGTTATATAAACATATCATGCCTTCTGCATTTTGAAATAATATATATTTTAATCCAAAATTTATTCCTTTAGCAAATGATTGTTGAAGAATTGAATCGATTATTTTACACTGGATCTAAATATTAAGACTCAGTATTTGCCCATTTCTGACATACAATGAATTTACAGAATTTGGGTCTATAAGAGACTATAATACTGTCCTAGAGAGCAAGAGAGGATATTTTGTATATTATTTCAGGGCACATGTTTCTCCAGTGTGTGTGTGTGTGTGTGTGTGTGTGTGTGTGTGTGTGTGTGTGTCCAGTGGTAAACCCAGGGCCTCACATATACTAAGCAAGCACTCATTGAGAAACATTCCCAGCCCTTTCTCTAGTTTTAAAAGTTGTACATGAGCCAGGTATGGTGGTACACGCTTGTAATCCCAGCATTTGGGAGGCTGAGACAGGAGAATCATGGTCCGAGTACAGCCTCAACTACGTAGGCCCTCTGCAACTCAGTGAGACCCTGTTTCAAAATAAAGAATAAAAAATAGGGCTGGGCGTGTAGCTCGGAAGTAGAATGTCTCTGGGTTCTATCCCTAGTACTGCAAAAAAAAAAAGTTGTACATGATGTGTATTTACAAACATATCAAAGTCAATTACTAAGCCAAACATGAGAAAAAGAGGGGAAAAAAGTAGGGAGGGAACTGGGGAAGGGCTAAATGAGTGATGTGTGCATATGTGCCTCTACCATCTTGTACCCCATTAAGATGTATGACCACAATGCACCAATAAAAAGTTAAAATATAAAAAATGTTATTTAGGAACTATAGACATGCTCTATTTTCCATTTTTAGATTGCTGGACATTTAGATAAACTTCAATTCATACCTATTCTGTGCTGTAAAAACATAGACCTTCTGGTAAAATCATCCACTGCCCAATTTGAAAACAAATAAAAAAAACCGTAAAAGGATAACCTTATTACTTTGGGAAATATGATATTTACTGGATGTGAATAGCTTCTCTACAACAAGTGATCACTTTGACTACATGAATCTAGAAAAATGTATAGCACATTAAGTTGCTTATTTTTAATCCTCTGGAGAAAAATAGCATATTTTAAGACCCCAACTTCTAGTCATGCAGATAATTGCAGTTTAATATTCTGATTAATTCTCAGACAATTCTTGTTGATGTCCTGCAAAAGAAGACTATTCATAAAATCTTAAGAGATTAGCCATTTTCTGTATTTATATGTTTAAGTATATATCTTTCTCCTATTATTTAAAGTTTTCACACTTCAGACTCTGCAAAAAGATTAATATTAAATAATGAAATTTTATCTCATTGTGGAATATATGTTGAAGCATTAAGAAACAATGTTTCATTGAAAACATGACCTCAGCCATGACAGAATACAAATATGTTCTGGTCCTGAGTAAGCCAATGAGAAGAAAGTAGGGGTCTGACTGAAGTAGCCTGTCTTTAAATTATAATTTTTCCCTTTATTTCCAGCCTCCTGCCTTTTTAAATCTTTTTTTTTTTTGGTTGCTTAAGAATTTTCATTTTTATCAGTCTGTTGTCTACGCCAAGTTGCTTCAATGTAAGCTAAAAGAAATGCATTTTAATAAGAATATAGAAAACCACATAGCCAATGGACATTATCACCTCAAGAACAAAACAAAACAAAACAAAAAACAATTATTAGCACATCAAATACACTTTATGCAGCAGTACCACTTGTAAGGTAATTTTGTCAGATTTTGGAAAATGAGATCCACTCCTAGGAAACTTTTTAATTAGCTTTAAAAACATTCTAAAAGAACCATGATCTGATTGTCCAATACAGGCTTCAAACTAAAAGTGTCAAAAGTAAATTCAGTCTCATTACCACATCAAACTACTTTTCTGAAACATTTCTAATCTCAGCAAAAGACTCTTTCCTATTTTCAATTACTATATTTCCTAAACACATCCTGTCAAATTGATCACTAAGCACCTCTTAAGTCCATACCATTCATATTTCCTATTAGCCTGGTCTTAAATTTCCACTAATTTGTGTATTTCCATGCATGGTAATAATAGTAATGATAATAATAATGATAATTATTCTTATGATATGCTTAGTATTTACTCTCCATGTCTTCATTCTTTCTGCTAAAAATCTATTCCTCCCAGATTTTTCAAAGACACAAACATGATCCTGCTATTTCTTCTTAATAATTTCTTGATGACACTTGCCTACTTTTCTATGGGTAAAATTTTGTCTTTTTTTCCTACACATTTTATGAGTTCTCACACAAGTACATTCATGACATATGCTTTCCTAAAAGAGACAATTTCTCTCTTTCATAGATTTCACAGTGCAGTTGGGCAAACAAGAATCCTGGGAAAGACTCTTTGCAAAATTTCCAAAGAATGGGTATGACAGTAAATAATTTAAAGTGTACCTGGGGGAAAAATTGGACTCTCTAAACACAAAAGGTATAACTAAATAATCATAAGAAAACAACTAGTTCTCATAACAACAACAGGCACTAAGGAAAAGGCTACAAAAAAATAAATTATGGCAGCCAGATGTGGTGGGACACATCTATAATCCCAGTGCTTGGGAGGCTGAGATAGGAGGATCACAGGTTGGAGGACAGCTTTAGCAACTTACTGAGATCTTCAGAAAATTAATGAGATCCTGTTTCAAAATTAAAAATAAAACGGGGCTAGGGTGTAGCTCGGAGGTAGAATGACCCTGGGTTTAATCTCTGAGAGAAAGAGAGAAAAGAAAAAAAGAAAAAAGAAAGGAAGAAAGAAAGAAAGAAAGAAAGAAAGGGCTTAGAATATACCTCCCTTTTTAATAAAAATATGAGAAAAACATTAAAGAATAGTGGGGTACCATTTTGTTATCATGTTGATCTTGAAGGGGAAAGAGGGCTCAATGAGTCATTTGTATTTAATTATCAAGTGTTGTCGTTCCATTGGGAAGGAACCGTCACGGTAGTCATTGAGGCAGATGAAGCAAGCCATATTGCTCACAGGCCTTAAATTCTGTGTAATTCACACTCATTGCCTGAAGCTTTCTGAAATATAGCTTTCCCAAACTTTCTGCATTCGGTGATCTTCTGACTGCACTGTTTTCCTTCTCTCTGTCTGCCAGTTTAATTTCTATGCATCTTTCAAGTGTTTTTTAAGTTATCACCATCTCTATGAAGCTCTTTCTACCATTCTTCACTATTATAACCCTTTCTACAGTGTATGAAGGCTGTTTACCCACTTGCTTATGTCAAGTGTCTGGCTTTCTTGAACTGCACTATTGTATCCTTAGTATCTGTCACAAAGAAGTTGATATTTGTCGAATAAAATTTTATAAACAAATCTACCATCTTGAAAGAAAAAAGCAAATAGCAGTGCTATTAGGTAAGCTGTAGACTGCATAAGTACTAATTTAAAAAAGTTAACATTCAGTCCCATGTGGTGGCTCACACTGTAATATCAGTACTTGAGAGGCTGAGAGAGGAGGATTGCAGGTTCAAAGCTAGCCACAGCAACTTAGTGAAACCCTATTTCAAAATAAAAAATAAATAGATTGGGGGTATAGCTCAGAGGCATAGAGGCCTGGGGTTCAATCCCCAGTAACACACACACACACACACACACACACACACACACACACTCAGTTTATGGTATAGATTCAGCTTAAAAAGCTGTCAGGCTCATTACCATTGCAAGAGAAACCATCCTTCCCCACTTCCCATGTTCTACTTTGTTCACAAAACAGGAATGTCAGCTCTCATGACAATTTTACAAAGAAACCAATCACCTTTCTCTGACCTCTCCCTTGTCCTTTTCTTGGAGTGAATGTCCTTGCTTGGTGTGATGGTGGGAGTCAAACTTACACTGATCTACTTTATTTTTTTCTTTTTGTGTAATGGTCAACATCAGTATGCTCACAGTTGTCCAGCAGATGTGGCCTTTCTTCCTGACCCTCTGTGTGTGGCTGAATGTTGAGGGAGTTAGTGGGATATGTGTTTGCTTTGCAGACTCAGCTCTCTCTTGGTGCAGCTCTCGATGCCTAGACATGGGAAGGAACCCATTTTGGTATCAGGGGCTAGAGAGTTTACTAATATAGCTTTATCAGATGTAAATCAGCAATGCATATTTATTTATTTATTTATTTATTTATTTATTTATTTATTTATTTATATTTTGGTGGTACTGGGGTTCCTGGAAGCCCTTCTACCTCCAAGCTACACTCCCACACCTATTTTATACTTTTTATTGATTTGGAAACAGGGTCTCTTAAGCCAGTGCGGCTGACTATGAACCCGCGACATCCTCCTGTCTCCTCCTCCCAAGCATGGGGAATACAAGCGTGCGCCACCACGCCCGGCGCATTTTTACTTCTATCTAGCTCATCTGTTGGTCATTTGGTATAGAATTTGTCCATGGTGAATAAAAATAGCACAGTCAAACTCAAACACCACTTATCAAGCCTCATAAATGGGTTACGTGGTAAAGCACTATTCGGGTTAGTCAGATGCCAGGGTGACGAAATGTTGGAACTAGAGAGTAGCTAGGGTTACTTTGGCGAACTGATGGGTGATATTACATGAAAATAGGATAATTATATGCTACCTTCAAGAACTCTATTAAAAGAACAGAAATCAGAGCTGGCACAGTTTAGACACGGCTCTTTTCCCTCATCACCAGGCCACTGGAAACCCTTAGACATTCCAGCAAAGTTACTTCTGTGGTTGATATTGCAATCAACAGCTGACGCTGCTAATACAATGGTGTAGTTGGCTTCTGAACTTTATTGCTAAAACTGGATTTGACTAAGCTTTTCTTCCCTTGACCTACTTTTGGCTAGTATCTTCCCCTTCCTCCACATACCAGCTAACTCCAAATGACCAGGAGAGTGGAAAAAGACAGGATACTATTTCCCATTCTGAACATAACCTTCACTTCACTTTTTTGATTTAGGACAAAGATAAGAATTTAAATCCATGATAGGGCAATTTATTTTCCCCTTCCATTCTAAAGAAGGGTGATGGCAGAAATTAGTGAGTTAAAATTTCTTCACCACATGGTTAAAATTCTTCCACCTCAAGAATCCAGAATGCATGACTCATATTTGGGAAAGTGCACTGTAGAAAAAGAATATAGTCAAGGAAAAGAAGGGCTAAAGTTTCCTAAAAAAAAAAAAAGAGTCAAGATCAGCCAAGAAAACTTCTGGAAAAAAAAGTACAAAAAGAAATTGCTATTAATTTCATGATGAGGGGTTGGGGATAAAGTTACATTTAGGGAGTGTCAGGAGAGGTGTTGATGACTATCTTGTGACAAACTCAGTTCTCGCTGTGCCATCCCTCTGGACATTGAGAATATAGTATTTACCATAAAGATTTAGTTTTTGTTTAGTTATCCTCTCAACTTGCATAGCCACGTGCATGAATAAAAGCATGTATAGCTGTATCTAATGGGGGTGGTCTTGGGAGGCTAAGGGAATAAGGTAGGAAGAGCAGACACTTACCCCAGAGAGAGAGAGAGAGAGAGAGAGAGAGAGAGAGAGAGAGAGAAAGAAAGGAAGAGAGAAAGCCTCCCAAGCAAGCTGTGACCACCAGCTCAGGAAGAGTGTGACCTCAGCGTTTTCTATTTCGACTCTACAGGTTTATTTTCATTTTTTTCTTCCTTCCTTCCTTCCTTCCTTCCTTCCTTCCTTCCTTCCTTCCTTCCTTCCTTTCTTGTTTTTTTTTTTTTTTTTTTGTGGTACTGGGTTTCCTGGAAACCCTTCTACCTTGGGGCTACACTCCCAGACCTACTTTATACTTTTTATACTTTTCTTTAAAATTTGGAAACAGGATCTCTTAAGCTAGCGCTGCTGGCTTCAAATCTGCTCGATCCTCCTGTCTCTGCCTCCCAAGAGCTGGGATAACAAGCGTGAGCCACCACGCCAGGCTACACAGGTTTGTTTTTTTTTTTTTTCTTTTTTCTGAAGGATGGGGAACAATGTGTATTCTGTGCTACATGGATAAAAATATATGCAAGCCTGAAAATCTAGTGATCAGTTTTAGAAAAATGTGCTGGGATTAATTGTCATTTGGAATACTGACCTAGATGAAGACAAAAATCTTCTTTTATCTAAAACACAAACAAAACACAAAACACATTCTTCCTTCACAATTGAGAGAAAGCCAGCCAGCCAGGCGTGGTGGGGCGCATCTATAATCCCAGTATTTAGGAGGTTGAGACAGGAGGATCAGAGATTTAAAACCAATTTCCCAATTAAAAAAAAAAGAGCTGTAGCTCAAAGGTAGAATGCCCCCGGAATCAATCCCCAGACGTACGCGCACACACACGCACACATACACACACTACTGTTCTACAGTGTGTGTGTGTGTGTGTGTGTGTGTTTTGTGTGTGTGTGTTTTGTGTGTGTGTTTGTGTGTGTGTGTGTGTGTGAGAGAGAGAGAGAGAGAGAGAGCAGAACGTAAAGTTCTTGCCTACAGTCTGTGTCCCATACATAACATCCTGTGCCCCTTCTCAAATAGCCCCGTTAAGTGTGATGAAAACTTCTCCATGCCCTCAATCAACAATCACAGTCCAATAACTATCAGTTTCCTAGTCAAGTGTGCCTGATGAGCTCCATGACCTGGATTTCTCCTGCTATGTCTCAGTTTTTCTTTGCCTAGTTACTTTTATGACCTCTTTAATAAGTCATAAAATTATATACTAAATTAAAAAGACTATAACTTGTAATACTAGATGATGAGGGTAATGTCATCAGTAAGGAATCTTAAGTAGACGATTACAATTTTAATTTCATAGATCCCCATAAGTTCTGCTTGGGGGGAGGCAGTTTGAACTTGACACAAAGAAATTAGCCATTTAACAATTTATCTCTTTAGCAACTCCATCTCCTTGTACTTCAAAAGAACTCCTGCCTCAGAGGTGAACACATGTTCAAAGCACATGTACAAACTTAATGGCCATTCCAGTAATGTTGTGAATAATTGCCTGACCTGCCCAAATATATATTTTTAGATAGTTCTATAAATGGCTCTTTCCCACGGGATGCATAGTTCTATTCCTTTTTTGTGAATAAATATTCCCTACTCTTGTATACTTCGTTTACAGGAAGAGGAAGAAACACTGGGATTACTAAATGGAGCATGACTCTTTTTCCAGACGGCAAGTCCAACCATGAGAACTAGAATATCACTTGGCAAATGAATCCCCTTTCAGTCCGCAGAGACCATGACACCTCAGGAAAGAGCGTACCTCCACACACTTCCTGGAGCCTTATAAGGGCAGGAGAATTTCTGAGAAACACTTTATTTTCCTTTGTCCAATTTGAAGGCATCACATTCTTTTTCAGAGGGGTTTCAATTCTACTTTGCTCGAAGAAGTTACAATTTTGGTTATTTTGGTAGACTTTGGATCCCAAATCTGTCAATTTAAAAACTGCTAAAATTAGTTCATTGTAATTTGTTCCAACTTAAATAATTATTATGAGGGAGTGGCTCCTGTGTGCATGTTTCCTTAAAATCACCATCTTTTAAATATTCTTTTACCCTAAATATATTAAGACCAATTGAAGACATGTTTTTTTTTTAACTTAAACAGTAAAATTGTGGGAAAAAAGTACAAATTTTAAAGCATAACCCATATTCAGAGTAAACATTTCGAGTAAATGTTAAATTCAATTCTCAAGTAAACTATTATTTGCTTACATTCTTTTAGAAACACACCAGGAGAACAAGTCCATTATAATTTGATTTGACTGTACCCTTAAGATCCTTCCAGTTACTCTGCCTGCCTTATTCTTTCATAATGAGAGTCAAATTCTCACTGACAACTCTTGCGAGCAGAAAAGTCACTAAGGAGCAGAAATGGAAAATAGGCAACAAAAGATATTAGTACTGTATTTGGAAGGCTAAATATAACAAGCAAATTAGGGGTTGATAAAAATTTAGAAGTTTTTTTTTGTTTGTTTTTTGTTTTTTGTTTGTTGTTTTTTGTTTTTTTGGTGGTACTGGGGTTCCTGGAAGCCCTTATGCCTCCGGGCTACACTCCCAGACCTATTTTTATATTTTTATTTGGAAATAGGGTCTTTTAAGCCAGACCGGCTGGCTCTGAACCAGCGCGATCCTCCTGTCTCCGTCTCCCAAGCGCGGGGATTACAAGCGTGCGCCACCACGTCCGGCTAAAATGTAGAAGTTTTTAATGGCTAAAATATTATGTACTTAAATGGTAGGAAGTAGAGTGAAGCTCAAGGAGATGTTGAATTTTTATCATATAACATTAAAGCCTTTGCAAACAGTAACATACAAAAGGCACTATCCCAGTTTCTCCTGAGAGATCTTCTTAATGCCATTGAAAGTTTTAGTTGCCAAAATGCCCTGGTACCTTAAAAATCTCCAATCCTAGAATAAGGATCCAAGACTTTTAAATGTTAGGTAGTTAGAGTTAGAAAAATAATCTTTTGTATAAGAATGCTTCTTATCTCAAACTTACTTTTTAGTTTGCCAAGTAACAGAAAGTATTATTATTAAGTGCATAGAAATGATTGCATCCTGACAGATATAATTAGGTTTTCTACTTGAGGTTTTGATGAAATTTAATTCACTCTCCTTACTTGGTTTTGTTATGCTATTATATTGGATTTGTTAATGAATTTACAGATGATTTCCCATTTTTAAAGCAAAAAATAAAATGGTATTTAAGTTTCTTTTTGGATCTACATATGAGCAAAAAAGGCAATTTGTATTTCTTTATACAGCATGGTATTTTAATTTTTAAATATATCATGAGTTCATTGATAGTGAGAAGCTTTGATGAGGCTGCTGTTAGAAACTGTCTTATGTTGTATGAAAAGGGAACTGAAAGTTTTTGTGGACTCACTTCAGCTACCAAACATAAGTAACAATTTTGCATTTCTCAATTTGACATCCCTCAAAGTACATAATTCATCATTACATTTAGTTCCTATTCCTCTCAATAACTTTTTGCCTCACAGAGTGCCTTGCTTAGCTAATGGGCCTTTGTTTACAGGATGAGACATACTGAAATGAAGTTTTCAGTTTCTTCTCATATTAGCTCTGCCGTGGAGTATTGTTTTATTGTACTTTTAATATGTGAAGTCCTTGAAGAGATTATTCTTCATAAGTTGTTTTGATATATTATGTTCATTGTTTCCCCTTATTCTCTCTGAAATAGTCCATATTCCATCAAACCACTAGGAAGGAAGAAATAATGTTTAAAAAGTAAGACTTAAGCTGGGCGTGGTGGTGCACGCTTGTAATCCCTGCGCTTGGGAGGCGGAGACAGGAGGATCACGCTGGTTCGAAGCCAGCCATGCTGGCTTAAGAGACCCTGTTTCCAAATAAAAATATAAAAATAGGTCTGGGAGTGTAGCCCGGGGGTAGAAGGGCTTCCAGGAACCCCAGTACCACCAAAATAAATAAATAAATAAGACTTAGAAATTTTATCTTAGGTAAAAATCAAGGTACAGAAAGATGAGACAACGGGTTAATAATAAACACAGATTATTTATTTATTTTTATCCGATATTATTTCATTTAAAAGTTGATGTTTTATTGCTCAACAAGGAGCATCCCTGGAAGAAAGATATAAAGGCTCAACATTAGTTTATTAAAGTTAATCTTGGTGCTCCCTCAAAAATATACCTGGGGTTAGAGAAAGATATACAGGGGAGTTTTTAGGTTAAACTCGGAGCATCAAAATTGTTTTGGATAAAATAAGTTTACTCATTCATCCACTTTTTTCTAAATATTTGTTAAGGTAGGTTAATAATGGCAAGCTCTGGTCCTTGCTTTTGAAAATGGCCTGGTTAAGTGAGGAGAAGGCATATCAAATTAAAAAAGAGTGAGGGAGGAAGTGTGGTGATTAGTTTAAAATATGTGAAGTTGTTCTTAGTTACCAAGGAAAAGAAAAATAGCTTGGGTTTGCATCTGGAGCCTGGAATTTGTGGTGGGTCATACCTGAAGGCTTTCATAAAAAACAGTGCCTCTAAAAGAATGATCTCCTACTGAAAAGAAGGTTGTGGAAATTGATTCAATAACATAAGAAAGATAAGGATCTGCAATAATCATTGATAGGAATGGAAGAGGGAGATGACCAAGGCAAATAAAATTACTATGGAGAGATTAGCTGAGATTTCATGCTATCCTAAAACTGATTGTGGTAGTTTTCTGGATAAGTTCTTGGTGCTGAGGGTATGCAAATATAGAAAACATTCTAGCATCATGGTGAGGTTGGATTCTTTGAATGCGGGTAACAGAGTAGGAAGTATGCATGGAAATTGAGGTTAATCTGAAATCATTTAAATTATCAAATACAGGGTTGGAGAGAAGAATGAGACTGTGGAGGTGGCCTGATTGCTTTAGATAAAATAGGTGGATGGGGACTGGGAAAATAAAAATTCCTAAGGAAATAAAGAATGGAAATAAATAAGCAAGGATGAGACATAGGAAGTTCCAATAAGGGATTAGAACTGAAGGAAAGTAATTGAGTAGAATATGATCATCTCAAATATAATTTAACCAAGACCATAATGTTGTGTAGTATTTATTGAAATCTTTATGTCTCTAAGGTGCTTTTTTCCCTCATTAGTTACTTCCCAACTTCATTCTAATTTTTAAAAAAAGGTGTTATTTAACAAACAAGAAAATCCAGATAGTGTGTGTTTTTAAGATTTATCAGAGATCCCAAGGGTTGTGAAAATGGAAAAATCAAAATAATGGCGTTTGTTGGAAAATTAAATTAAATGAGTCACTGAAAAACTTGAATAGTTTTACAATATTTTGTTTAAGAGACATAGTTTGTTTCATAAAACATCACTGTAGAATCACTTTTCTAATTAAACTAAAAAAGTTTGAAATAGCAGCACAAATAAAGCTGCCCATGTTCTCCTTGGTGAGGGCCTTCAGAAGTACCAACAGAAGCTCAGTCTATCAGGGGAAAAGCAAATGATACCTCTAAAGAAATCTATTGAAACATAACAAAATAGAGTGTTGAGGTAAGTTGCACGATTACTTTTATATCATAGATGAAAATATCTTGAAATCCTCTCTCTTCTCTCTGAACATTGTACACATCCTCCAAGGTCTCTCTCTCTCTCTCTCTCTCTCTCTCCAAATTTTAAAACAAATATATAAATAAACCCTCTCTCCAAATCCAAACAATAGCCATTATAGGCTATTGCCTTTCTCTTCCTCCCTCACTCATCTTCCATTCTGTTCTCTGTGGACAACTTCAGCCTTTCCCTTCATTAAAATTTATGTTACTGGATTTCAGAGAATTAGAAGGGAAAAGTAAGTAGGCTAAAATTATTGTAAACTAAAATTCCTTCTTTTTGATGGTTGAAAGGCTGCTAAGAGCTGGGCGTGGTGGTGCACACTTGTAATCCCCACACTTGGGAGGCGGAAACAGGACGATTGCACAGGTTCGAAGCCACTGTCGCTGGTTTAAGAGACCCTGTTTCCAAATAAAAATATGAAAAATAGGAGTCTGGGAGTGAAACCTGGAGGTAGAAGGGTTTCCGGGAACCCCAGTACAAAAAAAAAAAGGCTGCTAAGATATTACTAGGGACCATACCACGATATCTTATACTGTTTTTCTGTTTGCATATGAATCTAGGGACTAATGTAATAAAGGAGAACTAAAATGTTTTGAAGATGCCGGCCATTGGCCCCGGCACCAGCCTAATTCCTCGGCAGGCCCCGATCCCAGCCTCGGAGGCACCAGTAGCAGCCTTGCCTCACGGCAGGCTCCGATGCCGGCCTCTAAGGCCCTAGCACCGGCCTTGCCTCACGGTGAGCTCTGATCCTGGCCTTGCTGGCCCCAGCACCGGCCTTGCCTCACGGTGAGCTCCGATCCGGCCTTGCTGGCCCCAGCACCGGCCTAACCCCTCGGCAGGCTCTGGGGCCAATGGCCGGCATCAGAGCCTGCTGTGACGCAAGGCCGCTACTGGGGCCTCCGAGGCCAGGATCGGAGCCAGCTGAGGGGTTAGGCTGGTGTCGGGGCCAGCAAGACCAGAATCGGGGCCTCCCATGAGGCAAGGCTGCTGCTTGAGCCAGCAAGGTCTGGATCAATCCACCGGGTAGCCAGGCCACTACTGGGGCTGTCAAGAGTGGGAATGGTACTTGCAACGTGGCATGCACAGAGAAATATCACAGAAAATAAAAATCAGATGCTTCCCCTAATCAGCAATAACTAGGAGGAAAGGGGCAACAGGAAGAGGTCGAGCTATAGAAAGGGCCCTATAGTGAAGCAACTAAGGTGACCAATCAGAGGGTATGGAATAGGGGAGGATGGAGCCTCTTTAAAATGCAGGAGGTACATAAACAAATGTATCAAAGTTAATCACCAAACAAGCATGGGATCATGGAAGGGGGAGGGAATGGGTTGGCGGCTGGATGAGGGCTAATTGGATGATGTGTGCTTGTATATCCTCTCAAGTCTTGTATTCCAATGTGATATATGACTACAATGCACCAATTAAAAAAATAAAAAATAAAATGTTTTGAAGAAAGTAAGTAAGAATCTTCGTTTTGGAGAAAATCAGGAAATTTCAGTCCCTATTCTCAGTCTTGTCATTCTCTCTCACATTATGAGATCATAGAAAGGTGAACACTTGGGCTGGAGTTAACAGATTGGATTTAAATCTTGACTTTTCCACTTATGCGCTTTGAGCCCCCAAGAAAATTAGTTAGCTTCTGTATTCTATAATTTTAAGCTGTATTTTCTTATCTGTGACAAGGAGTGATGATAAGAGCAATTAAACTCAGTAATTATGAGGATTAAGGGAGATAATATTCACAATTTGCAGTAAATCCTCAATAAACTTTTTCATTATTAATTTGACCACTAATATGGAGAAAAGAGAAAAATGAGGTCACAGTGAAGAAAGTTTAAGCATATATCAATTTGTTTTGGAAAGAGTCTACAAAATAGATACTTAGCAGAATTTTTGCCTTTGGGTACATTGAAGTACCCAAAGCTAACACATCATGAAACTTTCACAATTTTTGAAAATAGACTCTTTGGAAGTGACTTTTTAATATGTAATATGTAATTTGTAATATGTAATTACATACTTGAATTCAGGGTGAATTAGAGAGAGGATTTCCAATGAAAAGGTGGCTTTTAAGAATTGTGTATAGTATGAGTATTATAAGTGATATTAAAAAATAAATATATTATTCAGAAAAATGTTAACAGGAAATGTAAAGAGTACATTAGAAGCCTTCTTTGGCCAGGCGTGGTGGCGCATGCTTGTAATCCCCGCACTTGGGAGGCTGAGACAGGAGAATTGCACGGATTTGAAGCCAGCCTCAGCTACTTAGTGAGGCTTTCAGCAACTTAGTGAGACCCTGTTTCCAAATAAAATATATATTAAAAAAAGGTCTGGGAGTATAGCCTGGAGGTAGAAAGCCTCTGGGTTCCACCCCTAGTACCACACACACAAAAAAAGAAGTTTTTTATGGTGAAAGATTGACTAAGTAAAATGGTATTATGTTACTTTGATAGTTTTTATTTGTAAATGGTTAAAATACATAGTTCCATGGTGTATGTCCAGCCTAACCCATGCTTTACAGCCAGATAGAATGATTGTTGCTCCTATTGTCAACCGTTGATAATAAAGTTATTTTATATATATATTTTTTCTTTTTGGTACTGGGGTTGGAACCCAGGAATATTCTAGCTCTGAGTTCCACGCCCAGCCATATATATATATATATATAATTTTAAAACAGGCATTCACGGAGTTGCAAAAACCTAAGTAGCAGAGGCTGTCTACAAACCATGATTCTCCTGTCTCAGCCTCCCAAATGCTGTGATTAACAAGTGTGCGCCACCATGTACGGCTGAGTTATTTTATATTTTTAAACAGTAAATAAAATTCTTGAAATTTGAATCTGTAACCTAAAGTTATGGGTACTACTAAATTTTATTATAGAATCAAAGCCTCTTAAAATTCTAGAAGTTCAACAAGCAGTATCTCTACCTCTCTCAAATAGTCGGATGATACTGTCGGCCATTTATTACTTACCACATATCATCTGTATTATTAATTAATCATCTTTGATTTATCACGACGTATAAATGATAAATACTTTCCTTGAAGGCAATATTGTCTGAACCCTGGTTGTAATCTAACATTCCATTTTACACCCCAGGCAGAATTGGATGGTAAAAAAAAATATAGATGGTAAACTAAATTTCTTTACCCATAGCTTTTATTTGAGTGATTGGATACTCTTGGTGGATGGAAACTTCATTGCCATGGGCTCAGCATCCATTTTCTGCCATGGTACAGACACACAATAAGTACATGAGGGGTTCATTAGGAATAAATTCTAATCTGTGAAAGGTTACCGTTTGAGCAGAGTAGCCTTGAGCATAATCATTACACCAGTGAAGTTGGGTTGTGATATTTTCAGCTTCCATGCCGCATACACTCTGATATTTCTGAGACATTTATTTTCTTCTCCAAAAAGTAGCCGAGGCATTGAAAAAGTAGCTCAAATGTCCAGTAAATGTTCTATCCTTGTCTAACAGGCTATTGCATAAAAAAAAGTGTTGAAAATTCAAGAGTGTTGCCCTGACCCTAAGCACTCCTTCCCTGAGCCAAGCAGAGACTAGTACAAGAGGAAACCTGCTGTTCTTCCCTGTTTATGTCTGTTTCATTGAAGGGAGGTTGCTTTGGATTTTCACTGCCAGTGAAATTGGAGTGAAATTGAAATTCATATTTATGAAAGGCAGAGTGTCACAGTATGGGGCCCTCGAGGTCCTGCTAGCTTCCAGCAGGCCCCTTTGGAAAACCCTAAATGTTTGGAATCACAAAAAATGAAAAATGGTGGCAATGGCACTAGTTTGTTTGTAGTGGCAACTAACAAAGAAGCTGTCATCCTCCCATCCTTCTCTGTTCTATGCTCCATTAATACAGGCAAAATACCATGGACTTGGGAAGAACATGTGACTTCTGCTCTGGCTTCAATCCTTTCCTTACATATACTAAACTTGGACACATTCTAACCTCTAACATAAAACACTCAAGTGTAGTAACACTTATCTATTGGCTAATTGTAAAAACTAAATAAAATTAGTCGTACAAAATATTGAGATACCCAAAGGAGCTAAAGAGTACTTAATACCAAAAGGCATAGTATTTACTAAACTTATGCCGTAGTATTATAATATATATCCTGAGTAGTATTATCTTCCTAGTTTCCTTTGGAAAGATAATTCCAGTCTTGTGACAGCTCCAGTCACAGATTCTGTACTTCAGATTGAGTGTGGAAACATGATACAGAATTGGCCAATCATATTATCCTATTTCCTTGCCTTAGTGATTGATCAGAATGTCTAATCAGAGTTTTCCCCCAGGATTTTACTAGCTAGAACTTGTGGGAAAACATCATCTTTTCTTTTTGCTGAAGCTGGTTCGAGTCTTACCCGAGGGCATTTTCTTCTAAGCCTTTCTTCATTCATGAGCTTGTTTGGAATGGTCCATGGCTTTCACATTCCAAAGTGTCTTAACTCATACAGTTTCCTCGCATTTTCATTCTAACCTAGAAGGCATTCTCTGTTTGCTTAAGGACTCTTCATTTTGAAGGAGAATGCTCAGATAAAACCTCGCTGTTCTTTTTCTTATTTTGAAATGTGCTATTGGCTATCCATTTCCTCATAACTTCTGTGTTGTATGACTGAAATTTGGTTTTACCAATGACTATGAAAAGAACAGTGATATGATAAGTCAATGTGGAAACTGGAACTAAAGAAAATTGAATGTAGCTATGAATAGTTATAAAAACACTAATGATAATTTTTTGGAAAAGCAAACTGGCAGATGTAAAGTTTAATATTAGGGTTCATTATGGGACAACACTTACCATTTGCCTGTTTCTTTTTAAGCAAATAAACACCCATTTTGAATATAGTTGAGCTACAGAAAAGAGATAGATACACTGAACAAAAAACTAAACATTAAAATGTTTTCTAATGTACTTTTTGAGGTAAAATCTACACAAAATAAAATGAACACTTTTAAAGTATACAATACAGGGGCCCTTAGTACATTCACAGTGTTGTGCAATCATCTTATCTGGTTCCAAAATGAGAACAAAATTTTTAAGTTATTCTTTATAAACTTTTAATATCAGAGTCTTTATAAACCGAGATGTCTCTCTCCAAAATAATTTAATAATTAGGCTTTAATTTTTATTCTCAAATCATGAATAAGACATGAAAAATAGGTATTCCACTAAGATCATTTTCACATTGACCCTAGTATTTCATTCTAAACGTCTGAAAATATAGACCCTCATCTTTTCAAATTATAATAAATTCTAAAGCTTACATAAAAAATATTACCACAGAAACATATGAAAAGACTCCCACTGCTTCCTACCATTCCTTAAATAGAAAAAAATAGTACTAATCTAAAAATAGCACTACAACAAATGGTCTGCTTGACTACTCACATCCTTGTGTGTCTTTTCTCACCGTTATAGGCAATCAGCCTGTACCTGGTGATAAGTTTGCCCCAGGCTCTGGTACTCGTTTAGAGGGTTATTTTTGTGTGTGTGTCTCTCTCTGTGTGTGTGTGTGTGTGTGTGGTACTGATAATTGAACTCAGAGTCATTCTATCTCTAAACTATACTCCAGCCCTCTTGTAATATTTATTTTGAAGCAGAGTCTCACTAAGTTGTAGAGGACTTCATAAGTTGCTGAGGCACCAAATTGCAGAGATTTATGGATATGGGAAATATGTAAAACAAAGAAGATAGAATGAGAAACTGCAATATATGTCTAATAGAAATTCCAGAGAAAAGAAACCAGAAAGAGGCAATGTTTTGAAAATATATATTGAATGTAAAATGCATGCCTAAGACTTCATTAAGGAACTAATGGCATAGTCAAGTTCTTTCTTTACTTCAGAACAAGTTACTAAGGAGGGAGCAGAATGCCAAGATCGTGACTCCTCCCCTGTCCTAGGTTGGAACGACCTGCAGGACATTTCCTTCACCAGTTTTTCTAGTCATTGTTTATGAAGCACCATCATCACCTCATTTTATGGAGTGTAAAGGTCTTCCTTTTCTGGGTTCCACGTATTGTTTGATCCTATTATTTCTATCCATTTACCCTTATTGGGAGATGCCTTTGTGAAATAGCTGAGCAAGTGGGAAGATTTCACAGGAATACCATCAGATGTGCGGACCAATGGAGAGGGGCTGCACAGAGACACATCAGGAAGGTTGTCACTGCTCTCCAAATTCAACAGTCTGGAATAATGGAGAGTGTGTGTGCATACAGACACGAAAGCTTGCATTTGGCCACCCACACTCATGACAGAGACACATTTTAATTCAGAGACATCTGGGGCTATACCATTCCTTTGGTGATAGCCCTTCTAGAAACAAGCAGAAGTGGAAAAAAAAAACTTGAAATGTAGACAAGGAGATGCAATATTAGGGTATGAAAAAGAGAAATGGGAATATAAAAGAAAGAAGCCTTTTGACACAAAACCTCTGCATATACTTGTACAAAATCTGACCTGGGTCATTGAGTTATGAGGGGACAAATTAAAAGATGGAATTCGGGATGCAGAGAGGGACAGGCTGTTTACAATGCAAAGCATCACAGAGTTCAAGGAAGTTCAAGAGGCGCTCTGAGAAGACAGTCACTGGCCCAGACAAAGATGTGGAGAGTTCTAACAAGCCAGGGAGCATTGCAAAAGCATTAGCACTGAGGACCCAATAAATGTTACCGCTTTTAGTCACGAGATACACAGCCAGCTCCTTCTGAAGTTTGTCCAGTTGTTGCCACAGCAAAGGGTAAACAAAGTACATATGTGTAGTGACCAAAGAGTGAATAGAAAGAGCATTCTTTGCCTCCGCCTTTTCTGCACAAAAACTCAACAATAGCACCTGTGTCAGGGCATCGTGGTTTCCTTGAGCAAAATAACTGAAACACAAATAACAAATGATTTCATTTGTTTTCTGCTTATGGTAGGAACATTTGGAAAGTTTTTTTTTTTCTTAATGCTTAGCATGACTTAACAAGAATGCTCTAAGATTTTATTTTTGTCTACCTACCTAATCTACTGAGCTTATTTGATGTGTGTGTGTGTGTGTGTGTGTGTGTGTGTGTGTGTGTGTGTGTGAGTCACTGGGGACATTCTACTTCTGAGCTATCTCTCTAACTTTATTTTATTTTGAAGCAGAGTTTTACTAAGTTCCCAATCACTGGCTTTGAACCTCTGTGATCATTTTGCCTCAGCCTCCCAAAGACCTGGAATTACTAGGCCTGAGCCACCACTGCTGGAGCCTGCTTCTTTTATTTCTAACTCCTCTGACATCTCTATTTTAGTATTTAGAATATTTTAAGAAAATTTAATGAGATCATTGTTTACTAAGCCTATTTTGTATGTTATTAAATAGTACACTAACCTATCAAGTCCCAAGTTTTCAGTTCTGTGAATATTTCAAAGAAATTGACACAAGTACATTGAAATAGCTGGAAATCACAATCTAGAGCTTATATACCATACATATACACATATGAAATACATACAATTTCTTTTTAATTCACCTATTAGCTACTTAGTAACGAGGGGGACGTTTATAACATGGTGGAAATAGCACAGGTGCATTAAGCTGTGCCCAAAGAAGAGAAGTTTTCTCCCCCAGATTCATATACATGACAGAGAAGATTTCCAGGGTAAATGAATCCTACCAGGTGGAGAACTTGATGCTGTTTTCCACTTCCAGAAATGGACCATTCCAGACTGTTTCTCTGGAATGTATCCCTTTATCAAGGACTTCTCTTAAGCTGCACCTCCACTACACCAAATTAGCCTCTTATCTTCTAAAAAAGAATAACCACTTTGAAGTTATTAATGGTATATTTGTTGCTAAGTTAAAGTTTTTATAGATGATCCACATCTCAGATTATGACCCACAATGGGTTAAACCATGTGACACTGCTAATATTCAAATTTTGTGGGGAATCTGCAAACAGAAAATTTTATAAGTTTCAACTTAAGAATAAAAGATCTAGAATGGGGTTTTCCTAAGATTTTTCAGTTCCTCCTTTCAGAGGGACTAGTACGATCCTTTACCAATTAAGCCTGAGAGAATAGTGCTGATGCAGCTCTGTGTTTTCCTGTGACTTATTCTCCTCAGCTGGTATTAAAATGTCTCTTTTCTTTAGGAACTTTATTGCTGAGTTTCTTGTTTTTCACTAATATGTTTTCAGAAAGTTCGCCAGAAAGTTCAGTTTCCCTTTTTCTTCCTCTGAACCATTTCTCCTTCCAAACACCAATATTTCCTCCCTTCCTGGGAGGTTCATTAGTCACTATTGCAGAAACAAAATGCTCAGTAATTTTGTGACAGAATTATCTCAAAATTTTACATAATCCATTATTCTATAAACATGTGGGTCTCTATCTAGGTTAACAATTTAGTTTTACCACTTATTATTTATAGAACAGTAAAATAAACAAGACCATATTAAATTAAGGACAAATTTTAAAGTTTGGTTTACGTTTTGAAGAAAATGCAAACCTCATAGTGAATTAAAACAATGTGATTCAGATATTGAAGTAGATGCTCATGCTTTTGAAGAAGATAATGTCATGATGATGAATAATATACCAATTGTCATTAGTGCTTAAAGTTGGGACATAGTAGTTTTTATTCAAATTTCTATGATACATTCTATAAATGAAATATTCCTTGATATCCTATTTTTGCTAGTGTTGATCATCAGAACTATATATGAAATAATGTGTATTTCTTTGAGAGGAAGTATGGATTATCTAAGGGAGACCTTTCAGTTTACTTGAGGATATAGTAGACTATAAAATTCATAATATATCAGAGGAAATGTTAATTGAAAAGAAAATACTCTTCTACTGTAAATTTTCTAGTGACAAATGCAAATGATGATGATTAGCACTTGTTAGCACATAATGAAACAAATTGAAAATACATGTAATAAGTAATTTTAGAATACTTGCAAAATTGTAATGCACCCATTTTAATGTTAATTTGAGTTTTAGATTACCAGTAATAATCCTAACTGATATTTATATCAAAGTAGTGTTTGTGTGTGTATGTGTGTGTGTGTGTGTGTGTGTGTGTGTGTGTGTATGAGTTTGTGTGTGTATGTATGTGTTGCTGAGAACTGAACTCAGAGGGGAATTCTACCTCTGAGCTATACTCCCAGCCCTTTTTTGTTTTATTTTTAAACAAGATCTCACTAAACTGCTGCAGACTCATTTAGTTGTTGAAGCTGGCTTTGAACCTGTGATCTTCCTGTCTCAGCCTCCCAAGTTCTGATATTACAAGTGTGAGCCAATATGCCTGGCTGTGGTAGTGTTTAAGATCTTTACATACTGAATTAATTTTAAATTCACAGCAAATGAGATGCCAGCCATATTTTTCTCACCATTTTATGAATAGAAGAATCAAGGCAATGTTAAAAGCCACATAAATAGTAAGTGGTGTAGTGAAAACAACCAACTCTATATTACCACTTAAAACTAGTAAACATAACCTATGAACTAGATTTTTAAATTCTTCACAAATTAAATATTCAACAAGGACTAAAATAAACTTTAAATAGTTCAATTTGAAAACATAAAAAATGGTGCATTTGGTATTTCTATGTAACTATATCTGCAACTCAAGATTTTCCACTCAATAAAGGCTGATTTTCAGAAGCACTTAAAAATAACTTTGAAAAAATAAAATGCAATTTGGAGAAATTTACTGTTCTAAACAGCACCAGCCTTGAGCAGTAATTATACTACATTCTTAACTTAAACAGCTAATGTAAATTTTAAGAGAACAATAAAATGATCATTGTTCATCATTATAAATTCAATGAAAAGTCTCAAGGAATTATATTCATCATGATTGTGAGAACAAATCCTTTTATATAAATATATTAGCTTCATGTAAAATATGAAAAACAAAACCATGTGTGCAATTTTTTTAAACCAAAATCTTTCTAGAGGGTTGAAATTTATAGAAGAGCCTTGATGAACAGTATGCATTAAATTTTTAAAGCAAGGCTTAGAGAATTATCCTACATACACAAATTCTTTCACATCACACATCATCTGTAACTACCTGTCTTTGGGAATGTTAATGAATATTCACAGATGCATGCTTATATTAACTTTTAGACTTTGACATTTGTTTGTTTGTTTGTTTGTTTTTTGGTGATTCTGGGGTTCCTGGAAAGCCTTCTACTTCCAGGCTACACTCCCAGATCTATTTTTTTTATATTTTTATTTGGAAACAGGGTCTCTTAAACCAGCACGGCTGGCTATGAACCAGCGCGATCCTCCTGTCTCCGCCTCCCAAACACGGGGATTACTAGCCTGCGCCATCACACCTGGCTTTAGGCTTTTACGTTTTCTAAGTGATGGAGAAGTGACTACTTCCTTTAAGAGACTATTCTATAGATAGAGAAAAAGATACGTAGAGAGAAAATGATTTCTCAGGCAAAGTGAGCTAATGAAGAAAATGGTTCTCTAGCATCTACAGGATAAACTCCTAATTTCTTTATATGCATAAACCTTCTGAGATATAATACCCAACCTGTTTTACCCATAGATACTTCCTCATTGTAGGAATATTAAACAGTGTTAAGTAATTCCTGGGCCTATATTCATTGGAGGCCCACATCTTTCATAAACCCCTTATAATTTTAATTTCTTGATACAAGATTTAGCTTAAGAGTCTTGATCTTTTAGAGCTTTCCTTATACTGTTTAAACAGAGCATTTTTTATTTCTTGGGCTACCTTTATAAAAAGATATATGACATTATTATTATATTTTTCCTAGGTATTTTTAGTTTTGTACATATATCTCCTCTAGTTTATTGTGAAAATATTGATGTCAAAACTGTGTTTTTTTTCTTTGAACCCTAAGTAGAATGTGTGATATAAAATAGTATCACAATATATCTTTGTTAAATAGATTATTAGATATATTTCCTTGGGAATAAAACTAATTAGAAGTTCCATTAATTTTGGTTCATTCTTGGAGGAAATGTAATAAAGGAGAGAAACAACCAGATCAAGATCAGCAATCCTTGTCTTGGTTCTCTCTCTAAATCTCTGACCTAGGAGCAGAGAGAACATTTCCCGAAGCCAAAACTAGTCTCATATAAAATAAGGAGGCAAACAGGTATAATTGCTTTGCAGTTTTCAATTTAGGTGATGCCTGGAGATGATCAACCAAATAAATATAGGAGTTAATTAATTAAATAATAACCAGGCATTTTTCTGTTATTCATGAATGGTTAAGTTCAAGAGCATACAATCAGAATTTACGTAAGAATTTTAAAAAATAATTAAGTGAAATGTTTGGCATATTTTGATATAATGATCCTATATGAAATTTCTTGAAAATTTACTGAATTAATACATCCTCTTAAAGCCACGGTGTCAGCTTTCTGTCACTGTGACAAAATTCCTTGAGATAATCAACTGATAAAGAGGGGAAAGGTTCATATTTCAGAGGCTTCAGACGATAGTTGATTGGTCTGTTGCTTTTGAGTCTGGGGTGAAGCAGTACATCATGGGAAGAGGCATAGGGTGAAGGAAAATATACACCTATGACAGCCTAGAAGCAAAAGAGAGCAAGGGTTTAGGGTGCCGATACGTCCTTCATGGGCGTACTACGAATGACCTAACTTCCTTCCAGGAGACCCACCTTCTAAAGGTTCTACCCTCTCCATAGAGCACCACATTCTTGGAACCAAACCTTTAACACATAATCCTTTGGTGGATGCTTCCCAACCATAGCAGTCATATAATAAATTAAGACATAAATTCTGCAGTATTCTCTCCTTTTTAGGTAAATTTTGATTGGCAGGGGTTGATATGGCATAACCCCCTCTTTCCTGCTTATATTCTTAACACAAGTAAGGCAAATGAAGCATTGAATGTCAGTTTTATTATTACTAGTAGTAGCTACTAAATAATGTAGTTTTAGGACTTTTAAAAATGTTAGGCAAGTAGATTCTGTGCATCCTACTCCCCAGAATTAGTCAAATGCAGCAAGAGCATAGACAGTGCCGGTAATTGGCAGGCCTTCCCTCTAAAGCAGAAGGTAGACAGGATGAGCTTTTTCATGCACATTTCTTTTCACAAAAATATAGCATTTCTTACCCCAAAGAGGAGAGACCAGAAAGGTAGAAAAAAGCCTAGAGTGTCATTATTAGCTGATATGTCTTCACAAGGAAGAAGATATCATTAGGGAACAAGGGCCAAACACCATCACCTGTGAAAGAGTCCTACAATAATTTTATTTTTTTAAGAGATAAGTCTAAGGGGGTTGGGATGTAGCTCAGTGGCAAAGCTCCTGCTTTGCAGGTGTGGTGCTCTGGGTTTGATCCTTGGTTTCAAAAAGACAAAACCAAACAAAACAAAAACAAAGAAACCTTTAAAGATATGTCTAAGAATTTATATAGATGCTTTGCATGAAAATATAGTACTACAAAATAATACCAGATGAGTCAATAATGGCAGATTTAAAACTTTTGATGGATTTTCTTTTGTCTTATTCTTCTAGCTCTTTTTTCTTTTTTTTCTTTCTTTTTCTTTTTTTTTTTCTTTGAGGTATGGAGATGTAACCCAGTGGCATTCGACCTTCAAGCTACACCCCCTGCCCTATCTTGTATTCTTTATTTTGAAACAGGGTCTTATTAAGTTATGAAGGGTCTCACTAAGTAGTTGAGGCTGTCCACAAACCGCCATTATCCAGTCTTAGCCTCCCAAATGCTGGGATTACAAGCATGCGCCGCCTCACTGGCTTTCTCCCAGATCTTTTGATTGTCCACTTCACAAAATTCTCAGAAGCATCAGCAGATGAGGCAGCATCAAAAGCACTGGTGGCTTCATGCTCACAATCATCTCCTCTGAACTCTTCTACCAACCAATTTTCTTTAAAATTCTCTAATTTTCTGATCAAATTTAGGTTCAGCTCCTGGGGGACAAGATGTAAATAAGGATTTTCAAACCAAATTCAAATACTGACAGCCTGAATTCAAATATTAACATTTTTGCTTATATTTTTCCTAGTTTTATTTCAATTATATTCATTTATTTCCTTTATGAATAGAATACATAAAAGGTTGGCTAGTCATATTTTACAGTTTGCATTATGTTATCATCATGTGCCCACGCAGGGATCTTCTTTTATTTATTTTTTCTTTTCTTAATTTAGTATTTCCCTCTCGTTTTTCAGTCTCTTATTTTGTGTAACTAAAGTAGGACTGTAATGTGTTTGACTTATATCAATGTACATGAAGTTTTTTATGTGAATGTCTTGGTACAAAAATGTTCAAAATAACTTTGAAAATGAAAATTTCTGTCTATCTATAAAATTTTATATATTTATGAAAACATTTTACGTATATTTCTGATGTGTGTGTTACTGAGGATTGAACCCAGAGACTTTGTACCTCTGAGTTAAATTCCCAGTCCTATTTCATTTTTATTTTCAAATAAGGTCTCATTAGCTTTCTGAGAGACTTTCCATGTTGCTGAGGCTGATCTTGAACCTGTGATTCTCTTGTCTCAGTTTCCCAAGTACTCGGGATTACAGGTATACCACACCTGTCTATTTATCATATTTATCATATTTATCATAATTAACATTCGTTAATTATGAGTCTGCCACATACTATCTGTGCAATCTCCTTCAGGTTACTTGCTCTCTCTGCGTAGTGACACCATCCTCAATTTAACTTGAATTATCTTAAATAAAATATGTATGGCAGAAGGGGCTGAGACATGAGGATAGAAGGTATAAAGCCAGTATGCAGTAAATTAGTAAAACCCTTTTTCTTCTACCTCCAGGCTATACTCTCAGACCTATTTTATACTTCATTTGGAAACAGCGTCTCACTAAGTTGCTGAGAACCTCACTAAGTAGCTGAGACTGACTTTGAACCTGTGTGATCCTCCTGTCTCAGCCTCTCGAGTGCTGGGATTACAAGCGTGTGCCACCATATCCAGCTATTTCTCATATTTTAAAGTTATTTTTTTTGGTGAGTATTATTTAAAGTAAGAAAGACAATAGATCAATTTAACAACATCACATATACCTATCAATGTGTTTTTAAATTTTCAATTGAAACAAATGTATGTATTTTATCTATAAATATAAAATTTGTTCATATTATAGTTTCAACGAGACAGGGTACACGAATAAAGTTGATTTTTACTCAGTGGAAAAAAATACAATATTTGTAGACTACTATGTGTCAGGTACTATACATTTTGCTTTTTATATATTTATATTTTTGTTCAATTAGGGATTGAATTTAGGGATACTCTATCTCTCAGCTACAGCCCCAACCTTATTTTATTTGATTATTTTATTTTGAAAAAGGGTTTTACTAATTTACTGCATACTGGCTTTATACCTTCTATCCTCATGTCTCAGCCCCTTCTGCCATACATATTTTATTTAAGATAATTCAAGTTAAATTGAGGATGGTGTCACTACTCAGAGAGAGCAAGTAACCTGAAGGAGATTGCACAGATAGTATGTGGCAGACTCATAATTAACGAATGTTAAATAAAGCCTACGTGCACACACAAACTTTGAAGACTGAGCCAGCTCTTTAGAACTTGGTTATAAACCTATCTGATTACAAATATCACACTTTCCCAACTCTAAACATGATTATGCTGCAAGAAAGAGACAATATGTTTCAATCCTCCTAGAGGCTGGCATAGTAGAATAGGTTTAGAATACGTTTATGTGGTTTGCTAGGCTTACTCAGACCCACAATAAGTCCTCTACAAATCCCATTTTCGTATTCCTTAGGGTCTTCCTTGGTAACTTCTAGTTCTTACTAAGTTCCTTAGGGTATATAAATATTCCTAGAGTCGTCTCCTCCTCCTCCTCCTCCTCCTCCTCCTCCTCCTCCTCCTCCTCCTCCTCCTCCTCCTGCTCCTCGGTGGTACTGGGGTTCCTGGAAGCCCTTCTACCTCAGGGCTACACTCCCAGACCTATTTTTACATTTTTATTTGGAAACAGGGTCTCCTAAGCCTGCGCACTCGGCTGGCTCCGAACCAGCCCGATCCTCCTGTCTCTGCCTCCCAAGCACGGGGATTACAAGTGTGCGCCACCACGCCCGGCTAGAGTATTATTCTTTAGGCCAATATAAGTAAAACCTTAATTAATTTGTTGATCCAAACCATTTTCTATAGTGAAAATGGAGTACGGTCCAAAAAGATTTAGATAGAGGACACAGGTTTTCTTTTGGGAAGGCAAGCACTAGGTAATGCTGAGAAAGTAGAAAGGAGGCAGCAGATAGTGAACTGTACTTATTTATTGTTTTATTGAGTTTTTTTCTGCCTAGTAAATAAATAGGCATTAATTCTGACCTTTAGAAAAAATATTAGTTTGTGATAGATTTTCAATTTTCTGTAGAAAATTGAAACATTTAGGAAAGTAAAGATAGTACCTTTCAATGTCTTAAGTTTCCTTCTCTTTCTTTCTTTCTTTCTTTCTTTCTTTCTTTCTTTCTTTCTTTCTTTCTTTCTTTTTCTTTCCTTTGTTAAGTGTTTTGGATGTCTTCACTTCTGATAATGTGTGTGATCTCAAGGTCAAACGAATCCCGACAGGGAGACCACAAACACATAACATTATAAATGACCTCAGGAGAACATAAAAATGAATATTAATCAATTTTAAGTACCCAAAGACAGCAGGAGACTGTTTTGGCTGGGTTGCATGACACTTTTAATGGTATGACTATTTGACAGCTCTTTCATTCCAGAAAAATAAATTAGACAAAGAGTCAAAGAGGTCATAAGTCAAATCAAAATCTCAAAGGAGAAATCCAACTCCACAAGTACTCTTTAAAAGCACAGAGAGAGGATTCAATGTGTAGCCATATTGCAGCATATCATGTTTGATTTTAAAGTTTTACACACCCAGTTTCTAAGCATCAGTAGTTTCAATTGGATAAGGGCTATGAACGATATTGCAGAATGAATGACAAAGCTATAAAAACTTGGATCAAGGCATCTGGTTAATCAGAGGCATCAAATAAGAATAATTAAGTTATTGTATTTAGTTTATTTCCTTAGCACAAGGCAACCCAATGACAGATATTTTCTGTTAATGGCAAAATTTAAGTTCTTATTAATAATATTCATTAATCTATTTATTCCTTTAATAAGCATAAACATGTTAGCTCTACTGTATGCTAAACACTATCAAATTTACTAGTGTTATAAGAATATCAGAAGATGAAAGAGGTCAGGTGCGTGCCCCTGTCCGGCGGCCGAGGAGACCCCGCGCAGTGCTGCCAACGCCCCGGCGGAGAAGCTGAGGTCAGCATCAAATTTGAAATATTTAAAGTGGATACAAAACTATTTCCGCGATGCACACAATTAAGTGCGTTGTTGTGGGTGATGGTGCTGTTGGTAAAACATGCCTCCTGATATCCTACACAATAAACAAATTTCCATCTGAGTATGTACCAACTGTTTTTGATAACTATGCAGTTACAGTTATGATTGGTGGAGAGCCATATACTCTTGGACTTTTTGATACTGCAGGTCAAGAGGATTATGACAGATTACGACCGCTGAGTTATCCACAAACAGATGTATTTCTAGTCTGTTTTTTCAGTGGTCTCTTCTTCCTCATTTGAAAATGTGAAAGAAGAGTGGGTGCCTGAAATAACTCACCACTGTCCAAAGACTCCTTTCTTGCTTGTTGGGACCCAGATTGATCTCAGAGATGACCCCTCTACTATTGAGAAACTTGCCAAGAACAAACAGAAGCCTATTACTCCAGAGACTGCTGAAAAGCTAGCCCGCGATCTGAAGGCTGTCAAGTATGTGGAGTGTTCTGCACTCACACAGAAAGGCCTAAAGAATGTGTTTGACGAAGCAATATTGGCTGCCCTGGAGCCTTCAGAACCAAAGAGCCGCAGGTGTGTGCTGCTATGAACACCTCCAGAGCCCTGTCTGCACAGCTGGTGTCGGCATCATACTAAAAGCAATGTTTAAATCAAACTAAAGATTAAAGATTAAAATTCATTTCTGCAATAATGACAAATGCCCTGCACCTACCCACATGCACTCGTGTGAGACAAGGCCCATAGGTATGGCCTCCTTTCCCCCTCCCAGTACTAGTTAATTTTGAGTAATTGTGTATTGTCAGGAAAGTGATCAGTACTAGTTTTTGTTTGGTTGTCTCAAAAAAACTTTTCTGTTCAAGAGCAAGGCATGCTTGTGATGACTCTGTAACGGACTAATTTGAATTGTTGAAGCCACTTCATGGTTCCATTCTGGAGAGTAATCTGGGACATCTTAGAGTTTTATTTTTTTTCTTCTTTAATTTTTTTTTTGGGGGGGAGTGTGTGTGGGGTTTGTTTTTTAGTCTTGTTTTTTTAATTCATTAACCAGTGGATAGCCTGTAGGTGAGGAGGACAGATTGATTCCACATTCCACCTCCTAGATCTAGTTTAGAAAATGTGTTCCCCACCTGGTGCTCTTAGGAAGGAGTATAGTAAATGCCTCATTTAATAATATACTCCTTTTTGAAAGTTGCCTTTTCTCTCCACCCTTGCATAGATCCAATATTTGATGAAACTCATGAAAGTGAGTGGAAGCTGTCTCGCCCCTCCTCTTTTCTAGGATGCACTCTATGTGATTGTGACTTTCAGGAAATTTGTTTGCCATTTGATGATTTTTTTTTGGTGGGTGGGAGTTAATTACCAACTTCCTTCACTGATTAAATGAAGAAAAGTATTGCACCTTTTGAAATACACCAAATGGATTGAGTTTGTAATTAAAAAAGTTTCTTTCCCTGTCAGTCATTGTCTTCTATGTTTAGCATAGATTTGCCACTCAGTAATGTGTGATGTTCCTAGAACCCAGCCGAAGACCTGGACCCTAGAGGACTATGAGGGGTGGTGCTAGAAGACAGATGCCTGTGGGATGATGCTGGGGGTGGGTGGGGTGGGGAGAGCACTTACTAGCACAGGAACAGCCAGGGGAATCTCCTTATTTCTATTTTGCATATAAGGCCTCCTAGCTTGTTGAGACTCTCATTTAGTGAAAACCATGGAAAGAGTCTTACAAAGACTCTTCACAAGTGTTAATAGGATTTTTTTTTTCCAGCTTATTTTGGTTGCAGGTTCCAGTTTTTAAAAATGTGTAGGTAATCTTTTCCACCTTCCTCAAATCCTAATTCTTGTAGATTCATTAGTGTTGAACCAATGCTTTCTCATGTCTTGAATCTTTGTATATGCATTCTTTTCAAATGTATTAAACAAACAAAAATCCTTCAAAAAAAAGAATATCAGAAGATGAAAGAGTAAATAGAAAGTCAGGTGAGTAAAGCAAAGTTTAATTGTTAGGAAAGGAGCTTGTGTGTGGATCAAGTGAAGAAAAGTACAAAATTGGAAGTCAGAAAATAGTTTCCTCCACAAAAACTCAGCAACTTTTTTTTTTTTTTTTTTTTTTTGGTGGTACTGGGGTTGCTGGAAGCCCTTCTACCTCCGGGCTACACTCCCAACCTATTTTATTTTGGGAAACAGGGTCTCTTAAGCCAGCACGGCTGGGTTTGAACCTGCAAGATCCTCCTGTCTCCGCCTCCCCCCAAGCGCGGGGATTACAAGCGTGCGCCACCACATCCGGCAACTGTCTGTTCTTCTGCTGTTGCTACTGAGCCTCCATAATTGTGAACGTTATACAGTATCTAGCACAAGACAGTATAAGAATTTTGCTGTTACATATTCATTCTGCGTGTTAACTTTAGTGATTATAAAATGCCGATTAGAAATGCAAATTATTTTAGCATTGAAAATTGTATTGTGTTAACATCCCAGCTGAGAAATCCCCTTAGTATCCCCCTAGGTCTTTATGCCATCCAGACCCTGACTACATCTCCAATTTCAACTCATCACTCTTGACTCTCCCTTCTGCACTTGTATCACCCTCTAGTTAGTGCCTTAAATGTAACAAGACCTCTGCATATTCTGCATATTCTGCTTCCTTTACCAATATTTCCCACGTCCAAGTCCACCGTTCCCCATCCCAGTGACCCTGATTTATATTTTCAACTTGAGCTCAAATTTTTCTTATGTAAGGAGCCCTTTCTGACCATCAAATCTAAAATAAATTACTAGTGTCTCATTTTTTATCATCACACACTGTTCTTTTTTTATCATAATGCTTATTATAAATTGAAATAATATTTTAAACTCTATGAGGACAGAGATCATGTTGTTTTCAACTTATAATATCAGAATTACAGTGAGTACTAGAAAACAAATTTTTAAAATAATAATTTGGGTGTAGTGATGCATGCCAGTAAATAATCCCAGTACTTGGGAGGCTGAGACACAAGGATCTTGAGTTCGAGGCCAACCTCAGTAATCTAGTGAGACCTCATTTCAAAATAAAATAAAACAAAGTAAAGTAATAAAGTAAAAAGGGACTAGGTGTACAGTTCAGAGATAGAACACCCCTGAGTCCAATCTCTAGTACAAAATAAATAAATAAATGACAGTTATATATAAGCTGGGAAAATGTGAGAAATTATTACATAATGCATACAGGATTTTGAAATAAAGAGGAGTTTTTTTTTTCTTTTCTTTTTTTGTGGTACTAGGGATTGAACCCAGAGGTATTCTACCTTGGTGCTACACCCCCAGCCTGGTATTTATTTCTTATTTGGAAACAGGGTCCTGCTAATTTGATGAGTCTCACTACTTGCTGAGGCTGTCCTTGAACCTGCAATCCTTCCTGTCTTGGCCTCCTAAGTGAAGGGATTACAGGCATGCGGCACTACTCCTGGCTTCAGGGTATAAGTTTAATATAATAAGTTTAACCCTTGGTGGTCTCCTGGGCTAGAGGACTAGTGACTGTCCTCTGAATATTTGGCCTCAAATGTCTCTAGGTTTAGCTGTGTGGGCTACATTTTACTTCTTTGCCATTTTACTTACTTAAGCCACAGTCTGTCAAAGTATTAAAGAAGGGGTTGAATTGGATGTTTTTTGTACTTTCTATATTAAAAATCGAAGAAAATTACATCTTCGTGTAGAAATTTTAGAAAAAACGTGACTCCTGTGAAGCACTAAGACTTTTGATTCCTATCAGCCTCTGACTGCTCCAAGTTGCAGGCACATGGTTACATGGTTGGAGGTAAAGTACCCAGATCTGTTTACTCAGTTTTTGCCCATTCCCTTGACCTAAAGAACACATTTTCTTTTTTCTTTTTTTAAATTTTTTATTGGTGCACTTTATTAATACATCATAATGGGATTAAAAAAAAAAACTTGTGTAGACATGCATGCACACATCGCACTACCCAATCCCTACCCCACACATTTTATTTTTTCAAGCAGAGACTTGAAACAAGCATGGGCAAGAACTCAGAAAAAAAAAGGAAAGTACTTAGCTTTCTAAATGCCATTATCACTTCAGCATCTAGGTTTGGCATGGAATCACAGAACTCATGGCAGTTGACTTCACTACCATGTGTGTATATTGAGTTAAAGATTTCTGCTTTTCAAGAGGCTATTTCACAGAGTCGAACCCACATTTGGGGTATCCTTATACATCACCACCTTAAGAAAATAATTTCATGGAATATTTTGGACTTTTTCATGGTTCTGTCTGTGTTCGTATGCTGTAAGCTTCTAAAGGATACTGAAGGAATGTGGATACATTCTCAAATATATGATCCAATTATTAGAAATGTGTTTGTTATTGCTACAGTAGGTCTTTTGACTTTTAAAGTACCAGCCTTCCAACGAAAGGCTTCACCATTCCTCCGTTTCAGTGTTGTAAAGTGTGGCCAGGTCATTTAGCATGATTAAGTAACTATTGTTAATAAAATTCAATTCATAGCTGGAAAATAGCAACCTTCAACTAAGGTTCACAAATGCTAGTCCTAGAGTAAATCTATTATCAAGGCCACATATATCTTGATGTAAAAAAGTTAAAATATGATGAACTGGGAAACAAAAGATGTCACAGACTCACTTTAAAATCCAGGGGAGAAAAATTTTATTCCTAGTTTCTCCTTTCTTGTGAAGGAGGAGAAATAACTACAAATATGTTGTGTTTCAGAAATACTCATGATATTTGTATAGTGAATATATTCTCTACTTCATTGATTTCTGCTCTGATTTTAATAATTTTCTGCCCTGTACTGGCTTTGTGGTTAGATTCTTGTTTTTAAGGGCTTTGAGGGGTGTCATTAGGTTATCTATTTGGTGATTACCTGCTCTTCTTATGTGAGAACTCAGTGCTATGAATTTTCCTTAATACTAATTATTACTACCTTAATACTATCTTCAAGGTGTCCCAGAGGTTTTGATATACTGTGTCTCTATTTTTTGTTTGTTTCTAGGAATTTTTTAAATTTCATTTCTTACTTCTTCTTTGACCCATTCCTCATTTAGCAGAGTGGTATTCAGTCTTTATATGTTTATGTGGTTACTCTAGGTCTTCTTATAGTTGATTTCTAGTGTCATTCCATTGTGATTTGAAAAGATACAGGGAAATATGTCACATTTTTTGAATTTGCTAGTGCTCACTTTGTGGCCTATAATGTGTTCTATTTTGGAGACGGTTCTATGAGCAGCTGAGAAATATGTGAACTCTGCTATAGTTGGGTGGAAGATTCTGTATGTGTCTAATAAGTCCATTTGGTTTATGGTGCTCTTTAGGTCTGAGGCCTCTTTGCTGACCTTAGGTCTAGAAGATAGGGGTGTTAAAGTTTCTCAGTATTATTGTATTGGGAACTATGTGTGACTTAATGTCACAAAGAGTTTGTCTTATGAAAGTTGTACCTATGTTTGGAGCCTGTGTTGACTATCATTATTTCCTCTTGCTGGATTGTTCTTTTTACCAGTAAGAAATGATCTGCTTTGTTTCTTCTGATAAGCTGGGCTTGAAGTATAGTTTGTTTAATATCATAGTTGCTACTCCTGCTTGTCTTTAAGTTCCATTGGCATGGATTACCTTGCTCCAGCCCTTCACTTTAGTTTGTACCCATCTTTACTTGTAAGGTATATTTTTTGTCAGCAGCATATAGATGGATTCTGGTTTTATTCCATTTTGCCACCTTATGTCTTTTAATTAGGGAGTCAAAGCCACTTATATTCAGCATGATTATTGAGAGATGACTTCAAATTCCTAACATTTTGAATTTTATCTTCTGTTTGAGGTAATGTTTATCAGTTGTTAGTTTGATAAAAATTGTTTCTTTGGTTCTGGCTTTTATTACTTATTTCTTCTTTGCAATTAATCACTTTGAGTATTTTCTCTAATGCTTGTTTGGAAGAAATTTTTTTTCAGCTTCTGTTTGTCATGGAAGGTTTTTATTTCTCCATCAAATTTGAGAGACATTTTTGCTCAGTAGGATTTTTGGCTACAAATTGTTTTCTTTCAAAGTTTGGAATATATTGTTCCAGGCCCACCTAGTTTTCATGACATGGTTTAGAAAGACTGGGGCAATTCTAATTGGTCTACCTTTAAATGTCACTTGGTCTTTTGCTTTTGTCGCCTTTAAGATTCTTTCCTTGGCCTCTACATTAATCAATTTGACAATTATGTGGTGTGGTGAAACTTTTCTCTGAACCTGTCTAAAGGGGGTTTTATTAGTTTTCTGTACCTGTGTATCAACCTTTTTTATATTTGGATAATTTTCTAAAATTACTTGTTTGAAAAGATTGTTGATCCCTTTGGTTACACCTTCTATTCCCTCTTCTGTGACTATTATTCATTGGATAGCTTTTTAAAAATTGGCCCATATCTCTTCAATATCCAATTCATGCTATTGATTTGTTTTTTGTTTAAATTATATACTAAACATCCATTTTTACAGATGTCATCTTCTAATAGTGAGATTTGATTTTGTGTGTGGTTTAGTCTACTGTTTATAGTTTGTATTGATTGCAAACTTCAATTATATCTTGACTTTCTCCAGAGCTTCTTTCTGATTTCTGTTCAGGATGTCAGATTCCTTCCTTATTTGTTCCTTCATTTCTTTCAGAATGTCTCTACATTCTTTTTGAAAATCCTCCATCATTTCTACTAATACATTTCTGATTTGTCCTTCGGGCACTCTCTGCAATTCTGTTTTGGGCGGTTCTATTATTGTGGGGTTGTGGGAACTCCTTGCTTCCTTGCTATTTCTCCTTCTCATGATTTCAGGTTTCTTAAGTTTGCATCTTTGTTGCTTTTGATAGCTTTCTCTCACTCTGTAGGTGTCAGCTCGTATTCACAAGGGCAAATTTTGTTGTATTCAATGGTGAAAGTTGAGTGAGGAGGAAGGTTCTGAAGAAATAAATGCAAGAATAGGGTAAAGTAGCAGACAGGATTGAGTAGAATTAGAGTTTGAGTATAGTAAGGTAATATACAGTAGATATTAGACATACTAATATATAGGAGGATTCCAGTAACCAATGTATTTATGTATAGTGATATGAAGTGAATTTAACACAAGGCAAAGAAAAAAAGGAAAAAAGAGACAGAGAGAATAGAGTAGATATGAAAAGGGAAGAAGATTGTAAAAGGGGTGGAGAAGAGAGCAAACAAACCAGCAAACACAAACACAAAACAAAACAAAATAGTAATAAAATGTAACAACTCTACAAATATATGAATATTGAGCAAACTTGGCTTCTGCTGTCCTCCTTCGTATATGTGGATTCTTTTAGCTGTTTATGGATCACATTCTATAATAGGTTTTTAAACATGTTACAAGCACTCTCATTAGCTCTGTAACATATAGCAATTATGTCAGTTTGTAGCCCTAAGTTTTGGTCTCTTTCAATGATTGGGACCCTGGCTGATATCTCTCTCTGTTTATGCAGATGCCAAGTGCTACTGGTAAATCTCCCATTGCAAGCCTGAGTCTCTGATCTCTCAAAAAGGGCCTGCCTCTATAGCAGTTTATGCAGGTAGCCAGTATCACTGCTGCTGGATCTAGTGTAAGTCTGGGTTCCCAAGCTTTCCACAGATCCTGAGCCTGCATCTCTTCCCACCTATGTAGGCTGCAGATACTGCTGAGAACAAACCCAGTGTATACATAGGAGTCGGTGGGTGTTATCCACAGAAAGGGCTGGGTTGGTCTGACTTCTCCCTGGTCACCATGATTGGGTGATCTGTGGTGATCTCTGGAGTCCCTACTAGGGCACTGTGCTCTGCTGACTCTAAGCCTCTTTGCCCAATTGGCCCTGCGGGCTGTCTAATTATCTGTGCCTCTGCTGTGTATGACAGCAGACTTCAAAATCACCTTCACCAGGGTGAACCACAATGTCTCAGACCCCACAAGTCTATTGCTTGCTGTGTGAGTTTCTGTGACCATACTAGAAGATCTCCCACAGAGATGGCTGGTTCACATAAGGTGTTCTTGAGCACTTCTCTGAATCTGGAAGATGCAATTAACTCAGGTGTCAGGGGCACAGGTTCCTGCTGGGAGTTTGAGCAATAATATTTCTGTGGAATGTGTGACAAGGAGCTGACCACTTATAATTTCGATGAGCTACAGCTACTTATTTCACTTCAAGCCATTGGCTCTTCACTTGGGGGGGGGGTGTCTTTGGAGGCCTCAGTACCAGCATTCCTTTCACAGTTAGGCAAGAAGGAGCTGCTGTGGCCCCAAGGCTCAGCTGTTCCCCAGTGGAGACAGGCAGGGTGTCTTTCTGTCCTCTCTTCTGCCTTCTAGCTTTGTTTCACTGACTTTTAATCTTTGTTCTTCTGTTGAGTTTCATGCTGATTTTTTTTCTCTTATTAAGATGCTGTTTTCATGGTGATAGAGATTGAGATGTGCCGCTTCCCTCAGACACCATCTTCCCAGAACTCCTCAATAAACATGTAATTTCTAATGGTTGTCATTTTATTTAAATAAGAAGCTTGGTAATTGGAAAGTACTACACACACCCACAAGATAATGATAATATGTTAATTCAAAGATGTTTCTCAAAAGAGAAAACAAGAGAATAAATATACAGGGGGGAAGTTGAAATGAACATATAAATCCTGATGTGACATTGATAATTTATTAATACAGAACTGAATTAGCACTATGGATATGCTAAAATCTGTCTAATAATTAGCTTTGGAGTCAAAAATTTTACAAATTACAATATTGTTTAAGATTTTAAATTGAATGAGATAGTCCTGAAGGTCCAATGGGACCCCAATAAGACCCATGACTTTGGTTAATACTGCTTCTGCTTTTGTCTGGAATGTTTTTGTCCCATTTCTTCCCAACATGAACATCTGAAATCATGTCCTGTATAAAGCCTCTCTTGAATCTTCCTGTCTCCAAAATTGGTGACTCAACTCCTTTATCTGTATTCCTTCTCTATTCAGCACATAAGCCTAAAACTTCAACTACTTTGTTTAATTGACTCCTTTTTGGCAGTAAGTTTCTTGAAGAAAGTGAGTTACCATCATATTCATCTTTATTTATCTTTGACTTATCTCACTGCTATATGCTGAAGAGTAAAAAAAGATTAGTAAAATATAGAATTGGAGTTCTAGGACTTCTCTCTGTGATCAGACCTCTAATAAATGTGGTTACTTGACACCTGATATTTATGGCTTGCCAATGTTAAAGATTATGTTCAGTGGAACACTGGCCTTAGGCTCTTAAAAAAGGCAATATGGGTTTTGATTTTCCTTTGCTTCACAGTCTGTACCTATATTCTACTCTCCAGATTCTTAGAGTTTTCTGGTTGCCTATAGACATTCAAAATTATCTCAAAAGGCATCTGGCCTAGGTTTACCTTTCCAGAAAAGTCTCATGCCTATTTTCTTTCTCATCTTCTTCTCCCTCCAACCTCTCACTAGTGAAGATTTT
Source organism: Muscardinus avellanarius (assembly GCF_963383645.1). Taxonomy (NCBI): domain Eukaryota; kingdom Metazoa; phylum Chordata; class Mammalia; order Rodentia; family Gliridae; genus Muscardinus; species Muscardinus avellanarius. Next base: position 55,417,444 of record NC_137790.1, read on the forward strand.
CTTTTGTAAATGTTTATTCTGAGTATTTTTTTTGTTTATCTGGTCAAAATAATTTATATTACACAGTGAAGTGTGTATTATTAATGAGCTATGTGATATCAATAAGAAGACTTTTATATTAAGAGTGGGAGTTTCTAGGGAGGCATTTGTGATCATTTAGACCCATAACTCATCTACTTTATTCTCCTGTTCTTAGTTTTAGGGCTGGGCAATAAATTACTTAGATAAGACTCTTATCTTCTTAGTTTCAGCTTTCTAAAAGGGAAATAAAATATTTTCTGGGATTTGGTTAAATGAGGTGTCCAGAGATGACTAATCCAAAGATTAGTGAAGTTTATATTTGGCATTAATACCTATAGTTTATCACATATTCTTGATATTTTTATATATTCCAATGTAATTTATTTGTTTCTTAAATAAGCATGTTAAATATATAATTTATACTTTTTTCCAAATAGTTTGTATGGTTTGTAAAGCATATTTTGGATTAAGCTGAGAATGTTAAGGACTTTTTCAAACCATCTCTAGCTAATTTATTTATTTTGACTAAAATAAAGTATACTTCCTATGAGGTATATTGAAAAAGAAAAAAAGATTTATTAAGGTGGTATGAATATACAAATAAGATTTTCATAAACATGTATTGTTCATATTTGAATTTTGATTTTAGATACCAGTGTAAGAATATATCCTTGGAATGATCATACTCTACAATGTATAGCCAGTGATAAGCATTGGGCTCACTACTCCTATGAGATTGTCATAATTTAGTGCTGCTGGATTCTCAAATAATTGATTACATATCCCATGAATCATAAAGGCTTGTTTGACTGAAGTATAATTTGATCAAATCAATACCAATTTTTCTAGTGAGCACCTTTATGATATTCTGTATGCTGGAGCCACCCTCAAGCACTTGTCTGACAAAAATAATTTTTTTGTCCCTGCCAGTTTTACTACTCTGTCCATTCTTAAGATCCATTCTAAGATATAGTAATTAAGATTAATATTGAAATTTAGTCTTCATTTTTGAGAGAAAGATGAACAAATATTAGAATAGTTTATGCTAAATTTATTTGTTTCTTCCACTTAATATATAGCATATGCATTTTATGATTGCTATAGTTTGAATTTCTTGCCCCATCCCCCAATAAAAGCTCTCATATAAAAACTTGAACTCCAATGGAAGTAGGGCTTAATGGAAGGTGTTTATTGAGGCCATGAGCTCTCTCTTTCTCTCTCTCTCACTCTCTTACTCTTTCCTTCTCTCTTGTACTCACAATATATTCTTCCATCCAGCAATTATAGCACAAAGAGACAGATACATGTACCTTGATCTTGGACATCCCATCTTTCTGAGATGTGAGAAAATAAGTTTCCTTTATTTATAAATTACTCTATCTCAGAAATCAATGAAGTAGAGAATAAAAAACAATTCAGAAAATCAACAAAATTAAAAGCTGGTTTCTCAAAAAATAAACAAGATAGATAAACCACTAGCCAACCTAAATAAAAAGAAGAGAGAATCAATCCAAATTATGAAAATAAGAAATGAAGTAGGAGATATTACCATTAAAAGCATGGAAATTCAGAGGATTTTCAGAAACTACTTTGACAAACTATACTCCAGCAAAATGGAAAATCTGGAAGAAATTAACAAATTTCTAACCACATACAGCCTTCCTAAACTGAGTCAAGAAGATATAAAAAATTAAACTGATCAATAGTAATCAAAGATATGAAAGCAGCAATAAAGAGCCTACCATCAAACAAAAGCCCAGGACCAGATTGTTTCCTGAGTGAATTCTATAAAGCCTTTATAGAAGAACTAGCTTCTCGAACTATTCCATAAAATCGAAACAAATGGAACGCTCCTAAATACATTCTATGAAACCATCATCACATTAATATCAAAACCAAATAAAGACAAATCAAGAAAATAAAACTATAAGTCTATGTCATAGATGAATTTAGATACAAAACCACTAAAAAAAAAAAATACTAGCAACACACATTCAAAACCACATCAAGAACGTCATACACCATGACCAAGTCTGGTTCATCCTAGGGATGCAAGGCTTAACATAGGAAAAAAAAAATCAATGTAATTCATCACATAAATAGTACCAAAGACAAAAATCACATGATCATTTCAGTAGACAATGAAAAATAATTTGGCAAAATCCAACATCCACTTATGCTAAAAGCTCTACAGAGAATCAGAATAGAAGGAATATACATCAACATCATAAAGGCAATATAAAAGAGGCCTATAGTCAATGTCATATTAAATGGGGAAACACTGTGAGAATTCCCCCTAAAAACAGGAACAAGAGAAGGATGTCCATTATCACCACTTATTTTCAATATAGTACTTGAGACTCTGGCCAAAGCAATAAGGCAAGACAAGGAAATCAAAGGAGTACAAATATGAAAAGAACTAAAGCTCTCACTGCTTGCAGATGACATGATACTAAGAAGACCCAACAAAATCAACCAAAAATCTTATAGAACTGATCAAAAAATTCAGGAAAATGCCTGGATATAAAATAAATCTTTAAAAAACCAGAAGCTTTCCTTTATGCCAACCATAAATCTACTGCAAAAGAAGTCCAGAAAACACTTTAACTCATGATATCCCACAATAAAATAAAATGTTTAGGAATAAACTTAACCAAGCAGGTAAAAAAGTAATCTCTACAAAGAAAATTATAAAACACTGAAAAAAGAAATCAAAGAAGATCTTAGAAGATAAAAAAATCTTCTATGGTCATGAATAGGCAGAATAAATTTCAACAAAATGGCCATACTACATTATTGGTGGGACTGCAAATTAGTGCAATGACTTTGGAAAACTGTATGGAGGATCCTCAGAAGAATGGTAACAAACTTACAATATGATCCAATAATACCACTTCTGGATATCTACCCAAAAGAATGGATCCAAACTATCAAAATAATGCCTGTGTATCTATGTTCATAGCTGTACAACTCACAACTGCCAAACTGTGAAAAGAGCCAAAATGTTCTTCAACAGATAGATTACAAAACTATGGAATATATATACAATAAAAATTTTACTCAACCATAAAAAGAACAAAATTAGTCATTTATAGGGAAATGGATGGAACTGTAGGACATTATGCTAAGTGATATTAATCAGTCACAAAAAGTAAAAAATTGGATAGGGAGGAAAAGGGTTTTATAGAAGGAACTCTAGATGAAGAAGGAGTCATCATAGATGAGCAAATAAGTTGACCTAACTGAAGAGGATGGGAAAGAGGAAGAGAAAAATTCTCTAATTTACATGATGTACTTTAATAAACATAAAAGTCAATCATTAAGCCAAACAAGAGAAGAAGGAAGAGGGGGGGGAATGGAAATTGGGGAAGGGCTAAATGAGTGATGTGTGCATGTATGCCTCTGGCATCTTGTATCCCATTAAGATGTGTGACAACAATGCACCAATAAAAATAAAAAATAAAAATAGGTTAAAAAATAAAAATAAATAAAATCCCAGGTTGAAAAAAATGACTTTGGTTAGAATTTGGATTACTCTTTTGTCCAATTATTAATTTGTTACCACCTTGGCAACTGAAAGGACAACCAGTAGCCAAAATAAAATTGTCTTTGTTTTTTCTTTTCAGTTTACTTTACCTCCATGCCTATTGTCCAGTGTTCTTTCAAGACTTTTCTTAGCAGAGGGGCCTATTCTCTGAGCAGGACTCTCATTTCAATCATTTGCATACCTTTAGGAGATGAGTAGAGCATCCATTACATTTAATAAAAAAAGGAAAAAACATTTACAGATAGGGACAAAATTTGACGCAATACTTATTTTTAAAAATGAACCATTTTGTCTCTGTATATCTATTTATCTATTTCAAGTAATGCTTTCACAGTTATAGAGAAGACTTCTTTCTTTTTTTTGAAAATAACCATATGCTTTAATATACAATTTGCAGAAGGTCAGAAAGCACAGCACTTCCATGGAATGCTGGTGCACATAGGGCTACTTGTGTTGCATCCAGGAAGCCTGTTTTTAAAGACCCAAGGGGAGTGTGGACCTTTTCTGTTCGAGCATGCTCCTAGTATTAATTTCACCATATTTCTGGACTTAGCAAACTCTGGAGCAGACTGCAAGCTGGAGTGTGTTGGCACGTGTGCATAGCTCTGCCATCTGTTTTGCTTCTTCACTTCATCAATTTCCTCTACATAGAGGCTCGCATATCACTTAGTAGAGTTATGAAAAATATGTACTCTGGATATTTTCCCTTTAATTAAACTTATAGATTTTTTTTTCAAAGAAAATCATGCTGTAGTAAAAGAGTAAAGTAAGAATAAAATGTTACTGCAAGAAAAAGCAGTAAATCTTTAAAATTAAATATTTAATCCTCAACTAATTATCTAATCAATGAAAGTTGTGGTTTTTGAGCCTAATTAATGTTAAGAAAAGAAAGCAAAGTGTTGTATAGCTGTCTCTGACAAAGGCAGGTTCTGTTACTCTTCATTGCAATCGTATATTTATATTTGTTAATAAAAGGTAAGAACTTTAAACCCAGTGTGGTGGTCATGCCTGTAATCCCAGAACTTGGGAAGCTGAGACAACAGGATCAAAGGTTTGAAGCCAGCTCACTAATTTAGTGAGACCTTCAGCAACTTAGTGAGAAACAAACAACAACAACAAAAATATTTGTTTAAAAAAAATAGGGCTGGGGGTGTAGCTGAGAGAAAGAATGCCCTGGGTCCAATTGCTAGTACTCCCCCCCACATCATGCCCCCCCAATTTTGTATTTATAGTGAAACACCTGAAGGTACTTCCTCTATGCTTATTAACTGAACTTCTTAGCTCCTAGTATAGACTGTATATGTCTCCTAAAGAAGCAGAAAAATAACTCTTTTGAGAGAAGAACCAACATCACTAATAACACCTAAAATAATTGGTAAAGCCTGAAAATATTTGGACATTTTAGATGGAATAATTGATATTAACACAGCAATTATGTTTCTGTCATATGTAAGTGCCACCCTTCCAGAAAATGTCCCCAAACTTCTTCAATTCATTGCAAACATGTGCCAGATGGGTAGCAGCTGAGACAGAGGCAACCGGAAGAATCACAAAGGGTGAAAGAGACGAACTGTAAAAGGAAAATACGGAGCACATAAATGTATTCTGGATCCTGTAAGTATCCAAAGGAGTTCCCCGTCATAGTAAAAATATTAAAAATATTAATATGTCACTCTACCCAAGTGCCCAACAAACACTAACCTGTATAATGAAATGTAATAGAATGAGTCAGTGGTAGAATTAGAAATACAACTTAAAATTCCTGACAAAATTATCCATTACCAGAAGCTGCTCTCCTTCACATCATTTCAGTTTTATTATAGAGAATGCCTCGTGGCCACAAAAACTCAAATTAAATTATAAGGTGATGGAAATTCCGAAGGCAGTTAAATTTGTATTTCTCCCTTCCCCGTGGAACTAAGAAGGGAAATGAAAAAAAAAAAGGTTGCATTTAAATCCCTTCGCTGTTCTGACCATTCACTGGTAATTTTAAGTAAGAGTTTACAATTCTGGCTTTAAACCTGAGGGCAAGTACTTAATGTAAATGCAAATTTGTCAGACCCCTTCAGAAAACAACAAACACTTTCTCTACCTGTTAAAATCCATGGCAAAAACTTAAATAAAATTTGTCCAATGATATGATGTTCATTAGATTTAAAACCAATTTGTTCTACTTCTCTCTAGTCTGATCACCATATAGTTTGTTTATTCATATATTTATTTATATTTTGTGCCAATCCGTAAAAGATGGAAAGCATAGAGGATTGTGCAAAGGATGTTCAGGAGTCAGATTTGGAAGTGGTGCGCATCGCTTCCACTCTTGTTCCACTAACCAGAAGCCAACAAGATGGTCAAATACAATGTAAAAATGGTGGCAAAATTAGTTTAGTTGCATGCACAGAGAAAAAGCATAGTCTTTGCTATGGGCAGAATTAGTTTATCTTTTTGAATGCCTAGAGAATTCTCAGTCTAAAGTAGAGAGAAAATATCAGTAACTAAAACTTATTTGGAAACTTAGGTATGAGTAAATGAATATACTCTAAGAAAAGAGAACTTTTCCTCATCCATCACGAGGTTCATGTCTGAAACTCTTATAACAAGAGACAGATTGGAAGAGAAAAGCCTACAAATTTACAGTAACATAAGTTTTACATGACACTGGAGCCTTCATAAGACAATGAAGACTCAGCCAGGTGTGATAGCACATGCCTGCAATTCCAGTACTGAGGAGGCTGAGACAGGAGGATCTCAGATTTGAGAAAAACATGTGGTAATTTAGCAAGATCTTTTTTCAAAATTAAAAGGGGTGGGGGCATAGCTCAGTGGTAGAACACTTCTATGTGGGTTCAATTCCTAATAACAAAGAGGGAGGGAGGGAGGGAGGGAGGGAGGGAAAGAGAGAGAGAGAGAGAGAGAGAGAGAGAGAGAGAGAGAGAGAGAGAGAGAGAGAGAGAGAGAGAGAAGGGGGGGGAGAGGACTCAAATACCTAGAGGGCAGACTATAATACAAACTATGATTACAGGACAACAGGATATGATCTAATGGCAATAAACTGAAAAAACTTAGCAAGGCCTGTTTGTTCAAATTCCTTTTGGTCTCTTTGTACGACATCCCTTCCTTCTGGGTACAGGACAGGACATCTGTCACATGTGGGTCTCAGGAGATATGAGAGTGAAGGTCAGAGTGATTTCCCTAAGTTTATGGCTTGCTTCAGGGGAGAAAGGTCCAAGAGGAATCTTGGTTTCTTATGAATTGATTTGGTCAAGAGGGAGCAGAAAAAAGTCAGATACACTTTCCTCCTTTTGCAGTTGTCTTTAGGTTAAATACTCAGTATGCCAAAGTGCCACATTTTGGGTTAATGTTTATTTATTTTTTTGGTAGTACTGGGGTTCCTGGAAGCCCTCCTACCTCTGGGATACACTCCCAGACTTATTTTTAATATATATTTTTATTTGGAAACAAGATCTCTTAAGCCAGCGAGGCTGACTTCAAACCTGCATGATCCTCCTGTCTCCACCTCCCAAACCCGGGGATTACAAGGGTGAGCCACCACGCCTGGCTTGGGTTAGTGATTTTTGTCCCCCACCCCATCATTATCAAACTCCAGGGAAGTTTCAAAAGAAGCCTAAGACAAAGAGTAGATAGTAATTTGCAGTGAATAAATAAAGACCACTCTTTCAGGATGCACATAATAAAAATAATTGTGTTCTGCTAAAGCATTTCTAATTTAAAATCCTAAGTATAATTCACTGTTCTTGAAATAAGGATAAGGAATATGCAGGCATGTTAGAATATGGATTCCTTCTTGCCTTGACTGATTTTATCTGAGCAGGTATGTGTACAGACTGCCATTACTCTCTGTATCCACATTAGATGTTTTTTGCTGGACCAAAGTTTCCCCAACGACCACAAGGGCATTGTACTAATCTTTGTACTTTATGGGGGCCTATCTGGCACCTAAAAAAATGAAACACAATAGGTCTTTGCAAGCAAACTTAATCTCATTCAGTAGGTATATCTTAAACATGTCACGTGGCCTATGACAAGCATGAAATAGGTTCTTGTTCATATAATTTCTTCATTCTAATAAAATAGTATAAAACTTGCAGCTTGCAAATTGTTAGCAGTATTGTTTATATAATTTGAATCTTCTATATAAAAGAACTGCCAAATGCCTCTACACCTATGGGGGAACATGGTATTATTCTGCTCTATTAAGAATTTTAAATAGTTTAAGTAAACATAATAAGTACATGAATAAATCCTAAAAATTGGGAAAGTGGCAGAAAATAGAATGCCCAAATGGAAGAACAATAAAAGAGAGGATAGTCAGAATCTGCAATTAATAGTGAAGAAACACAAACTACCATGTGATCTAGATGTAGTCTTGAATGGATCATTTTCCTATATTTTTGCTAAACTATTTTAGTTCTGAATTTTTACTTGAAAGTCTCATTCTAATTTTTATCATTGAAGAGACTTTGCAGAAATTCCCTTTGTAATCAATTTTACTCCAACCTCTAGCCCGAAAGTAACTAATGATCCTGGGTGAAATCCTTTCCCACACAGGTCATATGGGCCCTGATTTTATAAGTGAACAGATATTGGATGCTGACAAGAAACAATCTCTTAAGCCATGAGCCTAGGTACTATTTTTAGGTGGAATCACTGTGTGGTGGTGCCATCTAACCATAATCCAGATTTACATTTCTTTTCAGTGTGTAAAACTTTTTCCACTGAGTCCCAGAGAATCTCTTACACGCTGTTAATTTATTTTGATGGTACTACTGATTGAACTCAGGGACATTCTACCTTTGAGCTACACCCTAGCACCCCCGCCCCCATTTTCAAAGCTTCAAATAGGGTTTCCTGGGTTGCTGAGGGCCTTAATAAGTTGTGAAGACTGGCCTGAACCTACAACCTCCTGCCTCAGCCTCCCAGGTTCTGGGACTAAAGACATGCACCACCATGTCTGGCTCACACACATTTTAAGTTTTAGACTGAGGATTTCACTGTATTCAAATGATCTCAGCTGATACATACAGTCAGTTCTCATTTTATCTTCCTATCCCTCAAGGGCATAAAGAAAGTGAGATCTTCTGCCTTGGAAATAAAATATAATAAGGAATCCTCACAAATCCCAACACTATTTATCCTCTTCTTTCTAGGACTGACTCTTTGTCTGTATTCTTCTCCTAAACTATAAAGATATAGATAATCTGAAAGTATGTTTGAAGAATTTTCATGAAACTGATGATTGCTTTTTAAGCTGCCTGAATAATTCTGAGAGGATCACTTAATACCTAAGCAAAATGCATTATCAACAAACTTCTTTTTTTCTCCCCCTTTTCACTACTTTCTTTTGATTTATTTACCTCTTATATACCTTTTTATTATTAATTTCTATTTTCAACAAAAATTTTTATTTACTTATCCTATTAAATAAATATTCAATGTTTAGACAGAATTTAAAAGATAAAAGGTATCCTTGGTACTCTTGTTTCCCTATCCAATAGTTCTCAGTCCCTCTGTCATTTTTCAATTTTTATAATTTTTCCTTAAGTTTTTAATGTAAATTGAACTATAGACTTGTATGTATCAAAATACTTTACTTTCTTTGCTCTCAGCTTTATTTTTAGTAATGTATCACTAAGATTTACATATATATGTATGTAATATCTTCATAAAAGAAAAAAATGAAAAGATTCATTTTGTGACAGCAGATATATTAGTAATTAACCTGATATGTACTGAATTCTTGTCAGTACCTTTTATTCAATATTTTAACATTGAGTAATCATGATAGGGACAGTACAAGGGTTAAAAGCTAAGCTGAAGTCAGGTGTGGTGGTATATGCCTATTATTTCAATACTTTGGAGGCAGAGACAGATGTATCAGTGGCTAGAGGCCAGCCTCAACAATTTAGCAAGACTCTCTGTTTCAAAACAAAAAAATAGGCCGGGCGTGGTGGCGCATGCTTGTAATCCCCGTGCTTGGGAGGCAGAGACAGGAGGATCGGGCAGGTTCGAAGCCAGCCGGCACGTGCTGGCTTAGGAGACCCTGTTTCCAAATAAAAATGTAAAAATAGGTCTGGGAGTGTAGCCCAGAGGTAGAAGGGCTTCCAGGAACCCCAGTACCACCATAAAAAATAAATAAAAAATAAAAAGTGGCTGGGCCTAGTGGCGCATGCTTGTAATCCTAGTACTTGAGAGACTGAGACAGGACAATAGTAGGTTCACAGCCTGTCTCAGCAACTTAGTAATACTCTGTTTAAAAATAAAGAATAAAAAATAGGGCTGGGGTATAGCTTTGAGGTATAATGCTTCTGAGTTCAATCCCTTCAATCCCCAGTACTGGAAAAAAAAAAAAAAAAAACAGTCTAGGGATAGTGTAGCTTGGATATAGAATGCCCCTGGGTTCAATTTCCAGTCCAAAAAAAAAAAAAAAAAAAGCTAAGCTGTTATTAAACTGATATCTGATCTGATTCATTATTTCCCTGGAAACAGAGCTATAATTGGAACATATGTATAATATGTATAAATTTAGACATGCTAGTAAGATAGCATGTCTATAAAATTTGAATACTTTTTGGTTGCATACAAAAGCATAAAATTTCTCAGTGAGTAATATAATATGGGAAGAATGGAGTTCTACTGTTCAGTATCTCTTGGGTTTAAAAACTATTATAATTATTATAAAAATATTTATCGCTTCCAAAAAAATTGTAAATTAAGTAGAAGAAGGAGGAGGAGGAAGAGAGGAGGAGAAAAAGAAGAAGAAGAAGAAGAGGAGGAGGAGGAGGAGGAGGAGGAGGAGAGGAGAAGGAGGAGAAGAGGAGGAGGGAGGGAGGAGGAGGAGGAGAAGAAGAAAAGAAGAGGAGGAGGAAGAAGAGGAAGAGGAGGAGGAAGAGAGAGAAAAAAGTAAGGGAAAATAATGAAAGGGAAGAAGAAGTGCTATAATCTTTATACTTATGTGGAACCAAGTACTCCTGGCTGGAAAAACTCAAATCCACTGTTTCCTCATTGTTAGTATTTAAACTTGGACCTCAGGATCCTCACCTTTAGAATGAGAATAGTCATAAGACCTAGCCTAAAGATGGAAACATGCTTTTTCGAACTATTGAGTATTGAAATAGTAATTTTGTTGTGATTATTTTTAAATGGCAATGGCATTTTTTCAAAGTTATTTCAGTAGGTTACTGGGTTCAGGCATTGGACTTGTCAAAATAATGAATCCACATGGAATCTTTGAGCCAAAACTGAGTACCGCTCTAGTGAGTGTTGACATTGTGTGTCTGTGGGGGGTTGTAGGTTAGCAAATACAGATCATCTCTGTCTGATTCAGGTGTCTCATGCTCAGAGAATTCTGCATTACTTTTAGATTGAGAATGGCCAAAATTTCAGTCTCTACTCATCTCCTTGGCTATACTTCATTGCTGTACAAAATCTGAAGAACTATGGGCTGAACTTTTATTGAAAAATGTTTTGGAGAACATATGATAAAGGGCTTATTTCCATCTTCAAAGAGCGTGTATGCAGAAAAAGACTCATGCAACAAATTCCATATCTTAACTGCTTGCTGTATATCTCCCTTTAACTTCCAAACATTATTATTACATTTCTTCCTCTCAAGTCATGGGATATATTTCCATAAGGGAACTTGAACATCATTAACAATTACCATACAATTTTCTCTAGGACTTCTTGTGGTGGATGTGGTTGGTCCCCTTTTTATTATTTCTAACAAAATTCTTAATTTTGCTCATATACATTCCCTCCCTCGTGTATCTTTATGTCTTAGAGAAACATGTCTCTTCGCATCGTTTGCAGTGGAATAGGATGAGTCCTATACTAACCAGGATACCACGTGACGAGCGAACGATGAGGCAAGGGTTATAATGAGACATAGTTTTCACTAGTGCAGTTAATGAAAATCTTCTGGAAAAGGTTTTCTTTCTTGCTATTGTTAGAGAGACGTAAGAAAAGTTACTGTCATTGGATATATTCTCTGGGTTTTACACTTTGATCTGTCACTAACATCCGAAGACTACTTTAATTTTGAATCTAGTTACATGAAAAAACACAACTTATTTTTAAAATTGTTATGCCAACCTTACTTTTAGTTTCTTTTGCTTGCACCAAAAACATTATAACCGATTAGCTTTCATTCCTCTCCAAAGAAAGAAGCCTTGGTGTTTTTCTCTCCACTTTTCCTCATGTGCTTATTTTCCTGATCCTTAATTATCCTGTTTACTCTCCTCTGCATGGTGTGTGTGTGTGTGTGTGTGTGTGTGTGTGTGTGTGTGTGTGTGATACTGAGGATTGAACCTAGGGGCAGTCTACATCTCAAGCCCTTTTTAAATTTGTTTTTGTTTGGACACAGGGTACTGCTATGTTGCTGAGAGTTCAAATAAATTGCTGAACCTAGTTTAAAACCAGCAATCCTCCTGTCATAGCCTCCAAAGTACTTCAATTAAAGGCATGTTCCCCAACATCCAGTTCTGTATGCCTTTTAATTTGTTCAAGGCTGGATTGAAAGCAATAGCTTCTCATGGCATGCAAGGTGTAGAGCATTCTGCTAACACCCATTGAACTTCATGTCAACTCAAAGTTTCAAGACATTTTTGTACTCTGCCTCTGGGGCACTACATCTCCATCAACCTGTAATGGTGAAGTTATTTAGCCAAAGCATATATTTTAGAACTATCATTATTATATTTTACCGGGTTATATTTAGTCTCTTATCCTATTTATTAAGTTGTCATGAAATTTTTTCCAGGAAAATTGTGCATTGGTTACTTCTTGCCCTTTAATAGGTCAAATAGGTCTTCTATATGATCTGATCCAGAAAGAACTGAAAAGAAATCTATCACTAAATCAAGTCTTTTATGGCTTGAATATAAAATGGCCCTTGAGAAGCTCATGTATTGGTAATGCAAACATGGTCAGTAGTGAAATAATTGATTCAGGCTCTGGTCTCATTGTTGGATAAATCCAGTGATGGATTAATAATTTGAATACATTTAATGGCTGGTAACTGTAGTTAGGCAGGGCATGGCTTGAGGAGGTAGATCACTGGGGGTGTGGCCTTGAGGACTACATATATTTCTGGTCTTCACTTTTCCTCTCCTCTCCTCTCCTCTCCTCTCCTCTCCTCTCCTCTCCTCTCCTCTCCTCTCCTCTCCTCTCCTTTCTTCTTCTCCCCCCCCCCCCTTTGTTTCCATGCTTTCCTCTGCCACAAGGATGCCTCTGCCTTGGGGATGATCAACTATGGATTAAACTTCTGAAACCATAAGCCAATTAAACCTTTCCTCCTCTAAAATGTTCTTGTCAGGTATTTTAGTCATAGCAATGAAACAGCAGAGTAAAACAAAGCCATTACAATTTTTTTTCTCATTGACAATAATCTACCAATAAATTTTTCATAAACTTGACAAATAAAAACCCACTAGAATAAAATCTTTAGCCCATCATCTCCCCTACATCGCATCAATGCTGTATATTATTTTCTTCTGATCAAAGCTATACTTTTAAAGCATAGAATTGACTTTATATTTAAAATAAAAATTTTTTATTGGTGCATTGTAGTCATACATCTTAGTGGAGTAAAGATAGTAAAGGCATACATGCAAATATCACTCAATTATTCCTTACCCAATTCCCACTCTATTCCCTCTCACTTCTTCTCACGTTTGGCTTAGTGATTGACTTTGATATGTTTGTGAATGTACATCATGTACATTAGGAAAATTCCCTCTTTTCTCCCTCCCATCCTCCTTAGTTAGGTTGCCTTATTTAGTCATCTATAGTTTCTCCTTCTTTGTCCAGCATTCCTCCTCTGACCCATTTTATCCCTAGATTCCACATAGTAAATGTTTTTATCTGTTATGGGTCAGTCTAAATGAACACAGGTCAGCTTCAGCCAACATACTATTTTTTGAGCCTTTTTGATAGGTTATCTGTAATTTTCCTAGAATGGACATAACATAAATAATATCAAGTTTCTTATCATTCTGAAAGCTAAAGAAACCACTAATCTGCCTCTTATCTTTAGATAAGAGCTAGCTATTCTAGTATTCTACACACAACATTGCAAGAGGTCTTGTGACCTCATCTGTATGTAGTCTCAGTTCCACGAATGCTAATTATTCTTGGCCAAGGGGCTAAAACTCATTTATAGTGTGTATTAGTCAGGATATTCCAGAGAAATAGAACCAATAAAATGTATATAGAATTATAGAGGGAGATTTATGAGACTGGCTTATACAATCAGAAACTGGATAGTACCACACTGGTTTTCTGCATCCTGGAGAGTTGGGGAAACCAGTATCTGCTCAGTCTGAGAAGTTGGAAGCCTCAAAAGAAGTGGGACCAGTGATGCAGCTCCAATACAAGGTTAAAAGTTTGCAAGCTCTCTGGAGAATCCCTAGTATAAAAGGCTGAAGAGGCAGGCTGGGCGTGGTGGTGCAAACCTGTAATTTCAGTACTTGGGAGGTTGAGATAGGAGGATCATGGGTTTGCAGCCAGCCTCAGCTACTTAGTGAAACTCTCCACAACTTAGTGAGACCCTGTTTCAAAATCAACAACAACAACAACAACAATAACAACAACAACAACAACAAGGCTGGGGGTGTAGCTCAGATGTAGAATGCCCCTGGCTTCTATTCCTAGTACTGCAGTAGAAGTATCAAAGGACACACCGGCTCGATAATTGAGCTTGTGTGTAGTTGTAAGAGCTTTCACCCTCTTCCACTTTTTGCTCCATCTGAGCCCACAGCCTATTGGCTAATGCTGCTCACAGCGAGCTTGGGTCGTCCCCCTCAGTTCCTCAATTGTTCCTCACATATGTTCCTAGAAGTGTGCTTTACCAATTTTCTAAGTGACTCTCAATTGATCAAGTTGACAACCAAAGTTAACCATCACATAAGGGCTAGAGACCATGTGGATCTTGGGCTTCAATATTCTCCTACTTATGCTTGTCCTCTCACTACTTTCTAAAAAGTGATCTCATTTGATGGATCAGGCACTGGAATATAGTGACTGAAACCATCAATCTTCAAAGCGTACCATACTGGTTCTGAAACTTGCTATGGGACTGTGTACAAGTTACAGAATCTCTTTAACTTTGAATTTCTTCATAAATAAGAAAAGACATGATCACAATATCTATATCATGGTGTTATTTTTAGGTTTAACTTAGATAATTTTTCTCAAGCACTTAAAGATCTGACTCTTGACACATGGAAATTAACTCTGTAAAGTGTAGGTTTTAGAGAAAAGATAAAAGAATAGTTATGGGCTATTACTGTCTGGTTGGTCTAACTCATATTACTGCTTCAAGTGACAGATTCTTCATTCTTAATATTTGTCACTGGCTGTAGCTTATTCGTGGAGTTATTTTTCTTACATTGTTCACAGAAGCATTGTCTATTTTGTAAAGATGGATCTCCTGTCACCTTTGAATATATAGAGATATTAGTTTGTCATGCTATTGTCTATCTTTCCCCCTTCTCTCATGTAGGAATATTTGTATTTAACATTCATAATTTTATTTGTGAACATTAACTTTTCTTCTTGAATTAGACTATGGTATCAGTTTCTAGAACTTTTGGTAATGGCTTCCTACATTAGGCATTGGTTACATACTCAAGAATTCCCTTCTTTTTCTTTTCCCTCTCTCTCTTTCTTTCTTTTTCTTTCGTTTTTCTTTTCTTTTTTCTGCTTTATTTTTGTGGTACTGGGGATGGAGCCCAGGAGTATTCTACTTCCAAGCTACACCCCCAGACCTATTTTTTATTCTTTATTTTGAAACCTCTAAGTAGTAGCTGAAGCTGTTTGCGAACCTGGGTTTTTCCTGGCTCAGCCTTCCAAATGCTGGGATTATAAGGGTGTACCATCACACAGGGCTTAATTTTCTTATTTCTAAGTTAGCATCTTTGCATTCAACCAAGGTTTGTGTCTCTTCAAGAATACAGAATAATTCCCTGTGGTTGTTCTGAATAAGGTCTAGGATGATGATGATGATGATGATGATGATGATGATGATGATGATGATGATGATTTTACTGGTCTGGGGATGGAACCCAAGAGCATTTGACCTCTAAGCTATACTCCCTTACTCCCTGCTCTATTCTTTATTCTGTGTGTGTGTGTGTGTGTGTGTGTGTGTGTGTGTGTGTGTGTTGGGTCTGGGGATGGAACCCAGAAACATTGTACCTCCGAGCTACACCCCCTGCCCTATTTTTTTTTTATTCTTTATTTTGAAACCAGGTTTCACTGAGTTGCAAAGGGCCTCACGAAGTAGCTGAGGCTGTCCGAAAACCGCGATCCTACCGTCTCAGCCTCCCTAATGCTGGGATTACAAGCATGTGCCACCACGCCCGGCTTTATTCTTTATTTTGAAACAGGGTCTCACCTTAGTTGCAGAGAGCCTCACTGAGTAGCTGAGGCCGTTTGCGAACCACAATCCTCTGGTCTCAGCCTCCCGAATGCTGGGGTTACAAGCATGCGCCACCACGCCTGGTTTTATTCTTTATTTTGTTTTTTGTTTTTTTGTTTTTTTATTGTGGTACTGGGGTTCCTGGGAGCCCTTCTAGTTCCGGGCTACACTCCCAGACCTATTTTATACTTTTTATTTGGAAACAGGGTCTCTTAAACCAGCGCGGCTGGCTTTGAACCTGCGCGATCCTCCTGTTTCCACCTCCCAAGCGTGGGGATTACACGTGTCACCATGCCCCGCGCAATTTAGCATCTTTTAAAGGCCTTCTTTTTAGTGTGACAATGTTAGACATTGTTGGTACATTTTCACCCTATTCCTATTATATCTTTAAATAGTTATATTTTAAATCATTGAAAAACAAGAAAAAGAAAAGATCTTTAACCTTTTCTTTTTTCTAATGCTATTTATTCCCTTCTTTATGTAGACACACATTCCAGAACTACATTTTTCATCTACCTGAAGAACTTTTTAAATATATTTCTTATAGGTAAAATCTGCTGGGAATAGATTATTTCAGCTTTTGTTTAGCTGAGAAAATAATTTTTTTCCCCTTCATATTTGAAGGAGGAATATAGAATTCTAGGCTGGTAGTCCTTTTTGTTTGTTTTCCTTTCAATACTTCTGAAGAACTACTTCTAAAGAATTCACTTATCCTCTTCTTGCTTTCATGGGGTCTGATGAGAAATCAGTTGTAATTCTTATCTTTTATCCTATGAATTTAAAGTTTCTTTTTTACTCTGGAAGTATTGTAATACTTCAGAATTTTCTAGTTGTATTTTGTTTTATGCAGTTTGACTATGAAATGCCTACGTGGCTTTTGTTCTCTGAGAAGCCTAAATCTGTGGTTCGTTGTCTTTCCTTTTTTTTTTTTTACTGTATTCAACAGTAATAACTTTAAGTACTTTACCTCATACCATTTCTTATTCTAGTTGTGCATTTGTAATGATATTTTTATTGTCCCACCAATACTGGATTATTATTTTATCTTGTAAATATGGTTATCAGATTTCCACTGGCCTATCTTTAAGTTCACTGATTCTTTCCTTACCCACTTTGGGTCTATTAATGAGCATATTAAAGATATATTAAAATTTCTTTTACTGTATTTTGACTTCAAGTGCTTCTATTTGATCTTTTCTTAGAGTGGCCACCTCCCTTCTCACATTATCCATCTGTTCTGACATGTTGATTACATTTTTCATCAGTACTTAATCTATTTGTCATAGTTATACTAAATTATCTTTCTAATAATCCCATCATCTGTACCATGTTTGAATTATTGTTGCTCTGTTTCTTCAGACTGTTTTTTTCTCTTGTCTTTCAACATATATTTATTGAATGCTAAACATGTATCAGATTTTAAAAACTGAGGTAAAATAGTCTTGTGATTGGGAATTTCTGTTTTTCTGGGGAAGAGTGTTGTGCTCTACATTTTAATTACATATTTAGGTTTTGGTTTGAATGAATAATATAGATGTGTTATGATGTTTAAGAGTAAAGGCGTATTAAACTTTCTTATATCTAGTTATTGGTATAAGAGGTTTCAACTCCCAGTCTCTTTGTTTCTAGCTCTGCTTTGGGATTTGGGTCTTCTTTGTGTACTACTCCTTAGAGGAAGTTTCTGTCTTCCAGGTTTGCAGCTGGAAGTCACTGTCATGCAGACTTATAGATGTAGGGGAGGAGGGGTTTCAAATCTTCTAAGATTCAATCTCTTATTAAGACTGAGTTTTAGGAATATGATTTTCATAAGGATTTTGGTCCCTGGTCTGGTGGTTTAGATTTTACTCCTTGGTCCTCACCAACTTTCCTGGCTGAAGCAGGCTCAATCTCCTTCTTTGAAGTCCTATCTCCCACTGAGATTTTTCTCTTCTTAGATGAGATAATAAGCCTGTCTGACACTATAGTCTAAAGGAATGCCCTTCTACTAGCAGGATACCTGAGAGAATTATGCTCTCATGAGCAGCATGACTTTCCCTGCAGAGTAGACCTCATACTGGAGAGGGCTCTGAATTACTTTCAGGATGGTTACTTTTCACTTCCCCTGACCAGTGCCAGGAGAGTATCTTTCTTATGTTCTTGCTAGGAAAACTGGGTGGGATTTCTTGAGGAAAGTCTCTTTAAGAGGGTAGCACTCAAAATTTTCTCACTGGCATGCTAGTCCAAATTTAGCTTTTAGCAATTCCTCAAAATTATGTCATTTGTTCCTGCCACTTATTGGTTTTAGTGGCTTTTGCTTATTTGCCTGTATGCATATTCTTTAGCAAAGGGCCTGTGTACTCATTCTTTTGGTGGAAGTTCTTTGCTTTTTTATAGATGATTCAGGTATGTAATTTGCCACAATTTTCAACCAGTCTTTGGTTTGACTTTTTAGTCTCTATGTTATCGTATTTTAAAAAGAAATTCTAAATGTTGATGTCCAGATAAAATTTTCCTTTTGTGGGTTTTGCTTTCAGCAACATGTCTAATAAACCTAACTAAGGTAAACAAGATTTTCTTCTCTGATTTGCTCTAGATCTTATACAATATTAGAGTTTACATTTAGACACATTAGGCTTAATTTTTTAAATATGATAAAGGTTATGGGTTGGTGATCATTTATTGGTTTGTGGATATCAAATTGTTCTAGCACCATTTAATGAAAAGACTATTCTTTCTTTATAAAATTGGTTTTGTAATTTTTGAAATATTAGTTGTTCATGTACGTTTGACTATATCTAGGCTCCTTATTTTATTGCACCAACTTGTGTGTGTATTTTGAAGCTAATGCTATTATATCTTGATTACGGCAGCAGTTTGGTTAGTTATAAAGTCTTTGAATTAAGTCTTGTAATTTTCCTCATTTTGTTTTTCTATTTGAAAGTTGTTTCAGCTAGTGTTTTTTTTTTTTTTTGGTAGTTATTGGAGTTTTTTTTGTTGTTGTTGTTGTCTTTTTTGTTTGTTTGTTTGAGTATCCCAGGCAGATTATAGCATCTTTGCCAAATTCTATAAAAGGCATACTGTAATTTTTATTGCAATTTCATTGTGATTATAGCTCAATCAAGGAAACTAGCAGCTTAATAATATTAAGTTTTCTCATACATGAGTGTAATAGAGCTCTCTATTTAATTAAATTTTATTGAGGTACTGTAGAATTAGCCCAGCACTTTTAGCAAACTAGGCGGACATTCTACCACAAAGCTATCCCCCAAATAAATGGTTCAAGCTGTCCTTCAAATTGTGATCCTCCTGCCTTAGCCTCTCAAATAGATGAAACAGATTTTTTTTTTTTTTTTTTTTTGGTGGTACTGGGGATGGAACCTAGGGGCTTTTCTACTTCCCAGCTATACTCCCAGACCTATTTTATACTTTATTTATTTATTTTTTTTGGAGGGGAGTCTGAGGATGGAACCCAGAGGCATTTCACCTCCAAGCTACACCGCCTGCCCTATTTTTTATTCTTTATTTTGAAACAGGGTCTCATTGAGTTGCGGAGGGCCTCACTAAGTAGCTGAGGCTGTCCGAGAACCGTGATCCTCTCATCTCAGCCTCTGGAATGCTGGGATTACAAGTGTGCGCCACCACACCCGGCTATACTTTTTTGAAAACAGGGTCTCACTAAGTTGCTGAGAGCCTAAGTAGCTGAGGCTGGCTTTGAACCTGGGTGATCCTCCTGTCTCAGCCTCCCAAGCACTGGGATTACGTGTGCCATCATACCAGGCTCACATCTTAGTTTTAAAGTCTTGCACTAGAGACAGGACTGGGCCCAGACCAGCATCAGGACAGGAAGAAGGCTTTTGGTCAAGCAAGATGAGAGATAGTAAATCCTCATAATCATATCAAAAGGCTTGTACCAGAAATAACGGGTGGGCCAACGCCTAGTCAGGTCAGGAAGACTATTGATGAAGCAAGATGGAAGATAATGAATCTTCTGTATCCAAATACCTCAGTGTCTTACTTTCAAGGCACTCCATTATGTCCTTCCTGTACCAGTATTGGGAATGGCTTAGGAAGATTTGAGAAAGCTCTGATTATTAATAGATATATTTCAGAAGTAATTGTGTCAGAATGGCAGACCTGGAGAGAGAAAGGCTTGGCTTTGGTCAGGAAGCAAACAGCTATTGAAACTTAGATTGACTTAGTTAAAAGTAATTAGCAAATCTATAGGAGAGGGGAACTAGGCCTTTCTCTGTCTAAAGACAGATCTACATGATTAGATAAACTAGCTAGGCTGGGAGGAGATGTCCACCTTCCGGAAAGGAGACACCTTGCCACACCTTGCTGGAGGAGGAACCTTACAGGGACGGTTACTACGTCAGAATTATGTAAACAAGATGGAGGTCATGGGTATAAAAAAGTCCAGCCCACATGTGTCCCTTTGGGTATATTCCCTCGAATCGCCCCCTCCCCTATGCCATTTCTGAATGGCATGGGGCTTTAACTGTCTTCTGAATTTCTATTTTTTTAATAAACTTATTTAAATCTTCAGCAAGAGTCCGAGCTAATGTGTTTTACCCTTAGCTCAGGGCAAGAACCTGTGATTTTTCTGATTTTGGGGTTTTGTTGTGGTTTGAGGGAAATTGTGTCCGGGACCCTAACAGGGGTCCCCGGGAACAGTTTCCCCAAAACCATCATACACCATAAGATATTTCACTGTGACATATTTGGTGCCCACGCAGGGCTGACTTTGTTTCAGGTAATCCCACTATTTCACTCTGCAGCGTGGTGCTTTACTCTAAAGCCCTAGCTTTCCCTCTTTCTAAGGGCGCCAAAACCGTAATACCTCTGATGTAGTGCTTTATGATAATTCTGTCCCTTCTTTCTACCTCTGTAATAATAAAAATTGCTTAAGCTTGCAGCAGTATATTTCTGCCTATTTTTTCTAAATTAGCTAAGGACAAGAACCCATAGACAGCATGCTCTCCATCTCACACCATTACAGTTTTATTCCTTTCCAATAAATGCTCTTTATTTCTTTTCATTTGTATCTCAAGTACAATGTTGAATATAAGGGATGAGAGTGGTGCTTGTTGTTTTTATTTCTGATCTAGGGGAGAAAAAATGATTCAGTCTTTTACCACTAAGATAATGTTGATGTTAACTTTAAGTTTGTTTGTTTTTGTTTTTTTTGTAACTGCTCTTTATTAAATTGAGAAAATTCAGGTCTGGTTTGCTGAGAGTTTTCTTTGTAATTGAAAAGATGCTGGACTTTGGCAAATAAATTTTTATTCGTATTTTTTCTTTAAAGTGCCTGTTAATATTGAAAATTATACTGACTGATTTTGAATGATAAACCAACCCTACATAATTGGGGAAAATTTGGTTCTGATATATTATCCTTTATTATATTGCTTAATTTGATTGGTGATTTTATTTAAGAATTGCGTCTGCATTTATTGATGTGCAATTTTCTTTCCATTTACTATCTTGATCCAGGCTTGTTATTGGTATAATGTTGAAACTACTGCATAATTTGGTAGATATTTACCCCTCTTCAAATTTCTGTAAACATTTGTGTAGAACTGGTATGATTTCTTCTTTAATATTTGGTAGAATTTCTTAGTAAAGTGATCTGAGGGTTTCTTCATGGGAATATGTTGAACTAAAAATTAAATTTCTTTAAAATATGCAGGATTATATCTATCTTTATTCTTGATTGAAATTTGCTAGTTTATATATTTAAATTTGTTTATTTAATATAACTTTAAAAATTACTAAATATTTTTAGTGGGTAATATTTTCTTTCTCTTATAATATATAATTATAATACCTATTAATATATTTTAATATTCTCATTACAATATCTCTAGAGTCTATACTGATATTCTCGCTCTTATTCCTGAGATTGAAAATATGTTCTTCCTTTATTTTTTATTTTTATTTTTATTTTTTTTGGTGGTACTGGGGTTCCTGGAAGCCCTTCCACCTCCGGGGCTACACTCCCAGACCTATTTTTTACATTTTTATTTGGAAACAGGGTCTCCTAAGCCAGCGCGCGCGGCTGGCTTCGAACCTGCGCGATCCTCCTGTCTCTGCCTCCCAAGCGCAGGGATTACAAGCGTGCGCCACCACGCCCGGCTGTCTTCCTTTATTTTTTAATTAGTCTAGGTAGAGTTTTATACATCTTATTGATCTAATTTTATTTGTTTTATTGATTTCTAAAATTTATTTGTCTCATATTCTTTATTATTTATTTTATTGATTTCTATTTTTATGATCATTTCCCTTTTTCTGCTTACTTTGAGTTTCATTTACTGTTGCTTTTCTACCTTCTTAAGATGAAGGCTAAGATCACTGATAAGTAATTTTTCTTTTTTAAGATGTGGAGTTTGTGCTATAAATGCTTTTTCTAATAAGTATCTTAACTGCTCTCCAAATTTTTATATGTAGTTTTCTTTTTTTTTTTTTTTTTTTTAGTTAAATACAATATGTTAGCCGGGCCTGGTGGCGCACGCTTGTTATCCCCGCGTTTGGGAGGTGGAGACAGGAGGATCTGCAGGTTTGAAGCCGTGCTGTCTTAAGAGACCCTGTTTCCAAAAATAAAAAAAGTATAAAATAGGTCTGAGACCATAGCCTGGAGGTAAAAGGGCTTCCAGGAACCCCAGGTACCACACACACACACACACACACACACACACACACACACACACACAATAAATAAATACAATATGTTTTTAATTTTGGATTATTATTTGCCCATTTGTTATTTAAAATTGTATTACTTTTTTTTTCAAATATTCTGGAGAACTTTTATATATTTTTCTGTTGCCAATTCCTGATTTAATTTTACTGTCATAATAAACTATACTTTGTATGTTCTTTTTTTTTAACATTTATTGAATTTATTTTATGGCCATTATGGTAAGCCAATTTTATAGGTGGAATATTTTGAATGACTGAAATTGGTGAATTTTTTTGTTATTTTCTTCTATTCCCCTGAAAGAAAAAGGTAGAAGAAACATTTAGATTTCCTTTTATAATTTTCATTTATTTTATATATTAAAAACAATATTGCGACATGATTTTATTTTCTTTCTAAAAGCTTTTGAGTTATAATAGTCTCAGTATATCTGCTAATATTTTTGAGATAACACATCTTAACTCATTTGAAGTTTGGCTACTTCCTTTCTTTTTTGAAGCATGATGCCACACAAGTTTTTTCTTACGATCTTATGATAGCCTTTTAGTACTTTGTATTTTCAGAAATATAATAAGTATGGGACTTTGTTAATAATTTCTTCATTTGTATAGAAAACAGATTAAGTTAAACATTTTATCAAGTTTATTTCTTCAAAGCAAGTGACATTAAAGGGAACATTTAGATGTCTTTTGGCTATTATTTCATAATAAGACTGTTTCAAGGGAGATATATTTAGTGCTTTGTTTGAATTTTGTTTAGTACTAATAGTTTAACTTATAAGAAGTTCTTTAAACAAGAATAGCCATGCTATTCATGAGAGTTTCTTTCTCTCCATCTCTCTCTCTCTCTGATCTCTCTCTCTCTTTTATGAAACCGTCTGTATACTTAGAGACTTGAAAAAATATGGTATTCAAAATAATGCTTTTATATGAATCTAAGATAAGACTATTATGTGAGTGCCATATATAACAGAAGTTTACTTTTATATTTGATATTCATGAATCTTTTCTTCTTCTGTATCAATATTAATAAAACCACCAAAAGCCAGGTGTGGATGAATACAAGTACTATAGATGTGCATGAATATATAATATTTATAAAAACACAAAGACAAGATTCAAAGTTTAACACTGCATTCACTTGGGTAAGGGTGACTCATACTTTTGATTTTATCTCTCAGATCGAGAGTTTGCTGGAGGCACTATTACTTAAGAAAAAAAGAAACACTTCTTCAAAAAGATTTACAGAATATATGTACTTCTGAATTTTTCTTTTCTTGTATTTTTCTTTTATTCAAGAGCCAAATTTTCTGTGGAGTTTAGAATCTGATATCACTAAAATATTTGGTGGTACTGGGGTGGAACCCATGGGCTTTTCTACCTCCGGGCTACACTCCCAGACCTCTTTTTTTATATTTTATTTGGAGACAGGGTCTCACTAAGTTTCTGAGAGCCTCACTAAGCAGCTGAGGCTGGCTTCGAACCTGTGTGATCCTCCTGTCTTAGCCTCCCAAGTGCTGGGATTACAAGCGTGAGCTACCACGCCCAGCTATCACTAAAATATTTGGATATATGACAGTATTTTGGTATATTTTATCCTGAATTTTTTTTTAAAAGTATATAGAATGAATTCATTTGGGTTTTTCCTTTTAATCTAAAAAATCAGAACATTCTTATGGTAGAGATACTATTATCTGAAACTCATAAAATTCAAATGATCAATGATTTTACATGTATCTGCAATTTTAAAACTTACATAAATGAGCCAAGTGTGGTGGTGCACCCTGCTCTTGAGAAATTGAGACAGAAGGATCACAAGTTTGAGTCCAGCATGCTGTAACTTAGCAAGACTTATTTTCCAATTTTTTTTTTTTTAGTTTGGTTCTGGGGTTCCTGGAAGCCCTTCTACCTCCGGGCTACACTCCCAGACCTATTATATATTTTTATTTGGAAACAGGGTCTCTTAAGCCAGCGCGGCTGGCTTCAAACCTGCATGATCTTCCTGTCTCCTCCTCTCAAGCGTAGGGATTAAAAGCGTGTGCTACCATGCCCGGCCAAGCAAGACTTATTTTAAAACAAAAATATAAAAAGGGCTGAGGGTGTAGTTCAGTATTAAAAGTACCTAAGTTTTTATCCCTAATACCACAAACAACAAAATCCATATTCAAATGATATATATTCACTAGAAATAATCAAAATAAAGCAAATAAATATTTTCTACATTGTTAGAAGTGACCACTATTGATATCTTGGTTTGTAAACTATTATTTTGTCATAATATATTCCATCATCAGCAAAGATTATTGCTTGTACCTTTTATTTTTTTATTTTTATTTTTATTTTTTGGTGGTACCGGGGTTCCTGGAAACCCTTCTCCGGGTTAAACTCCCAGACCTATTTTGTATTTTTATTTTGGAAACAGGGTCTCTTACCAGCAAAGCTGGCTTCGAACACTGCGCGATCCTCCTGTCTCGGCCTCCCAAGCGCGGGGATAAGAATGCGCCACCATGCCGGGCTGCTTCTACCTTTTAAATGTTATCCAGTACCTGCCCAATTCCCTACAAGCACCCTATTCTCCTAGTCTAAATCATCATCTATCAGTGATGCATTTCCTTCTAGCTGTTCTCTCTGCTTTCAATTTTGATCTCTACAGACTTCTTTACATGAATGACAATCAATTAATCATTATAAAGCACAAGTCAAGTTCTATGACCTTTCTTTATTTCTCCTTCCAATGGTATTTCATCTGAGTACCACCATCAAAATGGCATGGAGGAGCTTGGGTGATTTCATTCTTAGTCATTTTGTGACCTCAGTACTACTCAATGCTCCTAACTTGCTTCATTCCAGTTGAACAGATTACTTCATTATAAAAAAAAATAAATAAATAAAAAAAGAGCCAAGCATAGTCCTGCTAAGGAGGCTCTGCATGGGCTGTTTCCACTCTAGAAGTCATCGTTCTTCTGGGAACTCATGTGTATGTCCAAGTCTTTGCTTTCATGGCCCCATCTGATAGACTTTCTGTTATCACCCCATTTAAAGTAGGAAGCAATGGGATATTTTTTATGTGAATGGTCTCCAAATTCCTGGGAATCTTGTCAGCAAGAAGAACCACTCCCCTCCAAAAAAATTCCAAAAAACTGAATTTCAGCTCTCCCCGTTATGAGATGTTTTTCTTGTGGAAACAAGAGAATGAAAGCAAATAAGATTTTAAATTGGGATACAAAATTTCTGTTCATAACACATGCTGTGGCTGAAAAAATATTGGTATAGTACATCAAAGTACCTTTACCTTCCCAGCCCCAAATTAGGTAGGCTACAGAATTATATTCTGTAGCTTTTATGGGACCTGAGTTCCCTTGAAATTAATCGGTGATACAGTATTAAGGGTTGGGTGCCTAGAAAGAGGGCCACTGGATGGAGAAACACCTGGAAGCACCTTGAACAGCAGAGTTTTAGTTTGCTTGTGCTGCCTTAATAGGATACTACAGACTGCATGGTTTAAACAACAACAAAAAATTTGTTTTCTGATAGTTATGGGATTTAGAAGTCCAAGATCAAGATGTGATCAGAGTTGGTTTCTACTAAGGCCTTCTCTTTGGGTTGTAGACAGTTATTTTCTTGCTGTGCCTTCGCTTAACCTTTCTTGAAGGGGGAAAGGGGAAGGAGAGAGGGGAAGAGAGAGATATTTGGTCTCTTCATCTGCTTAGAAAGTTACCAGTGTTGCAAGTGAGATGAAGGTCCCATCCCTAGGACCTCATCTAACCTTTATTACCTTTTTAAAAGACCTGTCTCTGAAAACAGTCATTCTGCAGATGAAGGTTTCAACATTTGCATTCTGGAGAAATACAATTGAGTGTATGACAAAAGGTTTTTGCACAAGAAAGAAGTCCAACAGCTGCAGACTAGGAAAAGGCCTGCCTGGGTGAGGAACACCACCACAGACAGGCATCTTGGTGCTTGGAGCCTTAGGAGGAGGCTGGTAAATCTCCTACCACCTGTGCTCATTTCCCCAGACATGTAACTCTAAGCAGCTGCTGTTTATCACTCCTCCCTCCTCTCAGCTGGCAAAGCCTGACAACAAGCACAGGCTGTTTACCCTGACAGTGTTCTTTAGGGACAATCACAATTTGCAAAGTTTCTCAAGGCGTAGTTCCCTGGAGCTAGCAACAGAGAAATGCTTGAGGAGAATGTTATAAACATAGACTTTAGACATCTATTTCATACCCACTTAATCAGAATCTCTAGGATTGTGTCCCTAAAATTAGCAACCCTAACAAATATCTCAGGAGGTACTACGCACAGGACAATTCAAGAACCACTGAAGAGTTTTGAACAAGTTACTCTCTTGCTATTTTGCAGAATTTAAACTCTGGTTGTCTTTTTTCCTTCCCCAACACCTGCCTACCTGGCCTTCCTTTCTTCTGCCCTCCCTCCCCTTTTTTTTCATTCCTTTTTCTCTCTTTTCCTTCCTTACTTCCATCTTTGTTTCTTCATTTTTTCCCTCAACCCTAATTTCCAAGTCAGGAATATATATATATATATATATATATATATATATATATATATACACACATATATATGTAATTTTAAATATATACAAACATGTATACATATACATTTATGAAAACAATAAATTTGTGTTCTCTTATCAACATACCCACAGTAGCTGTCAGAGTGTATGAAAGTGAATGCACTGTAGCAGCTCAGTGTGATGCTGAGCAGCTGGTAGAAGGAAGGCAATGTACACTTTAAGAGAGGGGCTACAGATCATAGGATCTGAAGATGAAACTGATGATGTGGCCGGGGCAGCTTATGCTAGTCTCACTGTCAGTTAAGAGGCAGCTCATTCCTTTATTGGAAAGACACTAAAATAGCCTGGAAAGAAAAGATGAAGAAACAGGCCTGATCTATGTTCGATTTCTTTATTTTATTATTACTTTTTCTCTTTCAGTGTTTAGAAGCCCTAAGCAGAGTTCTTCAGTAGAGAAAGTAGCCTCCTGCTTGCTTGTTTGCATGATGTCTGTTCATTGACAGGAACTCCTAAGCCTCGGGAAGGCCAAATCAGTTGCTTAAAAGGAACATTATTCTTCCTCCCCATTCTCCCTAGGGCTAGGTGGTACTAAGTAAGTAATACTTTTCAGAGAGAAAGAGAAAATTAAGTTTGGAAAAGCAGTCAAATAATTTCACACTGAGCCCCTCAGATTACTAGAATTCTTAAGTATCATATGTGTGATTCTAAAACAGATCATCTGTTTGACAGGCTCTCACATTTTACATTATTGCAAGATTACATTATTATACAAAGGCTTTTTGGTGCATGGATTTACCCAAGCCCCTTAACATCATTTGGAAAATGGGACAAGGCAGGACCAGAGGCAATATATTCTGCTTGTGTGTACTCCCCCATCTCAATCTCTCTCCACCTCTCTCTCTTCTCTCTCTCTCTCTCTCTCTCTCTTCTCTCTCTCTCTCTCTCTCTCTCTCTCTCTCTCTCTCTCTCTCTCTCTCTCTCTCTCTCCCAGAAAGAAACACAATTTCCAGTGATTTGGTTATCTAAGAGTTTCTTTTTTTCTCTGTTACCTAGCTTTTGTGACCTCAATCCCACTTATTAAATGCAACCCAGGCTGCCTGTCTGAAGGCTGTCAGCTTAAGGTTTATCCCAGAAGATTCATTACAAAGAACCGAGGATTGTGCATGACTGGTGAAGACTAAACTTCAAGCAAACCATAATTACATAGCGGGGGTCAATAAGGAACTGTGTATGAAGGTGAATTGCCCCAGATCTCCCAGTTCGCCAGGCCACTGATGCTGGCAATTCATGTGGCTCAGGTCCATCTGGCATGACTTCCCATCTGGTTTCTCTGAACTAATTTTCTCCATACCCAATGCATCTTACATGTAGATATTTGAGTGATCTTTCTGGAGAATCGCTTTGATTAAAGGCCCACTTTTTTCCTAGATATTGAATTCCTAACATCCTTCCAGGCATCTTGGACACTCTAATTACAGTGGTTCCTTAAAATGTGCTTCACAGACAAGTAGCACAGCACTTGGAAGTTTGTTAGAAATGCAAATGTCAGATTTCATTCCAGTCCATCAGATTTAAAAAAAAAAAAAAAGTCTGTGGTGGGGCTTATTGATCTGTGTTTTAACGAATCTCCAGGTGTTTTTTATCTTTCTGTGCTAAAATTTCAGAAGCTCAAAATTCTAAAAACCTACTCTGAGTTAATCATGTTCTGCTTGCTTTCCACTTACAAATTTGACCAGGCAAAGTTTTCTCAATTATAAATGATCTCTCTGTATAGTTGTCCCTTTGTGCTTATTCCATCTGTGTTTCTGGCATTCTCTAGTAAGGACTTCCCATTTCTACAACTTACAGATGCCACTTACAACCAGGGGAGAGAAAACTCTTTCTTGGCTGTGAACCACTGGTGAACCCAGTCATTCTATCATTTACAAGCCTAAATTTCTATGTTCTCTGTGCTACTAGAGAAGTTTGGCCTTGATTATTTTACTATTAGAATCAGAGAGTTCTACTTTTTAAGAATAAAAAATGAGCTCATGTATATAGAAGCCTTTTGTGTATTTAAAATGGCATGAAGAAGAAAGATTTGGACCTTTTTGTGATGCTAATTTTGCCTTTTATTCATGAAAAAAACTGAGCATTTAGCCTGGTGTGCTGCTGCACACCTGTAATACTAGTACTTGGGAAGCTAAAACAGAGGATCACAAGTTTAAGGCCAGCCTCAGCAACTTAGTAAGACCCTGTTTCAAAATAAAAAAAATAATATAGGGTTGAGAGTATAACTTGGAAATAGAATGCCTCCAGGTTCAACCTTCAGTACCAAACACACACACACACACACACACACACACACACACACACACACCAAACAAATAAAGCACAAAAAAACCTGAGCCACTACTTACCACTTTTAAGTGACCACATAATTTGGCATGATAAAATTCCCTTTAAAAGAATGGATACTCTGGTGTAGTTATGAGTTTTTGTTGAATATTTTCTTGATATATCGAGAAAGGTATTGGGAGTAGGTATGGGCCCATCTTAAGTGTAGAGGTTAAAATCTAAGTCTGTTGACAGAATACAGTAGCTGGGGCATGGAGAATTTTGATGGTTAATCTGGTGAGTGAACAAGAAAGCTTTATTTGTTTGTTTGTTTGTTTGTTTATTGCTGCACTATGGATGGAACCCAGGGACATTCGACCTCCAAGCTACACCCCATGTCCTATTTTTTATTCTTTATTTTTGAAACAGGGTCTCACTAAGTTGCGAAGGGCTTCACTAAGTAGCTGAGGCTATCTGCAAACTGTGATCCTCAGGTTTTAGCCTCCTGAATGCTGGGACCACAAGCGTGCACCACCACCATGCCTAGCAGAAACCTTTTCTTGAATGAGACAAACATTTAAACTGGTGAACCTGAGTAAGCCAATTGCCCTCCATAATATCAGTGGTCCATGGGCCTTATCTACTCAATTGAAGACCTGAACACAACACAAAGACTGGGCTTCCGGGCAAGAAGGAATTCTCCAGCAGATTGCCTGGAACTATGCCGTCAGTTCTCCTAGGTCTCCAGCCTGCTAGTCCACACTGCAGGTTGCATTAGCCATCCTCCATAATTACCAGAGCAATTTCCTTATAAATACTTTTTTTTCTATACACCCACCCTCTTAGTTGTTTCTTTGGAGAACCTTGACTCATACAGGCATCTAAGGCGAATGAGTAGTTGAAGATGGCAAAAAACACCAAGGGGTCCAGTATTAAGAGAGAAGGTCATATTTGAGAAGCTAGTGAAACCCAGTCATAGGGGTTTCAGAATAAGGAAGCATTAGAGATTTAGGCAGTTTATTGACGTTAAAATAACCTTTCTTTAGGTAAGAATGCCTCCAACCTTCTTTTACAAACAAGGTGTGGTCCTAAAGCTTTGCTAGGATAGGAACTTGAACCAAACTACGCATGTGGGTTGTGTCTTAGATCCTTGAAAACAATTTTGGATAATGAATAAAAAACTGTTTTTATTATATGATATTGGGTAATTATAGTTTGTCATAAGAATTGCTGAGCAATAATGTAAATAGTGGCTTTATAGAGTAGACAGTAGGGTCAGAAAATCACAGCAGCTGAACTGCCAGAGATCTGGATAGTACATGATTTAGCAGTGGTTGCCCAAACTTAATCTTTTTCAAAGGAGATGATGATCAGTTGCTGGTTTCTTGGTGTTCTCTACTGAAAATGTCCTTGTAATTTCTAAAATCCCAATTGATAAAGCTTACCTTATTCAGTTTTGGCCCTAATACTTATGTAACCAAAATTGATACCAACATAACTGAATATTAATTAAGTGAATCAACACTTAACTAAGTTCTCAATGTAAAATCTCAACTTTTCCAATTCTCAAAAATGTGGCAACCCATCTATTTCATTTTTTAATTTTTCTGATGCCCTTTTAGGAAGATTTGTATTTTATTTTTGTGCTAATTTAATATTCTTAAGTATAATGAGTAGGAGGAAAATATTTCAGTGTGCAAGCTGTAATGATTACTTGTAGGGAAAAGAAAAGAAGATGGCTGGAAACCCCATACTCCTAATGTACATGTGGTACCAGGCCAAAGAATGAATAACACTTCCAAGAAAACAATTAGTGGCCGGAAAAGCCAGTAAAGCATTAGCAAAAGAAAAATACCAAAAACGGAAATGTAGATAGTAGAATGAGAAATTTTGAGGACTGTTTGTATGCCTATGTAAAAATATAGTTAGATACAAAAGGACTATGAGTACTTCAAAACAAATTAATTCCCACTGCTTAAGAAAAGAGAGTGAGCACTGCCAGGAGAGAGAAAGCGTTGGTTTTTTATAAACAATATAATCTGGTATTAGTTCACTATTGTTACTGATACAAGATATGATAGACAAGGTAGCCTATACACAAAACAATTTTTCTTTAGAGTTGGAGAGGCTACAAGTCTAAGATTAAGGCAATCTCAGGGATCCTTTCTTCTAAGGCCTTTCTTCTTGGCTTGTGGATTGTCATCTTCTTGTGTGTCTTCATGTCACCTTTCTTCTGTTGTGTCAATTCAAATTCTCTTTTATAAAGACACTAAACATGTTGTATTATGGCCTATCCTAATTATCTTATTTAATCTAATTACCCTTTAAAAATTCTAAATACAATTATATTCTTTTTTATTCTTTTTGATGACTGGTACAGATTATTAAAACAGAATAGTAGGTTTCATTGTGGCATATTCATATAAACACAAAAACCGGTATGATTTTTATGTTTCCCCAAAAATTCAATAGGTAAATTTTAATTTTGGGGGGCATAATTTGACCACAGTAGATTTTTATAAATGTGTGTCCCCCAGTAGCATTAAAACCCACCTACCTGTGAAGCTAGACCCATGAAACTGGAGTCTTTAATGAATTCTGTTACTTTAGCTTTGGAATATCACAGTATCTCTCAGAATTACCCTAGTTGTAGCTTATTTCCTCTCCATCCTGTTCCTGTCACTTTGCCCAGCAGAAATGTTGGCATAATAGCAGTTTGGCTCCCACACACAGGCATCAGGGCAGGGATAACACACAGGACTTAATTTGCTGCAGCCAAGCATTAGACAGCCCAGCAATGAAGGAAGATTAATTTCTTGCCAACAAACTCATATAGAGGTGCTTTCATGATGACTTGTCTTATGGGGCATGATAGAAGTTCATGGTCATGCACAGTATGCTAGCCACAGTCAGTGGGGGGTGGAAAAAAAGGACAATATATACCATCTGGAACTCTGCAAAGAGGCTCAGAGACTCACTGAACCCCTTCTAATATACGAGGCGATGTGTCAAGTCTCTTATGCACAAACATACTATTTAATCCATGTAGAAACCTTAAAAAGTTGATAGCATTGTTACCAGCCCTGTACAGTTGAGTCAAGTCAAGGTTTAGTAACTTCCTCAAGCTTGTGGATTTTTAAGCAACTTATTAAAGCATAATTATGTTCAACAACTTCACATATTTAACATGTACTTTCTGATGTGTTTTGACAGGTGTATACATCTGTGAAACCACCAGCAAAACCAAGGTATTGAATTTATCCATCACCCTGCAAAGTTCCTTCATGCTTATTTGTAATTCCTCCCTCCTGAGCTCTCCTGAAACCTCCCTTGTCCAACACATATCACTAGGCAACCACCAATCTATGCTTTATGCGCTATACATTGCTGCACATTTCTTGAAAGTTTTAAAATTTAATTTTCTCTCCCTTGTTATTTTATTACAATTATTATGGCAACCATAGGGCTCACCTTTTTTGTTTTCTGTTTTTGTTTTCTGATGCTCAATACCATGAAGATCATTTATTTCATATGCTTTGTTTGGATGTAGTGAATGTTCAGATAGGAGACTAAATCTAGTTTCTGTTACTTTTGTCCCATCAAAATAACTGAGAGCTTATGTCTATTTGCTATATTGATTCAAAGTTACAGTCTGGAGTTGAAGCCAAATCTCTTCTACCCACTGTGTAACACTGACAACTACCTTAAGAGCAAAGGAGCCTAGGGCCTCCTTTCAATGAATGGCAGGTCTCCTTTCTATGAATTTTATTCCAAAAATATTGGTTCTTGGAGTTTATTACTGTCCCGTATATAAATACATATGTTGGAATATAGTATTCATTCTCTCTATTCTCTTATCTTTGAGAATCAGTCCTGGTTACAGGTTTGATGTCATTAATAAATAAGTGAGCCAGGTGTAGTTGTACTGCCTGTAATCCTAGTGCTTGGGAGGTTGAGACAAAAGAATCATAGGTTTGAGTTCAGCTTCAGCAACTTAGAAAGGTCCTGGGCAAATTAGTGACATCCTGTTTCAAAATAAAACATAAAATAGGGCTTAGTGTATATCTCAGAGGTAGAATGCCCCAGTACCCCCCCCCCCCAAAAAAAAGTAAGTGGTAGTAGTTGGCTAGAAAGTTATATTGTTTTATGGTCCTTGTAAGGTCTGGTTAAGATAAAGAAATTCTAGTAAGATTTTGTAGTTTTTTATGAAATAATTTAAACTAGTCATCCCCAAACATAATATGTAGCCTAGCATTGTGGGGTACTCCTGTAATCTTAGTACTTGGGGGGCTAAGACAGGAGGGTCATAGGTTTGTGGTCAGCCTCAGAAACTTATAGTGAGGTCCTCTGCAACTTAGACCCTAATTCAAAATAAAAGATAAAATAGGGCTGGGGTTGTAGCTCAGAGCTAGAATGCCCCTGGGTTCAATCCCTAGTATTGCAAAAGAACAAAAACAAAACAAACACAAAATAAAAAATGTATTACTCATTCAAAAATGTCCTAAAGAAGAAAACTGTAAAAAAAATTGGTAAAAATCATTATTTATTAAACATACACTGAAGGCAAAAGCATTTTTAACAAAGCAAAGCTTATTATGCAAACAGAAGGATTATTTCTTAAATTCAGATATAATCTTTATCTGCCAGATTTGAGAATTTATTTTTAAGGGTCATTACCACTGTTGCCATTTACTGAAGCATGAATATAGCTTCTTTTTTTTCTCCCCAAGGGGAAAACACACGCACATATTGAGAATTCTCTCATTGTTTGATTTCCACATACCACTGTACATGAAATTTTTTTAATGGCAATTTCTTCATTTCCATAGCAACCCAAACAACAGGTATGTCTGTGCCCAGGAGACCATCTGTACTCACACATGGAATTTTACATGTTCATAGAGCTGAAAGGAATTAAAAATAGTGTGACCTCTCTAAGGATATCTTTTTTTATTTAAGACAGTGAAAAGACTACAGATAATATGGGTATTATGACCATCACTGATTCCTTTGTAGAAGTTACTGAGGATGTATCCTTGAAAATTATGTATAGCACTCTCCATTAAGGTTATTTTTATTCTTTTCTTTTTTTTTTTTTTTTGGTGGTGGTACTGGGGTTCCTGGAAGCCCTTCTACCTCCGGGCTACACTCCCAGACCTATTTTATATTTTTTTATTTGGAAACAGGGTCTCCTAAGCCAGCGAGGCTGGCTTCGAACCTGCACAATTCTCCTGTCTCCACCTCCCAAGCGCGGGTATTACAAGTGTGCGCCACCACGCCCGGCTCCATTAAGGTTATTGAAGCATGTACTTTGAGAAAGACTATAAATAGAGAAACAAAGTGAGAAAATATTCATGGGACAAACCACATGCTTTAAATATGTAAAAAGACCTACAAGGCTACAGTATAATCATATTTTGGGAATGTTTTGTAATGGGAGTTAGAAGAACTAAGTTCAAATCTCTGCTGCTCACTTACTAGTTTATAATCTTAGGAAATCATTAAGTATCTTTGAATCTCAAGGTTGATAAGAGTTAAAAGATATGGAGGAAGTTTGAAAACATGACAGGAGTGGTCACTTTAATATTTTTCTCAACAATTATATAATCAAAACTACACTGAAATTTTATCTAACTCTAGTTAGAATGCCAATTATCATGAATAGAAACAAGCCAGGCGTGGCAGCGCATGCTTGTAATCCCAGCATTTTGGAGGCTGAGACCAGAGGATCACGGTTCATGGACAGCCTCAGCTACTTAGTGAAGCCCTCCGTAACTTAGTGAGACCTGGTTTCAAAATAAAGAATAAAAAATAGGGCAAGGGGTATAGCTTGGAGATCAAATGTGTCTGGGTTCCATCCCCAGACCTGCAAAGAAAAAAAAAAAAAGAAAAAAAGAATAGAAGCAATAATAAATGCTAACAAAGGTGTGGGGAAATAAGAATGCTTCTACACTATTGGTGGGATTGCAAATTATTACAGCCTCTACAGAGATCAGCATAGAGGTTTCTCAGAAGAGTGAGAAAGGATTCACCATATGACTCAGCTATACCTCTCCTGGGTATCTGTACAAAGGAACTGAAAGCAGAATAGTGTTATGTACATATCTTTGTTTATAACAGCACACCTCACAATATCCAAATTATGGAACCAGCCTAAGTATCAATCAACAGACGAATGGACTACAAAACTCTGCTACATGCACACAATGAAATTTTACTCAGCCATAAAGGAGAATAAAGTTAGGTAATTTATAGAAGAATGAATGAAACTATAAAATTGTATGCTAAATGAGATTGGCCAGTCTCAGAAAGTGAAGGGTAGTATGGTTTCTCTCATATGTGAAAGTTATAGAGAAACAGGGCATGGTGGCACACGCTTGTGATCCCAGCATCGGGAGGCTGAGACAGGAGGATCATGGTTCGCAGACAGCATCAGCTACTTAGTGAGGCCCCTAGCAACTCAGTGAGACCCTTTTTCAAAATAAGGAATAAATATCAGGGCTGGGGGGTGTGGATCGGTGATAGAATGCCCCTGGGTTCCATCCCCAGTAATGCAAAAAAAAAAAAAAAAAAAAAGTTACAGAGAAATTGGGAAACAAAGGGGACTCCAGGTAAAGGAGGAGAAACCTCAGTGGAGCAATGGAGAAGAGGAAAAGGCAGTAGAGGAAGAAAGGAGACTCGAAGAAGGAAACACTTCAAATAATGCTATGCATATGTGCAAAATTATCTATGCCAATTTCAATAACATGTACAAGGAAGGAGAGGAATTCAGGGGGGTGGGGAACACACCAAGGGCTGTGTGTATGTATGTTTTTGTCACTTTTAACCTCATGATAATGCACCAATGAAAGTATCAAAAATAACATATTTTAGATGAAAAACACAATTATGTAATAGTGAAAGTATGACTTATTGGCCAGATGTCCCAGTTAACCCCTCCCATTTTCATTTCTTTATCCCTAATTTAGAGCCAGTGTTTGTATCTGTGTATCTGTGTGGATGTGTTTATGTATCTGTGTGGGTATGACTGTGTATGTATGTGTGTCTTTGCATGTCTGTATATTTTTTTCTTTTTATTGGTTCATTGTAGTCATTATATCTTAATGAGGTACAAAATGATAGAAGCATACATGCACACATCACTTATTTAGCCCTTCCCCAATTCCAACTCTATTCCCTCCCTCTCCTTTCTCTCCCTCTCCCTCCTTCTCATGGTTGGTTTATTGCTTGACTGATATTTTTGTGTGTGAATGTACATCGTGTAAAGTAGGGAATTCCTCTTCCCACCTCCTATTCCCCTCAGGCTACCTTATTTGCTTATCTATGGTTTCTTCTTCCTTTTCTAAAGTTCCTCCTATGACACTTTTTCTCCCTACTTTCTGCATATTAGGGAGAGCATCTGATTTCTTGCTTTTTGTGACTGACTAATCTCACTTAGCATAATGTTCTCCAGTTCCATCCATTACCCCACAAATGCCATAATTTTGTTCTTCTTTATGGCTGAGTAAAATTCCATTGTGTACATATTCCATAGTTTTATAATCCATTCATCTGTTGATGGACATCTTGGCTGATTCCATAGTTTGGAAATTGTGTATTGTGCGGCTATGAAAGGGCATAGGTCCAACACTGCAACACAAAGTCATAGGTAAAACTTTCCCAACAAGATTCCAACTTTCTCAAAGATCTCAACAAGAAACTAACAGGTGGATAAATATGTGAGATTGCATTAAACTGAAGAGCTCCCGTACAGCAAAGGAAACTATCAAGAACCTCAACAGAGAGCTGACATAATGGGAGAAAATTTTTGCCAACCATTCCTCTCATAGAGCACTAATATCTAGAATATACAGAGAAATCAAGAAAGTCACTGCTAAGAAAACAACTCAATCAAAAAATGGGCAAGTGAGCTAAATAGACACTTGACAAAAGAAGAAATTCAAATGACCAATAAATGTATGGAAATTGTTTAACACCATTAGCTATCAGAGAGATGCAAATCAAAACTACCCTACGATTTCACCTAACTCCAACTAGAATGGCAATCATTCAAAACACAAACAACAACAAATTCTGGCAAGGATGTGGAGAAGTGGGAACTCTGAAGCATTGTTGGTGGGATTGCAAATTAGTACAACCACCTTGGAAAACAGTACGGAGAATCCTCAGAAGAATGGGAACAAATCTACCATATGATCCAGCAATACCACTTTTGGGTATCTACCCAAAAGAATGGAAACCAAACTACCAAACTAATGTATATTTCTTTATAAACAAAGGTATGTACTGATGGTCAATATTATCTGAAGATGACTTTGAAATAATTCTTTTTAACCCAACCGTCTTTTTTTCTTATCGGCATATATTTCTTCCTCTGCCTGTTGCAACGCACCCTACGCTCTCAACTTTTCTGTCCCTTTATCAGGTTTTACATATCCTTGGAAGCTGATTGAGATGCTTCCATTTTATGAAGATCATTTTACATTCCTGCCTAATGATAAACTCTTCATTCTCTGAGTTCCTCATTGGCCTAGGGTTAGCACTACTCAGTTTTACACATAGTATTTATTTACTTCTGCTTTTCTTTCCCCAACTAGATTATTCAGACATTTTCCTAAGAAGGTTATAAATGCATCAGTCATTAGTCAACACCACTCAGAAGTCACTTTCAAATCAGTGAGAACAAAAGTCTCCAAATCAATTTTTCTTTTTTTATTCTCTCTCAAACTGAATAGTACACATATCCAGCTTTTGCCAGCCAACAAACCTCAAAGGCACACTTGATTTGTTTCCTTTACTTTTGATTTCCCATTTCAGGATAAAAATCAGTACTTTTTTAAAAAAAATTATGGCATGCAAAGCCCTTCATGTTTTGGCCTCTGCCTCTCTCCACAAATCTTTCTTGATTTCATATTACATCTACCTACTGCTATACGACTGCTATACGACTATTCTGCTTTGGAGGATCAACTTCCCAAGACTTCCAAAGTGCTCTTTGAGTGATGCCCCAAACCTTAATAAAGCCTGTAAATTTTTTTGTGGGATGCTCAGGCCCTCCATGTCACCTCTTCTCTTCTTTTAGCTATCCTGCTTATTCCAAACTAATTGCTTTCTCAGAAATTCCAGATAAATTTAGCCACTTGTCTTAATTATGTGTTCTTACAACACTTTGTCTTTTGTTGAATTTGTCATTATTATGAACAATTACTGAAATCTATAATTACTTATCTGAACTTGATGTGACCTGCTGCATTTTAAATTTCACAAAGTCAGGATTTCACAACTCACCACTGTAGGCCTAGTAGAAGCGAGCATGTCGGCCTATGGTCACTTCCCAGTATATATTCTTTGAATAAATAAATGGATGAACGCGTGAGTGCATACATCTCACCTTTTGCCATTTTCTTATGCCTAGCGATGTACATCAATTTGTCAGTTCTGAACTCTGTTTTCTATGATCTTGGCACCTGTGCACAAACTATTCTCTCTACCTGAATGTCCCCACTGCCTCCAGTGGCTGGTTGATGACATCTTTCATTACTCAGCCCAGACGCTAGCCTTTTTGGAGGCTTTCTCTGTCTGGCCATCAACTGAGCCTTCACCTCCTCACCCAAAGCCCTCCACTCTGGCATGACTCTGGCACCAGAGCTCACAACACTCAGTTTTGCAGGGGGCTTACTCTTTTGTGTTTAGTAACCTGTACTTTGTTTCTCTGCTGAGTAGCATTAGTCTCTAGAGAGTAGACAGGGGCTGTTTCTACCGGTATTTAGACACTCATACTGTGCTTGTAATTTAGACAATGGACAATCTATCACTAGAATCATAAATAATTATTGAGTAAAATTATTCCTTGACAGTTGGGACAATGGACAATCTACCATTATGTTTGGTGTGGCATTAAATAAGATAAACTCAATCAATGTTAAATGATAAATTATTCATTTATTTTATTTAATACCTGTGAACGGCTTCTTGTTCTTTTCCTCACTTTGTATACCTTTCTCTGTATTGTTCCCATACATCATAAAGATCTCTATATAGCAGAAAGATTTTTGCAGAAAGGGAAGTGGCCAAGGGATGAAAAATGGAAGTGCTACTAACCTAGAGATTTATATCCTTTGTAGTTTTTATGTTTAAAAAGATTCAGTGAGATATTGAAGGTAGGCAGACATTTGAGGTGCATCTATACATCTCATTCTACTTGAAAATGTACCATTTTTATCTGATAAGCCTTTCATGAATGTCAGTCATTTAAATACAAACTGTTAGGAGGGTCCATTTGTTTCATGTCTACATATGTTTTCATGGAAAGCTGGTTCTCTATATTATTCTCCATTTCTCTCCCTTTCCATTTGTAATAAATGGAAGCAATATTCTTGAGTTGTAAGGTTTTAGCAATAAACTTTCTGGTTACATTTAATTATGACAATGATATACGTATGACATATATGTGAGATAAAATGTTTTGATAGTTGTAATCTTTTTTGCAAGAATATTTGAAATCTATAGAAAACAAATTTTGAAAAAAACATTTATTGTAAATACATATTTCTTCTTTTGAGAAGAAATCATTATTATTAATTTGAGTTTAGCAGTAGGAATTAAATCTAGAGGCATTCTACCTCTGACCTACACCCCCAGTCCAATTTAAAATAAAAAATTGAAACAGGGTCTCTCTAAGTTGTTGAGGGTGGTTGCAAACCTGCCATCCTCCTGTCTCATCTCGGCCTCCCAACTACTTGAGATTACAGCTTTTACCACCATGCTGATGTACTATTAGTATACACCACTGCCTGGATTTGTTTGTTTGTTTTTCAGTGCTATGAATTAAATCTAAGGCTTGTCCATGTTGGGCAAGCGTTGCACCAGTGAGTCACATGCCCAGAGTTTGTTATTTTAAAAATATATTATGATTGTATATTATTTTCCTTAAATTTATAAAGGAAGTCTTAAAGAGTTCCAAAAATCTTCTGAAGTGTGACCTAAAGTTATCCTTTGTTATTGCCTCTAATAAGATGTAAACTTAGTGACCATTTATGACGACCAAGTTCTATTGTTGAGAATATAATTCCAAGTCTTCAGATGTTTGACAAGACATGTTCTACATTTTATAGAAAAATATTAAAATTAATTACTTTCAATGTAGGTCAAAGGATACAAAGTTGCAGCTATGTAGGGGAAATGATTTCAGGATTTAATGTACAATATAAGGACTATAGTTAATAAAATTGTATTAGCGATTTTTATTAAATAAGTAGTCTGCTCTTGTCATAAAGAAATTAACCATGTGAGAAGTGAGAATATATATATATATATATATATATCCTGTTTCTATATATATATATATATGTATACATATATATATTCTGTTTCACTATAGAAACCATTTTACTCTCTTATAACTTTATGATGTAAACCTCAAAAAATTCAATTTCTTTTAAAATAAATTTAATTAGCCAGGTGCTACCATGGGGCACATCTGTAATTCCAGTGACTCAGGAGGCTCAGGCAGGAGGACTAGAAATTAGAGGTCAGCCTCAGCAATTTAGTGAGACTCTGTATCAAAATAAAAAGGGCTAAGGATATAGTTTAATGATAGATGGTCCCCAGATTTAATCCTTAGCTCTGCTAAAACAAATATTTAGTTTCTTTTGAAATTATGGAATCATTGAAATTTAAAGATTTAAGTAGGATAATTATAATTTGATAATTTTTCATAGAGCTCTGTAAAGTGTGATACTTTAAAGACAATTTATTTAAAATGTGAAATTTAGCCCTAATGATTTCTCCTCCTCCTCTTCCTCCACCTCCTCTTCCTCCTCCTCCTCCTCCTCCTCCTCTTCCTCCTCCTCCTCCTCCTCCTCCTCCTCCTCCTCCTCCTCCTCCTCCTCCTCCTCCTTCTTCTTCTTCTTCTTCTTCTTCTTCTTCTTCTTCTTCTTCTTCTTCTTCTTCTTCAGCAGAATGAACCCAAGGTTTCACACCTGCTAGCTAAGTACTGTACCAACACTGAACTATACTCCCAGCTTTACTGGGTGACTCTCCTCTCTCTTTCTCTTTCATTTCTTCCTTCTTTCCTTTCTTCCTTCTTTACTTCCATCTTTGTACTGGGTATTGAAAGAAGGGGCATTATACTTTTGAGCTATATACATCCCTGCTCTTTTTATTTGGAAACAAGTTCTTGCTAAGTTATCATTCAATGACATGAACCCAAGATTCTTCTGTCTCAGCATCCCAGGTACTGGGATTCCAGGCATAAGCCAACACACGTGGCTCTCATGATTTCTTAAACAACAACTATTAAATTACCTGAGACAGATTGTAAGACAAAATACTCTAAAGTTCCTGGAAGCCCTTCTACCTCCGGGCTACACTCCCAGACCTATTTTTATATTTTTTATTTGGAAACAGGGTCTCCTAAGCCAGTGTGCGCGGCTGGCTTTGAACCTGCGTGATCCTCCTGTCTCTGCCTCCCAAGCGCGGGGATTACAAGCGTGCGCCACCACGCCTGGCTAAAGTAATAATTTAAACCTTTTAAAAAACTTTATGGCAATTCTGTCTACAACTAATAAATAAATTGATTTTATGATGCCAATGTAAATTGGTTAAATCTATTCTAGACATTAAGAATTTTCTACTGAGGGCTCTGACTTTTATCCAGCTTAAGAATGAAATTCCCAAAGTGCAGAAGTTATTACTCTCATTACCTGTTTCTACAAAAATCCAAATCAAATGCTTGTCCCAAATGGTGTATGTCATGTTCCACCTAAGGCTAGGTCTTCTGACCTTTGTACATATGGTTTCATTCCTGAATGAGCTCAATTGTCCTGAATTAGTATGGAATCTATTAGTTCACTGAAATATGCTCCCTCTGAGGTATTTCTTTTTGCTAGGGGAACTGATATTTAGTGGGCCTGGTTATTTGATATTATTAACAGTATTTTAATGTGAAGTCAACCTCATTCATAGGTCTTAGCTAATTCCTATAAAGACCCTCACATGACTAGAGATGTGAGTGGACTGGTAGGGTGAGGAGAGTAAGCCCCCTTCCTCTCTCCTCACAGTACCCTGGCTTCCATCCTTCATTTTCTTTATCCAGAGGTCTGAGAGGCCTAGAGTAGAGGACTCTCAGGAAACCCACTTGTAATGTACTGACTGTATAACTTTAATAAGAAGAGTAAAAGATATTTGTGTGAGGTAGCACTATTTATTTGGGATGAAAAGATGCCTGTTGGCATCAGATATTTTATTCCTTCACTGCACCAACTTTGAAGTCACCAAAACTACTTTCAGAGTGATCACATTTAAAGAATTCTGCAATGAAATTTTCCTTTACTCTCAAGCAGCCTGATTTTCCTCAAGGGATAAAAATATTACAATTCAACAGTGAATTTTATAATACTACACATCACTAATGTGTTTAGTAGATTATATACTTAGTATATATATAAATATGGTCTGGAATGGGGAAATGGGGTTATATTGAGTCTCCCAGGAAAAGCAAATGAAGACTTCAGAATAAGTTGTAAAACTGAAGACTTATGTCTGAAATGTTTATGTCCCCTCAAAATTCATGTTGATGCCTAATTGCTAATATTAAAATGTGGGGCTTTAGGAAGTGATTAGGCTATGAGGTCCTCATAAATAGGACTACTATCATTATAAGGAGTTTGATTAAGCCTCTTTTTCTTCCAAGATATAAAGAAATAAAAAAGATGCCATATATGAAGAAAAGACCCTTCACTGACACC
The DNA here is from genome assembly GCF_963383645.1 of Muscardinus avellanarius. Classification (NCBI taxonomy): domain Eukaryota; kingdom Metazoa; phylum Chordata; class Mammalia; order Rodentia; family Gliridae; genus Muscardinus; species Muscardinus avellanarius. The sequence goes on from NC_137790.1 coordinate 55,460,724, forward strand.
AAATCTGCTGGTTCCTTGACCTGGAATTTCTGTGCCTCTAAAGTGATGAGAAAATTAATTTATGTTGTTTGTAAATTGCCCGTTCTAAGGTATTTTGTTATAGAGGCAGGGCAGACTAAGACACAGGGCTTGGTTCCCAGGGATGAAATTTGACCTAATTTTTTTTAGGTAGGGGAGAAAACTTGGACCAAGGGCATGACATGATCAAAGCAGGCAATCTCCAAGTGCAAGAGGGACTTTCTATCATGCTGCGAAGCAAGATGCCTTTAATTCATATGGCTGTGGAAACCTCACGAAAGCACTTGATAAGGATGATCATTTCAAATTGATTTTAAAATTCAGAAGTGCCACCTTGGGATTAATAGCTGTCCTTCAGTTTTAATCTCCAGTAAGATCCCAGCAGCCTCAGCTTGCTGACATAGATGTGCACTTGAAGAGAAAATGAAAGACAGCAGGCGAGTTCACACGTTACACAGGAGAAAAGGCGGGCAAGTGAGAGTGCGAAGTCAAGGTTAAGGGATGTGAGTACTGTCGACCTACTCACAATGAGAGAGGGAAGATAAAACCAGGGCGTATAATGACATAAAGGATATTAAACAGAGGCCAGGGAGCCATTGTTTCTTCCAGACAAGGGGAAAGGAATAGAATATAATGGTCATGTGCTGCAGTGGAGACTATTTAGGTGAAACACAGAGAAAATTCTAACATAAAGAACATTTAAACAAGTATTCATTGGAGGGTTGAAAAGCTGTCACTCTATTACATTTTCAAGGCAGGAACTTGGCATTCATTCTTTAAGAAAGAGTAACCAGTAGTCTTACACATGCTAAAGTGACTCTGGATATCTTTAAAGAAAAAAAAATTACTTCCTTAGCTACATTTTATTAACAATGGGAGGCTGAGAGATGAGCGCACAGGATAAACCAAATTGTATAAACTTTCTTACCATATGATTGAGCTTGTGATATCACTAATTGAAACAGAATTCATAAGCACACGCTGTGGCATTGTGGTACTTCCCTCAGTAAGTTAAAAAAGAAAATTAGCACCAATGCCCACTGGAAACATTAAAGACTGTGTGAATATAAGCTTTTCAATTTTCAATATCTTCTGATCTGATTCGATGGGTTCTTTTCATCCACTAGCGGTTAACATGAATCTCAGTATGCTCCTTTAGTATAAAAGAAGAATTCCTTTATTTCCTGTAATTTCTTAATTTCTGACCTTTGAAATGTAATGAGCCACTGGAAGCCTCGGTTCCTGGTCACCTTTTCCTCCTCAGGGTTGAGCTGCAAGTTATGCGGCCTTCTGCATTATGTCTGGTTCTTGATCACTGGTGCACCCAAAGGGTTACTCACTGTCATTTGTTCTGATTTACATGTACTATTTTTCTCCTCTCTTTGACTCCAGAAAGTCAAGAGTCTCTTGGCTACTTCTGCTGTCTTGGAGAGAAGAAGCAAGAAGTGCCAGGGATCTCAGTCTGGGAAAATAGCCTGTGTGGAGTTTCTCAGATGGGAAGACTCATAACTGTGCTGAGAAACAGAATGAAGGTCGAGGTGGCCAGAGCTCAGACAGTAAGGGAAGGGGGACATAACACTCATAGATCTGCCTGTGGGTCTGTCCGCTTACCTGTCTCTGGGGCATCACTGCATCTTTCTGACTCTGCCTGTAGTTACTCTACCAGGGGACAGGTCTTCATACTGAGTTTTAGAGAACCATGGCCCAGGAGAGTTCATTTCAATGATTAATGGAACACATTACGCCTTCATTAGCTCCTTATTTCTCCCAGACAGTTTCTATTTCTAAGAATCCGCTGCTTCTTGGTCATTTACATCCTCCACAATCTTCAAAGTATTCTTCTAAAGGCTTAAATGTATGACTTAACTCCTCACAGTCCATGAGATGGAGACTTGTCGTAGCTGAATGGCAGGAAAGGGAAGCATAGCTAGGAGAACAGATGTATGTTGATATCTCAAGTATTTTTACCTCCAATGGAACAGCAGTCATTGAGAGCCAGGAACTGTGCTGTGACTACAGATGAGCCATTCATTTGCTGTGACTTGATATTTTTTCACAGACTCATGGGGGTAATATTAAGAAGGGAAAGGACCAGTACCAGAGAATAAATTTATATTCAGAGTTCATTTTTCGTAGTCTCATTTAGATTTCTGATGGTTAGCACTGAATGGAGTCAACCTATTCATAATTTCAGATTCTGTACAGAATCAGATTCTAAATGGGATAGAAGTCTCTGAAGTCTCTTGCTGTATGTGATCTATTTGAAGAATCTCCTAAACATCATTGCTTGAAGAATTTTAGTTTTGGGTAAATCAAGTCAAAATTTAACAGTTTTATGCTTTAAAATATCTTTCTAAACATAAAATAATTTTAAATATACTTCTTATAATTCATTTCATTGGCCCTTACTCTGCCCTCTTGAGTTATACAAAATAAGACTAATTTCCCTGACACTGTGGAAGTCTTATAATTAATTATGGAGCTATGTTTGACACTAACATATTTCTCAAGAATTGAGTGCTTAGCTAGATGGCCTCTAAATGTAGAGATTTATCATGATGATTTGCCTAGTAATGCCTCATAATTAATGTTTAGGAAATTGGATGTGGTTTATTATTCTTTTTGCATATTATTACATCAAAGTAAAATGCATCATGATGGATGTTCTGAATTATCATTAAAACATTCACATGAGATGAAACAGATGTACTGTAGCTAGAGATTCACCATCATATTTATAATATGAGCTTTCTAAAACCCTCACATTTTTTTTCATCAAATTGGGAGGCATAAAAGCTCTCATATAATTAATATTTTTAAAGAAAGAATATGCACTAAACCATTGCATTAGAAGAAGGCAAAAGGAACTCAGGGAGTCAGGGAGCTGTTAGTCCAAGAACTCTTACGGTGGAAATAAACCTGGAGCAGAAGCATCAGGGCACAGACTGTGACTCTTGCCCTTGCCATCCCAGAAACTCAAACTTGTTAGTTAACCAAACATTTATTAGGCTCTTGGAGATTGACTTTCATTTCCAAAATTGTCAATATATGAGATGATGTGTGGTTCAGAAACCATATCCCGGGATAATTTGTTTCTAGGAACAGTGAGACAGGTTAGCCTCTCCCCAACCTTACTTACACATGCCATATTCCTTGCTCCTCCAAGACACATCTGTTTTTGCAAATCTACTTTTTCCTTTCTAATTCGTTCACAATCTCTAAAGTAATTTTTAAGGGATTAGATGTTACAATTTGTCTCTTGTGCATTCCCATAGAAGAGAACTAGCTTCTAGCTGATGGAAAAAAGAGAAAGAAGGAAATTGACTTTTGTAATGTTAAAAAATCTCTGTATCTAGGACACAGGATACCATATTTTCTCTCTCAGGACACCTAGAAGGCCAAAGAAATGACCGGAATATAGTTGAGCTCAAGAAAATAAATTTTTGTCTTACTGGCTATTTGCTAAAAATTAAGGTCAGCCCTGATAAATCATTGTTTTTTTTTTTTAAACTATTCCTCTGTAATGTGTTAGGCCCATCAGACAAGACACTTATCTGAAGAGTGTTGGACATATATCAATAAATTATTATTGCTCTATTATTTGTTTTTGTGTTCCTCATGCAGACCACATTCCTGCCTTAATTTATCATCATATTAAAGCAGATAAAAATGTAGTCTTGTCCCAAAGTTAAATTGTAGCCTTGAGACTATATTCTGGTTATTATAATTAGACCAAGGCACTACATGTTTTTATTACACCCAAGAGATGACTTGATCGTTTTGCAAATGGCTTGCAAGTCTCATTAATATTCCTTTCAGATACCATCATATAGATGGCTGAGCTTATTCATTTTATATTGATTATATTAGGTTATATTTCAAAGGGTGAACTTTCTGGCCTCATTTTGCCACACAAATCAATATATATATATATATAGTTATGTAATATTTATGGGAATTATGGTAAGAATTAACAAATTTCAACAAAATCCTAGGTGCTCGTTGGGAAATTCATGAAGTAAATGAAATGTATATTTAGAATGATCAAGCTTATGATTCCATCCTTTAATTATGTTTCTTTAAATCTTATCAAAGACTAGCATAATTATTAGTCTTGAGCCATATAAATAAAATACTAATAGCCAACATTTTTAAAGTTGGATACTTAAGATTACTAAGTACTTTAATACTTATAATTTTTAAATACTCATCACACAGGTAAATTATGGTATTTAGTGACTTTTAACCTTTAGGTGAGAGCAGTGGTTCTTGAAGTGTGGTTTTCCCACCACTACCAGCAACAGCATCACTGGAACTTTCATAGAAATGCAAAATCTTGATATTCTCCAGGTGCACGGGCAGAAACTCAGTTCTTCTTGTTTGTTTTGTTTTCCTTATCACAGGACTTTCTGATCTCTTAGGCTTAGAGATAGAGGGATTAAGCTTTTCCTGAAGTGTGTTTACAGGCCAGATGTGTTTGGTTCTCAATACCCACTCCCCACTCCATTTGTCATCATTGTTGAAAAAGATTATTTGAATTGGGTTTTCTTTTGTTCTATTTCTTTCTTTGCTTCCTCTAGACTGTAGAAATGTCAGTTTACATTTGTTCCCTCTGTTTTGCCACAAACACACTCATGAACATGGCCAAGCAACCTAACACAAATCCCCTCATCTCTCCACTAAAAGTGCCTTTATTGTTAAAAAAAAAAAACTATTCACTAATTCACACATGTGTCTGACACCTTCTTAAAATTCTTTTATATCATTTCTTTGATTGTTCATCCTTAGACTTCTTTACTGTTTCTTCTTATATATAATGATTGTCGGTCCATGGTAACTGAGGATAAATATCTAACCAACTGTGTATCTCAGGTCTTATAATTCAGAAAAGATGCACTGAGAAGTTATCACAGTTATTGCCTTTAAACAATGAAAATAATCTTTCAGGCTGGTTCTAACCAAACATGAGTTAGAATGGCAGCTATTTTTATTATTACTACTATTTTTATTACTCTCCAAGGTATTCTGTTAGCACTCTATGTTTTTATTTTTATTTTTATTTTTGGTTTTGTTTTTATACTGGGGATTGAACCTAGGGACAATTTACCTCTGAGTTATACTCCCAGCCATTTTTAATTTTATTTTTAAAGGGTTCTTGCTAAATTACTGAAGCTGGTCTAGAACCTGCAATCCTCTGTCTCAGCCTCCCAAGTACTGGGATTACAGGTACTCACCTCTGCTCTCAACTTGTTTCACATTTTCTCCAGAACCAAGTTACCCAATAAAAAAAACACTTTAAATCAAAACTAAGGAGTTGTAAATCTCTACTTTTATCAACACCTCTCTGAATTTTCTGAAACAGAGAGAATGTATCATAATTAAACACTTTAACTTAGCATCTATTGAAATTTTCTCTCCTGCTGAGTCTGATAAAGTTGTACCAAGCATCCAGTCTCCGCAGCTAGAAATAAATGCTGATCACTTTCTATTCTTCCATTTTATTCAGCTTCCTCTACTCTCTCCTAAATGTCTCCTAAAGACATTTATTTATCTATAGCCAGGTACTGTAGATTCTATTCTGTCATTTCTTTTTATGTATATATCCTTTTGCTCACAGCTCACTGGTATTGTGCTAATTCAAACGTTATAAATTTTTGTCTAGATTACTGAACCAGTCATGGAAAATCTACCTACTTCTAATCTCCTGACTATTTATTTTCTTACATTTCTATTGGAAAATTTCCCCTAAATTTCAGTTTGGATTTTATCACAGCCCACTTGTGATATAATTTAGTGGTTGCCTACCGTCTAAAGAAATAAACACTTATGTGGTCATCTAAACACTTCCTGAAATTGTTAAAAAAAGAAACCCATCTTCACTGCATTCTTTCAGGGACTCTAACCTTAGTCATTAGGATAATTGGTATCTTGGAGTAGATAATGAAATTCTATGCCTCTATGACTGTTTAGATACCATTTCCTGAGCACATGTTGTTTTTCCTTATTTATACACACTCCCTTTTCTTTAAAGTTCAATTTAAAGTTGGTGTTTCCATAAAGACATCTCTGACTCCTCCAGTTACAAGGATTACCTTCTTCACTCATAATCCTATGGTCTGTCCATTCTGTGCAATTAGAAGTTGTTCAAACTAATCTTGGAATATGACTTTTCCTCTTACAGTTTTTCTTGCCTCTATCCCATGAAAACCAGGTCCTAAGAAACTTTATGATGAAGATTCTATCTTGCACATCTTTGGGAATTAATTTTAGGAACAGTACTGTGTGGATAGGTGCCCTCCAAAGTTAAATTCAACATTTATAAATATTTGTTAAACTTTTTTGTATTGTGGGCTCAATGATACGAATAAAATAATAAATCTACAGTCTCTAAAATGTTTGCACATACATATACACAGAATTTTGCAGAGTGGAAACTTGGACCAGTGTAGTTAGGATTTGTTCCAAACGCATTGCAGTGTACAGACTTGAAAGAGCTTAAAATCAATTTCTGACATCTCCTTTGAAACTTTTCATCTTCAGTTTTAAAATGCTATTTTTCCAAATACAGTATGCACCATCTCTCCTTGCATTGCTGTACTTAGGCCCTGGAGCTACTCCTGGCAACACTTGCAGGTTCTGGCTCCTGGCTTTCTTGCCATTCCTTCTCTTACAACATACTTCATAATGCATAATGATTTCAATATTCCTCCAGACAATACCCTAAGCATGTTTACTTTCACAGTTCCAAAGATTTCTTCTCTGGCTTCGAGTTCATTCTTTATTATCAAGGTCATATACCAGATTGTTTCACTACTAAAACCCACACTAACTCCATGTTGTTAATTTCAAACACCCGTCTCTGTTCACTGCTCCTTATCTTTCCACCACACTGCTTCTATTATCCAACTGCAGAAGTCTTAAGACTAAGACTTAAAATCCAATGATCCGATCAACTTACTATTATTATTATTGCATGGTTCATCTTTCTGAGCACATTCTTACGTCTTTGGCTGTCTTGCTTCTCTATTCCTCTTTCATATTCACTTCAAAAAGCGATAATGCTGATTAAACCCAACCTTCTTCATACTCTGACAGCAGTAAAAAAAAAATGGTTACAGAGAATCAAGCAGCCCTGCTGACTAGTCTTACTTACATTCATGATCGTTAACCTCAACTGAGCTCTGTGCTGCCTTGAGATTCATTTCATCATTCTATTCATTCTCCTAACCTACATGTGATATTGCACACATTCTTTTTTCAAACCTCAAAAACAAGGCAATCTTAGTTCGCTGAGAAAGTATAAGCAATCATAAAATTTTTCCAAACATCACTACCATACATTCCTCTTGCTTCCTGTGATTTAAATTTCACTTGTTTGCTGTGAACTTTGCACTTCTCAAAGATTTACTTTTATCTCTTTTTCACTCTAGCATCACCAAATTTTTGCTCTGCACTAAATTACTACCTCAGAATATAAAAATGCTATAATATCTCCAGTTTTAGAAACTCATTTGACCCACTTTACTTTCACCTACTGCCATCTGAGTTGTCTATATTTTTGTTTGCTATATCCTTTTTCTTCTTATCTGAATCATTTCTAATCAAGTTTTCATTCTCTTAATTCTTCTGTTTTTCTAAAGTTCTCCAATTATTTCAACATAACTGTATCTAATTTTTAATCATAGTTCTCATTTTATTTAGCTCCTTAAAGCATATTACTTCTGGAAATGTTCTTTATTGTGTTAAAAAAAGTTACTTGCTTTATTCTTATTAGTAAACTTCTCCTCTATTCTCAGAGCGTTAAATCCTAAAGAATCTAGGGGATCAGTTCTAGGATCTTTTCTTTTTTCTATTTATATCTACATCCAGATGATCTTATATAGTTCATGGGCTTTAAGAGTTTTTACATGTTGATGAATCCCAAAATTTTGTCACTGTCCTTACCCTTTTCTTTGAACTCCAAGTATATATCCAATATATACTCAATATTTGTACAGATGTCTGTTATACTTCTCAACTTCAACATATTAAAGATGGAATTCATACTATTTATCCTACTCTAATAGGTTTTATTTTTTGTTTTCATAATCTCTGTTAATGGTGATTTTATCCATTTATATTTTCCAGGTTAAAAATAATGGTATCATTCATGACTTATCTTTTTTCCTCTTACATTTGACAGCAAATTCTATCGATTCTACCTTTAAAATACACTCAGAAACTCACAAAAACTACCTATTTTCAATGCTACTCACCTGGTCCATGGCATCATAACTTCTTGACTTTGTTTTCTGTTCCTCTACTGCCCTCCACCCCACCCCATTCTTCAGTTCTCCAGAGAGCAGCCAACATGAAATTATTCAAAACTCTGTCAAATAAAGTCAATCATTTACATGGAGCCTTTTGAGGTTTTTCTACTATTTCATGCTAAAGTTTTTCAAAGGCAAACCATAATCCAAAGCACTCACTATGACTCTAACTGTCCATTCTTTTCTCACTTTGTCCTTCCTCTACTGGACTTTGCTGCTTTATGAACATGTCAGATACTCCCCTGCCTTAAACTCATTGACTGCTTTTCTCTCTTATCCCTAGAATCCTGTTCCTTGAGATGTTTTTATGACTTGCTTCTTCTTTTGCATCTCTCCTCAAGTGTTGCCATAGGTATCATTCATCGTTGAGGCTTTCTTTGACAGAGGTATATATGTATATAATAATTACTTTTTACCATCTGGCATATAGTATACAATTTTTCTACCTGCTTATTGCCTACCTCTTTAAGAAAGAAATATGTTTTGCCAGTTGTTATATCTATAATGCTATGACAGTGACCAAGTACACTGTAGGTATTTAAAAAAAATAATGAACAAATGAATGGATGAAAAATGAATAAATCAGACGAAATATTCAAAAACTTTAATTATAAACTCAGTCATGTTGAGAGAGAGTGAGAGAGAAGCATTCTTTTTTTTTTCTCTGACCTGGATCGTGACAGAAGTGATGTGGTTTTATTCTGCTCAGAAGCAGCATTAGCAGTCAGCCTTTAACCTTCTCTATCAGGGCCATTATGAGAAAGGCAGAATTCTGAAAATCGAGAGCTGTTTCTCAGAACTTAGTATGAGGTTGATCCTCCCCAGTATTTTATTTACCTGGTTTCCTGTATTAAATCTCTTCTGCTTAAACTGACTAGATTAAATTTGTCTTAGTCCATTTTGGAATACTATAAGAAAATCTCATAAACTGGGTCAGTTGCAAATAACAAAACTTTTTTTCTCACTGTGTTCTGCAGTTTATGAAGTCTCTAGCAGAATCTATATCTGTTAAAGAGCCACGTTCTGGGCCATCTGTTGATGAAAGGGGCAAATGAAATTCCTTGGAGCTCTGTTGTAAGATCACTACCCCTTATTTACCTAGGACTCTATCTTGATGACCTAACCACCTTCCAATAGCTCCATTTTCTAATATCATCACCCTTTGTGTTAGGTTTCAACATAAGAATTTTAGGGGAACACAACATTCAAACCATAGCAGAATTCTATTGTTAATTTTTTGATTAAATTTGAGTAACACAATAATAGCTTCATCAAATAGCTGCAGGTCATCAAAACTCAAAGTAATATGCATCTTTTGTTGGCTATGTGGTGAGGGTTTAGTTAACAAAAAAAGATGAAGTATGTTGCCATGATGACTAATGGTAAAACAGTTATGTAAATTAATTCATGGTGATGCAAGAATGATATTCAACTGAAGACAAAATTATGTAGACTGAGTGTTCTGGTAGTTAATTAATAGTATTTTAAGCATAGAGCAATTGTTGGAGGAATAGGCATCTTTAGTGGCACTACAAAGCCTTTTTTGTGTGTGTATGTGGTACTGGGGATTGAACCCAGGGGCAGAACTACCTCTGGGCTACTACTACTCTAGTCTCTTTGATTTTTTTTTGAAACAGGGTCCCATCAGGTTGCTGAGGCTGGTTTCAAACCTGCAATCCTCCTGTCACAGCCTTTCGAGTACTTGGATTACAAGAGATTACCACCATGCCGGCCTTCACTATAGAGTTTTTAACATCTCAGAATACCAGCAGGAAATAAAGTGATTTTGGTGAGTACCTTAAGATGACATCTTATTTCTCTGTCAGCAGGGTTTGAAGAAGTAAAAATCTAAAAAGTTTTCAATTTCTGGATGTTATGCAAATAAGCCCCAAATGACCTCTATATATTGGCACTATATTTTTTTTTATTTGTAACAGGCTAAGTTTGTACAGTCTAGAGCCACCGGCATCAAATTCAAATTATACATATCCAATTATTTTAAATATAGCCCAAGTAAACAGATCTTTAGCCATTTAGAGCCTATTTGTTTTCCATATTCCATGAAATCACACCCAATTCTGCTAGTCATTGATAAAATTAACCCTCCAGGTATAAAAGAAAATGAACTTCTGGAGGTAGACCCAGAGACTCCCCATTGGAATGTTGAAAAAAATTACCCAAACACAAAGGCCTCTTCCTTTCTGATCTCTCTTTCCCTTGGGGGTTCTTTTGCCTTCCTCTCATTCTGGGTAGTGGTCTCTGTACCATGGCCTCTGTGTGATGTCATGCTGTGAGGACTCCCCCCCTACACCAAACTGTCAAAATATTGTCCACATCAAGCTCCTCTAAGCTCACCATGTGGATACTGTCACCACATTGGTGCTCTTTATATGAATCTCCAAATTGAGGGACTCACCAATTTCCCCAAGAAGGTGAATTCTCATTTGATTGAATTCATAGCTATATCAGTACTCTTGAGTGAAAATTAGTGCAATGCTTATAAATGTGGTCTTTGAGAGTTGACCTGTGATATTTGGTGAATTGGGCAAATATGAATCCTGCAACCCCCTACTCCAATCTGCTTCACATGCCAGATGGACAGACCTCTCTAGCTTATGTATCTGGCTCTTTTTTCACATGATGATCCAGTAAATGCTTCACTTAGAATACTTATATTGCAAGGGGATGCAAATTCTCTTCATTTCAATATGCTTACTTCTATTTTTATTTTTTACCTCAAGTCCTTTGTATAGAGTCAAGTTTTAATGTGCCCTAGGGAGCCAATTACCAAGTCAAACATAGGGAATAAAGCTTCTACACCAAAACAATTGCAAAATTTTGCTAATATGAAAGAAAAAGATTTGAGAAATGTTTATAAAATGGAATATGAGACAAGAACAAAAATAATATCATATTTGGATAAGCTTGTTCTTAATCTGGATTGTTTATATGACCAGAGATTCCCTACCTAAAGATTCTTGATTTAGATCTGTAGATTAAAACTGAGATTATTAATGCTACTTCAGTGTGTTGATTAAAATGTGGGTGTAATATTGGCTTATGCTGACTGAAATTAGATGTCAGAAAATTTTTAGTACAATTTGGAAAAAAAAACCAAATCTTACACAAATAGAATGGCTAAAATGGAAGTTTTATAGACAACTGGTTCAGTTACCTCTTAATTCTGTCTTTTGAGAGAGCTTAGTTTATATCTTTTTACCACAGAACTGAGGAATGCTTCAATGTAGAGAAATATATTAGCCAGAATTCTGTGGTGTCTGTTTTCTGAGATCCTCTGGTCTCAACCTCCCAGGTACGGGGATTATAGGTGTGCTTTGGTGTCTGTTTTCTGTAGGTCAAGAATGAAAGTAGGAAATGGTGACATTTAAATAGACCGACTGATGTCAATGTGGTTATAGAATCCCTGGGACTCAGAAGCAAAGTAGCAGTACTTAATGAAAAGTGACAAGATTGTAATAGTTTCTGTAATAGACAGCAGAGGCAAGATGGTAAGAGAAGTGATTTGATCTGCCTTTATTTTTGGTGCTAACTAATTGATTATGGCATTTCTAGCACTGAGATAGATGAGCAATCTATGAATTCCTTACCTGATCTGTATTGCCACTGGGGAACAAAATTTATCTAAGTTAGGAAGGTAAAAGTAGAAGTCTTTGCAATGAGTCTGTCAGAAACACAGGTCTATGTGATTCATTAACAGAAATGAATTTCTTAAGCTAGATGGACAGGGACGAGAGAAAGATTGTGAGATTGGTGACAAAGAGACTTGTGGAAGGGATACTAAATGAATCTCTTTAAATGGACCCAGAATGGGAGATTTTCCCATGTAAATGATAATCAAAATGATTTGCTCTTCTTTTATTTTTAATTAATTAATTAATTAATTTATTTAGTGGTACTGGGGTTCCTGGAAGCCCTTATATCTCTGGGCTACACTCCCAGACCTTTTGTTTTTATATATTTTTATTTGGAAACAGGGTCTCTTAAGCCAGAGCGGCTGGCTTCAAACCTGCACGATCCTCCTGTCTCCACCTCCCAAGGGCAGGGATTACAAGGGTGCGCCACCACACCTGGCTGATTTGCTCTTCTAAGCAGACTCTTCTAAGTGGAACCATGTGATCCTCACTGTGGAAACCAGTCTTTCCTGTCAGCGATTCCAGATGATAAAAATCAGGCTCATGAGAAAGTGGGGCATAAGGTCAAGCAACTTTTCTCTTTGCTGAAGATTTTACCTGGTTGCTGACAATGTGGGAGGCCAAATATGGCAATAATGATTTCATTATATTGAAGGGCATCCAACTGATATCTGGGGTCAGATGAGTCAATTTCATTATGTAAGAAACAAACTTTTCGGACTGGATTTGACTCCTATTCTGCATGTGGAAAGATCTATTGAATATCCTAAAGCATTCATAAATGATTACATAAGAACAGTTCACATGACCCCCCCCAAAAAAATCTAATGAGCATCACTGCATGGGTCTAAACCATCCTTTTATTTAACATAAAATTAAGGTTTAAGAGCTAGAGCAAATAGAGGTGGAAATTCCTAGAAACATTGGGAAGTGTTTTCTGAGGATGATAATTATTCTTAATAAATTTGCCTATCTAAAACAGTCAAACACTGTGGATTATGCTGCCATAACCCCACCCCCCACAATCTCAGTGCTTCAAAATAGCACAGGTATATTTCTTACCTATGCTCCTTGAGAGTTGCATATTGCCAGGTAACAATCAGGGGCATTCAGGTGTGCCAGGTAAATAAACAACCTGCCTTATAAATTTGCCTTTTCAGGTGACTCTGGAGAGTCTCACTGTACCCTAAAGGCAACACACTTTATTTTTGCTCATAGCACATTTGCCAGGCTAGCTAAGTGGCCCCAGACAATTACAAATAGCTAAAAAAGGCAGTCCTATAATAAACTGACAGCAAGAGGGGCTGGAACAGTATTGCTTACTTTGAAGTATCTAGCCAGGAATTCTGTCAAAAAATTTTCAAGGAATTAATATTATTTGGGGAAGATATCTGATAGATAGCTTTCAGCTATGTAGTACTGAGAAATCCATTTATCAAGTGTTCTTTTAAGCTTTTTCTTCTCTTTCCTTCTTCCTTTTTAGTCAGTACTGGGGATTGAACCCAAGGACATTCTACCTCTGAGCTACACCCCTAGCCTATTTTTTTATTCTTTATTTTAAAATAGGGTCTAAGTGTAGAGGGCCTCACTAAGTAGCTGAGGCCGGCCTCGAACCTACAATCCTCCTGTTTTAGCCTCCCAAGTGTGTGCCACCATGCCCAGCCTTCTTCTAAGGATTTTCTTGACGCTATAGTTTCTTGCTTGGTGTTGGATTCCCTTCCCTCCACCCCATTCTCTATTTTATTTTCTCCTGTTTGCCTTGGGTAGCTGTTCCAAGAATAACAAATTCAGTGTAGACATGTAGTCTCGATATGGGCCAGAAAAATGTTTTCACTGGGAAAAGGTCAAGGGCTGCAAGAAGATGACTCTCCACTGTATTTTGCTGGAGGTTGAAAACATTACATCAAGTTTGATTGTAGTCTAGCTTTCCTGATGTACTTCAAGAATAATGAGCTAGGAGATGTGGTAATTGAGTAACGGCGAGGAAAATGTGGCTCCCATTATCCGCTTAGAAAGAGTTCAAACAGAGATATGGATATTAGAACCTGATTTTGCAACTTGCAGGATGAAGAGCGACCTCAGTTGAGAGTGCGATGGGTTGCTTTGCTTCCATCCCACATCCAGATGGACAGAAAGGGTTCTGCATTCTGCAGCTGGGATGTTAAGTGAGGATTAATTTATAATCTGCTTCCTGGGGCATAAAGGCTCAGAATGGAATTGTAAGTGATATGATGCTATTGTTACTGCTAGGATAATGCAGACTGATATTTTTGAGGCTTTGTAATATGCATAACGTAGTGATCTTACACGTTTCAGATTGAAGCAGGAGTTCTCCATGAACCTCATCAAATCTAAGAACTTCATAAAAGCCATACAGTACTGATCACCATAGTAAAGGAATTGCTTCTTACTGAATAAGTTTCAGAAAGATAAAGACAGGATTTATGCTTTCACTACTAAGAATGGTCGGAATTAAAAAAGGAATGCAATATTATATGTGAGGCAGGTTGGAAGGAAGGCCACGAGTAAGGGCAACAGATTCCTCTGTGGAAATGTGAGTCCGTTCTCCCTGAGCACTTTGAGATTTATATCACTGTATCTAAGAGATTCAGAGCACTTCTATCAATGCTTGACACACTGTTCTTGAAAAACAGGGAAGAACAATCTAATCTTCAAGTTAAAAACAGAGAAGCTGGGACTAGAATAGAGTCAGTGATGTGCTCAGTGCCATAAAGCGCCTCCTAATCTGGACATAGAATTAACTCTGTCTTTCCAACCAGCAGTCTTCCCTTTCCTCACCTTGCCTATCCAATTCCCAAGCGACTCACCCTGTTGATAAACAAAAATAATGCTAAATCCTATACAATTATGTTAACTAAGCAAATTTTAAGCACTCTCTGATATCTGCCATTCCAAGATAGGGAGAGGTATTATCACCATTCTTTAGCAAATTACTAAGCAGCAAGTCAAAAAGAAGTTAAAGCCCGATGCCATTCTTTGGAGTCCATACTCTGAATTCTGTGACAGTTTTTTCTTTCTCCTTTCTAAATGATAGCTGACATGAGCAGGAAAAGGGGTTGCCGGAACACAGCTTGTGAGCTGATGAAAACAGTAGCTCTAATGAAAAACAAAACCAAACTTCAAGTTGAATGGCTAAAGCCAAACTAGTGCTAAAGCCAATAAGTAGAAATGACTTTTAATTAGTGTTTTTTATGGTGCACACTGATTATTGTTCTCTTTGTAAAGGTAGAAAATTAGTTTTCCTTGATAGACTCTGAATTGCGTTTATATAAACTACTTGCTTCATAATGAGAACTAGAAGTATTTGAACCTTCACCCACATTAAGCCATAGGAGTAAGCACAGCATATTCCCTGACTGATCATCAGATAATATGTGCGAACACACTGGGACAGATTAGAAATTATCAGTAATTTGCAATTACACATCCAGATGAATAACAGGAGATGTGTGAAAGTCCACCATCCTATGGTAGTCTGAGTTCTGTGACAAAAGTCATTAGATTTGTGATTTCTGTACAGAAAAGAAGCATTTGTCATCCCAAATGTAAAATTCACTCTTCAGCTCATATCAGATATAGAAAGGAGGAATAAATAAGTATTTTATAGTCATTACATCATTCAAAACTAACAAATGATAAGCATTTCAGAATGTGGGTGACACCTCTAAGCCTATATAATTATGCCTAAATTAGAAACCTTAAAGCTTAAGCCAGTGGGCTTTTAACCAAAATCAGAAAATTTAATACACTCATAGAACGATTATGACAGGCAACATGATAAAACAGAAAGAAGACAGGAAAACTGAATTCCAGTTGATATTTTAATTATATTACATAGTTTCCTCATATTTAAAATAATAATAATAAATGCAGAAAAGGTCATGCATATTAATAAAATTAATATGTACAAATTGGGAGATTAATGTATAGTCCTAATATAATTATATTAGTGTTTACTTACACTTTTCTTTGCACTATAATTTCATTACACATCTATTTACAAAAATATTCTCTAAAAAAGTTTGTAATAACTGATATATTTCTATTCATAAGTATCAAATGACAGGTTAAAAATAGGACTGTGAATCACTTTCTTGCTTACATATTTGTGGGAGAGTGGAAATGTATAGAATAAAAAATACAATTGTCCCTCAGAAGCCATGAGGGATTAGTTCTGGATCTCCCGAGTTACCAAAATCTGAAGATGTTTGGGTCACTTATGTAAAATGGTGTCGTATTCACATGTGGCCTACTCACATCCTCCTGTATATTGAAAATCATCTCTAAATTACATATAATACATAATGTAAAAACTATGTGATAATCATTATATTGTTTAGAAAATAAAGAGTCTGCAAATGCTTAGAACAGACATCACTTTTTTCCGAATGCTTTTAACCCATGATTGGTTACATCTGCAGATGTAGAACCTACACACAGAGAAGCCCCACTGTATGTATTGTTCTCTGCCTCCAGGCTCCTGGCACACAGCTCTCCAAATTTAGGAATCCCTGAGGTGGTAAATGTATTCTAATGAGGGCTGATGGCTGAGGGCTCCTGGGTAGCTTCAGAATGTAGGCTGGTTGCGGGGGGGGGGGGGGGGCTTTTAACCAATTCATAAGAAGGTTAGGAATTTTAGCCACATTCCCTAACCTCCTAATCTCAGAAAGGGGAAAGAGGCTAAAAGTTGCTAATTGGTAATGCCCAATGATTTAGCCAATTTTGTATATGTAATGAAGCCTCTCTAACCCCCCAAAGGACAAGGTTCAGAGAGTACTTGCAAGGTGTTCCAAGAGGTCATGCACGTGGCTCCCCTCTCCCCATTCATCACCTTGTACATCTTTTCCATCTGGCTCTTTATAATAAGTAGGTAATAGTAAGTAAAGTGCTTTTTGCTTTTTTTTTTTTTTTTTTTTTTGGTGGTACTGGGGTTCCTGGAAACCCTTCTATCTCTGGGCTACACTCCCAGACCTATTTTTATATTTTTATTTGGAAACAGGGTTTCTTAAGCCAGCGAGGCTGGCTTCGAACCAGCGCGATCCTCCTGTCTCTGCTTCCAAGCGCGGGGATTACAAGTGTGCGCCGCCATGGCCCGCATTGCTTTTTGCATTCTTTAAACCACTGTCGTGTTATCAAACCAGAGAGGGCTTGAGGGCTTATGAGAACCTCTGATTTGTAGGCAAATTGGATACAAGTTGTGCTCTATGTCACAGGCATCTGAAGTGGGGTCGTTTCATGGGACTTAGTTCTTCCTCTCTGGGGTCTGTGCTAACTCCAGTTGGTGTCAGAATTGAACTAAAGTGTGGACACCCAGCCAGAGTCAGAAAATTTCTTGTTGTGAAAAATTCATACATTTTAGTGAACAGAAGTGTTGTGAGAGTATAGAAGAGGAAAACAGGGTGTTTCCTCCTATATAAAGTGACAATGAGATATTACTACAAGCACGAATGTTAGCAAACTCTGGCAAACATGTCAGTTTTCAGTACAGTAAAAAACACTACTTGGCACAGGACAACTATTGTGTTTCTTACACCTGTTATCTTAAAGTATCATAGTAACTTGGGACTGGTTAGTAAGTTGTTCACAATAAATGTTTTTAAATTTTCAAATTATAAGCAAAAGTTTCTGATTGATGAAGCATGGACGTGTAGTCATGTGATTTATGAGTCGTGCCATTTATTCATATATCTGGAAGTGACTGATTTATTCATCCAGAGAGTTGTTTCCAAGTCATGCCATGGCTTTGTGAACATGACTGATTTAGAATCTCAGGGGATGATGGACAGTGCATGCACTTGATTGATTACGATGCATTACTGACTTATTCTTTCAGCTGAAGCAGAAGTCAATGCTTTATACCTCAGGTGTAAATATCCACTTTATTAATAAAATAAGATTGATATATTTTACTTATTTGGGTGCACCAACTTTAAATTTTGGCTATAGCAATGTCCTCCCTCCCTGTGGTTCTCAAATAGGTCCCTTCTGTAAGATACAGATTATGTAATTACAGTTTAGTTTATGGAAAGTTCTACTGCATGGAGTAATACGTTCTTTTAGTACATGCTCTGGACAAGAATTTGCTTGTTTCTTTCAGGGTCAAAGGCACACATCTTTGCTTGTTTTCCCTGTCACCTCTTAGTCTCTGTTCTTGTTCTTTTTATTTTTTTTTTATTTTTCTTTTCAAAGGCATACAATCACAACTGTTTCTTTGGGGCTTTGTCACTTCAGAAGTCAAAATCTGGCTTCATGGTGGTCTTGGGGATATTATTGCTAAATATTGGCTGTCTCACAGTGGAAGAGATACCAGTCCCTTTGAGAGAGGGCTGGAAACTAGTAGAAAGGATGCTGTAAATGGATGGCTCAGGGAAAAGGTAATGGACTTAGCTGCAGACTTTTACCTTGAAAATGGCAATGGGGATCTGAGCCAATAGCAGAAAAGGGGCCAATCTGCACTGTGTTTCCAGATTTGTTGAAATAAAGGAGAATCAAACTTATGGCAAAGGCATAGTGTATAGCAGTGTAGAATATCATGATTGACCAGAAAATTGGAAGTAATATACATGATGCACATTCATAAACATATCAAAGTAAATCAGTAAGCCAAACATGAGCAGGAGGAAGGGGGAGGAAATGGAGTGGGAATTGGGGAATTGAGTGATGTGTGCATGTATGTATGTCTCTACCATCTTGTACCCCATTAAGCTGTATGGCTATGATACACCAATAAAAAATTAAAAAGAAAATAGTATTTAATATTTATTGAGTGCCTACTATATTCTAGACACAGTACTGTTTTATGTATATAAATTCGATACTTGCAGCTATTTTTTTGCAGCTATCTTTTGAGTAGACATTAATAACACTATTTTCAGAGAAAGAGACACAAAAAGGTTAAGTATCCTACCCAGGTTCACACTAGTGATAGAACCTGGAACTAAATGCAGTCTGTCCTCTAAAGTGTCTCCAAGTGATGGAAGTTGTCCTCAGAATCAGAAAAGGCAGCTTGGAAGAAAGGATGGGTGCTATTTAAGAATAACAAAATAATATTGAAAACCGGTATTGTTCAACAAATATTGAAAGAAGACCTGAGGAAAGATGCCACAATCTATTCAGGTCATTTGAATTATCACAACATTTGTTAATATGGGCTATTTATATAGCTCTTAATTGGACATTGAATTAGATAAACTAGAGGAAATAAGTTAGGGTAGAAGATTTTCATGAACAATTTGAAAAATATATATGTTATAATGCTCTTATGAACTTAGTGAATATATATTAATTTTTTTGTGGTACTGGGGTTTCTGGAAACCCTTCTACCTCTGGGTTACACTCCCAGACCTATTGTATATTTTTATTTGGAAACAGGGTCTCTTAAGCCAGAGAGGCTGGCTTCGAACCTGCGCGATCCTCCTGTCTCTGCCTCCCAAGCGTGGGGATTACAAGCGTGCGCCACCACACCCAGCTAATTTTTAAAATATTTATTTCATACATTTATTAGCCATTTGAATTTCTTCTTTTGTGTAGTGTCTATTTAGTTCACCTGCCCATTTTTTAATTGGGTTATGTGTTTTGTTAGCACTGATTTTCTTGGGTTCTCTGTATATTCTAGATATTAGTCCTCTATTGGAAGAATAGTTGGCAAAAATTTTCTCCCATTCTGTTGGCTCTCTGTTGAGATTTTTGGTGGTTTCCTTTGCTGCACAGAAGCTCTTCAGCTTAATGCAACCCCACATGTTGATGTACCTTTTAGTTTCTTGTGCTTTGGGGTCTTATTGAGAAAGTTTTACCTGTGTCTATGTGCTGAAGGGTTTTACCTATGCCCTCTTCAAGGACCTGCAAGGTGTCTTGTCCAATTTCCAAATCTTTGATCCATTTTGAATTGACTCTTGTGGAGAGTGAGAAAGTGGGGTTTCTTTTCTTTCTTTTTGCATATAGTTAACCAGTTTTGCAAAATAATTTTCAATTATAACGCCACTTCTTACCTATGGTTAAGCAAAAGTCAATGTTTAAAGTCAGGACTTTTTACCTCCAGCTACAGAATGACTGAGGTTGGACTTAACCTATCATTATAAACCACTAGAAAACTGAATAAAATATATGAGGCATATGTTTTCAAGTATTAGATAGCAGAGGGCACAGAAATGTTGTCATTGTGAAAGAAGTATAGGAAGTGAGCTTTCTGTATGAAGTTTCTTTTTATTTATTTATTTATTTATTTATTTATTTATTTATGTATTTATTGCGGGTCTGGGGATCGAACTCAGGGGCATTCAACCTCCGAGCTATACCCCCTGCCCTATTTTTTATTCTTTATTTTGAAACAGGATCTCACTGAGTTGCAGAAGGCCTCAATAAGTAGCTGAGGCTGTCTGCAAAACACGATCCTCCAGTCTTAGCCTCTTGAATGCTGGGATTACAAGCATGCGCCACCATGCCCGGCTTGAAGTTCCTTTTTAGATCTTAAACTTAGTTGTTATCTTGAGTTGAAGAGACAGTCTGGAGATAAAAGGAAGGAAAGACAATTATGGCTTGTATTTATGACACAAAGTAGAAAATAGGAAAAAGTTATGCTGAGAAAGAATTCCAGAAATTTGTGTAGGAATAACTTTGAATCTTTCCCCAAATTGAAATTTGTTTATGTTTAGGGTGCTGCTTAACATCTACAGCCCCAAATAAAACCAAACAAAGCTAACCAAAAAACACTAACCAACCCCCCCCCCACACACACACACAATGCTAAAGCAAAACACAAAAACTCAAACAAAACTTAAAGAAGAGAGATGTATGAGGCTAAGGGTATTCTCAAAAAAAAAAAAAAAAATGCCGCCATCCTTGCCATCCTTTGTTTTGATCCTAGACATGACCGAGTTTTCATATCTAGAACCCAGTGACTGAAGAGATGCCTGGGTCGTTGGGAGAAAGAACCCTCAAAGGGAAATATGTTCATTTCCTAAGGCATGTTAAGTTTGGAAAGAATTATGGGGCACAGAATTTGAGTTAACCTTGATTTTCAGAGATAAAAAATATCACAAGCCCATGTTTATATGTTAAAAACAAGCCTACCGTGTTTTATATGTTAAAAGTTCCTTTTAAGTAGAATGCCCCTGGGTTTAATCCCCAGTACTGTAGAAAAAAAAAAAAAAAAAAAGCTTGAAGAAACAGATGTTTTGGCCATAAAAAAAATCAAGTGACATTGTCAAAAAGCAAATATCCATGGATCCCTCACATTTCTGCACATCAGATTAACAGTATTGATTTTCTTTGTCTGGACTATCTTTTCAAAGATGTTTTTACAATGAAGGGTCTTGGAAAATGGAGAGACTTTTGCTTGTTTTCTGTCTTCTGTCTTTTGCTTGTCTATTGCTTGTTTTCTGTCTCTCTCATGCAAAAAAACAGGGTTGTTTATTATCTAATAGAATAAAAATAATATTTTCTTTCAGGTAAATGTTTGAAAAGCTTACTACTCATTACAGAATATTTGGATTACTTAAACTCAGAGGTCCCCTCCTGTAATGCTATTCTTTGCACGTGCTGGTTGGTGTCACCTGGTTTTTATTTCCATGTGAGAACTGAGGCGAAAGAAGTCAGCACAAATGTTGGTACTAGGCTAATAATATTTCTGGAAGCAATAGCTTCTTTTTAACCTCTTACTGTGAAACTGTGGTAGGTTAACTTGCTAACTTGCAAGTAGAGTAAAATTCCATTTCCTTCAAAGTTTTTTACAGTCTTAACATCTCCATCCTCATTTTTCATTGATTTCTGAATCCTATTTCATTGTCGACTCATAATGTGCATTTCATATCTTGGGGGATATCTGTGGTTTTGTAGAGGCCGTCATGTTCAGTGGGGCTACTCTCTAGACCTTTAAACTCTTGTCATCTCCATAATAGAGACTTTCATGTTATCGTCTCATGTCTTTCTTTGTTCCATCTTCTCTTCTCCCTGCCAAGAAATGTAACAAATAGGGGTTTGCACAATATAGGTCAAGAAAATGTGTCATCAAGGGTCCTGAAAGCTCAGAATATTCCATTTCCTTTACACTTGAGGCAAACCTTTCCTTTTCAGATTTTTCATAACCTTTGAGTTTCATTTTTGTTTGGTGATTCCTCACAAATAAAGAATTCAAGTAAATGAAGAATTTGCATAAATCAAAGTTCACCAGGTTACGTTTTTTTTTTTCTTCTGCGGATTTTAGCAAAGCTCTTTAGAGAACATGTATTTGAAAAGAATAGATACTTTCTCACTTTTGAAGATTTTTGACCACATACTGGTTTACGCATTTCATTCTATTTTATCTTAATAAATATTAACACAAATTGGGAGACAGAAGTGAAAGCATAGGGAACAGAGTTCCCTGGAAGAAAAATAAGTACATATTGAAAACTTTATATTAAAATATTCTCTTTTGTCATTTGCCAAAAAGAAATAAAAACATGTCCTCAAAAGATTTTCCATGAATGCTTATAGCTCATTTTTCATAACAGCCTCAAATTAGAAACAATTAAATACAACAACACAACAACATATCAACAAGTGAATGGGTGAACAAGTCGTGGTATTCCCAAGCAATGGAATGACATCTGCTATAGCACAATAGCAACAATAGGGATCATTCAAACCACTATGCTGAGAGAAAGAAAGCAGATACAACTAGTATACCCAATGTTATTCCATTGGTGTGGATTTCTAGGACAGGCAGGATGGATCTATGGTGACTCAGCATAAACAAATGAGTTTCTGGGGATGTGAGGTGCTAATTAGGGAAAGGGTAAGAGGGGACTTTCTGAGGTGATGGGAGTTTATAACTTGATTATGATGAGTATTATAAAAGTACAAACATTCATCAAAGCTCATTAAACAGAATACTTAAAATAGATACATTTTATTATATGCAAATTATGTCAATGGAATTCTTCCAAAAAGAAGAAAATAATCAAGATTA
Source organism: Muscardinus avellanarius (assembly GCF_963383645.1). Taxonomy (NCBI): domain Eukaryota; kingdom Metazoa; phylum Chordata; class Mammalia; order Rodentia; family Gliridae; genus Muscardinus; species Muscardinus avellanarius. Next base: position 55,483,673 of record NC_137790.1, read on the forward strand.
CAAAATTTAATGGTGTTAACCATTTTTATTTAAAATACTGCGCCCTTGTCGTGAAAACGATTTTCTTTTGTGCAAGAGTATATGTTGAGATTGGTGCTAGACAGAATTATGGTAAATACAATGAAAATAGCAAGGCAGTTCTATCCTGATCCAATTTTACTGAATGGAACATGTGCTTAAGGACCCAGGTTGATTATTTAGTAATGCAGACAGTATATATATATTTACTTCTACTTTGTAAATGTGTAGTTTTCCTTATGACAAAAGTTGCTGTTACATTAGAAGTGTGAGTGTCAGTACTTCATAAGCAGTACTGCCATGAATATTCCCATTTGTAGTATATGCACTACACAAGTCGAAATGTACCATTTGTGGGCACTACAATATGATTTTACAATATGATTTCTATCACATCAAAAGTCTTTTTCAAGTGTACTTAAGTAAGATTTTCCCCCTGATACTTCTCAGCTTTTGGGTCACCTTGAAATCAAATGAATTTGAAGGCTTTTTTTTTGAAGCATGGTTCTGGTCTTTCTTCGAGAAAACTGCCAGCTTACAATTTATCCAAGGAACATTTAATTTGCTCTTCCAAATGTCTTCCTTGTCTTATTTTCATTACTAGAGTGAAAAAAGGAGAGAGGCTTTACAAGGATACTTGTGTGATTGATTGATTTATTTCATACTTTCTTATTACAACTTTTACAACAGGGAGGGGAGAGAGCTCTTCATTGTATGTATCTAGTTGGCTTTAATGCCTTTCACTTCTTTCTAATCAATAATTTCATTCTACAAGTGGTGTTTAAATTCAATAAATACTATGTAGCTCTAGTTCCCCTGAGTGACATCTAATCTCTAATGGAAGCCAGAGAGGCAAAGTTTGTTTCCTATAGGATTTATAGTTCAATCCCATTTTGATTCAAATGGTTTAAGAAAGTAATTTCTTGACATTTATACTAATGTAAGGCAAAGTAGCATTTTTTTGGCATTTTAAGATTTCCTTACATGATACTATTTTCCCCTGGTACTGTTTCAAACAGTAACAGAAGATATTATTTTGTGAGTTATTTTTAAACATGTAAGGTAGACTCGATTATGGCCTTTTAAAACTTTTGTATTAAAGAACCAAATAGTGTTTTAAGCTTGTGAACCAAGTGGTCTCTGTTTCAACATCATGGCTCTCTCACATAACAAAAAGGCAACCCTAAATGTGTCTTAAATGAGTAAGGTTATCTGGATTCCAATAATATTTTATTTACAAAAAACAAGTGGTTGGCACATAGCTTGCAGACTGCTGAATTAAATAATATTTAAATTCCCCTAATAGTCTCGCATGCCGTGATTCCATAATAATAAAACAAAATATTATAGAAAGATATTATGTAGTTTGAGTAACAAATAGAAGCTCCTTGCCAGAAATCTGGATCTATAAGGTTGGAAGCCTAGCTTTGAGGTGACAGATCATTTACCGTTTAAGAATATTTCAGAGGCAAAAAATTAATTTCTTATCTCTCTCACTCTGGGCACTTTCAGGAAATGTATTACACATATTTCTTTGATAGAAATTGAGAATGGGTATACTCCAATTAAATGAGTTTGAAGTGCAAGGTGTATTTTAAAAAAGACTTTGATCAAAAACCATGTTCTATAGTAAAGGTGAGATGGTATCATGAGTAATTTATGGAATAAGAATTATCTATAAGTATGCCAAATTTAGGACGGAACCTACTTGACACTGTCACGGAATATAAGTGACCTTTGTGGGTGTAGTGTTTCCTTGATAAAGTATTATGAAAATATATTCTGCTCTTTATAAAATGCAAATTCATTTCAAAGCACATTAAACTGGAATAAATAAATTTTTAATGAAGCAGGGTTGTTTTTGAAATTCGCTGCGTTCTCTGACAGACTCTAAATGACTTCATTTCTCAGTGCGTCTCTCTTTCTCCTAAAGCCTGTGACTACTTTCTGGTGATTATTAAATTCTGGACAGCTTTTTGAATCTCTTACCTAGTTTAAAGAAGGATTTAATGAGCAGCCAGCCTGTAAGTTACTTGCTCCACTTCGCCTGTGAAGACAACTCATCAAAGATCACTGGCAAACAGCTGGGTCTGCAAGTCATAAATGACAGCCCAGAGCAGTGACTAAAGTATGACTCTCAAGGAGTACTGGCAGAAAGTTACCCATCAGCAGTGATGTTTTCACTCTGTGAAAAAGTAACTTGAAAGGGCTCAACCATTACTAAGTTATCTGCATGCCTTCTAGCCCCTGCTGATTTCGGAAATGACACATGGACAGAAGCCCATTGACTCTCAAGCCACAGGATGATTGGTAAACTAATTTAGGGCTCCAAAGACAGGGACCATCTGCCCCTGAAATCCTTTCTTCCCTCTTCCTGAAGGCATTTGCATTATTCATTTCCTACAAAGCTCTGACATTGTCAGCAACCAGAAGCAGAGAAGGAGGCATTCTCCATTCCCCACCCCAAACTTCATTAATCTTTGATTTAATGTGAGTACGCCCGTCCTACTTGAAATTGTATCTCAGGAGACTTGAGGGTAGAGCTTTGGAGGGCAGTAATGCTTGGCAAAATTATACTGTAAAACTGGCTTGGAAAGCTCAAGAGGGGAACTCACTGGCGTTTCAAACTTTTGCTACTTCCTGGATCTAATCAGGGCAGAAACTCCCACAAACATGAAATTATTTTTGGCACGTTTTTTCAGTTCCAGCTGGATTCAGATGGAAAAGGAATCATAATTTTTTAGATTTTTCTTCTTTTTTTTTTTCTCTCTTAGCATTCCTCTAGGAATGCTATTTACTGCCAGGGAGGCAGAATTACTTTTTGTTGGCACACATTCCATTTTTAGAATTATACTCTCAATCCCCTTGATAGAACTCAGAGCCAGGAGGGTATGTGGTGTGTGGAAGGATGTGTATGTGTGGAGCAGGGGAAGTATTGAACTAAATAAAGAACCAGGAGAGGGGAAATGGGTGTTTATGGGGGTAACTCATAGGTGCTGTACCACTTTAATTTCATTCATACTTATGTCTGCAAAATATAGCAGGTAAGGTGAGATCAGATGGTACCCAGGACCTGTACTTTCATGTGTCACCTGTGTTTCCTTTTTCTTTTATTTTCTTTCTTTCTTTCTTTCTTTCTTTCTTTCTTTCTTTCTTTCTTTCTTTCTTTCTTTCTTTTTCTTGTTGGTCTGGGGATGGAACCCAGAGGCATTCAGCCTCTGAGCTACACATTCTGCCTTATTTTTTTCTTCTTATTTTTTATTTTGAAATAGGGTCTACGTTGCAGAGGGCCTCACTAAGTAGCTGAGGCTGTCCATGAACCACAATCTTCCGGTCTCAGCCTCCTGCATGCTAGGTTTCCTTCCCATCACATCTGTTATTTCTATTTCCTTTCCATGACATCTGTGATTTTTTTCCCTTAAAACTGTCATACAGCATCGGTAGGACCTAATCCTTGCCAATAGTTGCCTGTGAAAGTAGGGCATTAGAAACTTAAAAGCTGGGCATGGTGGCACATGCTTGTAATCCCAGCATTTGGCAGGCTGAGACAGGAGGATCACAGCTCGCAGACAGCCTCAGTTACTTAGTGAGGCCCCTTGCAACTCAGTGAGACCCTGTTTCAAAATAAAGAATACAAAATAGGGCTGGAGTGTAGCTCGGAGGTAGAATGCCCCTGGGTTCCATCCTCAGTACCACAAAAAAAAGTAAAAAAATAAAAATTAGGCAGAATTTTGGAAAACTGAACAGCAGTTGTTATAAAATTAATCATATACTTATTGTATGATCCAACGTTTTCACTCTTTTGTATTTAATCAAGATAAATGAAAACATGCATGTGTCCACTAAAAATACTACACATACATATTCATAGCTACTTCAATCATAATAGTCCCAAACTGGAAATAAACTACTCATCTACCAACTAGCGTATAGGTAAGCATTTCTCTAATACAGCCCCAAAATGGAATGGGACTTAACAAAGTAAAACAGAGATAACCACTGCAGACACTTGTAACAATGTGGATGACTCTCAAATGTGTTATATTAAGAGAAGTAAACCAGTCTTAAAAGATAATATGTTATTTGATTTATTTATATGACATTTTGAAAAAAATCAAAGTCATAGTGACAAAAAACAGACCAGCGGGGGTGGACAGAAGAGATTGTCAAAGAGAATGATTGAAAAAGGGAAATTTGGAGTCTACAGACATGTTCTGTACCTTGAATGATGATTTTATGTCTATGTACTTGCCCCAAATCACAGAACTGTACCTGATAAAAGCTGGATGTATGAATTATGTAAACCTTATCACGGTAAACCTGACTTTAAATTAACTAGGTCTAGCTCCACTATGGTATTAAGGAAGTTAACTTGTGTTTCTTATCTCTCTCTGGTTTCCTGTGTTAAAACAAAACAAAACCCCAAATCCTCCCACACACACCAGCAAACAATCATAGAAATAATTATGTACAAGGAAAGAAAAGAAAAGCTATGCGAATGGTTAGAGCAGGGTCTGCAGCATTCTTTTTTTTCTGTTGAGGCAAAATGTATTTGATGTGGTAGAATAAAATGACATCTGATTAGCAGCTGGGATCAACAGGAGGCAAGGAGATCACTTCCTCAGCATGTCAGCAACTCACTTCTCTTAGGCAGCGCTGGTTGGGAAGCTCTGCTCTGGAGGGCTTCCCTGGAACTTAACATAAGGAGAGGTTGAGGTCCAGCAGGAATAGGAGGGCTGGCCTTGGAGGTGATTAGGGTTGTCATAGTTACAGGGTAGTAGTAATAGTGGTAGTAGGAGAGGTAGAAATAGAGGAGGGCTGTATAGAGGAGAATTCCAAGCATAAAGATTGCTAACTAGGAATGACTTGAGATAAAAAAATATATTATTATAATAAAAACCATGATGGGGTACATTATGCAAAATTCATAATATGTAATTTTTTTTGTACTAGAGATTGAACCTAAGGGCCTTCTACCTCCAAGCTATACCCCCACAGCCTTTTAGTATTCATTTATTTGTTTATTTATTGCTGTACTGGGGATTGAACCCAGAAGCATTCTACCTCCAAACTACAACCCCAGCCCTATTTTTTATTCTTTATTTTGAATCAGGGTCTCACTGAGTTATGGAGGGCCTTACTAAGTAGATGAAGCTGGCCGGAAACTGTGATCCTTTTGTTTCAGCCTCCCAAATCCTGGGATTACAAGTGTGAGCCACCATACCTGGCTGATATATATATATTTTTGAAACAGAGTCTCACTCAATTGTTGAGGCTGGCCTCAAATTTAGGATCCTCCTGTCTCAGCCTCTCAAGTATGGGAATTACAGGCCTGTACTACCACTACTGGCCATAATATGTAATTCTTTGACAATTAGAGAAGTAAGTAATAAACTATATTATCATTTGGACTAACAGTTACCTTTCTTTTTTCTTTTTTTGATACTAGGACTTGAACCCAGGGTTATTCTATCTCTGAGCTACACCTCCAGCCTTTTTACTTTATCTTTTTTTCTTTTTAAGTATCTTTCTTTTTTATTGGTGCATTGTAGCCATACATCTCAATGAGGTACAAGATGGTGGAGGCATACATGCACACATCACTCAGCCCTCCCTCAATCCCCTCCCCATTCCCTCTGTCCCTCCTTCTCGTGTTTGGCTTAATGATCAACTTTAATATGCTTGTGAATGTACATCAAGTACATTAGAGAATTTACCTCTTCCCTTCTTTTATCCCCATCAGGTAGCCTTATTTGCTCATCTCTGGTTTCTCCTTCCTCACCTAGAGTTCATCCTATGACCCCTTTGAAACAGTGTCTCACTACGTTGATGAGCGTCTCACTATTTGCCGAAGTTATCCTTGAACCTGTGATCCTCCCACCTCGGCCTCCAAGTACTGGGATTACAAGTGTGTATCACCACACTTGCCTACTTTTTTCTCATCATAAAATGATATTCCATATATAAAACAACTTGAATATTTTGTACAGTATACGTCTGGGTATTATGGTACTATTATTTGGGGGAAAATACACAGGCTAAGGAAGTAATTAGAACGCAAGACAAAGCAGAAGAACTCATGTCCTAAAACACCTGAGACAGTAAATAGGAACCGAGAAGGATTTAACTAGGAGAAAAGGGCCAGAAGTGGCATCAAGGATGGAGGCGAATGAAGAAGAATGTGGGATTTGATATCTGTGACTAAGCAAGTTTGCCTGCAGGCCTTTCTAGTATTGCAGTTTTCCTTGACCAAACCTAGGAATGTAAGGGAGAGAAACTTACAAGAGAAAGCAAGAGCACATTATATTTGAATTATTAAGAGAATCTTTCTCTTCAGAGAAGATTTGTCCCAAACAAAATGTCCTGTTCCCATTAGAATCAATATGCTGTTTCTTGCCATTATTTCTTGCTCTACTGGGGGAAAAAGCATTATTCTCTCATTACGTGTGCACTTTAGCATCTTGCCACAAAAAGGTACTAGATGTTTGGATGAAATTAGCAAGATTAACATCTGGAGCAATAAAAGGTACAAGAAGCACCATTCACTTTCAATATCTTCTTTAAACTAGGACTTCTGGTGAGAAACACATTTGAGAGACATTTTGTTCTTTTTTTTTTTTTTTTCCTCTGTGTCTCACATTCTGCAAAATAAGATTGAAAACTGCTGTGATCTGAATAGTTTTATCCTCCGTAAATTCCTATGTTGATTCCTAATCCCCGGTGTGATAGTTCTGAAAGGGAAAGCTTGAGAGAGGCGACCAGTTCATGAGGACAGACTCATGAATGACTGGCGCCCTTACGAAAGAGGGCTGAGGGTGTATTGCGATTTCCTGCCATCGAGGACATTTATGAGAAATGGGTCTTCACTACACATGGAATATGTTGACATCTCTTGATCTTGCACTTCTTAGTGTCACAAATTTTGAGCACCACATTTATGTTTGTAAATTGTTCAGCCTGAGGAATTTTGCTATAGCAACAGGAACAGGCAAAGACAGAGGCCTTTTAGAATATCTTTCCTGGGGATGGCCCCACGCATGACCCTGCTCACTGGTGAGAGACTTCAAAAATGTCTACTGTTCAGGTCCTGGATGCAGAATGGCCAGGAGAAGGTAATGCTTACATTGCAGTGAATTCAGTTTTTGTAGTCAAGGTCAAAAGCCATTGGAGAGATAACAAACTCAACAGTGGAACCCAAGGTGCCAACAATCCAGAAAAAAAAAATGTATAAAAAAAAATCTTCCAATCTGAAAGCTCCCCTGATGAGTTCACTACAATTTCCTGAATAATAATTTTTAAATTTTTCCTTAAACATTAAGAATTTCTCTTCAAAGGACTGAGATCCTACTTGCACCATCCTCTTAACAAAGTTAATTTACAGTTAGGCAGTCTGCAAAAACACTGTATGAACATTAAAAATAGAAAAATCATGGAAGCACAGAATGAGGCAGCCAGTCTGAATTTTAGTCTAGTCTGTTAATCATAAAGCTCGTATGTTATACTAGTATCTTATACTATCCCCACTTTAGATTCATATTAAAAGCCTTGCGAATCTCTCATAGACCTGAATAAAATCCTCTTTCTCCTTTTTAATTGTTAGTTTTAACTCTCTATTGTCACAAGTTATATTTTTCCCTTCTCGTAGGCTTTTCTAACTACTCAGGTACCAGGTGAGTATATACTTCTTTTCCATTTACATGCATTGATTTTACCTCAGTGAAACTTTTTTGGGCACCTGCCATGAGGGACCACAGCGATGACTGAGCCCTTGTGCTGTCAGCCCAGAAATGGAGAGAACATGCACACAGCCCTGGGCATGAAGAAGGCCCAAGGCCAACGTGAAAGCAGGCAAGGGAAAGCTGAGTCTGACCTAAAGAGCACTGGGGTGTATTTTGAAGGTCATGGAACTTCTGAACAGCCCCTGAAATTTTGGATATCACAGGGAAAGTCACAAACACAAGTCAAGGAGAAACAAGAAAGAAGAGAGTAATTTAACCTCTTTTTTCTCCACCTAATACTTCTGGTTCATTTTCATTTTGGTTGTTTTTGGTTTGTTTGTTTCATTCTGATTGATGAGTATCTCACGCTTTGTGTATTGAATCCAGTTTTTTCCTCATCCCTTTTTTTTTTGTAGTAACAGTGGGCCTCATTCTGTCACTCTTCTGCTCTGAAAATGCAGGCAAGTTTCTGAAAAGGATGGATAAAATAAAAACGTGCCCCGCAAGGGATACACAGAGTACATGGTAGCTAAAAAGTCACTGGCACATATTATTCATTTATTTATACATTTATTTATTTATTTACTTCTATGACACTGGGAATTGAACCCAGGGACATTATACCCCTAAGCTACACTGTCAGCCCTATTTTATTTTGAAACAGGGTCTCACTACATTGCTGAGGCTGTGAACCTGTGACCCTCTTAAATACTGGGATTATAAGTGTGCACCACCATACCTGGCTTTCCATATTTTAATTATTAACAATTATCTGCTAAACTTCAACACATTCAATATTTTTTATCATACGGTTTTTTCCCAGTTTGCAACTGATTTCAATATTCTTAGACATAATGAACTCCAAGCTTTTATAGTTAGGTGGGATAAAAAATCCAAATGATAAAAATGATCGTGTCCCAATTTTTAACTGCTAAAGGAAAATGAATGCTAAACAGGGTAGAGAGTTGAATCCAGCAATGAGGGTGAGAAAAAGACTCCTAAATCTGCTTCTTTTCTGAAAAGAAGTCAGTGAGAAAGTCCAGCATGTGGATGAGACTGGTATACAGTATAAACCACAGATCCTTTCAACCTAGGCCTGAAAGTGTAATCAGACACTTCAGCTCACAGGGATTCACAGTTTAGAAAGCTCATGCAGGATCATGGTGCATCAATGTTTTCATTTCTTTCCATGTATAAGTTTTATTACAACCTACAGTTGCAAAGGCTCAAGTCTTAAGGTGGGAAGAAATTATATATAGCTCAGAAAGAAAATATTTCTTTACAACCTCGATGGCACTTAGTTATTTCTTGTATAGAATCATTTATTCCCTTTTATGTAGCTTGTATTTTTTTAACTTAGGGCTTTCCTTTCTTGATGAGAAAAGTTGGTTGCAGAATGGCATTTCACTTCAGGGCAGGATGCTCCTGCCTGCACAGGCACGGATAGGAAGAGGAAATGCGTACATTTGGCATTGTGATGAATTTTGGACATCTTCACGCACCCGATGAAAATAACTTTAATATGCTGGCAGTGTTTGCTCAGGGACAACTTCCTTAAGGTAAAAAGCAGCTCCACAAATGATTTCAAATATTTTAAAGCACCACCCTTCCTTTAGTACATGTTCAAGATATTTAAGAAACATAATCCAATTTTACCATAGCGTTGCTTAAATGTATCTACAGATTTATATGGTGAGTCTTAGCAAAATGATAAGTTTTTAATCTATTTATTTTTGGCCCCTCTCAAGCCTAACTCATATTGCTAAAAAATCCCTGCTGGTATGTGAGCATCTCTTATGTAAAATAGTGCATATGATTTAGAGAATCAAAATAACTGTGGGTAAGAACAGAAATTTAGGCACTCTTGACTAAGGATTAGTGACTAAAGCTAGCCACTATGCTTTTTTGGGATGAAGCTGGGCAGTATCTTCACACCATTCCATCCAGTTAGTGCAAATCAGGTCATTATTTGGTGACAGTTCTTCTTCTAGCCACTTACCAACCTGCCTCCTTGCATTAGCCTCTCTTTTTATTTTGGTGGGTAAGATGCATTTTTTTTCCCCTTCACATTATTTTTAGCTGAAAAGAGGTTTCCTGGAACTAATGAGTTGTAGGGGTCAGCGGACTTGAGATCTTTGTCAAAATAATGAGAGACATTTAAATTATTCTGTTTTCCTAATATATTTTTCCCCAGATTTACTTTATATATGTCTAGAACAGGGCCTACAAATTGAACTAAAGCCACTGGTTGAAATAAAATTAAAATGAAGAAAAAATATATTCTATGAAGAATCCAACAAAATTCGTGTTTGGGGGAGGATAGATGAGGTGTGTGTGTGTGTGTGTGTGTGTGTGTGTGTGCGCGTGCGCATGCACGTGAATGTGTGCACTCACATGGGCATGAGTGTATGTAGATATATGCAGGTATGCAAGGTACACACACAAGTATGGATGTAGTGTACATGCACAGTGAGAAGGGTAGATTGGAATGAGGCTATAATTAGAGCTCCTTGTTCTTTCTTATGATATAAAACACTAGAAGTAGATTATTTCCCCATTTTAGCAATTAAATGTTTTGGAGAAAAACTTTAATATTGCATTATAAAAGTAATGCTAATACATCACAACTATCAAAATAATAAACACGAATTGGAATCTTGATTAAGCCTCACACAAACATTGCTTTAGATTGTGCTTCTTACTGTCTACTTCTTGTGGGTCACTGAACAGTTCACTTTTTCCCCCGACCCTCAGTTTCTATGATAAAAGAATACCTACTTGGAGTAGTTATGAGATTAAATGATGCTCATAAGGCTCTTACTCAAGTCTGATTTATAGTAGGGCCACAATAAATGTCAGGTGAACTTTTTGTATGAATTATACAAATTGTCTTTGAACTCATTTTAGTTGCAAGGGGATGCCTACTTTCTGGATGCTAAAAACAAAACCTCAAGTATTTTTCAGATATTTGAACATAAAACAGATAATCAATATAAACATATTACTCTAGGACACCTTGGTTAAATTCATTTTTAAAATCCATCTTCTAAGGATTATTTAGCCTTAGAATTGGGACTCACTTATATCTAATAGGTATGGTAAGAACAGTGCATAGGGGCCAGAAAACCTTTTGGATGCCACAAAATTATAATTTACTCAAAACTCAGAAGGAAAACTGAATTTCCAGATTTAAAAGTGCGTGTGTGTGTGTGTGTGTGTGTGTGTGTGTGTGTGTATTTGGTATTGGTTTAATCTCTAGAAACACTATCACTTGCTTTTCAGTTTGAGACAAGGTCTCACTAAATTGCTTAAGCTGGCTTCAAACTCGTGATTTTCCTGTCTCAGACTCTTAAGAACTGGGAATGCTTAGGTATGAGCCACTATGCCTGGCCAGATTAAAGTTTTAATGTATAATATCAATATGTTCATCTTTTTACCAATACATTCCTAAAATATCAAATTATTTTTTCTATGGAGAAAGGGGCCCGAGAAGGCAAAGTTGCAACAACCCATGAGGGTTATAGATCAGCCCTATAGTGTAATAAAGGAGGAAGAATTTTCTCTAGAATTTTTTTCAAACCTCAGTTTCAGAGAAACAGTGCATTTGATGAAGCACTGACACAGCAAACTAGCTAAAACATGGCACAATACAGTTTTGCTTGTTATTATTTTGTGTTTATTGGAAGAAAGGGGGTGGCAATTTGGTGGAATGATGGCACTTGTGGAATGTGGCACCTATTTTTCTTAGAATGATATTGGCATATATTATCACAATTAAATTAACACTATGAAAGAACCATTGGATAATAACCTAGATGAATAAAGCCAGACTATTTCATAATATAGGGAAAATATTTCATAATATGACTTTCACTATTCTTCAGAGATGAAGAACAACACTTTGTTTAAAATTATAAAAATATTTTTGAAGCCCACTAGAGAGATGAAATATAAAGTTGTATTGTGTGGCTACAAATATTTTTATATCTCTTTTGATCAAAAAGTACTAAGTTATATTTAAAACCTATTGACATATATGTGAGATGTCTTAGCAAGATATATTTGAACTTGTTGTTAAGGCAAGCTCTGGGCTTAATCCTTTGGTGTGGTTATTTGAGCTCATTATCCAGTGTCTCTTATGATAATTCAGGACATATCAGGACATGTTACACTTAGTCAAGAATAAGAGAGAGATTCTTTTTTCTCAGTGCTTAGTTTTTTCATATTGTAAAAATTATATTAATAAATTTATTCCCTAATTTGAAGTTTCTAAAACAAGTTGTGAACTGCTTGAAATCTCCAAAGCATAAATTATAAAAGTTAATTTTTCACACAATTATCTTATTGAAATCACTGACTTCCATTATGTCAAAAGGATGCATTTTAATTGTAGTTCATAACATGAATTTTCTCAGTGATCTATCTGGGCCATACAATGTTGAATCATAGATTCAATTAGTTCAATGAATCTAATAGCCTACAATAAAAATTTAAACACCCATAGTGTAGAGGTATTAGGCATTGGACAGTTTAGTTATCGCAGCCAATTACACAGTAGTTGATGGAGTACTGGAATTATTGAAGAAAATCATTTCACATCTAGTTATCTCAGTTTTTTTTTTAATCTGTATACTGGAGGTAATGATTCCCAACTCATAGAGTTATTGTGAGGCTCAAATCAGATAATGTCTATAAAAGTGTTTCAGAAACTGCAAGGAACTATAAAATATTAGATATGATGATTTCTTTTCTTTGGGATTTACTTTGATACCCTATCACTTAATTATGACAAGTCAATAAGAGTAGCAAATGGGATTTGGGATTAATTTATGGACATATCTTTTTATCAATGACAATATCCTGGTGCCTGGGTCATGATTTCTCTGCAGACTAAAAAAGCAAATGCCTTAAACTAGCAACAAATTTAATTGCCCATTTTTACCTATTTAACCATTTGGGGAAGTGGTTTTTGCCTTTGTTAGTTCACAAAGTTTTTACTGAAAACTAATTGTCAATGAAAAAGATGAATGTGCATTGACAATTATTCAAATATTTGATTTTAATGACAAATAGGTGATAAATTTCAGCCTACTTAAATTTGAATGTTTTCCTCTGAATTATTATAAAATCTTCATAACTGAAGTTCTTTCTAAAACGAACAACCATGTGTCTAATTTTGCATTAAATGGGATTTAATTTATTTATCCTGGTTAGTTTTATGTGATTTATTTAGTGAGAAGTCCAAAAACAAGTAGATATATTTAGAAACTTTGTCAGTGCTCAAGGTATTGTCTTTCTTTTGCGTAACTAATATGTATTACAAAACTACTATATACTCATTGCTACTACGTATGTCATCTCATGCAATATTTCTTTATTAAAGATTCCATTTTAGAAGCTAAAGAAATAGAATTTTACTGAAATTAAAAAGCTGTGTAAGATGAGCCAGCTCTAAGTCATAACCTTTCTTCCTTGTTGGCTCCAAGATCCACATTCTTTCAAAAACAATAGCATTTCTCATCCCAATTTACACGCTAGGTGGAAAGTTGTCCTCATATTCTCTCTGTGCCTCTGTCTTTGTTTATTTTCTGTTGCTAATAACCGAATACCACAGACTGGGTAAGTGTTAATGAAAAGAGGTTTACTTTGGATTACATTTCTGGAAGTTCAAGTTGATAGGTGATATTTGACAATGGCCAACATACCAGCACAGTACTGAGGTGGTATAAGACACCACATGACAAGCATGGGGAGTGCACATGCATATGTGTGTCTTCTGGCATTTCTCTTCTTCCTTTTACTTCTCCTCCTCCTCCTTCTTTTTCTCCTTCTTCCTCTTCTCTTTCTCCTTCTTTTACTTCTTCCTCTACCTCTACCTCTATCGCTTCTTTTAAAGATGCCAGAATTTAATCAGGAGAGCACCACCCTAATAACCTTATCAATCCTAAGCACTTCTCAAAATATCACTAAACACCATAGTCAGATTAATTTTACACACTCTAAATACCTCCCAATGAAAATTAGAAGCCTTAGAAGCCTCCTTTGATACATATTTCAGCATTAGAAGCCTTCTTTGATACACTTAAACCATGCCCAAAACATAGCATCACACCCTTGGCTACAATGTTCATGTCCTTCTCACAAGGTAAAATATAGCTATTCCATTCCCATTAGTCCCAAAGTCTTGGCTTCATTCAGAATTAATTCAAAAGTTCAAAGTCCAATGTCTCATCTGAGACTGAAGGCAAAATCATTGCAATTGTGAACTTGTAAAATCAAAATGAGGTTTCTACTTCTACCATGTAATTGTGGGGCAAACACATGCTATACCTTCCCATTCCAAAAATAAAATGCAGGCAAGAAAAAGGAGCAGTCAGCCCAAAGCTAGACCCAAACATAGCAGGACAGACAGTAAATGATTAAGCTCCAAGTCTGACATTTGAGCACACTGCAGTGAAAAGTGGTCCCTGATTGCTTGGGCTGTCCTTGCCCCTGTGGTTTTGTTGACCCGAGGCCACATAGTTACTTTCTGGGGCCACATGCCATTGTTGTTAGCTTTTCTAGGTGGCTGTGACATGTTGCTAGTGCTTAAACATTTTTGGAATCCCTACTGTGGTTTCATTCTCCACAGCTCCACTAGACATGACCCCATTAGGCACTATCCTCCTGGACTTTAATTTGGTAGCAAACTTCTGCCTGGCCCCCAGGCTTTCATTTAAAAACTGGGTGGAAATTGTCATGACCCCATAACTCTTGCATTCTGTGCATCTGCAATATCAGCTTCATGTGGATACCATGTATTGACACTGGCACGAGCTATGCCCCGGCTTGCTTGAATCAGGGCTCTGGCAACCTCAGAGAAATTTGCCTCAACCCAGAATTCAGAGGCAGCCTCGTGGTGGATCTGCATGTGGGAGCAAGCAATGAACTCTTGAGCCAGGGAAAAGAAATCTGGGTGGGGCTGTAATCAAGCTTTTTTTGGTGTACTACAGTCTCACATCATAATGTCAATCATGTTCACTATGACATATATGCGCACAGCACTTGATATCCCTGCCTCCCCATTTCCCTCCCTCCTAGTACAGAGTACCCAGATTGACAATGGTATATTCACACGTATACACATATTCGATGATAGTTTTTTCATTAATAAATGTCAGCCTTCCTCCTCTCCTATCCTTAAATCTCCTCTGTGGCTTCACTGAGCTTTCTCTGCCATTATCTTTTCTCTTGGAGAAAAGACAACCTTTTAAACAAATGGTGTTGGGAAAACTGGCTATTTGTAAAAAAAAAAAAAAAAAAAAAAAAAAGGAACTAAATTCTTATCTCTCATCCTGCACAGGAATCAACTTGCAATGGAGCAAAGAGCTGGGAGTTAGACCAAAGACTCTGATGCTAATAGGTTCAATGCTCCAACATATAGGCACAAGTTGAAACTTCCTCAAAGGACCTCCAAAGCTCAGGACATTAAAACAAGAATTAACATGTGGGATGACATCAAACTAAAAAGATTCTGCTCATCAAAGGAAATTATCAAGAGTCTAAAGAGAAAGCCTAGGAAATGGGAAAAGATCTTTACCAGCTATTCCTTTGACAGGAACTAATATCTAGAATATATAAAGAACTTAAAAGACTTTTACAATTTTATACTAAAAAACCAAATAACTCAATACAGAAATGGACCACTGAATTAAATAAACACTTCAGAAAAGAGGAGATACAAATGGCCAATAGATACATGGAAAAAATATTCAACATCATTAGCAGTCAGGAAGATGCAAATCAAAACTACTCTGAGGTTCCATCTAACCCCAATCAGAATGGCAACTGTAAAGCACTCAAGTTTTTAACAACCCTCTTGCAAGGACTATTAAGGAACTGCACGAGAGAACTTCCTTCCAAGGGCATGTTCCCAGAACCCAAGGGCTTTTCACTAGGCTCCAGCTTCCAGCATGTTCTTGTAGATCTGGATTTTAGTTACCTGGACCCTTGGAGGATACTTGAACCATACATAATCCATAACACTTGACAAGGGACAACAGTAACACGTGTGCCTGTGTTCTGATTTTGCTTCCCCTTCTTATAGAACCACTAGGATTAAACCATGGGAACTTCACTCTAATGATCTTATCTAATTATAATCTTCTTTCAAAGTCCCATCTTCTGCATAGTATAGTCAGATTAAGTTTACACTCTCTTACTACCTGATAGTGGGAATTAAATTATAACCTGTGATGTTTTGAGGGACATATTCAAATTGTATCCAAACCATGGTATCTTCAAATAAAAAATGGACCTTAGGAGATAGTTCATCAGAAGGATTCCCAATAAGGTTGTAGTACATAAATGATTTATAAGTTTATAGTAATTTCTAATACAAGTAGAAGCATATTTTACCATGAGAAAAGACTACTTATCATCTTATGTCAAATATATACAACTCTTCCTAAAATATCAGATGTTGCAAATGAATTAAAGGAATTAATCAATAACCAAGCTACATGGGGGATACTCCCCTGTTAAGTAAATGGTACCCAGAGATATAAAAATGAGAGAAAGGCTAATGTTTTATTTCTTTTATGTAAAACTTGTATTTCAGTCATATCTATCACTGATGGCTTTGGCTTATATAAAAGTAATCTGCACTAAGAATGAACCTCAAGATTGGCACTGGCAGTTGATACCAATTATTTTCTTTAGTCCTTCTCTAAACATTGGAGACAACTGTAAGATGGTCACAGATGGAAAGATTAAATAAGACAAAGAAACCAGGAAAGTCACATTGAAAACATACTATTAAAATTTCAAAGCATACCAGGAGGAAGAAAGTCATTATGAGAGATAATCATCAAAGGATGACAATCTTATGGTGTAATTGTGATTGAAGAATTGTGAAAGATTTTAATATATATTTTAAAATCTTTAAAATGCTTAAATGAAAGGGTAAAGACAAATTATTTTAGTACGAAAAAGATAGGACTTAAAACATGATCATAAACAATTACTGAAGAAAAATCTTAGAAATAAAAAATATAGTCACTGAAATTAAAAATAACAAAAAACAAGGACAAAAAAAAAGCCCCCAAAATCCTTGAGGAGCCTCAGTTTATACGAGTTGGAGTAGAGATGGATGATTTTTGAAGGAGTGCTGAGGAAATGACCTACAACATGAAAAAGAAAGATTTAGAAAGAGAAAAGTCGATATCAAAATTATAATAAACTTAGATAACAGACTGATTTAATTTCCCCTCTAAAATACCAAAGATGAGAAAAAAGAAATGTCAGTATTTCAAGAAAGAGTAGCTTAGAAATTTTCAGACTGAAGGACTGAATCTTCATTTAGAAAATGCATATAGGAAGCTGCGCCTGACAGCGCATGCTTGTAATCCCCGCACTTGGGAGGCTGAGACAGGAGGATTGCACAGATTCGAAGCCAGACTAAGTAACTTAGTGAGGTTCTCAGCAACTTAGTGAGACCCTATTTCCAAATAAAACATAAAATAGGTCTGAGAGTATAGCCCGGAGGTAGAAAGCCTCTGGGTTCTATCCCAGTACCACCATAAATAAATAAATAAATAAATAAATAAATAAATAAATATCCTGATTTTTTTTAAAAAAGTAAATGCATATAGGGAGCTAAGTGAGATAAAAGTAAACACCACTTAGACAGTGAAACTGTGAAACATCCTGCCTAAGAAAAAATCTCAATGCATTCTTGGGAGAAAAACAATTTTTCTGATAATTAAAATGGGAACAGACATCTCTTTAGAAATAAGAGAGCAGAAGACAATACAATAATAGTTTTAAAGTGCTGGAAAAAAAGATTATCAAAAAACAGTATGTACACCTCCAAACAATCATTTAAGAATAAAGGCACTAGGAAAACATTTTAATGCAAAATGGGTAATGGAATTATCACTTATAGAAATTCAGAAGCAGTTACTTTAGGAAATAAATAAATAATGGAATGAATAAAGTGTACCATTATGACAAGTGTAGATCTCTTAAGGCTCTTGTTAGAAAATAAAAAGATAACGTGTCTGTACATTTGATTTAAATAAGTTTTGTTGAAATTTTTTATTATTTCTGAAAAAAGTTGAAACTAAAATTCTGAATAGAAATAATATTGGTGGGATCTGGCATTACAGCAATAAAGAGATATTAAATAACTTTAAATTTATTAGAAGAAAATCTAAAGTTTAGAAAATATACTCAATCTTGCCATATTCTTTTGCTGAAAGTAGTCCAGACCTACTTTGAACTGACCCACGCCTCTGTAAGCTCTCTAACCTTTTCTATTACTTACGGAAATAAAATCATAAAAACTTAATGCTGAAAACAATAAAGGAAAATAAAATGAAACCCAGAGAAATCAAGAAACATTACATGGTAAGTTTGTATAAAAAAACATTAATTTACATCTGTAGAAAAATTGAACTACCTTACCTCTCATTCTGCACAGAAATCAACTTGAGATGGTTCAAAGACCTGAAAGTTAGACCAGAAACTGTGAAGCTCTTAGAGGAGTGCATAGGTTCAACACTCCAACATATAGGCACAGGTAGTAATTTCCTCAACAAGACCTCCAAAGCTCAGGTGAGGATGTGAGGAAATAAGAACTCATCTACAGTTTTGATGGGAGTGCAAACTGGTTCAGCTGCTATGGAGATCAGTGTGGAGATTCCTTAGAAAACTGGGAATGAATCTACCATAAGATTTGGTTATACCACTACTAGGTATCTTTCCAAAGGGGTTGAAACCAGAGAACTACAGTAATATATGGATACCTATATTCATAGTATATGAATATAGAATATATAGATATAATATATGGATACCTATATTCAATTCACAATAGCAAGACAATGGAACCAATGTAAGTGTCCATCAACAGATGAATAGATCACAAAGTAATGGGAAATACACACAATAGAATTCTACTCAGCAATAAAGAAGAACAAAATTACATCATTTGTAAGAAGATAAAAGGACCTGGAGAACATTATCATAAATAAAATTAGCAAAGCACAAAAAGAGAAAGGACATATGCTTTTTCTAATATGCTTGAGCTAGGGATTATTTGGGATGCCAGAGCAACTCCGGTTAATGGACAAGATCCTCAGTGGAGCCAGGGAGAAAGGGTAGGGGAGAAGGAAGACAGGTTCATTACTGGAAATACTTCCATCAACTATGTGTATACATGTGAATATAACAATGTCAATCTGGACATTTGGAATAGGGAGAGAGGAAAATGGGGAGGAGGCACCAAGTACTGTGTGCAGGTATGCCACTATCAACATGATCTACATTATGATGTGAGATTAAAATACTCCAATAAAAGCAAAAAATAAAAAATAAAATGCTCTGAGATTTCACCTAACTCCAAATAGAAGGGTAATCATCCAAAACACAAACAATACAAATAACAAAAAATGCAGGTGAGGATGTGGAGAATTGGGAACTCTAAAACATTGCTGGTGGGATTGCAAATTAGTGCAACCACTTTGGAAAACAGTATGGATGATCTTCAGAAGAATTAGAACAAATCTACCATTCTATCCAGCAATACCACTTCTGGTGATCTACCCAAAAGAAAGGAAACCAAAATACCAAACTAATGCATGTGTATCTATGTTCGTAGCTGTACAATTCACCATTGTCAAATGAAGGAGCCAGTCAAGATGTTCATCAACAGATGAATGGATTAAAAATCTGTGGGATATATACACAATGGAATTTACTCAGCCATAAAGAAAAACACAACTACATCATTTACAGGGAAATGGCTGAACTGGAGGACATTATGCTAAGTAAGTTTATTTACTCACACAAAAAGAAGAAATCAGATGCTTTCCCTAATATGCAAAAGCTAAGGTCCAATCCTGTGCTGCCTGGGGTTGCTCTGAATAAGTCCTGAATGGTATTTTTTTGTTGAGAGTTGTCCTGTTGTGGTACAGCTGTCTGAAGTGCCCCATAACATTGTTGCTGCGGGGCCTGAGGCGGGCCCCTCCTTCCGTTTCCTGATAGGAACTGGTTCCCTTGCTCATCAGTCCTTGATTTACATTCCTTAGCCCAATGCTTCCCTCTTCTACATTGAGAGCATAAGCCTGGCTCTCCTCTATTATAAAATGACCATTTTGTCCACACCCATAGCTTTTAACCATATTATTCTTAGGTCCCGATTTTTTATGTTGTTGGAAAAGAATTTCTTGTACAGTTTTCCTTGTAGTGCTGCAGCCATAGCTAATCCCTGTGTATATGCAGTTCCTATATCGGAAGATAGCCGAATATAATCAGATAGGTCTCCTTTCTTTCTAAAAGGGCATAAGGCAGCTTGACAAACAGTATTAGCATTCTCAAAGGCTAATTGCTTTATGGGCAACAGCCCTACTTCACTATCACCTATCAATGGACTAGCAGTTTGTAATAACCTGGCTACAAACTCCTGATATGGCTCATCTGGTCCTTGTATTATTTTTGAAAGATCTTCTGTTTGTTTTCCTGAAGAAGGCAACTTGTTCCATGCTCGACACACAGCAGCCATTGGTCTGAGCATAAGAAGCTAGACTAAATTTTAATTGCTGAGCAGTCTCCCTAAATTGTCCTTCTCCTGCTAACATATCAAAATTTATGGGTATTCCCTGAGCTATGTTTAAATCTGCTGTGGATTGGCATTGTTCTGCAAATTCAGACTTCCACAATAAAAAGTCACCCCCGATAAACAGGCTCGGGCTGTTTCCAATCAGAAGGACACAAAGCCTCCATGGAGAGAGATTCTAACATGGCTTGAGTAAAAGGTGCTGTTGGTCCATATTGAGCACAAGCCATTTTTAATTCTTTTAATTGTTTGAAAGAAAAGGGCCTGTTTCCCCTAATAACACCTCCTTGACCATCAGGATCTTCAGTAACTGGTTTGTTTGAAAGGAAAGGGTCCCGGTTTTGTCAGCATCTAAGAAATCTAATAACACTTCCTTAACCATCAGGGTCTTCAGTATCCGGGAAAACTATGAATCCCCTAGTATCTTCTCCATTTTCTGCAGCCCGATTTATAGCTGCTTGAAGCAGTGAAATTAAAGAAAAAACTCATCTCTATGGTACAGAGCAGCAGTTTCTTCCTTAGGAAGCTTAACAAAAAGCATATCTTCTAACATATATGCAAAAAACAAAAAACTTATTTTTTGACCCATTGTATATTATATTTTTTGATCCATTGTATTTTTTACAACTCTTACGTTAGAAACTAATCTTCTGACCTATTGTATATTACTATTTACACATTAGGCGCCTTCATTTTCTATTTTAGTTTCTTTTTTCATTTGCCGGCTTAGTTTATTTTGCTCAAAGCTTTACTTTAGTGACATTATATACTACAAAATTCTCATGTTTCACCGCTACCAAAAATCTTTTGAGCGTGCTTTTTTATTCAGCAGTGTCCTTCACGGGATCCTCAGTTACAGAATTTTCCCCATACAGGCCACCACCTGCTGGAGCCAGCCGGCAAGAGTATGGGTTCTGAAGTGGGGCGTGAGGATGGAGAATTTTAAATTCTAACGTGGGGGAGCCGCCAGCCTACTATCTCTACTGGTTGACTCTTGTTCTTGGGTCAATATTTCCTACGGGTTGATGATTATGCCTGGGTCAGTATTCTCTATTGCACCGACACTCCTGGCCAACGCAACTTCTGGGTCAATCTCATCTATATTGTGCCGACGCTGGGTTTGTTTTTCCAAAGGTATTTATACACAGCTACAGGTCAATCAACATTCTCATGCTACCACCACCAGAATACAATAAAGACCAATACAAAACACACATTACAGATAGGCCTATCAGAACCTATGTGTCATCACCACCTGATCCTCTCTCAGACCTCTTTGAACTTTCCATAACCCCAAACCTTGTTGACTCTGGGTGAAGGACAGTCAGCTGAGTCAGAGACCCTAATCTAGCGGAAGGCCTTAATGGCTCCCAACATGCCAGGAATGTTGGTATATACATGTAATTCTGGTATATTAAAGGGTGAGACAGGACGATTGCAGGTTTGAGGCTAGATTCAGCAACTTAGCAAGAACTTGCTTTAGAATACAAAGGGTTAGGGTGTGTATCTGAGAGGTAGGACAACACTGGGTTCAATTCCCAGTATCTCCTTCTAAAAAAATCATTTTAGGTCTTTGATGAGAAATGGGGAATGATAGGATAACAATGGAAATTAGATTTCAGGTTTTCTTTAATTATTTTTATACTTTTTTTTTCTGGTGGTACTGGGGTTCCTGGAAGCCCTTCTACCTCCGGGCTACACTCCCAGACCTCTTTTTACATTTTATATTTGGAAACAGGGTCTCCTAAGCCAGCGCGCGCGGCTGGCTTCGAACCTGCGCGATCCTCCTGTCTCTGCCTCCCAAGCGCGGGGATTACAAGCGTGCGCCACCACGCCCGGCCCTATTTTTATACTTTTATTGGTATATTGTAATTATAGTAATACTGGGGTATAGAGTGTTAGGAGTACATGTGAACAACACACTTGGTGTGTTTACCTCCAGATCCCACCCCCAAGTGGAACCTGAATGTTGCACATAAGATGAAAACAGTCAAGTATCTAGGAAGGGACATAAGGGCTAAGTATGATTTTTAGACAGGCTAAGTATAATTTTTATTCAGTTCTAAAAAGTGTCATAATGCAAATATAAAGGAATACAAAGTCACTTAGTTAAAGCATAATTTTATTACACACTCAAAAACAGTATTAATAATACCCATGTTGTATGCTTTCAGTGACTTTCTAAGTTTTGTAGTAACATGTGCTCCTATACATTTTGATGAACGCAAATGGAGCCATCAAAATTTTATGTAATAAAAATACCCTGTGCACTAAATATTTTGGTATGCCAAGTTCCAATATAATATTTAGAGATATGGTAATGAATACACAAGATTTTGCCACTTTTAAGTCTAAGATAATGTAACATATCCCTAAAGCAATGGAGTTATTTTAAAAATAAAATTCACTCCAAAAATTAAAGATACATTTTTTTCTATTTAAAATCTCTGCTTTTGGCATAAAATCATTTGGGGATTTCCATGTTAGTTCTTTTATCCTTTTCCAAAAAGAAAAAGATAAAAGATAAAACCTATAACTGTTATATTGTCATTTATGCAGGAATGAGTAGGTAAGCTACCAGAATCCTTTGGCACACAATTTAGATCATCAGTCTAAAAGTGATTTTGGTAACACTTTTAAATGATTTTTTTTTTTTTTTGCTGAAACAATTGCCATTTTCAGCAAGAGAAAAACAGATAAGTAAATATTTCTCAGCTGTGATATACACAAATGCTAATGTTGTTGAAAAGGAATATGAGCGTGTGGCGCACCCACATCCTTCTGACTCTCTTCCTGGAGCCTTCTGGCAGAGACTGCTCCTCTGATGCCTGAGTAATGTCACTGGAAGAGCCACATGGCTGGTAGAGTGCCTTCTGAGCCTTTTTTTTCCCTCCCTGTGCCAGTACCTCTCCACCTACCCACACAAGTCAGGCTTTGAACATGAATGAGAATGAGACACCCAGGGTTTTGCATGATACTGCAAGACCAATCTCATTGCATTTTCCCCCATACTTAATTGCCTCATGCTCCAATATTACTAATTATTTCAAAACCCCATTCTTTTGTCATTCATCAAAAGGGGGCACCTTGCCGGGTGTGGTGGTGCACGCTTGTAAGCCCAGTACTTGGGGGACTGATACAGGAGGCCTGGGGGTTCGCAGTGAGCCTCAGCAACTTGTGAGGCCTTCTGTAACTTAGTGAGACCCTGTTTCAAACATGAAGAATAAGCCGGGTGGACGTGGTGGCGCACGCTTGTAATCCCCACTCTTGGTTGGCTGAGACAGTAGGATCACACAGGTACAAAGCCAGCCTCAACTAGTGAGGCTCTTAGCAACTTAGTGAGACCTTGTTTCCAAATAAAATATAAAATAGGTCTGGAAGTATAGACCAGAGGTAGAAAGCCTCTGGGTTCCACCTCCAGTAGCACACACACACACACACACACACACACACACACACAGAGAATAATAATAATAATAATAATAATAATAATAATAATAGAGAACTGGGAGTGGAACTCAGAGGTAGAATACCCCTGGGTTCTATCCCTGGTAACACACACACAAAAAGGTGCCCTTTGCTATCAGCTCTCAAATCCTCATCCTATAAAGCTGCCTCCAATTTCCACTCAAACACAGTCTTAAACACTTTCAAAGCCACAAGACTCTACTGTTATACTTTCTAAAACTTCACTCAGTTATCATCAAATTATCCTTCAGGTTGACCTCTTCTAAATTTTAACTTCCATATTTATCTTAGCACAAAAATGAATGGCTCCTCTGAGGATCTCACTTCTCCGATGACTCTGCAACTGGTGGTTGTTTTGTCTTCCTTGTTGTTCTTTCTTCTCTAAGTGCCATTTCCAGAACATACTCCCTTCATTCTTCCCAATAATCCCCAGCTGCTTTGAAGATTGTGCCATCAAATATTGTAGTCATCCCCAGCTCCTGAAGCTACAGCTGTCTGAATCACTGTCTCAGTCTCTCCCACCCCAAATGTTAATTTTGAGTCACACTTCTGTCTCCTTTGCTCCTTGCCAAGATCCCACATATGATTAGAGTCCATGTTGAGCCTTAGGGTCCATAAAGTCTGCATTTACCATGCAGTGTGAGCTTCCTGTATCCTACTCCCTCCATTTCCACAATTGATGGATTTCTGCACTGATTATAATTCATCTTAAAAGTGGAGGGTCAGCTCCCCTTGACGTGAACTTCAACCAGTGGGAAAAAGGAAGTAGGAGAAAATAGACCATATAAGCATCCCTTTTTCTTTTTCATGAACTCCCCACTGTATATTTTTCTTCTCGCAGCCTTTCGAAAGAAGCCTCGATATCAAGTCAAAACATTTGCTGAATGATGTTCCTCATCTTTTTATAAAGTGCACTTCTTAGTATTGCTTCTCTTGATATTACTTTTTCTTTCCTTGCCTCATCTTTCTTTATTTCTACATCTTTACTGTCCTGGACTTTCTCATACTGAAAAAAGTATAAGTGCATCAATGCCTGCCTCATTCTATATTTTCTGGAAGCCAGAGGCAAAAGGAAAATAGTTAATATCCGCGAATATCATCCTTTGCGGAGACCAGTGGGAAATCAATAAGAAACATCCAAGGTGAAGTAAAGAAGATATCATATGCTGTCCCAGTGGGCTCTTTTATCTTGATCATGTATTTAAGAAAAATGGTGTTCAATCAATGCTTAATGAGCCACCAGACAACATCTTTTTTTCTGCTTACTTTAGTAGTGGATGAGCTCTGATTTCTCACCTGGGATTACATTTGATTAATTTTTGTTTTTCTTAATAAAAAATAGAGTAAGAGTTTCACATGAAAGGAATCAATGTAAGTCTGGTCACTGGCATCCATCCCTCTGCTCCCAGCTGCCAAACCAGCATAGATTTTTCTATAGCCATTTGATGAAGAAAATTTCATTTTCTTGTGGAGCACAGAGGCCACTCCACTTTATGTAATCTAGACAATTGCTGTCCAATAGAAGTTTTGTTGCTGACGGATTTGTTCTATGGTGTATAATACAGAGAAACTACTGGTTACATGTGGCTATTGAGCATAAATATATGACCAGTTTGAGTGGAAAATAACATTCTTAGCTTTTTTAGAAAGTGCAATTTAAATGTAAATAACTACATGTAGCTAGTGGCTACCATATTAAACTGTACAGTTCTGAACTAGCAGGAATGATGCTTTCATAACTGAAGACACATAGCCTAGAGTCACCTATTTCAAAACCAGAATTAAACTAAATCTGAGTGTTAAGAAAGATCCATAATATAAGTAGAAAAAGATGATTACATAAAATTCTACAAACTTAACCCTCAGATTAATGTAAAACTATTTGGTAGACAGTTTCCTCTATCAAATATTGCTAAAAAGCTGTCATTGACTACTGAAATTATTTATATGCTTTGGAAATAGAGATTTGTAAAGAGGTACTATTCATTATAATTCCTACTATATAAATTTAAATGATATAAATAAATGCTTCCTGCACAATAATTAATACTTTGTATTTTTCAGTAATTGTGTTAAAGTCACATCCCTAGAAAAGCCTTACACAGTGCCTACTCCATCTTTCTTTCGTACCGGGATATTTTTTATACATGCTATTTTTTTCAGTCAGAATTCTCATTGCTGTGATCCAAAAATAGCTGATGACTACAACTTAGAGGAAGGAAGGTTTATTTGCTTATGCATTTTGAGATTTTGTTCCATATGTATATATTTCATTTTGTGTTGGCTGCCGACCAAGAATCCAAAAGCTGGGGCTGTGGGTCTTAATGTTGTGATGGCAGGAAGCAGGAGGACAGCAAAAGGATCAGAGAGAAGGTCAAGGGCAGATGCTGCAGTTGGGTGGGGCCCAGACACACATACAGAACACATGTGGTACCTGGCCTCACCCACAGGGACCAATTTCTGAACATGGCTGCCACCAGGACATGAATTTCTGGGAATATTTTGCATGCAAACTGTAACATTATTGAAGTATCATATTCATTTTATTTAATTTAGTTTTCTATTGACTACTGATTACAATTTTATTTCTTCTACTAAATTTTAAGCTCTGTATAAGCAATAGGATGACACTTTTACTCATCCAGTACATGTCAGGCACCACATAGCCGACAAGGTATAAAGAGATGAGTAGGAAATAATTTTGTTTTGTATGCTTAAGAATATGGCATTTAATGCTAAGCCAACTCAATACTCACTTTGTCTTTATTCAGTACTAAAGAAATGATTTAGTAATCAAATAATTGGCTAAACTGAAGACTTCCTGCAGTCTTAATTATAGGTAAATGTGGTCAAGTGATTATATTTTAGCTAAGCCATGCATGCAAAATATCTTATGGGACTATCTGGAATACCCCACAAGAAGAGCTAGGAGATGTCTTTATTGACTATGATCACCATCTCTCTTCTTGGAAGCTGGACAACAGATAGAATAACAGAATTCCGGAGGGAATGTTGAGAGCTGACATCATGGGACAATAGGAAGCCATGATGAAGCTGTCAGAATAGAAGGATGAAAGAAGTCTTGTTGGTTTGTTGGAGGATTTTGAAGCTACCATGGAGATATAAAGGTTTTTTTTTTTTTCTTCTTTTGCTGTACTGGGAATGGAACCCAGGGGCATTGTACCTACGAGCTACACCCCCATCCCTATTTTTAAGTCTTTTTGTGTGTGTGTGTGTGTGTGTGTGTGTGTGTGTGGTACTGAGGATGGAACCTAGGGGCTTTCTACCCCTGGGCTACACTTCCAGACCTATATTTTTATATTTTGTTTGGAAACAGGGACTCACTAAGTAGCCAAGGCTGGCTTCAAACCTGCACAATTCTCCTGTCTCAGCCTCTCAAGTACTGGGATTATAAGCGTGCACCAACATGCCCGACTAGTTTTTTTTTTTTTTTTTTTAATTTTGAAACCGGGTCTCACTGAGTTGCAAAGTGCCTCACTAAATAGCTGAGGCTGTCCATGAATTGTGATTCTCCAGTCTCAGGTTCCTGAATGCTGGGATTACAAGCATGTGCCATCATGCCTGGCAGCCAAAAACTTTTAATACAAGAAAATTTTTTATCTCATCTCATGTTTTTAAGGTGCTCTAAATATTTAATTTAAAAGAATATTAATTGATATATATTGGGAGATACTAAGTTTATACTCTCTTCAAGCTATATAGACAAAATGTTGGGGAGGGAGAGGTTATACCAGCTTAGTGATGCCAAGGATGGCTACCCCAAAGCATAGGTATTTGAGGTAAGTCTTTAAGGCTGAATAGGAGTTCATAAGGTAGAGACAAAAAGAAGACAGAACACTGTGAGTACAAGAGAGGGCACTTGGCAAGCAGAAAAATTGAAAAGGATTTAGTTATTTTAATATCTATAAGTAATTAAATAATGGTTTACTCTCAAATTTACATAGTTAAGTATAAAATAAACAGGAGCTTAGATCATCCATGACCTTGCAAATTAAGAAATTATATCTATGGGTTATGGACATTTTTAAATCAGGAAAAGGACATGATGAATTTTGAGTTTTACAAAGATAAAGTTATATTCAGCCAGAGATGAAGGTAAGAGTTAAAAGAATAGTAAAGGAAACTACTAAAGCAATGTTCCATATGAGTTAGCAGAATATTCATAGAAACAGGAAGGGGAGTTAAAAGATATAAATAAAAAATTCAAAGACTTTTGATTTTGTCAACTGAAAAAGTGGGAGAATAGTCTGTAATAGCATGTAGGAGATAGGGAAATATTCCTGAACTTGGATATCAAAGATTTCTTTATAAGTGTACATAAGCATTAAACTATAAAACGAAGACTCAGCCGTGCATGGTGGGACATGGTGGCACATGCTTGTACTAGGAAGGCTGAGACAGGAGGATCACAGATTTGTGGCCAGCCTCAGCTACTTTGTGAGGCCCTCTGCAACTGAGTGAGACCCTGTTTCAAAATAAAGAATAAAAACTAAGCCTGAGAATGTAGCTCAGATGTAGAATGCTCCTGAATTCAATCTCTGGCACTGCAAAAAAAGATTAAAAATAAAAAGACTCATAAAATGGGTTAAATTAGGATACAGAATTTATATTCATCAAATGAATAAAAGGGAAGCAAGCCACAAGATGAAAAATGATATTAGCAATATGAGAAAACTAAGCCTCCTGCAGTGGTGCATACCTGTAATTCTAGTACCTGGGAGGCCGAGACAAAAGGATTGCAGGTGTGAAGCCAGCCTCAGAACATAGTGAGACTCTCAGAAACTTATTTAGATCCCATTAAAAAAAAAAAAAAAAAAATATATATATATATATATATATATATATATTATTTTTTTTTTTTTTTTTGTACTGGGGATTGAACCCAGGAGGAGTCTACCTCTGAGCTTCAACCCCAGCCCCATTTTTTATTCTTTATTTTGAAACAGGGTTTCACTAAGTTGTGGAAGACCTCACTAAGTAGCTGAGGCTGGCTTTGAACCTGGATCCTCCTGTCTCAGCCTCCCAAATACTGGGATTACAAACATTCGCCACCATGCATGGCAAAAAAATAAATTATTTTTTAAAAAGGGTTGGGGATATAGTTTTTTAAAAAGGGTTGGGGATATAGTCAGAGGTAGAATAACCCCAGGTTCAATCTCCATACCAAATAAATAAATAAATAAATAAATAAATAAATAAATAAGTAAATTTCACAAAGAAGTAATAACTAAGCTGGGCGTGGGGGCACATGCTTGTAATCCCAGCATTTGGGAGGCTGAGGCAGTTAAGCTGTTCAAGGAGAGCCTCAGCTACTTAGTAAAGAATAAAAAATAGAGCTGGGGCATCCTCAATAATGCATAAATAAATAAATAAATAAATACTAAAATATACATGATGCCTGCAAATAACAAAAAGGCAGAAAAGTAAAAAGAAAAAAGTTCTATAAGCAGGCATTTACTAAAAGCGTCCAAATACTTATAGAAAGATTCTCAACCTCATTAAAATTTGTTATGGTACATAAAGTAGGATAACTAAATTGAAAAAGGAAAGTGAAAAGGATTTGAAACAGAGGAAACCTGTACAGTGCTGTTGAGTATGTGAATTGATCCAGGGACGAGCAGGCTCTAAAGTAAATATCCCTTTCCATGGCCTCTCTTTTGGTGCTACATACAGTCCATGTGGTGAGCAGAGCTGTGACGGGTTACACGTGAAAAGCCTTACAATCTTTACAGTTGGGAAATAAGAACTCTGAAGTTTGCAAACTGTGAATGCTAAAGAGTGGATGGGAACCCCACAAGGAAAGGAGTTGGATAGTGATTTTTATATGTTCTGCTTACTCCATTTTTTTTTATTTCTAAACTATGTGTGTGTAGAATAGAGACTGCACAAAAAACACAATTAGAAGTTCAAGCCAAGTCAAGAATATTATCTGGAAAAAAATAAATGGCACTTATCAATGAATTATAATGTAACTCAGAATCTCAAAAGTAACACAATGTAGAATCTCCAAAATTTAGCGTTTATAATACCTAAGACAGAATTAAAACCTATCCAACCAGAAAATATCTAGAAAAAATGACTTAATTTGGGAACCAAATATGTAATACAAACAAAATCAAGAAAATAATATTTTCTTAAGGTGGGTATAAGAGAGAAAGAAAGAAAATGAAAAAGAAAAAAGTAGATAAAGTACAATTTTGAAATAAAGCAGATAAGTATTTGAAAATGCCTATTTTAACTATCAGTAATAAAGTAAAAACCAAACATGCTTATAATAAATGAAAGCATGAATTGATAAACCACATGCAGTATATTGAGACATTATTCCACCTTAAAAAGGCTGCCTTCACATTATAAAATAGATGAAACTTGAGGACATGATATTGAGTTCAATAAACCAGGCCTCAAAGACAAATACTGAATTCTTTATCTGTATACCTATTATCTATCTATCTATCTATCTATCATCTATTCATTTGTCTGTCTTTATCTATCTCACTGACTATTTCAGTGAAGATGCCTGAGAAATAAACATGCTGTTTCTGGGGTAGCTTAACATAGAAATTATGCATTTAACTTACTATTTCTCTAACTAGCACATTATCATATTTGTCTCTTAGTTTTGAGTTCAGAGAGGGCAAGTAGAATACCTGTCTTTCTCACCCTTTTTTTATATTCCTTAATATGGTGCCTGACACTAAATAATATTTTGTTGAATAAATTAAGTTTACTATACATAATTTGAACTGTATCAAGTTCAATTTATTTTTATATCATGGACCTCCTTTTATGTATTTTAGTCACTTTTATGTATTTAGTAAGTAAAATCCAGGTAGAAATTAATGAATGCAATTAAGTCATCAGCCATTCATCCAACATATGCAGCAATTTACTGGTTTCTGTTTGCCATTTTGTCTATAAGTCTCTGAAGGAAAATGGCCTTTTGATGCATACCACTCATGATGAAACTAGACACTCAATGGAATTGGGTATTTTTATTCCCAGTTTGGTACAAAGCAATCAAGGCCCAAGGATGGGGAAAAACAGACCCTTACCATGGAAGGTGTATGCTCCCTCCTTGATTCTGCTCAGACGCTTGTTGAAATGAGATCATCTTTCCATAATAATCCAAATCAGAGTAGGCTACAGGTAAGTAATTATCATGGCCGAAAATTCCTGATCTTAACATAGAATTAGATATCATTCATAATTGCATTCATTGTTCTGGGGAAAATAATGAGACCTAAGTCAGTACATGCTTTGCGTGAATTTTCCTTTTGTTGAAATGTGTGTATTACATTAAGAATAGGATTTTTAAAATAGTAGGTCAAGGATGGTTAAAATTACTCCATCTTCTTCCTTATTCTTTCTGAAAGAAAATTTCTAAACAACACTGAAAGCCAAATGTCTAGGTTTTTGTACACATCAATAGAAAATACAAACAAGAAATAGAAAGAACACAGAGACCATTATCGATCCCCTTTTTACACAAAAGAAGTTGTTTTCTTTGGTATTGGCTTGAAAGTGTTTTTTTTTTCTCCCTTACCCCTTTCCTTTAATAAAGAAGCCAACAATTCTTTGTGCGCGAGCTGAAGCTGCAAAGAATTATTGAAAAAGAACTAGAAAAAAAAAACGTATTATACCAAAAGAGAAACACATTTCAAGTCAGACTTATCTACTGTCTTGGATTTAGGCACATGCATCTTTTACTTTGTGCCGAATGAATGAGGTTGAATGCAAGCCTGCCTTGACGGTGCCTTGCACCCAGCCACATTACTAAAATCCTTTTTCTATAGAAATTGCCTACTGTTCCAACTCTTTTTTTCTTTGCATTGTTGGACCATAAATACCCAGTTTAAACTAACACCTGATTTCATTTCAGAAAGCCCCTGGGGAGCCATTCATTTAAGTACATGTTAGAGCGAGGGGAGTAACCCGGCACCCATGTACACTGGCATACTCCAACATGCCAACAATGACATTTATATTTCTCTCAGATACTGATATTTATTATTCTAAATTTTAATCTAAATTTGTAAAAAAATAAGTTCATTTTACTCCAGAGACTAGCATGGTGTCTTAAGCTTTACATATAAAATTATCATTGATGCATTTTTTAAAAGTCACTTGTGGTACCCATTTATCAAAATATATAATTTTTAAAAAAGTAGCCCAATACATGTAGCATTTTTTCTATTTCCTCTCTTTATCTATTTTAAATAAAATTGAGTTTGTTCTTAGCTTTCCTAACTTGATACTATACTATAAGCATTTTACTCTGCTTCAACATGTTTTTAATATCCCATTGCAAGCTTGCACATAATTTTCATCATTGTTCTAGCTATTCACATGTTTCTCTATTATAAATTACATTAATAAACTACTTGTGCATATATACTCATG